>NC_138769.1:82492132-83692132 GCF_965119305.1 Pelophylax lessonae | reverse complement strand
ATTTCAGACCAATTTCCCTGTTCAACTCAGACCTCAAAATATACGCCAAAATCATAGCTAATAGAATCGCGACGGTCCTCTCTTCACTCATAGCCCCGGGTCAAATGGGTATTCGTAAAAGGTCGACAAGCACCTGATGCCACCAGGCGGATAACTAACCTCATCCACCATGCTGAGCGCACTCAAACGCCTTCTCTGCTTCTTTCTATTGATGTGGAGAAGGCATTTGACCACGTTCACTCGGTATACATGAAGGCTGTTCTGACAAAATTTGGTTTCTCAGGTCCAATCCTCTCGGCTATATTCTCACTCTACACTTCCCCGTCGGCCGAAGTACTTTCCTCTGGTCTCCTATCCAAACCCTTCTCCATAACAAATGGCACCCATTAAGGTTGTCCCCTCTCACCCTTAATATTTAATTTGCTGATTGAACCTCTTGCAGAATCATTCCGTTCGCATCCCCTAATCTCCGCCTTCAAATTTAAGCGTTCTCATCACTGCATTAGTCTTTTTGCAGATGATGTGATCTTAAGCCTCACTAACCCTCTTATTTCACTCCCCACAGCTCACCAAATTCTCCATTCATATAGTACGGTATCCTACTACAAAGTGAACTTCACCAAATCACTAATCCTAAACATGGGTCTACATCAAACCACATGGTCACACTTATCCGCCATGCTGCCCTATGCTTGGGCTGATCAATCAATCCCAAATCTAGGCATTAACCTAACCTTCCCTACATCCAAACTACTTCCCTCTAATCTCAAACCTTTTATTAACACCATACTTGAAGACACTCTGAACTTTCAGAAGATCGATCTGTCCTGGGCGGGTAGAATCGCCACCTTTAAAATGATGTGCTTTCCCAAAATTCTTTACTTATTCCGTACACTTCCAATTCATATCCCGAAGCACTACCTCACAGCCCTTTTTACATCCCTTTGCAAGTTTGTCTGGCAAAAGAGAAGAGCTAGATGCAACTATGCCCACACCGTTAAGCACAGAACTGTGGGAGGTCTAGGACTTCCTGACATCCATGATTACTATCTTGCCTCTCAATTATCGCCTCTGTCTTATTGGTTCTCTAACTCCCAAAATCTCCCATGGATTAAGGTCGAATCATCCCTGGCTAAAACGGAAGACCTTCACCTCCTACTACTGGTAGACATGTGGCACCCCTTACAGTTGTCCTCACTCTCCCTCCCCACTCAAGATACAATAAAAGCGTGGTGACTATTCCGGGACACTGTTGATGTCTCTGCGTCCATGTCAACAATCACCCTTCCTTTGAAAACTCTAGAACTCCTGCTACCCTATGTCAGTTTAGCTAAGCTGGCATCCTTACCATAAACCAACAATACTCACACGGCTCCCTAAAAAAGCTTTCCATCTCTTCAGGCTGAATTCCATCCCCACAGCACGGCTCTTATAATAGTATATCCAGTTTCCTCTTTAAACACCCCCCCTCCCCCGAAACTAACTCTTCCCACCTCATTGTGCCAATTTATTTATTTTTTTTCCATAAAATGGCAATTTCTATCCTGTCCCCGAAGCACCCAGAAATACATCTCAATCTTTTACAACCTCTTACATTCTAAATCAACCTTTACTATAACAAAACCCATGCTTAAGTGGGAAGATGAACTCCAAATATCTTTCTCCAATGCCCAATGGTCACTGGCAATTCGCAGCACGTGCAAAGCTTCCCACTGTGTTGCACACTGGGAACAAACTCAGAAACTCCTCACTAGATGGTACTTGACTCCTCTCCGATTATCCACATTTTACACCCAAAGTAGCCCACTCTGTTGGCGTGCATGCGGCCAGCCAGGAAGCCTACTTCACATTTTCTGGTCTTGTAAAAGCCTCACCAGCTTTTGGAGAAGGATATTTGAGATCATCTCGGATACCACAGGTGTTATCACTTCCCCAAATCCAGCTCTAGTTATCCTGTTCCTTGGTTTGGACCGTATCCCTCCTGGTCTGAGGGTGGTGACGACCCACATTCTACTAGCTGCCAAAACTGTGATCGCCAGGCACTGGAAACAGTCGTCCCCACCCTCTCCCTCGGCAGTAATTCACCAAATTAATCTTCAATACTCGCTCGAAAAAGCTTACACATACTCCATCTCCAAGAGCTCCCTCTTCTACTCCCAATGGCAACCTTGGACGCAAAGCAAGTACTGCTCTACACCCCCCTAAATCCTCCTAAGTCTCTCTATGGGTAAGGATCCTATGAAAAATTAAAACTCATTACCATTTGACCACCACTGTTGTTGTTTTACGTTCCTGATGATAGGTTATTATGCTTCCAGATATCTTGTTTGCAATAGCGTAATAATTCTTTCTCTCCATGTCTGTGCTATTTGGTATGTGTTAGCTGAACTACATCCACCTTTAGCTGCAACTGGAACATGTTTACTCTCTCTATGTATCTGTGCTTTTTGGTATGTGTTAGCTGAACTACATCCACCTTTAGCTGCAACTGGAACATGTTTACTCTCTCTATGTATCTGTGCTTTTTGGTATGTGGCCTTTTCCATCTGTTGCCCTGTGTGCATTACCATGATGTTGTTTTTTTTGTTTGTTATTTTTTTTGGCCTTTAGTGTCTTACCAAGTTTTATGAGCTGATCTTATCTTTGTAGCCTTTCTTGCCTTTTGCTAGTCTGATTTTAGAAGTGAAATTTAGTGTACTCTTAAGGTGTCAGCACGTTGCTGGGGGAGCACGTTGCAGGGCATCTTTCCCTAAGGCTTCTTTCTTTAAGTGATTATTTCTACAAGTGATATGCACTTCAAGCTCTGCACTTCAGCGATTGCACGAAGCTAGCATACACAGCAAGCTACACCAACAAGCACCAAACAGGCTGCAATTGACCCTGTCTCTATTCAGCTTATTTTCCACTCTGTAACATGCACTCTCCACCACTCCTGCAGGCAGTTGTGTCCTTCTTTTCTCAAACTCTCTAAACCTTCAACGTTCTTCTCCACCCTACAGCCTTATATATATATCTCCCTGCCTTCTGTCCTCTCCCTATTACTGCTCCTACCAACACTTGGTAATTTTACATCCATATACTGAAAAAACCTCTAGGACTCTGGGGTATGCCTCTTCATATAAATCACACTCCCACATTACCTCCCTCACCCTGCTATATCTCCTTACCTCTGGTGACATATCCCCAAACCCTGGACCTCCATTTGGCCATGCTCCCATCACCCTACACCCTCTGGCAGCAGTCTCAACTCAAAGAACTTAGTCTCCATTCATCTTCTTCCCACAACCAGCCTCTCCTTCTCTTGTGCCCTTTGGAATGCCCACTCTGTCTGTAACAAACTCACTTCCCTCCATGACCTCTTCATCACAAATTCCTTTAACCTACTCCCCATTACCGATATGTGGCTTAATTTCCCATGGTAGTCTTCTCTGGACTCACTCCCCCAGACCAAGTGGACAGAAGGGAGGTGGAGTGGGAATGATTCTAGCTCCATGCAGCACCTATCAGGTACTTCAGCCACCTAACTCTCTGACATTTTCATATTTTGAGGTGCATTGTATTTGTCTAGTTTCTTCTGTTTCTCTAAAAATTGCTGTAATCTACTGGCCCCCCCGGACCAGTATCAACCGTCCTCGATGACTTCTCTGCTTGGCTACCCTTCTTTCTCTCTTCTGAAATCACCAAAATCATTTTTGGTGAATTCAACATTTAATTTAATTTAATGCAAATACTACTACTGCTTCTAAACCTCTCAGTCTAACCTCATCTCTTGACTTGAAGCAATTGATACAGGCTCCTATACTTCATTGAAAACACCCATGACCTTGTCTCCTACCTATGCACTCAGTGCAACCTCTCCAACAATCCTCTCCCTCTCTCTGATCACCACCTTATTAGTTTCGCTCTCTCCCTGCCTTCCACCTCCTCTCCCTCCAACTGCCTAACAGTTACCCGTAGAAACCTTCACCACCTCAACCCTTATCTTCTCTACTCTGGTACTGACCATCTATATGACAAAATCTCACCCCTGTCATGCCCCAACCTAGCCACTTCCATCTAAAACAGATCACTGTCATCCTCCCTAGACAAACTGGCTCCCCTCACTAAAAGCAGAATCCGGCCCCGACCGGCCCCGACCTCGCAAACGACACCAGAAGTCTCAGAAAACGTAGCTGCGCTCTTGAGCGACAGTGGCATAAGACTAAGTCCCAGGAAGACCTTAACCAATATAAATCTACCCTCCTAAAATACTATTCCTACCTCCTCACTGCCAAGAAAACCTACTGTATTTTATCACGCTCATTAACACATTCTTATCTAGTCCCTGTCAATTGTTCTCTACCATTAACTCAATACTCTGTCCTCCACCAACTCCACCCACTAAATCACTCACTGCCCAGGAGATCGCCAATTACTTCAAAAATAAGATTGATACAATTCTCAAGGAGATCTCCAATGTGCAGATACCTCTCCCACTTAACACCCCATGTCCACGGGTACAATCATTACTGCCCTCGTTCAACCTTGCTAGTATGAATAAAGTTTCTGGACTTTTTTTCTAACACCCATCCAACCACCTGCCCCCTGGATCCTGCTCCCTCTCAAATGCTACGCTCACCCTCTGACTCTATTCTACGCTCTCTAACTCACATCTTCAACCTCTCCCTCTCTTCTGGCATCTCCCCCAAATCTCTAAAACACGCGCTAGTCACACCCATCTCTAAAAAGTCCCCACTGGACCCCACCAAACTTCACAATTTATGCCCCATCTCCTTACTCCCCTTCTCCTCTAAACTTCTTGACTGACTGGTCTATAACCGACTGAGTGACCATCTGACTAAGAACAACCTTCTTGATTACCTTCAGTCTGGGGTTCGCCCTCCATCCTCCTCAAACAAATCCACTCCCTTGGTCCTCGTGACTCTACTCTTCACTGGTTCTCATCCTACCTATTCCAACGCACCTTCAGTGCTACTTACAACTCCACAACCTCCTCTCCTCTTCCTTTCTCCATCGGGGTCCCCCAAGGTTCTGTTCTTGGACCTCTCCTTTTCTCAATCTACACCTCCTCCCCAGGTCAGCTGATTGCCTCCCATGGCTTTTAATATCATCTCTTTGCTGACGACACCCAAATCTATATCCCTACCCCTCAGCTTACTCCATCAGTCTCCTCACGCATCACCAACTTACTAACAGACATATCAGCCTAGATATCACATCAGTTCCTCAAACTCAACCTATCCAAAACTGTGCTCATGATATTTCCTTCCTCACGTTCCGTTTCCCTTGATTTCTCTGTCAAAAATCAATGGCTCAACTATCAACCAATCCCCTCATGCCAAGGTCCTAGGTGTAATCCTGGACTCTAAACTATCTTTTCGCCCCACATCCAGTCGCTATCCTAAGCTTCAACCTCCACAACATCTTCAAGATAAGCCCCTTCCAAACCAACAACACCACAAAGCTTCTAATCCACTCCCTGGTCATCTCTCGTCTTGATTACTGCAATTTCCTTCTCATTGGCTTACCTTTAAATAAGCTATCCCCCCTTCAGTCCATCATGAATGCTTCTGCCAGGTTCATCCACCTTACAAACCGCTCAGTCTCTGCTACCCCTCTTTGCCAATCCCTCCATTGGCTGCCCTGGAGCTGGCATGCGCTCCAAGCCTCAATTTTGTTATCATGACTGGAACCGGAGGTACACTCCACAAACCTCAACGCATTTCACAATTACACATGCGTCATCAGGAAGGAAGTCATCAGGGCTTCCTGATGATATACAGTATCTCACAAAAGTGTGTACACCCCTCACATTTTTGTAAATACAGCATTTTATTCTATCTTTTTCACGTGACAACACTGAAAAAATGACACTTTGCTACAATATAAAGTAGTGAGTGTACAGCTTGTATAACAGTGTAAATTTGCTGTCCCCTCAAAATAACTCAACACCTAGCCATTAATGTGTAAACCGCTGGCAACAAAAGTGAGTACACCCCTAAGTGACAATGTCCAAATTGGGCCCAAAGTGTCAATATTTTGTGTTGCCACCATTATTTTCCAGCACTGCCTTAACTCTCTTGGACATGGAGTTCACCAGAGCTTCACAGGTTGCCACTGGAGTCCTCTTTCACTCCTCCATGACAACATCACAGAGCTGGTGGATGTTAGAGACCTTGCGCCTCCTCCACCTCCGTTTGAGGATGCCCCACAGATGTTCAATAGGGTTTAGGTCTGGAGACATGCTTGGTCAGTCCATCACCTTTAATCTCAGCTTCTTTAGCAAGGCAGTGGTCATCTTGAAGATGTGTTTGGGGTCGTTATCATGTTGGAATACTGCCCTGGAGCCCAGTCTCTGAAAGGAGGGGATCATGCTCTGCTTCAGTATGTCTCAGTACATGTTGGCATTCATGGTTCCCTCAATGAACTGTAGCTCCCCAATGCCGGCAACACTCATGCAGCCTCAGACCATGACACTCCCACCAACATGCTTGACTGTAGGTAAGACACACTTGTCTTTGTACTCCTCACCTGGTTGCCACCACACATGCTTAACACCATCTGAACCAAATATGTTTGTCTTGGTCTCATCAGACCACAGGACATGGCTCCAGTAATCCATGTCCTTAGTCTGCTTGTCTTCAACAGACTGTTTGCAGGCTTTCTTGTGCATCATCTTTAGAAGAGGCTTCCTTCTGGGATGACAGCCATGCAGACCAATTTCATGCAGTGTGTGACGTATGGTCTGAGCACTGACAGGCTGACCTCCCACATCTTCAACCTCTGCGGCAATGCTAGCAGCACTCATACGTCTATTTCCCAAAGACAAACTCTGGATATGACGCTGAACATGTGCACTCAACTTCTTTGGTCAACCATGACAAGACCCGTTCTGAGTTGAACTTGTCCTGGTTAACCAATGTATGGTCTTGGACACCATATTGCAGCTCAGTTTCAGGGTCTTTGCAATCTTCTTATAGCCTAGGCCATCTTTATGTAGAGAAACAATTCTTTTTTTCAGATCCTCAGAGAGTTCTTTGCCATGAGGTGCCGTGTTGAACTTCCAGTGACCAGTATGAAATAGTGAGAGCGATAACACCAAATTTAACACACCTGCTCGCCATTCACACCTGAGACCTTGTAACACTAATGAGTCACATGACACCGGGGAGGGAAAATGGCTAATTGGGCCCAATTTGGACATTTTGACTTAGGGGTGTACTCACTTTTGTTGCCAGCGGTTTAGACATTAATGGCTGTGTGTTGAGTTATTTTGAGGGGACAGCAAATTTACACTGTTATACAAGCTGTACACTCACTAATTTACATTGTAACAAAGTGTAATTTCTTCAGTGTTGTCACCTGAAAAGATATAATAAAATATTTACAAAAATGTGAGGGGTGTACTCACTTTTGTGAGATACTGTATGTGTAATTGCAAAAGGCGTTGTATTTCCGGTTCCGGTCATATACAGTGCAGCCTGAGCTGCACTGTATATGAATAGATAAGAAGTCTGTATAGATTCCTATTGATTCCTAAAATGAAACATAGTTTCATTCACAAAATGATAGTCATAGTAAACTCAGTTTTCTGTTTGTCAGTGATGAAAGAATACAGGTGTGATCTGTAATGATTGCTGACTGTATTCTTTCAGGAAGGGGGCTGGAAAAACATGTTTAACATCCCCCACCCCTCATTGCACAGCTCTCCATACTGACAGCGATCTGTCAGCAGCTGCAGCCAGCAGGAGGGAAGGAGGAAGAGCCACCTAGTGGATGCATGGAGGGGGCGCTTTACATAAGGGAGGTGGAAGAGCACTAAAGGGGGGTCGGAGCAGAGCAGGGGGTAGTTTAAAAAACAAAATTGCTCTGTGGCAGCATGAAAATCCAACAGGAGGGGAAGGAGGGAGAGCCGACTAGCAACTGCAGGGCAGGCAGCACCTGGTTATTAGGGTAATGGGGGGGGACTGGGGGGAGGGTCAAAGCAGCACTTGGGGCATCTCTTTCTACAAGTCGATCCCTCTGTGGCTGCCCTGAAAAACAAAAAGCCAGTCAGAGGGCAAAGGAGAGAATCTGACAAAAAGGGAGTTTATGTGCGGGGTGTTGGGGGGGGTGGTGCAATCAGTGCTGGGTGGGAATAAGAGCAGAAAAGGTAAGGCAGGGCAAAGGAGAGTTATGGTGAGCACTTTCGATGTCAGCATAGACGGGAGACATAGTGGCAGAGCAGCGGCGGCAGGAGGGGGGTTTCACATTTTAGCCACTTATCAGCTAATGATCAGAGCTGAACAATTATGCTATAAGTTCACGGTCAATGAAGTGACCATGAGCTATTAGCAGAAGGAGAAATGAGGTTCGTTAGGTGTACAGAGCTGGCCAGCTGGAAGCAGTGCTGTAGGTCTGTATGCTGTACGGACCTGGCAGTGAAAGGGTTAATTGATAATTGCGTAGTTATGCAACGCTGTACCCAAATAAAATGTATGTTCTTTTTTCACACAAATAGCTTTCTTTTGGTAGTATTCAACCACCTCTGCATTTTTTATTTTTTGTGCTATAAACAAAAAAATGACTGACAATTTTGAAAAAAAAAACATGTTTTACTTTCTGATATAAAACATATCCAATAAAAAATGTAAAAAATAAATGTCTTCATAAATGTAGGCCAATGTGTATTCTGCTACATATTGTTTGTAAAAAATCCCAATAAACGTATATTGATTTGCACAAAAGTTATACCATCTACAAACTATGGAATAGTTTTATTATTATTTTTTTTTTAATAGTAATGAGGGCAATCCACAACTTATAGCAGGACTGCGATATTGTAGTGGACATTCTTACACTTTTCACACCAGTGACACTAATATAGTGATCAGTGCTAAACATTATGTACTATCACTGTACTAATGACAATGGGCGGGAAGGTGTTAACATCAGGGGCGATCAAAGGGTTAACTGTGTGCCTAGCCAGAGTTTTACTACACTGTGTAAGGTGCTTTGATTAAGGGAAAGAGATGGAATTTATTCCCTGCTTTGCAGAGACACAAATTCCTTCCCTTCCCTCCTGTCAGAATGGCCATCTGCCTTGTTTACATAGGCAGATTGCTGTTCTGCCACTCTGCCTAATGATCGACAGGTGCTGGAAGGCATCGGGTACCGTGCCCCTGCTGCTCGGGTTCCACAGTGTGTAATCACTGTGAAAGTGAGCTGCCAGGGGTGCGTATGAGCGCCCCCTACCCAGAAGTGTCAGATCACACATATATATATATATACTGTATATATACTGTACATGATCTGGCACACGGGTTCCGCCCTGTAGCAATAAAGCTGCTATAGGGTGGATCTGAACCGGTTAACTGCAATTTATACTTATTCCTGTTTTCGTCCTGTTAGTCTATTATGAATAGCCACACCAGCCAACCCCCCCCCCCCACCCGCAGTGTACTTCTAAGAAGTCAAGACAGATTTACTGTCCCCACTGATGATACCCCTCTCTATTCTGCATTTAGTCTGAGATCAGTGGGGACAACACCATCTTTACATATAGAATTATGCTTCCACCAGTAGGTACTACCATGTGCCACATCTCTCATCTTTCCCTCCGTTGCTATTTTTTACTAAAACACGACAGAGGAAAGAAGGGTCAAATCTGTGTGCCCAAGTACAGTATATGGCCATGGCTTGTTATACTTACAAGATCCTTTGTTCTAGTACACTATGTCAATGTTTGGTTCTTACTGCCTACAGCAATTATGTTAAACAGCATGCACATTCTTAACTGAACTGAAGCCTGAAATGTGGCAAAAGTTCACAAAGTTCAAGGGGGCCGAATAATTTCGCAATGCACTGTATTTACAAACGACAGAAAGTTTTCTGCTTAAGTGTTGGTTCACACTTTGGCGATCCGACTTTGGGGGCGAACCAATGTTTGGTTCTTACTGCCTACAGCAATTATGTTAAACAGCATGCACATCCTTAACTAGGTTCTCAGTTCATAATGTTTAATGAGATGTTAAGGTGTCTTATAACTTAATGATCTCAGTGGGGAGATTTCTTCAAAGATCTTGGCCCATTCCCTTACTTATGTACTGAACTCAATCATATCATTTTCCCCTTTAATAGACTCTCCTCAGTAATGTCAAAATAATGCAGCAAGGTGAGTGATGCAAAAAAATGTTATGTTAAGTCTGTGTGTGTATGGAGGGGGGGTATGCAATGTGTAGGAGCTGGAAACTGAAATGTGGGAGAGACCTCCCAGGTCCCAAATGCTGTTTATAGTCTGTATTTTGATCCCCCTAGAACAGAAAGTGAATTAGGACTATAGAGAACCTCTTCATCGCCTCATCTCCCAAACATAACAGGAGGTACAGTATTTTGTATTCACAGGGAGAAATGGGCAGGGCTGATTACCTTATTTAATGCCTCGTACACACGCAAAGATTATCGGCCGACCGATCATCCGACTTTTGTCCAGAGTGGTGTTTTGTTGGTTGGAATGTGCCTAGACTGCACACGAATTTTCTCGGCCAACAAAAATCGACTTCAGAAGTGATGTCATGTGCTTGTTTACTTTCCGTGTGTTTTTTCTTCTCTGAGCATGCCCAGTCTTGCTCATCAGATTTTTGTCTGCCGAAATCTGTACTGACTGACGGAAAATCGGCCGTTGTGTTGACGGCCAACAAAAATTTTATAGCCTGCACACCAGATTTTTTTCGGCCGAAAAGTCGGAGTCGGTTGTCGGAAGCATCATACTAACAAGCCGAAAATCGGCCGATCGGACGTTGGCCGAAAATTCACGGCCAATTATCGACGCGTGTGTACGGGGCTTAAGAGAAAACTGCAGAGGGCAGGAGCAAAAAAATAAATAAATAAATAAGCAGGTACAATCTAAACACTACACAATGGGATAATACCTAATTATAAAAGAACACTTTACACCTTCAACTTAAGAACATCATTGAAAATAGGGTCATAAAAAGGCATTCTTCACTTTGATTTTTCTCACTCACCTTTAGGGGTAAAGTTTAAGGTTTGGGTCAAGCATGGTTTTAAGAAAGACCCAAAAAAAAAAAATACAAGTATAATGTTTCCGACCAATGAGCATCAACACAGAAGCTTTCTTGTTTCCTTTGGGAAGGCATGTGACAGGGTTATTGTGGGCGGTGTGTGTGTCCGTACACTGGAGGATGTAGTATCAATTTGGATCTGTTGGCGGAGGACTTTTTTGATATACAAGAATGAACTTTATCTTGAAGGACTGTCTTTCTGCACATGTGTATATACATGTATAAATGCACTGGAGTATGTGTCATTTTGCACTGGATGTTATAATTTCCACTCTTTTTTTTTCATTTAATATACATGCAGAATGTATTTACTGGGGGTTTTATGCGATGCACTTTATTTTGATTGGTGCTGCAAATATCTACCTTGCATTATAATTGTAAGATCTTTATGTCAATACTTATTTTTGCTAGCAACCAGTTTATACCACATGACAGACTAGAGCCCTTTTTTTCATGTATTTTTTCACAGGCCATTTTTTTTTCATTTTTTCTGACTGCAATATTTTTACAGCATGTCCCTGTCTGCATGCCCTTCACTGATAACAGACTGCTTGTGCTTTTTCACAGGGAATACTTCCTAATCGTTGCAATGTTTGTTTAACCAGTTGCCGACCACCCGCTGTAGTTTTACTGTGGCAAGGTGGACTGGCTGCGTGAACTGACATAACTGTACATCGGTCACACGCGGGGGTAGGGGGTGTGCGCACGCCGTCCCGCCATCCCCACGATGTGCTGATTCGGTTCCAAACTGATCAATCATCAGTTCCAGGCCAATGATTTTTGGCCTGGACCTTGTGATTGGTTCTGAACAATTGCAGAATGTCCTGTGCCTGTGTAATGTAAGCACAGGCACAGCAAATTATGCAATCTTCTCTCCTGGAGTCCTTTTCGGATCCAGCGTTAGAGGAGAGAACATCAGCCATTGACCACATATAGGCATATTTGTCACCTCCTGATCACCCCCCAGTTAACCCTTTTACGCCCTGTCACAGTGTCACTATATACAGTATATAAATAATTTACTATTCACTTTATTAGTGTCACTTGAGACGCATGTTAGTGTGAGAGGCAGGTAGTGGTAGTTAGCAACAGACCCAGATAGGTTTAGGGTACCCGCCATATATCCTCTAATAAATATTTAACACCCTGATCACCCCAGTTAACCCCTTCATTGCCCTGTCACAGTGTCACTATTATAGTGTACAGATCTTTTTTCTGATCACTGTATTATTGTCACAGGTGACATCAGTTAGCGTTAACATTAGTTAGCAGCATCAGATTGCCCGCCGCATATTTAGTAATACATTTTAACCCTTTGTTTACCAGTGACACACACACACACACACACACTAAACACTTCCATTATTAGTATAGTGTATGAACGGATCAATATCTTTGATCAGATCAGAACTACACTAGTGTCCCCAATAGTTTAGTACAGTTTTCCCAAAACACAGCATTAGCAGGATCAGAAGAAGTGCAATATCAGCAGATTACTGTCACTTCCAATACACATTAGGGATGATTGAACGGTTCGGGTCGACCATCGGTTCGACCCGAACATTGACTATTCAAGGTTCGGCCGAATTCCGAACTTTTTGCTGAAAAAGTTCGGAATTCGGCAACCAGAACCGACCAAAATGCAATGGGACAGGAAATGGGCTTTAAAAGCCTGTGATTGGACCAGAACCATCAGTAAAAGCCAATTGAGGGGGCAGGAGAATGCTAGGAATGTGATTGGAAAGACTAGGGGGTCCAGAGGCCAATCATTAGTGAATACGCCCACCAGTATATAAGATAGCCCCGCCAAATTCCTAGCATTGTAATACAGGGACGTGGAAGAGAGTGGAAGCAGTTCTGTTACTTCTGCTTCAAAGTGTCATTTAGCAATTATTAGTGTGAGTAAAGGGATATCTAGTGTAGTTAGGATACTATTTTCCACTATAGTTAGCTTTAATAATCTAGTTTCTGTAGGGAAAGTGTTAAGTGTAAGGGGACCGTAGTGTAGTGTAGGGTTAACTGACTCTGACTGCTATGGCAGGGTGACAAAACCCTTCCATGTCAGGGTGACCGCTATAGAGAAAAGATCGTTTCTCTTAGGTCACTTATAGAACAGCGATATGGCTTCTCACCTGTCACCCTGCTTTTTGCTGCAGGCGTTTATAGGGCTTTTTTGAGGACATGTTTGGAGTCAGGCATGACATCTGAACTTATGTGTATGGGTATATATACACACACACATGTCTGTATATATACACATACACATATATAGGTGTGAAAGTAGCAGAACACTATGCTTGCGCTAATGAAATAATTAACAGGCATATGTCTCCGCTCCTATCACACCTATATGTGTGTATGTGTATAAATACATATAAGTGTGTGTGTATATATACCCCTATACAGAAGTTCAGATGTTTTGCCTGCCTCCAAAGACCCAAAAAAAATGCCCAAAAAAATGCCTGCTGCAAAAACACACCTGGGCGTTTTTGTAGCTGGCGTTTTTTTGGGCATTTTTTGGGCATCTTTGGAGTCAGGCATGACATCTGAACTTCTGTGTAGGGGTATATATACACACACACACACATGTCTGTATATATACAGATACACATATATAGGTGTGAAAGTAGCAGAACACTATGCTTGCACTAATGAAATAATTAACAGGCATATGTCTCCGCTCCTATCACACCTATATGTGTGTATGTGTATAAATACATATAAGTGTGTGTGTATATATACCCCTATACAGAAGTTCAGATGTTTTGCCTGCCTCCAAAGACCCCAAAAAATGCCCAAAAAAACGCCAGCTACAAAAACGCCCAGGTCCCTGAGCTCCCCCTCCATCCTGCCCGACATCCTCACAGTCTCTCCCCGCTTTGTGCACGGTCGATTGCCGCCTCTTGCCTTCCATTTTCCTCCCTGCGAGCATTGCAACGCAGGGGGTGGAACCGGTGGCAAATTCAAAAGTGTATAAACACCAAATGACATAATACAAAGCTGTGATCCTAACGGATTGCACTGTATCATGCCATTTCACCACAGGATTTCACCTGGTGACTTTCCCAGTGCCCTGCCTGTGCTTTTCCAGTGCTTTGTGCCTGGAAATTTTTGACCAACCATGGCGTCCAAAAAGTGCTTTTAGACGAACTGTAAAACAGCGTCATTGAAACGGAGTTACTTGAAGAACTGAGCGATAGTGATTCATGGGAAAATTCATCATCAGGTACGGAAAGTGACGACAGCGACGATTCTGATGTCTCTTTCTGCACATAGACAACACAAATTTAAGCAGCGCTGGCCCTTAGTATTGTTGAAAAAAATATTCAATAAATACCCCTGTGTTTCTCCAGAGAAAAAATAAATAAGTAAATATGTGACACTCTAATAATATATGTGAGTGCTTAAATTCCTATTAAAATGTGCTAAGCAATTAAACATCATAATCAAAGAGGATGTCTTTGAAAACGCCGGAACTTACGGCGAAACGCGTTGACGTATTTCCTGTCACGCACGGAGCCGCACGTCACTTCCGGCCTATCACTTCCTGCCCGTGGAACGCACGCCGAGCGGCGTAACCACGAGGCTCTACGCTGTACATGCCTACATTTTCTTACTTGTTGTAAGTATGCATTTGGCTATGAAGCAGAAATAAACCCATACCTACATACTTCACTATGTACGCCCTTTGTTTCCTATTTTAAATGGTGGATGCGCAAGCGGACCCTTATATATAGTGAAAGGCGTACGGAGAAAAATATCCTGGTGCAGAGACTTGTGTGCAATATAATTGAGGCTCTTAACTATTGGCGTTGTGGTGAGTAGCGAACCAAGAGGGGCACTTTTCACTTTGGAGCACTATATTGTTTACTGGCACTGGAGCACCTTAATTTTGGATCAATTAAGGACTTTTATATTTCACATGCTTTTATGGACTTTTGCGCGATCTCTTAGCACTTTATTTTTATCACCTTAATACTGCTATTTAATTTATTTGATATACAGTTGTTGTTTAATTGCTTAGCACATTTTAATAGGAATTTAAGCGCTCACATATATTATTAGAGTGTCACATAATTACTTATTTATTTTTTCTCTGGAGAAACACAGGGGTATTTATTTAATATTTTTTTCAACAATACTAAGGGCCAGTGCTGCTTAAATTTGTGTTGTCTATTATCCCTAAGATTTTCTTAGTGTCGCAGCAGCTGCTCTCTTATATATACACACCTTTTTCATACAGAATTTTATACACTTTTGCTCACTTGGAGATATATAATTTTATTTGGTGGTTTTAATTGTAAATCCATAAGCGTGGGTTTAAATTAGTTTTTCACATCTTTCTGCACATAGCTTGTGGAATTTGGGAAGTATATCAAAAGATTCTTCAGAATTTCCAACGGAGCGATGTGCCAGAAAGAGACATCAGATTTGTCGCTATCATCACTTTCCGTACCTGATTACGAATTTTCCCACAAATTGCTATTGCTCAGTTCTTCAAGTAACTCAGTTTTGCTGTCGCTGTTTTCCAATTTTCAGCTGTCTCCTGTGATTTACTCTCCTAGGTAAAACAGACTTACCAGTTGATGTGGAACCCTGAACTATATGGCATGTGGGTCTAATGGGCTGAACTGGTAAGCGAAGCCAGATGCAGTTCCTGAAGATAGTCACCAAGGGCTGGGGCTCATAGAAAAGAAGAGTCCAAAATAGTGTAATACGTTCCTTTATTTCATATTTCACAAATACAAATTCCACTTACATTTTGGTGAACATCAATTCGCCTTTAAAAAGATGGTGGAGGCTGGTATGCTGCAATTAAGAAGGAACCACCAGTACTGTGCACTAATTCCGGTGTGCGTTCCAACCATGCGTGCCACCATCACTGGAAATGACGATTCGGAAGATGAGAGACCGGATACTACAATGACGCGTTTCGCCCCCTCCCACAGGGCATTCTCAGGTCTGTGAGAATGTAAAAGCTGCGTAACTTTTACGCAAACCAATATATATATATATATATACGCCTATTGAGTTTTTTTTTTTTATCAAAGACATATAACTAAATACATTTTGGCCCAAATGTATGACAAATGTATGACAAAAATTGAGTTTATTGAATATTTATTTTATTGGATATTTATTTTATTGGATATTTATTTTTAAGAAAAAGTATAAAATGTCAAAAGTACATACATTTAATTTGGGTACAGCATTGCATGACTGTATAATTACCAGGTAAAGTCACGCAGTGCCAAATTGCAAAAATGGTCTGGTCATTAAGGGGGTAAAACCTTCCTGTCCTTAAGTGGATAAAAGGCCTTTTCTTTGAAAAAAAATCAGTGTGATATTTCTGACCAATGCGCATCAACACAGAAGCTTACTTTCCTTTAGAAAAGCATGTGACAGGGTAATTATGGGGAAGCGTTGTTATCTCATAACACCAGGACCTTTACACAAGTTTCACCAACAGTTAACATGATATTTTAGTGTTTTGATTTACATCTACTTCAACAAATACAGTGCTGGAGTACAGTGTTTGTGCCTGTGTACACAAATTTGTACACCTAAAGTTCATTTAAAGGCCAATATATATTAAAATCAACTTATTGATTTTCTCTTTTTTTTGTGTGCAAAATTTGAAAGAAAAAAAAATCAAGAGTAGAGTGCTGCTAAACAACCCCACAATATATTGATTATGTTCACTGCACACCCTCCCATCCCTATAGATAAAATAAAATGTAGATGTACACTAGTTAGACCTATTATCCCTGATTAAACTTCTGACTGGTTTTACACTGCTATATCATCTGAGGACTCTTATTCATTGTAGTAAAATCCCCTCCTGTGACTTTTGTAGAAAATTGTGGCCTAAATTGCTTTTTAACCACTTCAGCACACAAAAAGTTTTACCCCCTTCCTGTCCAAGCAATTTTTTGCAATACAGCACTGCATTGCTTTAACTGACAACTGCGTGCGACGCTGTACCCAAAAAAAATTGATGTCCTTTATTTCCCACAAATATAATTTTCTTTTGGTGATATTTGATCACCTCTGCGGTTTTTATTTTTTGAGCTATAAACAAAAAAGACAGACAATTTTGAAAAAAAAATATATATTTTTTACATTCTGCTATAAAACACATCCAATAAAAAAATTTAAAAAATCTAATGTCTTCATCAGTTTAGGCCAATATGTATTCTGCTACATGTTTTTGCTAAAATAAAAAATCTCAGTAAGTGTATAAGTATATTGATTGGTTTGTGCAAAAGTTATCGTGTCTACAAACTATGGGATAGATTTATGAACTTTTCATTTTTTTAAATTGTTTTTACTAATAATGGCGGTGATCAGCAATGTTTAGCAGGACTGCAACATTGTGGCGGACAAATCTGATACTATGTGACACTTTTTGCGGACCAGTGACATCAATACAGTGATCAGTGTTAAAACAATGCACTGTTACTGTATAGATTACTTTGGACCTAAAATTACTATTTAAAACTGCCAAGCTGCTGGCCAATTTTAGTACTTAGACTTCTCACCTCAGATGAGCCTGCGTAATTTGCCAAGGGTGACCTGCCTGTGTTCCTATCCTGCTGGTTTCTGTTTGAGCTTCCCACTGCTATAGCAACTGGTCTTTGACCTCTTGATGTTGACAGAATAATCTGGCCCACAAACATGGAGGCTGCTACAGCAAATGTTGTGGCTCCTCTTATGCAGCAAATTACTGAGCTGCAAGAATTTGGTGTTACCCACCAATAAAAAGTTGCCAAACTAGAAATTATAGTGGAAAGGCAACAGGGGGAGATTCACTATCTGCAGAGATCAGTTCAATCTGCCAGCGTGCCAGCTGACTGTGCCAATGGCCCACTTAAGGAACCTGTTGGTGTTGTTGCCCATTATTGAGATACTATTTGAGCATATTGTGATGGATTTTCTGGGACCTTTGGTAAAATCAGCTCAGGGCCACTTATACATCCAAAGGTCACATTGAAACCACCCATTAGTCAGATCTAGGTGGGAAACAGACGTTCTGGGCATAAAAGGACATCCTCTATAGACCGCCACATTCCATAGGCTCCTCCTGCAGGGGGCAGTGGGTCTTGATATGACACTGTCAGCACAGTACACCTTTATTCCTTTGTGCCAGAGCAGAGCTCTGGGATGCTCCCTCCTTGACTCTCATGAGTGGTGACTCCCCAGTTTATGTGTGGCTCAGCTCTCCTCACTGGCAAGGGTCCTCAAGGTTTGGCAGGTCCCAGTGGATCCTCCACCACAGCATATATCTCAACCATTTCCACCAGTTCATCTGCTGTCTTGGGGTTCCCATGACTCACCCAGCACTAAAGGTCATTTGGCAGCAACTTCAAGTGCCACTCTAACATGACCTGCTCCACCATCTGGGGACCCATCAACATCTCAGGCTGCAGCCAGTTGTTGACCAGCTGAATGAGACATTGGTGGACAGCCCCGGCAGTACCTCCAACAGTGCACCCTTTGGGCCTGCATAGCAGTAGTTACCCTAAGGAGGGCCAGAATTCCCACCTTCAGCCATTTTTAATCCTTGGAATAAGCAAATAACAGATTGAAATAGGCCTTCCCAGTGAAGAAAGGAGCAATAATTCCATCCCACTGATCTTGGGGCCACCCCTCTCTTTCTGATGTTCTCTCAAAAGTGGCCATAAATCCCTCCACATCATCACTAGGTGTCAGCTTTGCAGGTAGTGGCTGACCCTCATAGCTACCTGGTTGTTAGGGGAAACAACTGTTTGTTCCCATTCCTGTGCAAGACGCTGCACTGCTTCCTGTAAGGCAGCCACCGGTGCTTGAGTGGGTTCTTGTTGGACTGTGAACTGGGGGACCAGCAAGTGAGTAGTTTCCTATCGCTTGGTCTTTCCCTTCTGATGGCAAAGCTGCTTGCTGCTAGGCTATCATGCTCTGAGACAGGGCATATCACCTTCTGAGGTTTTTAGAGCTTGTGCTGTCCTGACCCAGGACATGCAAATGTGGTTCCTGGTGCTGGCCCTTTAAATGTGAATTTCAGCTTCCAAATGGCTTTTGTACCTTCACCCTGCACACATCCTTCACCAAATGTGATCTAGGGTAACTCTGGAATGACAGCCAGCCAGTTTGGTAAAAGCAAAACAGTTAATTTATTTGAATCACGGATAATCAAAAAAAACAGCTTACTTCAGCCAAAGTCAATAAATATGGATGGACGAACAGTTTGGCCCGAGCATGAGTTCAGGCTGAACTTTGGCTGTTTGCTCATTCGACGAACCAACCGACCATTTGTTCGACCATTTGTTCAGCCCGCAGAATGACCACAATACACTGCACCACCACACAGTGCATTGGCTGAAGCAATGAAAGCTTTTCCCAATCAAGGCACAAAGCACTGTCAGAGCCATGATTGGAGAAAGTAATGATGACTCCAATCGTGACTCATTGCTCTTAGTCCCACCCCACACTATAAAATTATTCTTTCAAAAGCGGACATTTGTAGTGTGATATCAGCATGGAGAGAGATAG
The DNA here is from genome assembly GCF_965119305.1 of Pelophylax lessonae. Classification (NCBI taxonomy): domain Eukaryota; kingdom Metazoa; phylum Chordata; class Amphibia; order Anura; family Ranidae; genus Pelophylax; species Pelophylax lessonae. The sequence goes on along the minus strand of NC_138769.1, from coordinate 83,672,537 downwards.
AACAGGGCTCTGTTCAGTGGTATTAGAGAGTTAGAGTGCTATAGTGTGCTATTCCGATTCTATTGTCAGTGAAGAATATCAGTTTAGTGTGAATCTAGTGATAGTTTAGTCAGTGTGAGTGTAGTGAGCATTCATTTTTATTTTAGTGTCAGTTTGTTTTGTCAGGGCAGGTGTACTGAAGTATAGTTCAGCACATTAGTGCACATTTAACTAAGTATATTTCTGTGCGTTACTGCACATTTAATGCAGTATATTTCTGTGTATTACGTGCTGTTGTACGCAGTATATGTCAGAGCATTGCATGGCATTTAACATAGTATATTTCTGTGCGTTAGTGCATGTTTAATGCAGTACATTTATATGTGTTAGTGCATGTTTAACGCAGCATGATTCTGTGCATTATTGCATGTTAACCACTTGCCGACCGCCGCACGACTATCTACGTCGGCGGTCAGCCCCTCACAGGCAAACTAACGTAGGGCTACGTTGCTTGCTTGTGAGGGTCTAGGGAGCGAGCGCGCGCCCCCCGGGGCGCGCTCCCGCTCCCGCGTGGTCACGGACCCCCCCGCGCGTGTGACCAGCGGACCCGATGTCCGCCGGTCACTCGGCGATCGGCGGGGGAGAGGGAGAATGTCAGGCAGCTTGTGTAAACAAACTGCCTGTCATTCTCCTCGCTGCAAAGACACTGATAAAACGGATCTGGTATGTAGATCCGTTGATCAGTGTCCTTACAGCTAGAGCCACAGCCAATCACAGTATAAACCACGCCCCTAGGGACACACACAGCCCCTCCCTTCCAAATAAAGTTAACCCCTTCACTACCAGTGTATTTTTACAGTAACAGTGCATATGTATAGCACTGATTACTGTAGAAATGTCACTGGTAACCCCAAAAGTGTCAAAAATGTCAGTCAAGGGTCCGATCTGTCCGCCGCAATGTCGCAGTACCGCAAAAAAAATCGCAGATCGCCGCCATTACGCGTTAAAAAAAAAACAACAAAAATGACAAAAATCTTTCCCTTTGTTAGTAAACGCGATAACTTTTGCGCAAACCAATCAAAATACGCTTTTTGCGATTTTTTTTACCAAACATAGGTAGCATAAAATAAATTGGCCGAAAATTTTTAAAAATTTTGATTTTTACATTTTTTTTTGGGGGAATTTCATATAAAAAAATGTGAAAAATATTGCTATTTTTGCAAAATTGACGCTCTTTTTTTGTTTATAGCGCGTGATCAAAAAATCACACAGGTGATCAAATACCACCAAAAGAAAGCTCTGTTTGTGGGAAAAAAAGGACGTCAAATTCGTTTAGGTACAGCGTCGCACGACCGCGCAATTGTGCGTTAAATTCACGCAGTGCCGAATCGCAAAATACCCCCTGGTCGGAATGGGGGTAAAATCTTCCGGGGCTTAAGTGGTTAAACGCAGTATATTTCAGATCGCTACGTGTCATTTACTGCAGTAAATTTCAGTACGATAGTGCACGTTTAACACAGTATATTTCTGTGTGTCACTGCACATTCATCACAGCCTATTTCAGTATTTTACTGCACATTTAACGCTGTATATTTCTGTGCGTTACTGAACATTTAACACAGTATATTTCAGTGCGTTACGGGCTGTTTATCGTGGTATAGTTTAGTGCGTTACTGCACATTTAAAGCAGTATATTTATGTGTGTTAGTGCAGTTTTACTGCAGTATATTGTAGTGAATGACCATTCATTTTTACTTTAGTGTCAGTTTGTTTTGTCAGGGCATTATAGTTCACTGGGTTAGTGCACGTTTAACAAAGTATATTTCTGTGCGCTACTGCACATTTAACGCAGTATTTTTCTGTGCGTTACTGTATGTGCCATTTAATGTAGAAAATGTGTGGGTTACTGCACATTTAACACAGTATATTTTTGTGTGTTAGTGAAAGTTTAAGGCAGTATATCTCTGTGCATTAGTGCACGTTTAACGCAATATATTTGTGTGCATTAGTGCAGTTTTACTGCAGTAAATTGTAGTGTTATGTCGGTGGAGTGTGCCTGTGTAGCGAGTACTCAGGTGAAGTGCACCAACACCACTTTCCATTGATTAACCACTTGCCGACTGCCGCACAACTATTTACATCGGCAGTCAGCCCCTCACAGGCAAAGCTTTCATATAAAAAAATGTGAAAAATTTTGTTAGGGGATTTAAACTCCGGCCACTCAGCCTGTTGGCAAGAGCACCTGAAAGCCACACTAAAGGGATGCAGTTCTGTTCCCCCTCCTTACTCACCTCAGTCTACCCCCACTACACCTCATAAACTCTCAGCACCCTCCACTGACAGGGATGATGGTATGGTACAGGATGTCCCACATCTGCCAGTGGCACACCACCAGCTGTAGACTATAGCTGGCAAATTTCTCTGCCCCATCTGCTGCAGTGAAAACAAAATGGTCACTGCCACCCACATGCCCAGCGTCTAAATGCAAGCTTGTCAAAGCTGCTGGCTTTACAACTTCTGCCTTTCAGTCTGGTGGATTCTGCCCCCTTCCGTTAATTTGCAGAATGTGCTGTACAACAATGGCAGGTTCCCAGTCAGTATTTCTTTTCACATAAGGCCATTCCAGCTCTGTATCATCATGTAGAAGGCAATGTTGTGGCATCATTGGCAATGTTACTACTCACACCTGGTTAAGTAAGCATGGTCAGGGGCGCTATATTTGGTTCACAGCATGCTGGGTAACTCTGCTTGCAATTCATAAGTACACAGCACAGGGCGCAGTGCTGCAGCTTGTTGTGCCACCACATCTCAATACAGCTAGTGGGGATCATGGGATATTTATCAGCTCTACCCCCTCCTCTTCCTCCTCCTCCCTGCCCTCCTTTGCTGAATTGTCCTACAAACCACCAGTACCCCATAAGCGTTCAAGGGGCTATTCAATGAGTCAGCCTAAAAAGTGCCATGCAGTGCTTCAGTTGGTGTGTCTAGGGGACAGGAACCAGAGATTATTGCTGCTCTGCAGGGGCAGGCCCAGAGATGGTTCCCACCACACCAGCTGGAGCCAGGAATGGTGGTGTGCGATAATGACACAAACCTCCTGTCCACCCATAGACAAGGAAAGTTGACACATGTGCCATGCCTGACACATATCCTCAATTTGGTGGTGCAGCATTTCCTAAATAGGTACCCAGGGTTGGAAGATCTGCTAAAGAAGGCCTGAAGAGCCTGTAGCCATTTCAGGTGGTCATACACAGCCAGCGCTCAGTTGGCTGAAAATCAGTGGGAATTCCACCTGGCTAAAAACCGCCTGATTTATGCCCACCAGGTGAAACTCGACTTTTGGCAATGCTGCAGTGGCTGCACATGCAGCAGAGGGCCGTCAATGAGTACCTGTGTGAGTATGGCACAACGACAGCCTCAGGCCAGCTCGGCTTTTGTCCCCACGCCAATGGCTGCTGGTAAAGAATGCACTGTCACCAATGCATGTATCAGTGACACCATCCCTGTTGTGTTCCTGCAGGAGAAGACTCTGCATGGCATTATGGACAGGGCACTCGAGGCAGAGCAGTGGGAGGAAGAGGAGGACTTCCTTTCATCTCAAGGCATTTATGCAGACACCATTCATTCTACACCACAGAACGCACAAGAGGAGAGGGAGGAGGAGGATTCTACCAGTTTTGGAGGCATTGAAGCAGAGGAAGACATACGTCAACCCTCAACAGATGGTTTTCCATCCCCAGAACCCTTGGGAGTAGTACTTGACTGGGAGGAGGCAGTTCCAGATACTGTAATCCTTAGTGACCCCAAGGAGTCTGCTTCTCATGCCTCTGCCAACTTGCGATGCATAGGCTTCCTCATGCTTCAAAGCCTGCGAAAGTACCCAAGAATATGTGGCATCATGGAGAAGGATCACTATTGATTGGCAACCCTCCTTGACCACCGTTACAAGGGGAAGTCTCAGAACTCATCCCATCCCCACAGAGGATGCAGAAGATGAAATCTCTTGAGGATACTTTAAAGAGGAATATCTAATGCTTTTCCCAATTCTGGTAGGTTACAGCATTGTGGAAAACATATTTTTTATGCTTCTGTTTGTCAAGAGAGGAGCTGTGGAGAAGGGAGCCGCCTAAGTGACGCATTTCACACTTTTTTTAGTCCTCGCCTCCCAGGGCTTTAAACTTCCACATCCCATCGGCAGCGTCTGCATCATATGGTGGACGATTATCTAGGGGCGAAAACAGAGATGGAGAGCTTTCCAGTTGATAATCCACTGGGTTACTGGGTCATGAGAATAGACAACTGGCCAGATCTTGCCCAGTATGCAACTGAGCTGCTGGGCTGCCCTGCATCCAGCATGCTTTCCAAACGGGCATTCAGTGCTACTGGAGGTTTTGTTACTGATAGTTGAACGTTTCTGTCCACAGACTCTGACATTTATCAGAAGGAATCAGTCCTGGATTACCAGCAGCTATAAAGCCGATGCTGATGTCACTGATTAAGTGTTTTTGGGATGTGGAATCTCTGCAACACTAGTGCTGTGGGTGTTGATCTCCTCTGGAAGAATTTTTTTGGTGTAGGTTTCATAGACACAATTAACACCTAAAGACCAATTTTTCCGCACCTGTTTGACAGGTGCATATAAATTCAATTTTTGTCGGCAAGGCAAATTTTTGCTTTTATCAAGATTACCTCTAAATGTTACCAGTGTAAAGGCGCCTCCAAAAGCCAAAAATCTATTTTTCCACACTTGTTTGACAGGTGCATATCATTTCAGTTATTGACAGCAAGGCCAATTCTTGCTTTCATCAAGAGTACCTCTATAGGGTTATGGTGTGAATGTGCCACAGACAACCAAAGACCAATTTTTCAGCACCTGTCTGACAGGTGCATATCATTTCAAATTTTAATAGCAAGGCCAATTCTTGCTTTCATCAAGAGTACCTCTATAGGTTTACGGTGTGAAGGAGCCACAGACAACTAAAGGCCAATTTTCCCAACCTGCTTGAAAGGTGCTTATTATTTACATTTTTGACAGCAAGGCAATTCTTGCTTTCATCAAGAGTACCTCTATAGAGTTACGGTGTAAAAGAACCTTTGATACCCAAAGACTAATTTTTCTACATCTGTTACTTCTATCCAAAGTCTGCGGAAGAGACACCAGAATTTATCCAAATAAATCCCTAATCTTGTTCCCAGTGCACTACATTGTGGCCCCTTCCTACAGACTGGCTCCCCAAGCTGTTGTTTACAAAATAAAGAAGGCTTGCAGTGAAAATGTAATTTTTGTTGACTTTATAAATGCAATAATTTTTGAGACAGCTTCTATACACAGTACAGATGTGTGTTGGGATTCGAACCTGTGACCAGCCACATCCCAGGCGGTAGCCCTGCTTACTAGGCTACCGTCCTCTCTGGACATTCCTCTCTGGATATTCCTCCCTGAAGCCTATTATTTCAACCTTAGTCTTGCCAAGCCTTGCTCATCACCCTTGATTCCCCACACCTGGTACTTCCCTATATAAGTCCAGCCCCTTGCACTCTAGCTTGCTGATTATTGAGCTCCTGAGCCTTGATAAAGCTTCTCCTCACCTGCTGCTCTTGTCTACTACCACAAATCCACTGCTGACCAGGAATTGACTACAGACTACTCTTCTGCTTTGTCCCTGAAAAAAGGGGGGGTGGACCTGGCGCACAACTAGGGAGATGTGTGTCCAAAAAACTTCTGCAAGCTCCAATGACAAACATGTACTAGTCCACTGTGCACAATAGCTTTATGATATAAATAGAAAAAGTCCATAAGAAAAGTCCATCTACATACGTCTCCGTGTACCACACTCCGCAGGCTGCTCTGCAAGCAAGTAGAAGGGACTTGTGATGAGCTGCAGGGAGAAAACAGGCGCCACACTGAGTGCAGTATGTCAGGATCATACGTTTAATAGACAAAGTGAACAGGTACTCACAAGCGGTGTAATAAAAACAATATGGCAGTATTGCAAAGTGAAATGATGATCCCAATGTCCGGATTCAGGATGGCACAAGCGGTCTCGAAGCCCTGGGCAGTAGCGAATGGAGGATCGATACTTCCCATACACTAGGGACACAGCACCGGCCGTTCTGACGTCACTTCCGGGATGCGTACTGGCGCCGGCGACGCGTTGTCGGAGCATGCGCTCCTTCCTCAGGCCGATAAAGCGCCATTTTGGACAAGGGCTTAAATGGGCTGAGTGGCAGAGCCAGCTGGGTCCTAAAGGTGCCATAATTCTTGCTCAAAAGAAACCCTCTATAACACTGGACTGGGGCTATGTGCATTAAGAACATACAACCAAAGCAGTAGTCAACAAAAATGCAATGATCAACAATGGTCAAATTACACTTACATAAGAATATATTTAAATTAATTCAGAAAAAAATAAATAAAATAATAAAAAAAAAAAAAAAAAAATCAAAAAAAAAATTTTTTTAAAAAATATATTGTACCTCACATATGTACACATCCCCATATTGTTACACATAGGGACATATTATCATAGTGCAGTAATATAATTTAATATAAATACATATATTAAAAAAAAAACAAAAAAAACCTATATATAAAATTATATCGCTATTCATTTTATAACGCTATTCATTTTATAAAAACCACCATATTTAAAACCACCGAAAATATCTGAAAATTATCTAAAAAATTGTTTAAAAAATTGTTTAAAAAGCCATCAGCCAATATGACCATCCACTGATATATCCCATTAAATTATTCTGACTCCATATGTGACTATTAGGAAAGGGACTATCAAAAAGGAGTGTTATAAATATACAAGAGTATTATAGATAAGATGAAGGGGCATATCTCTCAGATGTCTAATCCAAAAAAATATATTTTTATATATTTTTATATATCCAATTGGATAGGGTCAAATGAGAGAATTGGTCTCAACTTCCTCATTCAAACCCCCCGGCACTAAAGTATCCAGGGTATAAATCCAGTAGGCCTCTCTTTGACATAGTCTCTTGAAACGTTCTGCTGACGATAAAGTAGCAGGTATAGACTCAATAATCCACACCCTGAGGCCGACCGACAGGTGTTCATGGTGCAGCAGGAAGTGGCGTGGGACACTGTGCTTGTCATCACCAGCCTCCACAAACCTGCGATGTTCACCAAATCTCTTCCTCAGGGTGCGGATTGTCCTTCCTACATAAAAGAGCCCACATGGGCATGTAAGGCAATAAACAACAAATTCAGTGGAACAGTTGTAGAACTGTGTCAATGAATACGTTTTTCCCTTTACCTGAAACATTTTTTGTCCATGGGTGACATGTTTACAAGTCAAACACAACTTCTTACGGCATTGGAACATCCCAATAAGTGGGATCAAGCAAGGTCTCTCTAAAGATGATATAAGAGGATACTTCAACTTGCTGGGTGCCACCATGCTCTTGATGTTCCTAGCTCTTCTATAAGTAACCTTTGGTTTGGGGGGTAAATTCTCCCTCAGATTGGGGTCCTCCAGTAAAATTGGCCAATGTTTGACCAGAATTTTCTCCATTTTTTTAAACTTAGTGTGAAATTGAGTCACAAATCTGGGGATGGCAACCTCTGCGTCAGATTTTTCCTTTTTAATACTTTCATGGCCGGCCAGATAGATGTTATGGGCATGGTTCAGAAGGGTTTCCGGAAAGGCCTTATCAGTAAATTTTTTCTTTAGTTGGGCACTCTGTTCTAAATAGTCATTATTATTGGTGCAGTTTCTCCTCAATCTGCAGAACTGGCTCTTGGGGATGTTGTTTATCCACCTTGGGTGGTGGCAACTCTTAAAATGTAGGAAGGAGTTTCCCGCTGTGGGCTTCGTGTAATTTTTTGCTTCTATCCTTCCTTCACGATGGTATAAGAGTAAATCTAAAAAGGCCAGCTCTGCAGAATGGTGAACTGAAGTAAAGGATAAATTAAACACATTGCTATTACAGTGACTGACAAATTCAAGTAGTAGGGACTCGGAGCCATCCCAGACGACAATAATGTCGTCTATATATCTACCGTAAAAGACAATGTGAGAGGCATACAGATTGTTTTTCCAAATGTGTTTGTCCTCCCACATCCCCATGGTTAGATTGGCATAGCTGGGGGCAAAATTAGCCCCCATAGCAGTGCCATTTATTTGTACATAAAAGTCTCCATCGAACAAAAAATAGTTGTGGGTAAGGCAAAATCTGGTTGCCTCCACAATGAACCGAGCTTGAGACGAGTTGATGGTAGGATGATCCATAAGGGACTGGGTGACTGCTTGTAGGCCTACAGAGTGTGGAATGGACGTATAAAGAGAATCCACATCAAGGGAAACCCACATATATGTGGATTCCCAACTATACGGTGCCAATAGCTCCAACAAATGGACCCCATCCCGAATATACGATGGAAGATTCTGAGCCAAAGACTGCAGAAACTGATCTACATATTGGGAAAAAGGGTTGGTGACGCTGTCCATTGCTGCAACTATTGGCCTACCGGGCGGATTCTGTAGATTCTTATGTACTTTTGGAATGTGATAAAAGTACGGTGTAGAATAGAAATCCCTGTGGAAAAAGGAATATTCTGACTTATTGATAATACCTTCTTCCTTAGCTTGTGTAATAAGTCCTGTGGCTTCAAGGATATAACTAGGTTGGGGGTCAGCCGGCAATTTGCGATATGTGGTAGTATCCGCCAGTAAACGCTGGGCTTCTCTCAAATAGTCAACTCTGTCCTGGATGACTATCCCCCCTCCCTTATCTGCAGTTTTAATGATCAGATTATGATTTTTGGATAAATCGGTTAAGGCCTGTCTCTCAGCATGGCTTAAATTGTGGTTAAAAGAGAGGGACTTACTACAGGGATTGGTGTGGGTACACATCTTCTTTAGCTCAGAGAAGACCACCTGGTAGAACGTCTGTATGTATTGGACTTTGGAATGCACAGGGTTAAATGTTGATTTTGCACGAAAGTTAGTGTGCTGGACTGGTGGAGATGTAGAAGGATGTTGAGTAAAGAACGCCAGATCCTCATCATCGTCACTAATATACAACTCCTCTAAGAGTTTCAATCCGATTGGATCAATAGAGGGCTCCGATTCCATCTCTAGAATTGATGTGGATGACTCAATGGGAACATTTTTGTTTATATTTTCTTGGATCTTAAAATGCCGCCTCAATGTAAGCAAACGAATGAAGCTATTAAGATCCTTGAATAAAGTAAAGGGGTTGGGAGGGGCTGAGGGAGCAAAGTTGAGTCCTCTATGGAGGAGGGAGGTTTCCGATAGGGATAAAATATGTGTCGACAAATTAAATATTTTTATGGTATCAGCAGTCTTACCCTTTTCTTTATTCCTATGTCGTCCTCCTCCCCCCCGCTTTCCCCTACGTCGAGCTTTCTCTTTGTATGGGCAGGCGGAGGGGGAAGACCTAAAAAATTCTGGCCATTGGATATACCAGTACTAGAAATGGCCACATCACAGGGGGAAGTCACTACGCCAACACGTAGCCCACAGGGGGAAACACGAAGCAAAAAATTACACGAAGCCCACAGCGGGAAACTCCTTCCTACATTTTAAGAGTTGCCACCACCCAAGGTGGATAAACAACATCCCCAAGAGCCAGTTCTGCAGATTGAGGAGAAACTGCACCAATAATAATGACTATTTAGAACAGAGTGCCCAACTAAAGAAAAAATTTACTGATAAGGCCTTTCCGGAAACCCTTCTGAACCATGCCCATAACATCTATCTGGCCGGCCATGAAAGTATTAAAAAGGAAAAATCTGACGCAGAGGTTGCCATCCCCAGATTTGTGACTCAATTTCACACTAAGTTTAAAAAAATGGAGAAAATTCTGGTCAAACATTGGCCAATTTTACTGGAGGACCCCAATCTGAGGGAGAATTTACCCCCCAAACCAAAGGTTACTTATAGAAGAGCTAGGAACATCAAGAGCATGGTGGCACCCAGCAAGTTGAAGTATCCTCTTATATCATCTTTAGAGAGACCTTGCTTGATCCCACTTATTGGGATGTTCCAATGCCGTAAGAAGTTGTGTTTGACTTGTAAACATGTCACCCATGGACAAAAAATGTTTCAGGTAAAGGGAAAAACGTATTCATTGACACAGTTCTACAACTGTTCCACTGAATTTGTTGTTTATTGCCTTACATGCCCATGTGGGCTCTTTTATGTAGGAAGGACAATCCGCACCCTGAGGAAGAGATTCGGTGAACATCGCAGGTTTGTGGAGGCTGGTGATGACAAGCACAGTGTCCCACGCCACTTCCTGCTGCACCATGAACACCTGTCGGTCGGCCTCAGGGTGTGGATTATTGAGTCTATACCTGCTACTTTATCGTCAGCAGAACGTTTCAAGAGACTATGTCAAAGAGAGGCCTACTGGATTTATACCCTGGATACTTTAGTGCCGGGGGGTTTGAATGAGGAAGTTGAGACCAATTCTCTCATTTGACCCTATCCAATTGGATATATAAAAATATATAAAAATATATTTTTTTGGATTAGACATCTGAGAGATATGCCCCTTCATCTTATCTATAATACTCTTGTATATTTATAACACTCCTTTTTGATAGTCCCTTTCCTAATAGTCACATATGGAGTCAGAATAATTTAATGGGATATATCAGTGGATGGTCATATTGGCTGATGGCTTTTTAAACAATTTTTTAAACAATTTTTTAGATAATTTTCAGATATTTTCGGTGGTTTTAAATATGGTGGTTTTTATAAAATGAATAGCGTTATAAAATGAATAGCGATATAATTTTATATATAGGTTTTTTTTTTTTTTTATATATATGTATTTATATTAAATTATATTACTGCACTATGATAATATGTCCCTATGTGTAACAATATGGGGATGTGTACATATGTGAGGTACAATATATTTTTAAAAAAAATATTTTTTTTGATTCATAGTATAAGGGTTTTTTTTTTTTTATTATTTTATTTATTTTTTTCTGAATTAATTTAAGTATATTCTTATGTAAGTGTAATTTGACCATTGTTGATCATTGCATTTTTGTTGACTACTGCTTTGGTTGTATGTCCTTAATGCACATAGCCCCAGTCCAGTGTTATAGAGAGTTTCTTTTGAGCAAGAATTATGGCACCTTTAGGACCCAGCTGGCTCTGCCGCTCTGCCCATTTAAGCCCTTGTCCAAAATGGCGCTTTATCGGCCTGAGGAAGGAGCGCATGCTCCGACAACGCGTCGCCGGCGCCAGTACGCATCCCGGAAGTGACGTCAGAACGGCCGGTGCTGTGTCCCTAGTGTATGGGAAGTATCGATCCTCCATTCGCTACTGCCCAGGGCTTCGAGACCGCTTGTGCCATCCTGAATCCGGACATTGGGATCATCATTTCACTATGCAATACTGCCATGTTGTTTTTATTACACCGCTTGTGAGTACCTGTTCACTTTGTCTATTAAACGTATGATCCTGACATACTGCACTCAGTGTGGCGCCTGTTTTCTCCCTTCTGCTTTGTCCCTACCTACTGAACTGCTACCTCCATTGCCGGTCCGGATTGTCTGACCACGCTTACTGCTGCCCGCCCCGACCTTTGGCTCATCGGACTTCTCTCTGGTTATCCCTTGTCTGCTCCTCCACCTCCGGACTGAACCTGCACTCTGCCTGGCTGGGTGATCCTGGGGACCACGACCTGGTGTTAGCTTGCAGCGCAGTCTATCCCCACCATAAGGGGCTCTAGTGAAAAACAGCTAGCACTTAGTTTCCGCACCTCGGGTGAACCCGTGTCCTCATCAGAGTACTACCTGGTGTCCATCCGGTATCGAGCACTGCTACCAGCCTGCAGTCCTTGCCACTGGGCTCCACTCCTACCTTCGGCCAGCAGTCCTCTGACTCAGGTGAGCCTGTAGGATTGTTACAATGTGCCACTTTACAGGTAGACTAAGGGGACCCCCAGGCACTATATTAAAAAATATATTGCAATTTTTATTGTTATTTCTCATTTTGATGCCTTCACTTTAAGCATCAGAAAATCGTGATGTTTTTTACAAACTTTGTTTTCATTGATACATGTCCCCCAGGGCAGTACTCCAGCCCCCATAACCATTGGATGCCCAATTACTTGCATATAAGCCTTCAAAATGGGCACTTTTGATTTTTCCAGTTCGGGTCCCATAGACTTCAATGGGGTTTGTTATTCGGTTCCTAACTTTTGCAATGTTCGGAAGTTCAACAGAACAGGGGGTCTTTCGGCCCATCCCTATCAATAAGAGATCCAAATCCTGGTATCACAAAACTAAACAGCAGGCTCACCACTAATCTTTGGTCCTATACAGGAGTTAGGGTCCTCCATAGTAAGGGTGCCAGGCAGGGGATTAGCAGCCTGCGACTCAGCTTGTCTAAGAGCTCAAACTTGCCACCCAGCTTGTGAGTCTCTCTTCCTCTCATTTCCCTGCTGCAGGTGCTGATTTCCCTCCGCTGCCTTTTAAGCCTCCCTCACAAAATCCGGGGTACAAGTTTAGCACTCCAGAGAGTACTGGAAATCTCCTCTCCAGCCAAACTTAACCCGGGACACCTCATCCTGCATGGGTGAGAACCCCTGAGTACTTCAATGTCTCTACAACTGTTCCCCTTTAAAGGACCACAACCCAAAAAATGGGGAAATGTACCTGCCATCCAGGACACATTCCCGGTGTCCTTTACAATAGTTAATTTGTAAAATAAACTTTGACAAGATTTGTCCTTGGAAGTGTATTTGTCCTTGGAAGTGTATTCTGTTAAGGCTCACATCTGTACGGTCCCCAAAGCCAAAAAAGATTTAAGGAATTTTTCAAAATTCATATTGATATCTCTAAGGGGTTTAATCACCAAGGGTGGAGGTTGGAGGTTGCAGAGTGCAAAATCAGGCTCACTTCTGCATAGAAACCAATCCGCTTCTAACCTCAGATTGTTCTATTAGGCTTTGGCAGGAAAACCTGGAAACGGATTGGTTTCTATGCAGAAGTGAGCCTCATTTTGCACTAATTAACCACTTGTGTACCCACTCACAGTAAATAAACTGCAAGCAGGTAGCAGGTGCAGGCACGAAAAAGTATATGTCTGTTCTTTTTAGTTGCGATACATTTTATTGTTTTTTGTTTTTCACAAATAAAGGTACAAGCAGTGAAACAAAAATACAAACTGTAATGTCTTCCGTTTAGCTGGATAACAAGTAATGTAAGGTTCTGTATATGAGTACTTTGGCTGTTAGTAGCACAGTGGAACAAAAACAGCAGTCGTGAGATGTAGGTTAGTGGCTGGAGTGTTGCTTACCCTACCCAGGCACCCCATCTGGGAACAAACTGTGCTGTGGGGAGGGTGACAAAAAACCTAGCTGTTATTTAATATGTCTTGATTTACAGTATATAAAAAAAAAAGGCACAATGAGAACAGTTTATATCAGCGTAACAATTACGCAGTCATAGTATCACCCAAGGGGGTACTAGCGGATGCAGTATTTAATTGGAGTATAGTCTATAAGATAGCCATACTTGCCAATTGGAACGGAAGTGTGAGAGTATGTCATTTTTGCTAGCAAAGGTTCGTTCCAAAGAGCAAGTAAGGTTGAGATCACTGATTACATCAGACAAGTTAGATATAGAGAGGGATTTGCAATTCTGAGTGATTTTTAATTTGGCTGCCAAGAGAATATGGATTTTTATAGTTCTGGATTGTATAGGTACAGTGTTCATGTTGATATGGAGAAGACCAATTTCCACAGAAGGAGATATAGGGTTTGGAGTGTGCTCTGAGATGAGTTTAAACATTTGGTTCCAGTATGATTTCAATGAGGGACAGTGCCAGAGGATATGTATTAGCGAACCTATTGAGCCACTAGAGCGTCAACAGTTAGGAGAAGTAGATGAGTGCATTCTAGACAACCGGTAAGGGGGGAGATACCATCTGTGTAGTATCTTTTGGAAAAGTTCCCAATGGCCTGCACATCTAGTTGCTCTAGTGTTGTTTTGACTGCTAGTTTCCGGGAGGACTAGGGAATTGCAATACCTAGGTCTTTCTCCCAATGGAGCATAGTTGTTGTTTTAGGGAATGATGCTGATAAGCTGAGGTTTTTTTTTTATAAAAGAGAGAGATGCCTCCCTTTGGAGTTTCAGTTGAATTGAGATGTTGGTATAAAGGGGTGTATAGTTGAAGGTTGATTGTTATTTTTTTTTTTATTTGCAGAGAATATATTGGTAATATTCCGATAGGGGGTTGTTGAATTTGAGATGGAGCTTTGGAAAGGGGGTCAGTTTACAATCCTAAAAGATATCTTTTATGTTTTGGAATCCAGTTTGGTGCCAGCGTATGGGGTTAATCGAGGAGAGGGCAGTTTGAAGGTAGTAGAGTGGTAAAGGAATTTTAGTGGTGGGGGATGCCCCACTTAGTTTGTTGTAGTGTTTGTAAGGCGTTAATGGTTGCTTGTACTGCTGGGTAGGGTAAGTTTATAGGGGGGTGATCAAGGAAAGAGGCCAGGAGCAAGGTTTTTGTATCATATCCAGGTAAGGTGATCGCTTCCAGTCATGACCATTGTTTGTGGGGGGATTGGGCCACCAGAATTTAGCTTGATCTAATAGTGAGGCTATGTAGTAATGATATAGGTTGGGGACTGAGGTTCCTCCCACTGTAGTATGCTTTTCCAATATGGAGAAGGCACATCTAGGCTTTTTCCCTTTCCAGATATATTGAGTTAGCAGAGATCGGAGTTTATCGAAGTAACGCTTAGGGATATGTATGGGTATAATGCAAAATAGGTACAATATTTTGGGAAGTATAATCATTTTAAACACCACTATCCTTCCTACTGTTGATAGTTCTATGTTTTTTAAGTGTTCCAGTTCCTTGGAAAGAGTTTTTTAAGGAGAGGAAGAAAGTCTAGTGCAAATAGTTTTCCTGATGTCAGTGGTATCAGAATGCCTAGATACTTCAGATGGGAGTTTGTCCATGAGTAGGGGAATCGTGATTGGAGTAGAGTTTTAAGTGGTGGAGGTATATTGATGCCTAAGGTTTGGTATTTGCTACTATTAACTTTATAATAGGATATAGATCCAAATGTATCTAATATAATTTGGACGCTGGTTAGTGATTTGATAGGGTTCATGATGGTTAAAATAACATCATCGGCAAATAGCCCTATTTTATTATGGAAAGGACCTGTATGCCAAACACTCCTGACGATGATCTGATCAGGTGTGCCAGGGGTTTCCTAATTAAGGCAAAAATGAGTGCGGAGAGTGGGCAGTCTTGCCTGGTCCCGTTTGTAAAGGAATTCTGAGGACAATGCTCCAGTGGAGTAGACTTTAGCTGATGGATTGGAGTAAATGGCCATTATGGCTGATTTATATGGACCATTAAATCTAAACTTTGCAATGACCGCTTCAAGGTATCCCTAGTGAACCCGGCCAAAAGCTTTTTCTGCATCTAGGGCTAAAAATATTGAGGGGAGTTTGTGAATTTCTGTGTGTCTAAGAAGGTGGAGAAATTTTCTACTGGCATCAGGGGCTTGTCGATTTTTAAAACCTACTTGGTCAAGGTGGATTAAAGAGGGGAGTATGTCAATCAGTAGGAGAGATAGAGTTTTGTCATATATCTTGATATCTGAGTTTAGAAGTGAAATTGGTTGATAATTAGATGGAACGGTTGTGTCTTTGCCCGGTTTAGGGATGGTGAATACCACGGCTTGCACCATTTGCTTAGGGAATTTACCAGTCTTGAGTGCTACATTGAAATTTTTTGTTAGGTGTGGAGAGAGAATTTCAGAGAATTACTGGTAATACTCATTTGGGAAGCCATCTATGCCTAGGTCTTTGGATGTCGGTAGAGTATGGATTGTTTTAGCTACTTCAGCTGGAGTGAAGGGGCGAGATAATAGTTGAAGTTGCTCTTCATCTAATGATGACAATTTTAGCAGTCAAAGGAAGTTTTGGATCTGTTGTGTGTTGGGTTGGGGGGGTGGACAGGTCTCGTGCTAGATTGTAGTAGAGAGCTAGAGAGTTTTGAGTAGTAGTTTCTAAAGACCTCTACTGTCTGGGCTGGGGCATGGTAGGTAGGTAGTGCCCGATATTGGGTCAGTGAGATTATGTATTCTAGAGGCTAATCTTTTACCTTTGATGCATCGTGCTAGTAAGACACCTGCCTTGTTGCTTAGTGAGTATGAATTAGCTTTAAGAATCCTGAGTTGTTTTTCAAAGTCATGCAGAAGTAAAGATCTAAGCTCGGTTTTACGGTTAAGTAGTTTAGTGGCATAATGTGTAGTGGGGGTATGCTTGTTCAACACTTCTAGTTCTCGGATCAATTTGACCAGATTATCAGTGTTGTGTTCTTTGTTTTTTTGTCAGGAGCTGACTTGAATTAATGTCCCCCTCATGACTGCTTTATGGGCATTCCAGAGGATGAAACAGTCCAAGTCGGCAGTGTCATTCAGAGAAAAGTAGGACTAGAGTTCCTCTTCAATAGTTTTAATTTATTTATATTTTTTGCATTGGTACATGTCTCCTTTGACAGTGCACATCTCCCCATTAACCTTTTTCTATTATCCCCCCTCCCCCATATAGACTTCTATGAGATTACATTTTAAGCCTGCAATTTTCAGACTTTAAGCAGAATTCATCAAACATCTCACTAACATCTTATGAATTGTGAACTTTTTTCTTATTTTCTTTCCTTCTTCTATCTATCTATGGATACGTGTGGCTAAAATCTTCAACATATGTATGGGGAGATGGGAATGTTTAAATCTCCAAACAGCTAAATAATAATTAAACAGATATTATACATAGAAGGGAGCTTTTTTTACCTTCCAAAGGATTTGTTTTTCTGTGCATCTGATTCTGAAATTTATGCAGTTCGGCAACACAGTACAGCCATCTATAGCAGGGCAGAGGACCTGATTTTAATCTTCTGCAGCTAGTTAACACTAACAAGTATTTTGTTACTTTGACTGGCCAGTAGCAGAATGATGAGCTCATACTGTATATATGCCACATTGTTCTTTCCTGCTATCATCATGTTCAGTGTTAGCACATGAGCACAGCTGTGCTGCTTCTCTCTCTCCTAGTCTAAGCTTTACTGCACAACAACTGCAGGAGGCTAATACCAAGGCAAATTCATATATACTGTAAGTATATATATATATATATATATATATATATATATACTGTCACGAACTGGCAGGACTGGTGGTGGATCCTCTGGACCAGAGAGGCGATGGCACGGGTTGTACTAGAGGACCGGTTCTAAGCAGTTACTGGTCTTCACCAGAGCCCGCCGCAAGGCGGGATGGATTTGCTGCGGCGGTAACTACCAGGTCGTGTCCCCTAGTAACAACTCGGCCCCTCTGGCAGCTGATATGGTGTGGTACACAGGGAGTAGGCAAGAGCGTAGTCGGATGTAGCAGAGGTCAGGGCAGGCGGCAAAGGTTCAAAGGCGAGTAGTCGGTAGCAACGGGTTCGGCAACAGGCAAAGCAAACAAACACAGCAGGAAACGCTTTCTCAAAGGCACAAGGCACAAAGATCCGGCAGGAAGCTGTGGGAGGAGAAGGTATTTATGGGTAGTGCACAGGTGAAGCCTAATTAAGTCAGCACTACCTCTCACAAACCTTAACCCTTAATAACCACTTTAGGCCAGGCACCAATCACTGGTGCACTGGCCCTTTGAATCTAAGAGGCCCGGCGCGCGCGCGCCCTAGAGAGCGGGGACGCACACGCCGAGACGCTGGAGTGCTGCCTGGAGGCATACGCTGTGAGTGCTCCGAGGCCAGCAGGGGGCCCGGAGCGCTCAGCGTAACGGTACCCCCCCCCTTTGGTCTCCCTCTCCTTTTGGTACCGAGGAACTTGAGGATGAGACTGCGGTCCAGGATGTTCTCCTCCGGCTCCCATGACCTCTCCTCAGGACCGCAGCCCTCCCAGTCGACCAAAAAAAATCTTTTCCCCTGGGAGATCTTGGTCGCCAAGATCTCCTTGACAGAGAATATATCGGAGGTACAGGCGACAGGGGTGGGAGAAACAAGCTTGGGAGAAAAACGGTTATAGACAGCAGGTTTAAGAAGGGAGACATGGAAGGAGTTATAGATTTGGAGGGAGGAAGATGGAGCTGATAAGAAACTTGATTGATACGACTCTTGATTTTATAGGGTCCCAAGAAACGAGGGCCCAACTTGTAACTTGGGACCCTAAACGTATGTACCTAGAGGAGAGCCACACCTTGTCACCCGGGCGAAATTCCGGAGGAGATCTGCGTCTCTTGTCAGCTTGAACCTTCATACGGGCAGAAGACTTGAGGAGAGCAGCGTAGGTTTCTCGCCAGATGGAGGAAAAGTCCTGTACAAGACTGTCAACGGCAGGTACAGAAGAAGGAGTGGGAGACTGTGGCAGAGGTGGAAGAGGATGACGGCCAAAAACTACAAAGAAAGGAGACTTGTTAGAAGCAGAGGATCGTTTGTAGTTGTAGGAGAACTCCGCCCAGGGAAGTAGATCAGCCCAGTCGATCATGGCGTGAGGACACAAAGTGACGCAGATAGTCACCCAAAATTTGGTTCACCCGTTCTACTTGGCCGTTAGACTGAGGATGCTACGAAGAAGAGAAGTCCAATTTGATCCCGAGCTGAGCACATAGAGCCCTCCAGAATTTGGAGAAGAATTGTACCCCACGATCCGAGACAATATGTTTGGGAAGGCCATGGAGACGGAAGATGTGTTGGAAAAATTGTTTGGCCAACATGGTGCAGAGGGTAGACCGGGCAGGGGTACAAAGTGAGCCATCTTGGAGAAGCGATCCACCACGACCCAAATGACGGACTTGCCATGGGAGGAGGGAAGATCTGTAATAAAGTCCATAGCGATGTGAGACCAGGGAACTTCAGGAACAGGTAAAGGCAAGAGGAGACCCGTTGGTTTCTGGCGAGGCGATTTATCCCGGGCGCAAATCATACAGGCCTGGACGAAGTCCGAGACATCTTTCTCCAAAGAAGGCCACCAGTACCTTTGGGAGATTAGTTGGAGAGATTTTAGCACCCCTGGATGACCGGCAAAATGGGAGGCGTGGCCCCACTTGAGAATTCGCAACCGCTGACGTGGAGGTACGTAGGATTTGCCAGGAGGAAGAAGGCGCAGGTCCACGGGAGCGACTGTAATAAGGCGTTCTGGAGGGATAATATATTGAGGTGTTAACTCGTCGCCCACCACATCAGAGGAGCGAGACAGAGCATCTGCCCTAATGTTCTTACAAGCCGGACGGAAATGGATCTCAAAATTAAAGCGGGCGAAGAACAGAGACCAACGGGCCTGACAGGGATTTAATCTCTGAGCAGACTGGAGATAAGCCAGGTTCTTGTGGTCCGTGAAGATGTACACAGGATGTGTGGCGCCCTCGAGTAAATGTCTCCATTCCTCCAGTGCCAATTTAATAGCCAGCAGTTCTCTGTCCCCAATGGAGTAATTTCTCTCTGCGGGAGAGAATGTTTTTGAAAAGAAGCCACAAGTTGAAGTCTTGCCCCTGGAGGACTTCTGGATGAGGACAGCTCCGGCTCCCACCGAGGAGGCATCCACTTCAAGAGAGAAAGGCTTGGTGGAATCTGGTCTAGAGAGAACGGGTGCAGAGGCAAAGGCGGATTTCAGGGACTGGAAGGCTTCCTCGGCTTGGGAAGGCCAGGATTTGGGGTTAGCTCCTTTTCTTGTGAGAGCCACGATAGGAGCTACCAGAGTGGAATAGTGAGGGATGAATTGCCTGTAGTAGTTCGCAAAGCCCAGAAATCTTTGTATGGCTCGGAGACCAGAGGGGCGTGGCAAATCCAGAACCGCAGAGAGCTTGGCTGGGTCCATTTGAAGTCCTTGGGCTGAGATAATGTATCCCAGGAAAGGCAGGGAGGTCTGTTCAAAAAGACATTTTTCAAGTTTAGCGTACAGGCGATTCCTCCTAAGACGAGTAAGGACTTGTCGCACATGGACCCGGTGTTGGTCCAAATTGGAGGAGAAGATGAGGATATCATCCAGGTATACGACCACGCAGGTGTAAAGTAAGTCCCTGAAAATATCATTGACAAATTCCTGGAAGACAGCAGGTGCGTTGCAGAGGCCGAAGGGCATCACCAAATACTCAAAATGGCCGTCCCTTGTGTTAAAGGCGGTCTTCCATTCGTCTCCCTCACGGATACGGATCAGATTATAGGCCCCTCGAAGGTCCAATTTAGTGAAGATCTTTGCCCCTCGGAGACGATCAAATAGCTCAGAGATTAAAGGCAGAGGGTAACGGTTCTTGATGGTAATTTTATTAAGATCTCTGTAGTCAATGCAGGGGCGGAGGGAGCCGTCTTTTTTTGTCACAAAGAAAAAACCGGCCCCAGCAGGAGAAGAAGATTTTCTTATGAATCCTCTCTGTATGTTCTCACGTATATAGTCAGACATGGCAAGAGTCTCAGGAGGTGAGAGAGGATAAATTCTGCCCCGAGGTGGAGTAGAACCGGATATCAGGTCGATCGGGCAATCATAGGGTCGGTGAGGAGGAAGAACCTCAGCTTGTTTCTTGCAGAAGACATCCGCAAAGGAATGGTATGGCTTGGGCAGCCCAGGAGGCGGAGAAACTTGCGGGTCCTGTTTGACCAGAGCAGGCTTGAGACAGCGGTCAGAACAGGAGGAACCCCAACGCAGGATCTCACCGGTGGACCAATTCAGGACAGGACTATGACGTTGAAGCCACGGCAGACCCAGGAGGAGTTCGGAGGAACAGAAGGGAAGGACAAAGAATTCTAAAGTCTCGGTATGAAATATTCCGATGTCCATCTGCAGAGGCTGGGTACGGAACTGCACGGTGGCAGAGAGTCTCTCACCGTTAACAGTAGAGATGAAAAACGGCTTGGGTAGACGGATTACTGGAATACAGTACTTGTCAACCAAGGAGGCGTGAATGAAGTTGCCAGCTGAACCGGAATCCAAGAAGGCGGTTGCGGAGAAAGAAGACTTGGAAGAGATGATCAACTGCACGGGTATGATGAGACGTGGAGAGGAAGAATCCACACCTAGCAACGCCTCTCCCACATTTACTAGGTGCGAGCGTTTCCCGAACGCGGTGGACGGAGAGGACAATCTCTAAGGAAGTGCTCGGTACTGGCACAGTACAGACACAGGTTCTCGTCTCTGCGGCGGCTTCGTTCTTGCGGAGTCAGGCGTGACCGATCCACCTGCATGGCCTCCATGGCGGGAGGCCCAGTAGCGGGTTGAGGTGGACG
Source organism: Pelophylax lessonae (assembly GCF_965119305.1). Taxonomy (NCBI): domain Eukaryota; kingdom Metazoa; phylum Chordata; class Amphibia; order Anura; family Ranidae; genus Pelophylax; species Pelophylax lessonae. The sequence continues at coordinate 83,651,296 of NC_138769.1, read as the reverse complement.
CAGAAAAACGGGAGCCAGACGAGGGTAGCGTCTAGGACGAGCTTTTTCCTTTTCAAGGAGGAGTTCCTCTTGTCTTTCGGCAAAACGCTTGTCTATCCTAGTGGCCAGCAAGATGAGGTCACTAAGAGTGGAAGGAAGCTCACGTGCAGCCAGGACGTCCTTTATCTCGCTGTTAAGTCCCTTCTTGAAGGTGGCGCAAAAGGCTTCATTGTTCCAGTTCAGCTCAGAGGCCAGGGTGCGGAACTGAATGGCATAGTCACCCACGGAAGAATCTCCTTGGGTCAAGTTTAGTAAGGCAGTCTCTGCGGAGGTAACCCGGGCAGGCTCCTCAAAAACATTCCGGAACTCTAGGCAGAAGCTCTGGACGGAAGCGGTGGCAGGATCTGCGCAGTCCCATAGTGGTGTAGCCCAGGCCAGGGCCTTCCCGGACAGTAAACTGAGAATAAAAGCTACCTTGGCTCGATCAGAAGGAAACTGGTCGGACAGTAGCTCGAGGTGGAGAGAGCACTGCGACAGGAACCCACGGCACTGCTTTGGATCTCCGTCATATTTGTCTGGTAGGGACAAACGGATTCTGGAACCGGTGGCAACTGCAGGCGGAGGTGCTGGCTGTTGCTGAGAAGGCAGGAGCTGCTGCAACATAGCGGTCAACTGGGCCAGCTGTTGACCCTGCTGGGCCACAATGATGGTGAGGTCCGCTAGGCTTGGCAGGGGAACATCAGCGGGATCCATGGCCGGATCTTACTGTCACGAACCGGCAGGACTGGTGGTGGATCCTCTGGACCAGAGAGGCGATGGCACGGATTGTACTAGAGGACCGGTTCTAAGCAGTTACTGGTCTTCACCAGAGCCCGCCACAAGGCGGGATGGATTTGCTGCGGTGGTAACTACCAGGTCGTGTCCCCTAGTAACAACTCGGCCCCTCTGGCAGCTGATATGGCGTGGTACACAGGGAGTAGGCAAGAGCGTAGTCGGACGTAGCAGAGGTCAGGGCAGGCGGCAAAGGTTCAAAGGCGAGTAGTCGGTAGCAACGGGTTCGGCAACAGGCAAAGCAAACAAACACAGCAGGGAACGCTTTCTCAAAGGCACAAGGCACAAAGATCCGGCAGGAAGCTGTGGGAGGAGAAGGTATTTATGGGTAGTGCACAGGTGAAGCCTAATTAAGTCAGCACTACCTCTCACAAACCTTAACCCTTAATAACCACTTTAGACCAGGCACCAATCACTGGTGTAGGTATAAAACAAAGAAAAGGGCGCGCCAGCCTAGCGCATTATCCTCAGCGAGTTTATTTAAAATATCAAGATAAAAATCGGCTACTCACAAACATACGTAGAAAACAAGCATATCAGTTCCATAAAGCCGCCTCATTATAGAAGTCCAATATCTCATAGAAGCAGAGGGCTGACGCGTTTCGAGGCCGTGCCTCTTCCTCATAGCCTGGAGGCCATGACCAAATCTATGGCTTAAATATAGTGTGGTAAACCAGGCCTCCCCATGACCCTTAGGAATGTGGGAGGAGATATCGCCCAAGTGGGCGTGGCTACATAGCTAGTTGCCAAAAGCATAACAGATGTTGATTAGCGAACCCTAAACATCCAATGGCTCTACTGGTATGCTACCCAATCAACAGCATCTTCCCAACTCATCTGGAGTTTTGCATAATAGTACATTAAGAATAGCGGAATCTGGATATTGCAATAAGTCAGGACAATACACTTCTCTGTCAATGCTACACAGAACAACCCCTCCCTCTCTCATGGTACATGCGTGACACCAGGAGATGGAAAATCAGTCAGGCGCATAATGGTTCACTTATCTTAGTAGTATTACTCACGCTGCCACCTGTGAGTATCAAGGATTCGTACCTGCAGGGGAGTAATGCATAGGGCCAATATACCAGGCTAAAAAATTATTATTATTATCTGGGGTAATCTGATAAACCCGTCATTATTGTGTGTGAGAGATGTGATGCTGTACACTTTCTGGGTTCTGAGCGCAGGAGTGAGGTGCTGAATAGCACTTATTTTCTTTTCTGGCACCAATCACTGGTGCACTGGCCCTCTGAATCTAAGAGGCCCGGCGCGCGCGCGCCCTAGAGAGCGGGGACGCACACGCCGAGACGCTGGAGTGCTGCCTGGAGGCATATGCTGTGAGCGCTCCGAGGCCAGCAGGGGGCCCGGAGCGCTCAGCGTAATATATATATATATATATATATATATTCTGCTTACATTTAAAATGCTTTTACTTGTATATAATGAACATAGAGCTGCAATATTTGTATCTTTTATATATGCCTGCAGTTCAGCTTTTAAAGAGTCAGAAGGCTATGTACTGTATATTTACGGCAAACAGCATACTGCTTTCAAGGGCACATTCTAGCAATAGTTTTCATATAATATAAGAAGCACAGTTTGTGCATCAGTGTATCTTTATTAAAGTCTGGATAGATAGTCCAGATAGGGGAAGAGTTAGACCATCTGTTGTGTTTTTTATTAATGTTCCCATAGGGGCAATTCACCCCTCTATTTGTACTAGATGCCATTGTCATCTTGAAAAAAAGTGAGTGGAAATTCAAAATTTTGAATTGTCCCTAGGTCATGAGGTAAGGGTAAATCTCCCAATGGGAATACACATTCTGGGGAATAATTCCCCTCACTGTGAGAGATTTCCCTCTAAATAACTATGCTGCATCTCTAGGACAAGAATTCAAAATAAATGTCCCCAATGGTACACAGATGGCAAAAAACAAACTGGCATGGGTTTTAACCCTTCCTTTATTTGCTCACAATGTTGGCTATACATATAGCAGAATGTCTTAATGGCCTTGACTTTATTCATAGCCTTGACTTTATTCATAGTCCAAGAATCAGGAGGCAGACTGGAAGATAAAAATCTGTCTATGAGTTCAAAGGTTCCATAAACATATACCACATGATTAAATTAACCACTTACCGACCACCCACCTAGGTCTACGTCGGCTGATTTTAAGTGGTTGTACCGGGGTGATGCCTCTAGCTAGAGGCATCACCCCGGTACTGTTTTAGAGCCAGCGGTCGGCTTTCCGGCAGTAACAACCAATGTGGCTCGGGAGCCGCTCGATCATTACCCTAGTGAGCGGGAGGGGACACCACCTCCCGCTGCCTTCCGCGGCTCTGCCCGGGCCTCCCGTCCCACTGGGAAACCCGAGCAACCAGCCAGCACGTCCACCGGCTGTATGGAGTCCCAATCAAAGCTATATGTGGCTTCGATCGGGTCTCCGATGACGTAACCCGGGGACGGCGTCCATGACGTCACATCTGGGTTACTCGGCTACTAAAGGCGCCGGATTTAAAAAGTGAATGTATTCAAAAATGCAGTTTTTGGCGCTTTGAATACATGGAAGTGTAGTGGAGGGGTCTTGGGTCTTTTAGACCCCGATCCCTCCATAAAGAGTACCTGTCAGAGTTTTTAGCCGCCCCCGTCGCCGTAAGCTTGTGCATGAAAGAAAATGTATGCGGAAGTCGTGCCGCAAATGAAATCGCTGTTCAAACCACACGTGAGCTATTGCTGCGATTTCCAGAGTGAGAACATATAATTAAAAAAAAAAGATCTATACTCTAACTCTAAACTAATAACCATTAAACATTTTTAAAACATTGCCTATGGAGATTTTTATTGACCGTAGTTTGTCGCCATTCCGCGGGTGTGCACAATTTTAAACTGTAACATGTCAGGTATCTATTTACTCGGCATGACATCATCTTTCACAATAAACAAAAAAAATGGGCTAACTTTACTGTTTATTTTTTTTTAAATGTAGTGAAATGTAATTTTTCATAATTTTTCCCAAAAAAATATGTTTGAAAGACCGCTGCACAAACACCGCATGACAAAAAATATTCCAATGACCGCCATTTTATTCTCCAGAGTCTTTGCTAAAAAAAATATATATAATGTTTGGGGGTTCTAAGTACTTTTAACTTGTGAACAAAATGTGTCAAAAATAGGCTTGGTCCTTAAGTGGTTAAAGACAATAAAACATAATGAAATATTGGGAAAAACATTTTGGCTATATACTGTATAGACCTAATGATGTTCCTAGAGCAGCAGAATGTTTTAATGGCCCTAACTTTGCCAGAGAGTTATAGAGGCAAACTGAAAGTAGAAAGTCTGTCCAAGAGTTCAAAGCCCCATAAGCATACTGTATAACACATAATCAATTTAAGAATAATAAAACACAGTGAAATGTCCATTACAAAATGTATCTAATATGTAATTTCTTGAAGTAAGTATGACAGACTTTAGGTACCTTGCCTGTGTTTTTTCTTTTTTAAATCATTTAATCAAATATTATAACATTTCTTTTAATATGTTTCTTTATTAAGATGGTTCATGATTTTGCACTTATTTGTCATGATGACATAGTGCAGTACAATTATGATTCTGTACCAACTTCGTCTAGACATAGAAAATAATTGGAGGTACTATCTTTTTAAACTTTTAAAACTTACTATGCATTTAGTAATTCTCATTTTTTTTCTTCAAAGAAAAACTTGCATACAAAATAAGGAAAAGATAGATAATTCAAGGCTGCTTAATTAGCAGAAAAGTTATATCTACACATTTAGATTATTTTAAAAAGAATAACTAGTAAGCTTTTTAAGCCAAGATCAAACACATCTGCTAAGGCTGTATAAATTTAGATGCAAAAGTTCTACCTGCAGCTGGATTACCAAGACTATATATTGTAAAAAGGCACTTCTTTCTCCAAATTAATTTTTTTTAACTTTAAATTAGTTTGAATAAAAAAAAAAAAAAAAAAAACTAGCATTAAGGACAAGTTAATGAACAACCCATTGACGTGGATTTAGTAAAGGAAGAGAGTCTGTTCCTCCAATAAGGTGAATGTTAATTTTGCAAAGTGAATGCTAGTGATTGAATATCAAGCTATGTTTAATTTCAATACCTAATTATGTGCATACAAATATCTTCTGTTTCAAGTATTTTATTGAATAATGCAAGTGAGTAACAACGTTTGACATACAGAATAATGCAATGTAATGTAAACAAAGCTCGGTAACAGAGCATGACCAATAACTGTAACTACAGCAAATCGTGAGGGTTAATAGACAAGGGGCGGTAAAATGGGTTGTCACGAGAGAGTAGTGATTGGCATTACCAACCCACCGGCACCCCATATAGGGATCACACTGTGCCTAGGTGGGGAGGCAAAACCAACCAATTGTTAAACTAAAAGGGAACAGTACCCAAATCTACCGTATCGTGTGGGAAGAGGCAGGGGGATGAGAGGAACCTCACGGGTATCTACCAAACAGGAAAAACATAGGCTACAGTCAGCCAGAATGAGGGAGCAAGTCGAACGGGTAACCTGTTAACTGTAGTTAAAATGACAAGGTAGAACAAACTCAGACGTTGTAGGAGCTACAACATATGTATGCAGAAGCAAGGAAGCAGGGCGAGGGGGGACAGGGAGAAGGGGGTAACAAGAGGGGACAAGGATATAAGGGGGAGGGGTAGAAAGAGGGGGGAAGAGGAAGGATTGCCGGGGGGGCCAGTACATAAGGAGTGGGGGGTTTTGGGTCCCCAGGTTTGGTTCAGGGCAGCAGTAGGGAGCATTTCTCGACTGTACCTGTCAAAACAGCATTGATTTTGGCGTGAATCATAGCGTTGGTGATTAGGTGTTTCACTTCAGTTAACGGCAGGTGTGGGGATTTCCACGCTTTCGCAATGGTTTGTTTAGCCGCTGTTGTGACCTGTAGGAACAGATTGTGGCGGAATTTGGACACATTATCCGGTTTTACATTCAAGAGAGCCAGTAGAGGGTCAGACGAGATCGGAACGTCCATCAGGGTGGAGAGAATATGGAAGACGGCCTGCCAAAACATTTGCACCAATGGGCAAGTCCACCAAATGTGCAAGTGTGTGCCTGGCTCCAGGCAACCTCGAAAGCATGTTGCAGAGTAGGAGGGTGAAAATTTTGCAATGCGTGCGGGTACTAAATACCACCGCATCAGCACTTTGTAATTTGTTTCTGAGGCTACTATATTTTGTGAGGCCGTCTTCGTTTGCCAGATTTTGGACCAATCTTCAACATCCATGGCGGACCCAAGATCCTGTTCCCACTTAGTAGTATACGCGGGTGGAGTGCGGTCGGGGGAGTCAGTGAGTCTGGTGTATAACGAGGATATGAGGCCCCGGGCATGTGGGTCATGGAGGCAAGTGTGTTCAAAAGAAGTCATGTTGGGTAAGGAAGAGTCAGTGTGGATACATTTGGCCAGGAAGTGCTTAATTTGTAGGTAGCGAAAGATTTCCGAGTTCGGTATATTGTGAGATTCACAAAGCGTTGGAAAAGGCTTAAAGGAGTTGAATGTGATCATGGAATGTGCTCTGAGAAGGCCAGCGGTCACCCAATTACGGAATGCCCATGGGGTTTCCCAGGCTGGGGGGGAAGGATGGGTTGTGTAGAAATGAAAGCAGGGGGTTGTGGGGGGATTGGAGCTGATACTTAAATTTAAGGGTATCCCAAAGACGCAGGGAATGACATAGGATAGGATTCGAAACAGACCGACGGTCCGACGGTGTCAGCCATAATAAATTAGCCACAGAGAGGGGATCGCATTCGACCGCTTCGAGGGGCACCCAAAGTGGAATTTCATGAGCAGCATGCCACTTAGTCAGCTGGGCTAATTGGGCCGCCTGATAGTACTTGGCGTATTGTGGGAGACCAAAACCGCCTTGTAGTTTGTGAAGATGGAGGATTCGGCGTGAAACTCTAGGTCTGGTCTTACCCCAGACATAGGAGAAAGTTCGTCGTTGTATTTGACGGAGGTAGTAAGAGGGGACACCAATAGGTAGCACTCGAAAGAGATACAAGATTTTAGGCAGGATAGCCATTTTGGTAACGGTGATGCGTCCCATCCAGGCAAGAGGCAGGGAAGACCAGGAGTTCATCAATTTCGTTAGGTGAAGTAGCATGGGTGGATAGTTGGCTGTAAAAAGCTCCCGGGGGTCTGCTGTCAACTTAATTCCTAGATAGGACAGGAAGCTGGTCGCACAGGAAAAGGGGAGTACTGTTCGTAAGTGGGAGAGGAGAGGGGGGGGTAAGGAGACATTGAGCGCTTTCGATTTTGTGGGATTAACAACTAGGCCAGAGATTTTCGCGAACTGTGTCAGGGTAAGAAGAAGATTAGGGGCAGAGGTGAGAGGGGACGTGAGGAACAAGAGGATATCATCTGCGAACAGACATAGTTTGTGGTGATGACCACCCAGTTCAAGGCCTTTGATATCAGGATTGGCGCGGATTTTGAGGGCTAGTGGTTCAATTGCGAGTGCAAAGAGGAGAGGGGATAGGGGATAGGGGGCAGCCTTGTCTGGTACCGGATTTGATAGGAAAAGTAGAAGATTGAAAACCAGCATAACGGACAAACGCTGACGGAGTGTCAAATGCCTTTCTGATATCGAGGGAGACAAAGCAAGCAGGGATGTTACGACAACGGGCAAGATAGGTAAGATGTATGGCCCTGCGCACATTGTCTCCAGCTTGCCGGCAAGGGATGAAGCCTGTTTGGTCTTTATGGATCAGCGATCCTATGATCGGGTTAAGGCGTGTAGACAGTATTTTGGTCATCACTTTTATGTCAATGTTGAGAAGAGAGATTGGGCGGTAATTGGACCAGGAGGAGTCATCAGCTTGTGGTTTAGGTATCATGGAGATGGCTTCTTTGAGGGAATCCAGGCCAAAGGAGTGGCCTTTAAGTATAGAATTGTAAGCCTTAGAGAGCATGGGGGTTAGGAGGTCAGAAATTTTTTTGTAGTAGGATGCGGTGAAACCATCAGGGCCAAGTCATTTGTGAAGCCTAAGGCCTTTGATCGCATTACTAATTTCCAGAGCTGTGATAGGCTGTTCCAGGGCTTCGCGTTGAGAATCAGATAGAGTGGGCAGGGTAATGTCAGAGAAAAACTCGGAGACTTGGGAGTCAGTCGGGGGCTGAGACTGGGAGTATAGTTTCGTGAGATGTCGACGAAAGGTTTCAAGAATTTTGACGGGGTTGCTAGTGTGGGTTGTGGGGGAAGTTTTCAATCGGATCGGTTTTCGGGTGACTGTGGCATTGCGAAGAGAAAGGGCAAGGAAGGTGTCAGGTTTATTCGCTTTAGTATAAAACTTATGTTGGGAGCGTCGGATCTGTTTTTCGGCTGAATCAGTCAGGAAGAGGTCTAGTTCCAGGGTGCCCTTGTCAAGAATCTTCTTATTTTCAGGGGTGAGGTGAGCTTGGAAGCAGTCATGGGCCCGGGTTAAAGAGGAATCTAGGGCTTGATAGATGCGGCGGCGTTCCTTCTTACGTCAGGATGCTAAGCTGATTAGGGTGCCTCTGAGTACAGATTTGTGGGCTTCCCAAATCGTGAGTGGAGCAACGTCGGTGGTGTCATTGTGAGTGATATAGTCTTTTATTGCCGCTGCTACTTCAAGTCTATGGGCAGGGTGAGTAAGAAGAGTATTGTTCAAAGACCAGGTATGTTGTTTAGGGATAAGGGAATCGAAAGAAGAAACGACTGCCTGGTGGTCAGACCAGGGAATTGGTAAAATAGAAGATGCCAAGAGAGAGGGAGAAGTCGCCACGGAAGTGAGGATATGGTCTATACGCGAGGAGGTGTTATGAGGATTATAATAAAAAGTGTATTGTCTCTTGGATGGATTGTGTTTGCGCCAAGTGTCGACTAGGGCATGAGTTTGGAATAGATGCTGAAAAGTGAGTCGATGTGGGGATTGAGAGGGTGCCACAGGAGATCGGTCCAGAAAAGGATAGAGGACCTGGTTAAAGTCCCCACATAGAATAGTCATATCTTTCTTATGATGGTCAACAATTTGAAGAAAATGAGAGAGAAAGGAGTTTGGATTGGAGTTGGGGGCATAGTACGATGCCAGGGTCACGTCTGTGTCCAGTAGAGTGCCAACAAGTATAAGGTACCTACCCTCAGGGTCCGCAATAGATGTATGAAGCGTGAATGGAGCAGTCCGATGAAACGCTATCAGCAGAGGCTGTAAAAAACTGAGGGAAAGCGGCAGTTAGGTAGTTAGGGGTATGTGAGGCTGAAAAGTGAGTTTCCTGCAAACAGGCAACATGCACATCTAGCGAGGCAAGCGAGCGGAAGGCCTTGCGGCGCTTCTGTGGGGAATTAAGACCCTGGACATTAAGGGTCAAAATGTTCAGGGCGGCCATGGGTCGGTAGGGAGAGACTTTCCAAACTTAGAAAGCGTGGATAGGGAGACCGGATCCCCCCGGCGAGCTAAGGAAAGGGGAGGGGAAGGCAGCGGAAAGAGGAAGGCGGAGAAGCACAGAGAGGGGAGGGAAGAGGACAAAGAGACGTTGGAGTAGACAGAGATAAGTGCTAAGGCAGGGGGAGGGAAGGGGAAAAAGAGAGAGAGAAAAAAAAAAAAAAAACAACTCTTTCCGTCAGTGCAGAGATTAACTATCCGCACTGAGGGAGGTGAATCACCTCTGGAAGTCTCCAAAAGGAGGGTTCCGTAGGTGAGAAGGTGGCTGCAGTGGCAACCGACAGGTGACACTGCCGCCTATAGTATTGGTAGTAGACAAGATGCATGGTGGTGACCAGGGGAGACATTGAATAGTATGCAGGTAGCAGTAGAAAATGCTTAACTCAAAATAAGTCAGATAAGTTCGGCAAGTAGGAGGAGGAGCCTCAGGTGGGGCAAGTGCCCGCAAAACACAAAAAAAAAAAAAAAAACAAAAAAAAGGAGAGAGAAAAAAATAAAAATAATGTTATTCAAAAATGCAATGCCCACTTGGCTACGGTATACTACCCGCTTAGATGACCGAGCAGAAACGTGGGATAGATTCATCCGTAGATGGAGTCCAGCAGATCCAGAAGCCGTCCAGGTTGAAGATTCAACTTCCCATGCTAAAGGACAGTCAAGCCGTAGTAGGAGACAAACAGTGAGGGTGTAGCAATCTATCATAGGCATCATGGAAGGCGAAGGATAGAAAAACCCGAACATGGCAGGTGGAGAAGGGGGCTCAGGAGGCATCACAGCGTGGGACTTTCAGTCCATGGAATCAGCAGAAGGTGGCAGCGGGGAGATAAATCGGCTCCTCTTGGTGGTGGTTGAAGTGGAGGTGGCAGGGTTCCGTGGAGAGCGTGATGCAGAGCGTCTGCGCTGCGGGAGGGGGGTGTAGGAGTGGATGGTGGTGAGAGCAGGTGCAGCTCCTGAAGAAGATGCTGGAGCTCAGCAGTTGTTTTGCAGGTATGCTTGCGATCCTGAAGGGTAACTCGTACTGACAAAGGGAAACCCCAAGAATAGATGATGTGATTTTGCTGGAGGATCTGTAGCAGGGGTTTAAATTCTCTGCGTTTAGTGATCGTGGCTTTGCAGAGATCCGTGAAAAGTTGGTAGTCATAGCCTTGAAAGTGCAGGGAGTCTTTGTGCCTGGCGGCCTGCAGGAGCTGTTCCTTGGTTCTATAATAGTGTAATTTTGCTATAATGTCCCTGGGTGGACCCTCAGGTTTGCGTGGGGCCAGGGCTCTGTGAACACGATCCATTTCCAGGCGTTCAATGGGGATAGAGGGTAAGAGCTCCTGAAAGAGTGCTGTGATGGTGGACTGTAAATCTACCACAGATTCGGGTATCCCCCGGATCCTAATGTTGGAGCGTCTGGCCCTATTTTCTTGATCCTCCAATTGGGCCTGCAGGGCCTGATTTTTTTCCCTTAGGGCCTCAAGGTCTTCAGAGTGATTAGAGATGCAAACTTCAAGTTCGTCGGCCTTAATTTCCAAATCTGAGGTGCGCTGGCCCAGCTCCCTGATCTCTCTTGTGAGCTTATCTGTGATCTGTTCTGAGGTGTGTTTCAGGGCCTTCTGTAGAATGTGCTCAAAGTGTTGGAGGAGTTCAGACTGCGAGGGATCATAGGTTTTGACCCCCTGTGTAAGCGGAATGTCAGTATCAGACTCACCCTCGTCAGGGTGAGGTCGAGCAAACCGAGGGGTCTTGGAGGTGCTGGATTTCGAGCAGGAGGCTAACAGCGGCGTCATTTTGGAGGAGACTCTCACCAGGACGTTGCGTATGTTGCGACTTTTAAGCCTGGATTTGGCGCCCCCTGACACCATGGGGGGTTGGAGGATGTTTGAGGCAAGCTGAGAGGGGGTTTCAGGTTAGGTGCGATGTGGCTGGTCACCGATTCAGGCGGCGGGGTGGCACGCGTCAGAGCGGAGCTCAGTCAGACATGTCTATCTCACTGAGGCCCACACATGCGCCCCTTCTAGGGATAGCGGTAATGGAGCTACTCAGCGTATAAGTACAAGTGTTAGTTCATCATTTATAGGGCCCAAAACTGATGGATCGGTTATGCAGAGTGGCAGCGGTGAGAAGGTAGTTGATGCTGACTGAGTAGGGGGGATACAGTGTCTGTGGTGCGCGGTTAGGCCGCGGGTCCCGTCTTTCATCAATCCGGCCTGCTTATGGTCCACAGGACCTCTTGTGGAGCTGCAGGAGGCCCAGTGGGGATGGCTCGGTGCGGGATGTGGAGAGTTCTTACCGGGTCTCCAACGTGTGGATTGCGGTTCAGTTTCAGCCGGCGGGTAGGCCTCGGTGTGTCAGGGGTAAGCAGCGGGTCCCACGGGCTTCAATTTTGCAGATGCTGAGTCCGGATGGGTATGTGAAGCCCCCCCAGTGGATATGGCCGTGCCGAGATCCGGTCCCACGACCGCTCGGCAGGAAAGTCCCCGGCTTCGGAGCACGCACTAGGCCGCAATATAAAAAATCCTCCAAACTAGCCAATTTATGGCTCAAATGAAAGCTGGTGATTAGAGAAGCCCAGCTATGTAGGTGGCAGTGGTGTAGGGAGCTTAATGAGGGAGGATGGCCGTGGATTGCAGATGGCACCGGACGAGCTCTCACCCGCCGAACCGGAAGTCCCCGGAGCTCTATTTAATAAATAATGGGTTGAGAGGGTCCCCCAAGGCTTCAGGAAGCCGATCCTGGTGTGGATGGTCCTTTTATATGTATTGTTGAGGAGGATTGAGACGGATTTCGATGTAGTTCGGCAGAGCTCCTCTATCTTCCATCTGCCTCGTTCCGCTGCCGGCCGCATACAAATATCTTTTTTTTACTTTTCCCCAAATATGATTGGTTATTCGTAGTTAATACACATTCAGTGTTCTCTTTACTGGATGAACAGCCTTTATTTCTTTATTAAATCAGCCCATTTGATTAGACAAGTTATTTAATGAAGGCTGCGACTGTATTGGTTGGTATATGTGAGTCCAATTACTGATTAAATGACAATGTATAATGTATTGAGTTTTGTTGGTGTTTTTACCCTTTGTCTTGATGATTGGACCACATCTTAGGAGCTATTCATGTTCAAAATCCAGATGTTTCCAAATATTTAACAGACTTCTTACAAGTGTATGAAACATATTTATAAAACTCTTGATCTAGAAGTGTATCACTTAATAGACTTTATTTTTATTGTAATCTCAATTAAAACTATTGCAAAAAACTGTGAATGGGAACATTTTTTTGTGACTCTAAAATAAATATTTTCTTTCTTGCTCAGGCTTAATGCATTTACTAATGGATGTTTAAATTGAGCATGTGCTGCTAAAAGCTTTTCGGAAGATAGTTGGCATTTTGTTTTAAGTAAATGTAAAAATGCTAGAAAATATTAATTTACATAGTTCCGATAAAATGTGTTTTATTTCCTTCCATGTAATTCATTATGAGTGGACGTAGGCATTAGCATATGCAAAAAAAAAGCAATTAAAAATTGATCTGAGTGAAGCTACTGCTATGTGGAGTGGGGCTTTAAAAAGTGAAATTAATTAACTAGCAAAGATCTTTATTTAATCAAATAGCGCAAAGAGCAATGGTGTGCAGTAACCCAAGGAAACCAATCACCAAGGCATCCCATGTTAAAATGAAACTAGCCTCTCATTACTTTATTGGTGGTTGAGTATTCAATGGGACATGGCTTTTCAAGATGAATCCTCTCCCTTCAATTAATTTATCAAACAAATGCCATGTCCAAGCCAACTTTAAAGGCCTGTGAGAATAGTATTAGAGCAGTTACTATTGCTAGCTTTGTTGTCAGAGGTGTGGATCTGAGGTTGTCCTTCTCATCCTTCCTTCTCTTCCTAATAAATCTCTGAACAGAGGCAGCCATGAAGCCACTGATGTTTGAAAAATCTTAATCCCTATTCTTAATGCTTGCTGAAGGTTAGAGACTCGCTAAGTTAAGAAGTAAAGGTGAGAATAATAGCATTTGGAAGCTGCTACCTAAGCCAGTGATAGACCATTTAGAAGTGTAGGAGAATCACAGCAAATAAATAGGGTCCAAAAAGTTTTTTTATTAAAAAGAATAACCCAATAAATCTCAGGGACATTAAAGCGGAGTTCCAGGCAGAGAAACCATTTTTCAACAAACATACCCCCAGGACAGTCAGGGCTAGTACATTCCACAATGGCTAGCCTCTGATCTGTCCCGGTTCGCACTTACCTTTTAGAAGAAATACTCACTTTTAAAACTTCTTCTCCAGCGTTGCCATCTCTGTTGTGGGCAGCTGAAGCCAGCGCAATCCTCTTCGGCGTCCTCTTCGGCGTCTCCTTGTCCCAGAATGCGCCTGCACCGGCCCCTCTCGTCACTTCTGGTGCGGCGCTACATTCCTCCACAGCTTCTGGGCATGCCAAGAAGCTGTTTAGCGGGGAATGTGGCGTCGCCCCAGAAGTGACGAGCGGGGCCGGTGCCGTCGCATTGATTCCTGGGAGCAATGACGTTCAGCTCCCAGGAATCATCGCAAGACAGGAAGTGACGTCGGAGCCGCGGCACCGAGGGAGGAAGTAGAGAATAGGTGAGTATATTCAATCTCCAATTACAAGGTGGCTGAAAAAAAAAAATGCCTAACTATGCAATTCCTTTTCAGGTGAGGGAGACCAAGCGGATGGGCACAAAAAAAAAAGTTAGTTTTTGTGCCCGGAACTCCGCTTTAAGGATATCTTATAAATCACCACGGGCATTGGGGGTGTTTTCTTTAGGCCACCAATGCACCTCATAAAAGAAGCAGATGAAAAATTTCCAGAGTTTTTCATATGGTTAGCGGGAAATTGGATGTATAGGTGATGAGTAATAGGACAATATCTGGAAAGTTTGTCAGTCGCTTCTTTTGTAAGGAGAGTTGGTGGCTAAAGAAAACACCCCTGGTGGCCAAGGAGGAACTCATGTCATGCTGTATTGGACCTAATTAGGTTGCTTCCATTAGCTGAGACTCACATGATGTGAGCATAATTGAGAGTGGGTTGAGTGATTTCTTTTTATAATATTGCATTATGATTGTTCCTTTTGTTTTTATACACTTTTGAGAGAAATTGAGGAATGAACGATTCTGGGTGCTGGGACATTGAAGAAAGAGTGCAGCACCTGGTGGCTATTTGTATTATTGCAAATGCTTGATATGACCCATTGGTTTATTATGAGGGTGAAACTTACTGGTGAGCATTTACTGAAATTACGTTTAGGCACTACACAGAAGATTATTTGAGTGATTTTTATTGTCATAAACAATATTTTGTAGTTAGTGGATTGAGACTATATTGTGCATACTGAAGAACCTTTTTGAGACCTTTCTGAGGTCATTACAGCTGCTGGAGAGAGATTTGATGTATGCTTCTTGGGAAATATACTATTGTAAGGGATTAGCTGAGCAGTAGGGGGGACCCCCTGAATGGGTCACAGCACAGTGAAGTAGGCACAGACAGATAGCAGGATCTTTGTGAAAACAAACTTGTGGTTTATTTACATGTCTGTGGTTACAAAGTGCAAGTATCAAAACAGTTACATAGTTGCATAGTTACATAGTAGTTGAGGTTGAATAAAGACAATAGTCCATCCAGTTCAACCTGTGTAGGTGTGTGTGACCCTAATCATCTCTCATACCCCTTAATGTTCTGATCCTTGAGATGTACGTCCAAGAGTCTTTTGAAAGCCACCATACTTCCCGCAGAAACTACCTCTTGTGGTAGAGAATTCCACAATCTTGTAGTTAAAATAAAACAAAACAGAAAATAAACCCTTGCCACTTTGGGCGTCTACAAAAACACAGGAACCTGACTACTTGTCCTGCCACAGCCTACCGCGGCCAGGCATTTGACAGTCACACAGAAATGAACTGAGGCTTTTAGTCACACAGACCTAATTTCACAACTAAGAAGTACAGTATTATTGCTCCCAAGTCTGCCATGCACAGAGATCTGTTTCCAGGAGCTGAAATCTCACTTTACGGATCTCCTTAAGGAACCCTTGCCAGAGGCTCCCCTGGAGGACTTCATTATCAATCACATCCATAGGTTACCTAAGTTGCCTTCCTATCTGCCCTCTCATCTCCCCAGGGACACTATAGTGCAGATGCACTACTATCACACTAAGGAAGAACTCCTCAGAGCTGTCAGAAACAGGCATAACCTTCCGCAGTCGGTGCAGAACCTTTCCTTTTTTCCCGATCTGTCTGCGTACACCATGCAACAGTGTAGGAAACTGGCTACCATTACTAAACCCCTACATAACCATTAAATTGCTTTTAAATGGGTCTATCCTGCCAAATTGATAATCACTAAGGATAAAGCTACCTACATCATTGGAGGAAGGCCTACAGCTTTTTCGGCAATGAGGCATACTGGAACAGCAGGGATGTGACTCTCCGAAGTCACCCAACTCCCGTGGCAGTGCTGCTGTTGACATCCATGATGAAGACAGATGATCTGGGCTCACACGTACACTATTACTATGCTCTATTGGGCCGGCGGCCCTATGTTGACAGTTCCTTCTCCCCCCTGTTGTAACGCGATCTATTCCGCTCAGATTCATTTAGAATTGTTATTTTCTTATTGTTTGTTACGGAAGCATCTCGCTGGCATCAGTTCATTAATCCTTATCTCTACTCCTTGTGGACTAAATCTACTACTGCAGACCGTATTTCTCAACCACCGCCAGGTGAAAGCCATATACATCGCCCATCCTTCAACCAGCAACTCCTGGACTGCCATTAGGAGGAAATCATCATACTCAGGTACTGTGCCAGTCTATCCCATACACTGATAACTTACCTCTACTCTTTTGGATTGGAGTCCACCCCACCACCATGCAATTTTAAATAGTGTCCTTTAATGTGAAGGGGCTCAATAGCCCTGCCAAGCACAGTATGGCTTGGAAAGAAATTGACAGACTCAAATGCAACATTATAAAACAAAAAGTGCAACGCTAAAAAGTGTAGATATTAATTCATAGGAAAAAATTCCATAAAAACATGTGATAATTGAAAATCAAACTAAATTATACATGAGTGTGAATACAAGAAAAAAAATCACATGATATGTGCATGAACACAATATGTGACAAGCCCTGTAAGGTTTGAATACAGTCCAAATAAATAAAAATCAGCAAAAATATCAATAAATGGATAATCCCCAGTGTATAAGTGACATAACTGTCCAAAAAAAATGGTGATCAAGTGCTCGATGGATCCCAACAACACCAACTGAAAGATGGAGATGTAGTATGCTCACCAGAAACGTAGAACACAGAGTGCCGTATAGCACCTGGGTCACATACGGCTAAATATGATGTGGAGAGGGGATCCGGAAACTCAGCAAGCCGGGTTGCCCCCTCTCGACCCTTATCTTTGCCCTGCTTATGGAACCTTTAGCCGAGAGGATAAGAATGGACCCTAATATTCAGGGACTACAAGTTGCTGACGTTGACCATAGGATATCACTGTTTGCTGATGATATCATATTATCCCTTTCCAATCCATAAACATCCCTGCCCGCGGTACATGACATTCTTCAACTTTTAACCAAGTTTCGTACTACAAGGTTAACGCCACTAAATCAAACATTACGGGGCTCTTCATTAAAGAGAGCACCAAACGAGTCCTCAAAACTTATTTTCCTTACCCGTGGGTGTCTGGCTCCCTACAGTACTTAGGAATCAAACTGACTCATTCTTGTTCACAATTATTTGAAACCAATTTCCTCCCCTTAGTCTCCTTTCTTCAAAAAGAAATCACTAAGCTGTCAAGTTTACATTTATCATGGTCCGGTAGGCTAGCAGCATACAAAATGCTTATACTGCCCAAAATTCTATATCAATTTAGATCTCTTCCCATCCCTATCCCCGGTTCCTATTTTAATACACTACAGAAGCCACTTGCAAATTTCTCTGGGCGGAGGGCAAAGTAAGGTGTTCCCACTCCATTCTCCATAAACATCGCCTAGCAGGCGGGATGGGAGTACCCAACCTAAGAGACTACTATGTAGCAACCCTTATGGACCAACTTAAATTCTGGTTTCCACAAAACCACGGTAAACTCTGGCATAGCCTAGAACAGAACTGGTCCACCTCTAAATCACTGGATACACTGGTCATGACGGCCTCTCTTCCAGAGAAAATCTTAACGCCTGCTAGCCTCACAAACACAGCTTCCATTTCAGTGTGGTGGTACCTTTTGCGATGTGGACCTTCGTCTACTGATTGTACAAGAGTGCCTATCCCTCTTGAAGCTTTATCCCACCTAATCCCGAACATCTCATTTACAAAATGGAAAGCGGCAAACTTCACTACCTTGGAGGATGTCATTGGGGGGGGGGGGGGGGCGATTCCTTTTAGCTTTGTGACTCTTCACTCTCAATCCCTCCAAACTGAATATTTCACGCATGCCAGGCTGTCGACTTTTCTAGCAGGGTGTGGCCTGACATCCGTGAAGATCCCGAGCAAAGCATGGGCATACTGGCAATCTAGTTCTATTCGAACTAAGAGAATAACCTTATTCTATAATTTACTTAATGCTAAGACTTTTAAAAACCTTTAGCAATGGAAAGGTGGAAAGGGACCTGTCCCAATCCTTCTCTGACCTGCAATGGTCTAAGGCCATAGCCTACAACTATCGCTACTCCAAATGCGCAAATTATTGGGAAACAGCCCCAAAGATTCACTTGCGCTGGTATCTCACCCCATACATTCTTGCCAAGTACCCAAAAGGAAACTCACACCTATGTTGGCGACAGTGTGGCGGGACGGCAACGTTATCTCATATGTTGTGGTCATGTTTACACATCCGAAGTTTCTGGGCTGAAGTCTTTAAACTGATCTCAAAACTTATGGGGGTTTTACTGCGCCCCAATATTGAGCAGGCTATCCTCAGTATTAATATATCTACAATCCCTGTCCATACATGGTCAATATCAATGCAGATCTTCATGGCAGCCAGAGCAATTATCTTTAAGAATTGGAAATCCAATTTCGTACCCAACATTAGTGATGTCCTGAGACTGGTAGGGGAAATTTATGGTTATGAGAGGCTCCTAGTATACAGAGATGGTAACTCGAAGAAATTTGAAAAGCTTGGGAACCGTGGAAATCACTATATAATATAACAATATAACTTGTCCCATACTTGGATTATTGTCTATGTGAACTGGCTCTCTGACATACCTCTTGCGGGAACATGGAGAGTTTACCTATTCTGTCAAATTCCCCTTAGCTACCCTTTTCCTTTTTTCTCCTTTCTTTACTGCTCCTTTCATTCTCTCTATCCCAGCACTTTTGGTCAAGTTAATTGATAATATCTATACCTTCGTTGATAGTGACTATGGGATATATTTGATCTGTATTTAGAGCATTAGCGTATTTGCTAGAAATATTGTACACCATCTGGTGACTGTATTGTATGTTTATGATTTTTTAAAGCTACCTTGTTGGTAATTGCTTGGTTACCTATGTTTCATCTTTTTTCTGTACTTTGTTGTTCTTAAAAAAACCCAATAAAAATGTATTTGAGAAAAAAAAAAAAAAAAAGCCCTGAGTGCTTTATCTGTTACAACTGAGCTTTTTAACACTCACTGAGCCCAAACAGGCTCACTACACAGCACAAACACAAAAGCAATCAGTGTACAGCATGAGCCTGGAACAAATATATCTCCCATCCTGAAAACAACCCATACATTTTCCTGGCTTCCTGTCACATTAAGCACTGATCTTATATAAATACATATGCAACGTTTGGGTACTGTCTGGGGGAACAAACAAGGGCCTAAGCCTGTAGGTCAGAGCAGCACTGCTCCAACAGCAGGCCATGAGGCTGAGTCTTAGTGTTTGGCCGAACACCCCCGATTCGGTTTGCACAAGAACTTTCGAACATGAAAAAAGTTTGGACCCGAACCGCAAACCCTATTAAAGTCTTTGGTAACTGAACTTGAAAAATAAAAAGTCCCAATTTTGATGGCTTTGGGGGGCGTGGCCGGAGGCTGACCAGGACGGACGTCTCGCAGGGAAGCTCCGCTTTCAGTGACTTTAATCCAGTCTAATCCTCCCTTCTCACACACTGTAGAGGCACATCAGCACCATAATCTGCTGCACTGGACCCTAAGGATCAACGCCAGCGGTCCATTTTGCCTCCGGGAGTAATTTTTCAGTCGAGGCCTAGTCAGGCCCTAAAGCCGCGGTCTTGCCTAAAAGCGGCGCCCGGCCGCGATTCGGGACACGGTAAGACCGCACCTGCGGAGGCCGCAAAACACCAAGGGGGGCCCATCTACACCCTGGGGACTGACATTGGGCGGCTTTGAGAGGAAGAGGGGAGAGAAAGGCTGGATCGAGGGATCGTTTTTTTTCCTGCGGCCTAGTCAAGCGCCGAAGCCGCGGCCTTTCCTGGTGCAGGCTGTGATCGCGAACCCCGGTATACAGAGGCCCTCCTTCCTCCTCTGGGTGCCCCATCCATCCATCCATCCCCTCCGACCCCTCATAATAAGGCCCCAACAAAACCTGCAGCTCCCACAGCACTGTAGTCGGCCATCTTGGCTGCAAAGGGGGACAGAGACATTCAGCAGGCAGCATTTCCAGTAACCACCCCTGAGGTTAAACTGGTTCAGCTGGCTGCAATACAACACTATTGCTTGCACCTCTTAGGCAGCCTGAGAAATTTGGCACTATCTGCATGTGGCGGGGAATATATATAAGGCCGGGACTCACTCACCCATCCACTTAGCATTGCAATACTTGAAGTAGCCTTATAAACTTGGGGGCTTGGCGCACGGCGAAGATGGTCGCCTAAGAAGAGAGCGCCGGTCTCAGGACGATTCTCCATCCATCATATGGCCGCACCCAGAATGTAAAATAACCTACAATGGGCAGGATACTAAAGGCAGGTTCACAGGGGAAATCACAGCGCACAGGAAAAGTTGTTAACAGCAAGGGGATCGCCGACATATTCAAAACACAGGCCCCCGTGAGGAGGAACAAGGCAGGCCCCAACATGGCGAGACGACCAACACAGGAAGAAGAATATGATGCAGACTCAATCACCGCATCGGAGGACACGGTAGGCGATTTTCCGCATTCTGACAGACAACTCACATTTAAAGACATGACTGTGTTTGCTGCAGACATAACTGCAGACATAAAAAATTCATTTGCTGTAGCTATAACTGACATGAAGGCAGACATACTGAGGATCACTGAACAAATTGCGGTTGGGGAAAGAGCGGGGAAAAACAGAGATAAGGCTATTAAAAGACTTGAGAATGTAGCCACCTCGCACTCTGAACATCTTATTGCCATGAACCGCCACCTGGAGGATTTGGACAATCGGGGGCGACGTAATAACATCAGGATTAGGGGGATACCTGAAACGGTCAGCGGTGACAATATAAGACTAGTGGTGACCTCCATTTTTAATAATCTTTTGGAGAGACCTGCAGAGTCCCCGATTGAGTTCGACAGAGCCCACCGTGCACTCAGACCCAAAGCTCCAGACCCCAACCCCCCAAGAGACATAATTTGTTGCCTCTCAAATCATTCAGTTAAAGAGGAAATCCTCTATAAGGCAAGGCAAAATGAACGGATCTTGTTCAATGAAACACCTATTTAATTATACCAGGATCTCTCCCCCATCACACTGAAGAACAGAAGGGCTGTCAGACCTGTGTTGGAAGCCTTAAAAGAGAGAAATATTACCTACAGGTGGAAATTCCCCTTTGCGGTCCAGGCGTCCTATCAAGGAAAACAATTTTTTCTTCGCACACCAGATGATCTCCCCACATTCTGTGCTAACCTAAATCTGGATCTAATCTCATTGCCAGAATGGTACGCAGAATTTTTGTTGCCTCCATCTATGAGTGATACTCACGATGCTTCATGTTCAACATCAATGAGGTCACCTGCAACTAAACATGGAGGAAAGAAATTCAAAAGTAGAGATCTTCACAACGCTTTCTCCTCACCTCCTAAAACCCCCAGGTCCAGAGACCACACCTGATCCTGCTCGCTCAATATGAAATTGACTGCAAGTTTCTGCCTTTTTTTTTTTTTTTTTTTTTTATGTTTTGTTTTGTTCTTTTGGTCCAAGCTCTATTACTTCACATTTTCTTAAAGGTATTGCTGTTTGATCATCTGTCCAGTAGATGGTGCTAGACCCACAGAAATAATTGGTAGCTGTATTGCTTCACTCTGTCCACAAGAAATTGTCAGCATACAGACTATCACTTTTCAAAGTTGGAAATGAACGCAGGAACATGATACTTGCCAGATTCATGATGTCCAGTTTTCACCTCATCTATGAATAATAAGAATACTCACATGTGAGCCCTGATTGATTAAATAACGTGGAAGGTTTCTACGCACAGGGATTCGCTCTCACGAAGATTTGCCATATTATTTTACAAGATGTTACCACACTCCATTAATGGAAATACGTTCACCTTATGGTTTGCAATACTTTATTTCGCCACATGATGCCGATATTGTGCAGTTGGTTTCAATTTTAGGAGTTTCAGATGTACTGAGTCATCAGAATGACATGCCTACTCCTGTTCTTTCACAATAACACTTCTCATGTTGTCGATATTTGATCTAATTAACATTGCCTCCTGACAGGTTTGTTTTTTCTCTTTTTGCCTCTTTTTTCTTTATTTTCTCCTTCCTCTGAGTCTGAATAGATCGCAACGAAACAGTGAAAACTATACTGGGACTTTCAGAGGACAGTTGTTAAAATATCCAATGGATTCTGTTCTTGGGTCTACACCAAGGTACTGTAACTGGGTCTACACCAAGGTACTGTAACTAACTTCTTACAGAATTTACACGGAACAATAAGGATCAAAGACTCTACTCTATTCTTTCTCCCTTTTTCTAAGTGTGGGAAAGGTTAGATCCATTCAACGTAATGGTCTATTTGATATTATAGTTTAATGTTACCCTGCTCTTGGAGGCTGGAGAGCGAAGATCCCCTAGTTTTTGGGGTGACACTTGCCTCCATTTGTTCAAATTGATGAAAAGGTTTCAGATTCATGTCATAGCAACTGTTAAGTGATAAACCTGATAATAGATTGCGAGACCATATCCCATCTCACAGTACCTTTTCTTAATCTCTCCCCTTTTTTTTTTTTTTTTTTTGTGTGTTTCTGGGCACTATGCCACGCCTAGAGATGCACTGGTCATTCAACAACCATATCATATCTTGCAGTCCTCTCATCCGTTGCCCATTGTTACATATTGATCCCAGGCATACATTAAGTTTTTTCTTTTGTTAATATTGGATGGAGAGTTGTCCGGTTTTAGACTGGCATAACATTTGAATTTTGTTCAGATTTTTACAGCCTTCTGTTGGGCCGTTCGGACTGTACTCCTCCCACTCGCCCCCCCAGTAGGGAATACAATAAATATTTCATTCAAAGTTAAATAACTCTTTGATTTGAACCTAATTTTGATTCTCACCCACACGATCAGTCGATCACTGTGTCGGTGATATACTTTGCTTGTCTACTCTTCCTTCCTTCCTTTTTTTTTCTCTTCTTTTTGCTCTCTCTCTATCATCCCCTTCTCCTTCCCCTCACTGTCCGTGTCCAACATCTCTTTGTCCCTTGACTAGCCATGGCTTATTCGCAGCTGGGAAAGAACCCCTTGATAATTTCCCATAATGTGAACGGCCTAAATATTCCGGAAAAGCGGAGGAAGCTGCAATATGAACTGAAAAAATCAAAAGCTCAAATTGTGTTTTTACAGGAAACTCATTTCAAGGGACCCAGGATCCCTACCCTGACTGACAAAAATTACACTAAGATATATGAGGCATCCAGCTCCGACACCAAGACTAAAGGAGTCGCCATTTTAATGCACAAATCTGCACCTTTCGTAGTTGACAATCAACATTCAGACCCAGATGGCAGGTACTTGTTCCTCTCTGGTACATTATACGGACGTCCAACCACATTAGCGAATGTATATTTCCCAAATAAGGCACATGTGTCCTTTTGCTCAAGAATTATTGATGAGCTGAAAAGTTTTGCCAGAGGTTGTATCATTTTAGGTGGAGACTTTAATGTCCCCCTAAACCCCCTCCAGGACACATCCTCAGGACATTCATGTATTAAATACCAATCACTAAAAAAAATCAAAAATGCACTAAGATCACTGAATCTGGTGGATTCATGGAGATCGCTACACCCGGACGACAGGGATTTCACCTTCTACTCGGCGCCACACAATAGATACACAAGAATAGACCACTTGTTCATTACTCAGAGGGACCTTCCCAATCTTCTGGATGCTAATATAGGGGTCATCTCTTCATCTGACCACGCTCCGATATCGCTCTCTCTCTCCTCAACCACACATTGCAAACCAGTATTCAATTGGAGATTAAACCCCTCTCTCTTGATAGACGCTAAAATACAAAGTGAAATTCAAACAACAATCACAAATTACTTCAATGAAAACAAATCCCCTGATATATCTCCCATGACCCTGTGGGAAGCCCACAAATGTGTGGTGAGAGGTGAATTTATTAAATATGGGGCCAGGAGAAAGAGAGAGAAGGAGCAACAGATGCATGACCTGATCACAAAAATCTTGACCCTTGAGGCTCAACACAAAATGTCATTAACCAAAGAACACCACCAAGAACTTTTATCTCTTAGGAAATCCTTATCCAAAATCTTAAATAACAAAATAAAAAGATCCCTTTTTTTTTAAAAAGGCAATATACTACGAATTTGGGGATAAAGGAAGCAAATACCTAGCAAGGGCGTTAAAAGACACACAAACCTCCACACATATCATGTCACTAAAGGACAACTCTAATAAACTAACACACGACTCGAGAAAAATAGCGGATTCCTTCCGATCTTTCTATGAGAAGCTTTACAATCTGCCCCCTCAGAACAGACCCAGCGACCTCATAGGTTCCAGACATTCAATTATGAAACAATATATTGTTGACAGTGGCCTTCCCCAGATTTCAGACGGGGACGTAGAGGCATTAGAAATAGTGTTGAGCGAACACGGACTGTATTATTCGTGTTCGTACCGAATAATTGGATTTTTTGTACCCGAACACGGACACGGACACTTTACTGTATGTTCGGGTAAAAATCCGTGTTCGGTCGTTTTATTTCCGGGTTTTGCATGCTTTGGCGCTCTTTTCATGGCGGGCTTTCAACAGCCAATCAACAATCGTTTAACTGGTGTGCCTTAAGCCATCCCAGCCATGCCTGCAAATGTCTTAGTAGCTGTGATTGGCCGTCTGAAGCATGTGACCAAGTCTTTATAAGTTCGAGGCAGCCGCCGCAGCAGCGTCATTCTGCTGCTTAGCTAAGGGACAGAGCACACATCAATGTGCTGGCTGCTGATTAGGGAAAGATAGGCAGGAAAAAACCATTTGTGTCCGGATAGAATTGAGGGACAGGTCGGAGTGTTTAGGCAGGGCGAGTTGTAGGCATTTTAGGGATAGAGTCTGCTGAATTATAGGGTCAGTGTCTTCTACAAACTACAATCGATATTGCTGTGTGGGGGGTGGGGTGAATCTGCACTCAATCCTGATCTACGATCTCTTCTCAATCCTGTTAGGGACAGAGTCTGCTGAATTTTAGGGAAACTGTGTTCTACAAACTACAATCGATATTGCTGTGTGGTGTGGGATTGGAGATAGGCAGGTGTCAGTGATCCACATCCATTTTTCTGTGTGTGAGCTGCAGTGAACACAATCTTTTTGGGCTGCAGTGAACACAATCTTTTTGGGCTGCAGTGAACACAATCTTTTTGGGCTGCAGTGAACACAATCTTTTTGGGCTGCAGTGAACACAATCTTTTTGGGGTGCAGTGAACAAAATCTTTTTGGGGTGCAGTGAACACAATCCTTTTTGGTGTGCAGTGAACACAATCTTTGTGGGGTGCAGTGAACAAAATCCTTTGTGGGGTGCAGTGAACACAATCTTTTTGGGGTGCAGTGAACAAAATCCTTTTTGGGGTGCAGTGAACAACATCCTTTTTGGGGTGCAGTGAACACAATCTTTTTGGGGTGCAGTGAACAAAATCCTTTGTGGGGTGCAGTGAACACAATCTTTTTGGGGTGCAGTGAACACAATCTTTTTGGGGTGGAGTGAACAACATCCTTTTTGGGGTGCAGTGAACAAAATCCTTTTTGGGGTGCAGTGAACAAAATCATTTTTGGGGTGCAGTGAACACAATCTTTTTGGGGTGCAGTGAACACAATCTTTGTGGGGTGCAGTGAACACAATCTTTTTGGGGTGGAGTGAACAACATCCTTTTTGGGGTGCAGTGAACAACATCCTTTTTGGGGTGCAGTGAACACAATCTTTTTGGGGTGCAGTGAACACAATCTTTGTGGGGTACAGTGAACAGAATCTTTGTGGGGTGCAGTGAACACAATCTTTGGGGGGTACAGTGAACACAATCTTTTTGGGGTGCAGTGAACACAATCTTTGTGGGGTGCAGTGAACACAATCTTTTTGGGGTGGAGTGAACAAAATCATTTTTGGGGTGCAGTGAACAACATCCTTTTTGGGGTGCAGTGATCAAAATCCTTTTTGGGGTGCAGTGAACACAATCTTTTTGGGGTGCAGTGAACAAAATCCTTTGTGGGGTGCAGTGAACAGAATCTTTGTGGGGTGCAGTGAACACAATCTTTGGGGGGGTACAGTGAACACAATCTTTTTGGGGTGCAGTGAACACAATCTTTGTGGGGTACAGTGAACAGAATCTTTGTGGGGTGCAGTGAACACAATCTTTGGGGGGTACAGTGAACACAATCTTTTTGGGGTGCAGTGAACACAATCTTTGGGGGGTACAGTGAACACAATCTTTTTGGGGTGCAGTGAACACAATCTTTGTGGGGTGCAGTGAACACAATCTTTGGGGGGGTACAGTGAACACAATCTTTTTGGGGTGCAGTGAACAACATCCTTTTAGGGTGCAGTGAACACAATCTTTGTGGGGTGCAGTGAACAACATCCTTTTAGGGTGCAGTGAACAGAATCTTTGTGGGGTACAGTGAACAGAATCTTTGTGGGGTGCAGTGAACACAATCTTTGGGGGGTACAGTGAACACAATCTTTGTGGGGTGCAGTGAACACAATCATTGTGGGGTGCAGTGAACTCAATCTTTGTGGGGTACAGTGAACACAATCTCATACTTCTGAAGATTTGAGGGTGCTGCCTGTTCCATACTCCCCCTACTCCTCATCTAGCCTTTTAGGGGTACAAACAATAGTAATTGGGGCCTAGTGTGGTTGTGTACGTGTGATATACATACACTTTTTTTGGATCATATTTTCTATTCCGCTATTTAATCAAAAACCTTTGGGGATCAGTTAAATTGGGGGATAGTCTGTGTTGGTACGTGTGAGAGAGATCCACCTTTCCAAGTTGTTGGGGTTCATCTCATACTTCTGAAGGTTTGAGGGTGCTGCCTGTTCCATACTCCCCCTACTCCTAGCCTTTTAGGGGTACAAACAATAGTAATTGGGGCCTAGTGTGGTTGTGTACGTGTGATATACATACACTTTTTTTGGATCATATTTTCTATTCCGCTATTTAATCAAAAACCTTTGGGGATCAGTTAAATTGGGGGATAGTCTGTGTTGGTACGTGTGAGAGAGATCCACCTTTCCAAGTTGTTGGGGTTCATCTCATACTTCTGAAGGTTTGAGGGTGCTGCCTGTTCCATACCCCCCCTACTCCTCATTTAGCCTTTTAGGGGTACAAACAATAGTAATTGGGGCCTAGTGTGGTTGTGTACGTGTGATATACATACACTTTTTTTGGATCATATTTTCTATTCCGCTATTTAATCAAAAACCTTTGGGGATCAGTTAAATTGGGGGATAGTCTGTGTTGGTACGTGTGAGAGAGATCCACCTTTCCAAGTTGTTGGGGTTCATCTCATACTTCTGAAGGTTTGAGGGTGCTGCCTGTTCCATACTCCCCCTACTCCTCATCTAGCCTTTTAGGGGTACAAACAATAGTAATTGGGGCCCAGTGTGGTTGTGTACGTGTGATATACATACACTTTTTTTGGATCATATTTTCTATTCCGCTATTTAATCAAAAACCTTTGGGGATCAGTTAAATTGGGGGATAGTCTGTGTTGGTACGTGTGAGAGAGATCCACCTTTCCAAGTTGTTGGGGTTCATCTCATACTTCTGAAGGTTTGAGGGTGCTGCCTGTTCCATACTCCCCCTACTCCTCATCTAGCCTTTTAGGGGTACAAACAATAGTAATTGGGGCCTAGTGTGGTTGTGTACGTGTGATATACATACACTTTTTTTGGATCATATTTTCTATTCCGCTATTTAATCAAAAACCTTTGGGGATCAGTTAAATTGGGGGATAGTCTGTGTTGGTACGTGTGAGAGAGATCCACCTTTCCAAGTTGTTGGGGTTCATCTCATACTTCTGAAGGTTTGAGGGTGCTGCCTGTTCCATACTCCCCCTACTCCTAGCCTTTTAGGGGTACAAACAATAGTAATTGGGGCCTAGTGTGGTTGTGTACGTGTGATATACATACACTTTTTTTGGATCATATTTTCTATTCCGCTATTTAATCAAAAACCTTTGGGGATCAGTTAAATTGGGGGATAGTCTGTGTTGGTACGTGTGAGAGAGATCCACCTTTCCAAGTTGTTGGGGTTCATCTCATACTTCTGAAGGTTTGAGGGTGCTGCCTGTTCCATACTCCCCCTACTCCTCATCTAGCCTTTTAGGGGTACAAACAATAGTAATTGGGGCCTAGTGTGGTTGTGTACGTGTGATATACATACACTTTTTTTGGATCATATTTTCTATTCCGCTATTTAATCAAAAACCTTTGGGGATCAGTTAAATTGGGGGATAGTCTGTGTTGGTACGTGTGAGAGAGATCCACCTTTCCAAGTTGTTGGGGTTCATCTCATACTTCTGAAGGTTTGAGGGTGCTGCCTGTTCCATACTCCCCCTACTCCTAGCCTTTTAGGGGTACAAACAATAGTAATTGGGGCCTAGTGTGGTTGTGTACGTGTGATATACATACACTTTTTTTGGATCATATTTTCTATTCCGCTATTTAATCAAAAACCTTTGGGGATCAGTTAAATTGGGGGATAGTCTGTGTTGGTACGTGTGAGAGAGATCCACCTTTCCAAGTTGTTGGGGTTCATCTCATACTTCTGAAGGTTTGAGGGTGCTGCCTGTTCCATACTCCCCCTACTCCTCATCTAGCCTTTTAGGGGTACAAACAATAGTAATTGGGGCCTAGTGTGGTTGTGTACGTGTGATATACATACACTTTTTTTGGATCATATTTTCTATTCCGCTATTTAATCAAAAACCTTTGGGGATCAGTTAAATTGGGGGATAGTCTGTGTTGGTACGTGTGAGAGAGATCCACCTTTCCAAGTTGTTGGGGTTCATCTCATACTTCTGAAGGTTTGAGGGTGCTGCCTGTTCCATACTCCCCCTACTCCTAGCCTTTTAGGGGTACAAACAATAGTAATTGGGGCCTAGTGTGGTTGTGTACGTGTGATATACATACACTTTTTTTGGATCATATTTTCTATTCCGCTATTTAATCA
Source organism: Pelophylax lessonae (assembly GCF_965119305.1). Taxonomy (NCBI): domain Eukaryota; kingdom Metazoa; phylum Chordata; class Amphibia; order Anura; family Ranidae; genus Pelophylax; species Pelophylax lessonae. The sequence goes on along the minus strand of NC_138769.1, from coordinate 83,622,391 downwards.
AAAACCTTTGGGGATCAGTTAAATTGGGGGATAGTCTGTGTTGGTACGTGTGAGAGAGATCCACCTTTCCAAGTTGTTGGGGTTCATCTCATACTTCTGAAGGTTTGAGGGTGCTGCCTGTTCCATACTCCCCCTACTCCTCATCTAGCCTTTTAGGGGTACAAACAATAGTAATTGGGGCCTAGTGTGGTTGTGTACGTGTGATATACATACACTTTTTTTGGATCATATTTTCTATTCCGCTATTTAATCAAAAACCTTTGGGGATCAGTTAAATTGGGGGATAGTCTGTGTTGGTACGTGTGAGAGAGATCCACCTTTCCAAGTTGTTGGGGTTCATCTCATACTTCTGAAGGTTTGAGGGTGCTGCCTGTTCCATACTCCCCCTACTCCTCATCTAACCTTTTAGGGGTACAAACAATAGTAATTGGGGCCTAGTGTGGTTGTGTACGTGTGATATACATACACTTTTTTTGGATCATATTTTCTATTCCGCTATTTAATCAAAAACCTTTGGGGATCAGTTAAATTGGGGGATAGTCTGTGTTGGTACGTGTGAGAGAGATCCACCTTTCCAAGTTGTTGGGGTTCATCTCATACTTCTGAAGGTTTGAGGGTGCTGCCTGTTCCATACTCCCCCTACTCCTAGCCTTTTAGGGGTACAAACAATAGTAATTGGGGCCTAGTGTGGTTGTGTACGTGTGATATACATACACTTTTTTTGGATCATATTTTCTATTCCGCTATTTAATCAAAAACCTTTGGGGATCAGTTAAATTGGGGGATAGTCTGTGTTGGTACGTGTGAGAGAGATCCACCTTTCCAAGTTGTTGGGGTTCATCTCATACTTCTGAAGGTTTGAGGGTGCTGCCTGTTCCATACCCCCCCTACTCCTCATCTAGCCTTTTAGGGGTACAAACAATAGTAATTGGGGCCTAGTGTGGTTGTGTACGTGTGATATACATACACTTTTTTTGGATCATATTTTCTATTCCGCTATTTAATCAAAAACCTTTGGGGATCAGTTAAATTGGGGGATAGTCTGTGTTGGTACGTGTGAGAGAGATCCACCTTTCCAAGTTGTTGGGGTTCATCTCATACTTCTGAAGGTTTGAGGGTGCTGCCTGTTCCATACTCCCCCTACTCCTCATCTAGCCTTTTAGGGGTACAAACAATAGTAATTGGGGCCCAGTGTGGTTGTGTACGTGTGATATACATACACTTTTTTTGGATCATATTTTCTATTCCGCTATTTAATCAAAAACCTTTGGGGATCAGTTAAATTGGGGGATAGTCTGTGTTGGTACGTGTGAGAGAGATCCACCTTTCCAAGTTGTTGGGGTTCATCTCATACTTCTGAAGGTTTGAGGGTGCTGCCTGTTCCATACCCCCCCTACTCCTCATCTAGCCTTTTAGGGGTACAAACAATAGTAATTGGGGCCTAGTGTGGTTGTGTACGTGTGATATACATACACTTTTTTGGGATCATATTTTCTATTCCGCTATTTAATCAAAAACCTTTGGGGATCAGTTAAATTGGGGGATAGTCTGTGTTGGTACGTGTGAGAGAGATCCACCTTTCCAAGTTGTTGGGGTTCATCTCATACTTCTGAAGGTTTGAGGGTGCTGCCTGTTCCATACCCCCCCTACTCCTCATCTAGCCTTTTAGGGGTACAAACAATAGTAATTGGGGCCTAGTGTGGTTGTGTACGTGTGATATACATACACTTTTTTTGGATCATATTTTCTATTCCGCTATTTAATCAAAAACCTTTGGGGATCAGTTAAATTGGGGGATAGTCTGTGTTGGTACGTGTGAGAGAGATCCACCTTTCCAAGTTTTTGGGGTTCATCTCATACTTCTGAAGATTTGAGGGTGCTGCCTGTTCCATACCCCCCCTACTCCTCATCTAGCCTTTTAGGGGTACAAACAATAGTAATTGGGGCCTAGTGTGGTTGTGTACGTGTGATATACATACACTTTTTTTGGATCATATTTTCTATTCCGCTATTTAATCAAAAACCTTTGGGGATCAGTTAAATTGGGGGATAGTCTGTGTTGGTACGTGTGAGAGAGATCCACCTTTCCAAGTTGTTGGGGTTCATCTCATACTTCTGAAGGTTTGAGGGTGCTGCCTGTTCCATACTCCCCCTACTCCTCATCTAGCCTTTTAGGGGTACAAACAATAGTAATTGGGGCCTAGTGTGGTTGTGTACGTGTGATATACATACACTTTTTTTGGATCATATTTTCTATTCCGCTATTTAATCAAAAACCTTTGGGGATCAGTTAAATTGGGGGATAGTCTGTGTTGGTACGTGTGAGAGAGATCCACCTTTCCAAGTTGTTGGGGTTCATCTCATACTTCTGAAGGTTTGAGGGTGCTGCCTGTTCCATACTCCCCCTACTCCTAGCCTTTTAGGGGTACAAACAATAGTAATTGGGGCCTAGTGTGGTTGTGTACGTGTGATATACATACACTTTTTTTGGATCATATTTTCTATTCCGCTATTTAATCAAAAACCTTTGGGGATCAGTTAAATTGGGGGATAGTCTGTGTTGGTACGTGTGAGAGAGATCCACCTTTCCAAGTTGTTGGGGTTCATCTCATACTTCTGAAGGTTTGAGGGTGCTGCCTGTTCCATACCCCCCCTACTCCTCATCTAGCCTTTTAGGGGTACAAACAATAGTAATTGGGGCCTAGTGTGGTTGTGTACGTGTGATATACATACACTTTTTTTGGATCATATTTTCTATTCCGCTATTTAATCAAAAACCTTTGGGGATCAGTTAAATTGGGGGATAGTCTGTGTTGGTACGTGTGAGAGAGATCCACCTTTCCAAGTTGTTGGGGTTCATCTCATACTTCTGAAGGTTTGAGGGTGCTGCCTGTTCCATACTCCCCCTACTCCTCATCTAGCCTTTTAGGGGTACAAACAATAGTAATTGGGGCCTAGTGTGGTTGTGTACGTGTGATATACATACACTTTTTTTGGATCATATTTTCTATTCCGCTATTTAATCAAAAACCTTTGGGGATCAGTTAAATTGGGGGATAGTCTGTGTTGGTACGTGTGAGAGAGATCCACCTTTCCAAGTTGTTGGGGTTCATCTCATACTTCTGAAGGTTTGAGGGTGCTGCCTGTTCCATACTCCCCCTACTCCTAGCCTTTTAGGGGTACAAACAATAGTAATTGGGGCCTAGTGTGGTTGTGTACGTGTGATATACATACACTTTTTTTGGATCATATTTTCTATTCCGCTATTTAATCAAAAACCTTTGGGGATCAGTTAAATTGGGGGATAGTCTGTGTTGGTACGTGTGAGAGAGATCCACCTTTCCAAGTTGTTGGGGTTCATCTCATACTTCTGAAGGTTTGAGGGTGCTGCCTGTTCCATACTCCCCCTACTCCTAGCCTTTTAGGGGTACAAACAATAGTAATTGGGGCCTAGTGTGGTTGTGTACGTGTGATATACATACACTTTTTTTGGATCATATTTTCTATTCCGCTATTTAATCAAAAACCTTTGGGGATCAGTTAAATTGGGGGATAGTCTGTGTTGGTACGTGTGAGAGAGATCCACCTTTCCAAGTTGTTGGGGTTCATCTCATACTTCTGAAGGTTTGAGGGTGCTGCCTGTTCCATACTCCCCCTACTCCTCATCTAGCCTTTTAGGGGTACAAACAATAGTAATTGGGGCCTAGTGTGGTTGTGTACGTGTGATATACATACACTTTTTTTGGATCATATTTTCTATTCCGCTATTTAATCAAAAACCTTTGGGGATCAGTTAAATTGGGGGATAGTCTGTGTTGGTACGTGTGAGAGAGATCCACCTTTCCAAGTTGTTGGGGTTCATCTCATACTTCTGAAGGTTTGAGGGTGCTGCCTGTTCCATACCCCCCCTACTCCTCATCTAGCCTTTTAGGGGTACAAACAATAGTAATTGGGGCCTAGTGTGGTTGTGTACGTGTGATATACATACACTTTTTTTGGATCATATTTTCTATTCCGCTATTTAATCAAAAACCTTTGGGGATCAGTTAAATTGGGGGATAGTCTGTGTTGGTACGTGTGAGAGAGATCCACCTTTCCAAGTTGTTGGGGTTCATCTCATACTTCTGAAGGTTTGAGGGTGCTGCCTGTTCCATACTCCCCCTACTCCTCATCTAGCCTTTTAGGGGTACAAACAATAGTAATTGGGGCCTAGTGTGGTTGTGTACGTGTGATATACATACACTTTTTTTGGATCATATTTTCTATTCCGCTATTTAATCAAAAACCTTTGGGGATCAGTTAAATTGGGGGATAGTCTGTGTTGGTACGTGTGAGAGAGATCCACCTTTCCAAGTTGTTGGGGTTCATCTCATACTTCTGAAGGTTTGAGGGTGCTGCCTGTTCCATACTCCCCCTACTCCTAGCCTTTTAGGGGTACAAACAATAGTAATTGGGGCCTAGTGTGGTTGTGTACGTGTGATATACATACACTTTTTTTGGATCATATTTTCTATTCCGCTATTTAATCAAAAACCTTTGGGGATCAGTTAAATTGGGGGATAGTCTGTGTTGGTACGTGTGAGAGAGATCCACCTTTCCAAGTTGTTGGGGTTCATCTCATACTTCTGAAGGTTTGAGGGTGCTGCCTGTTCCATACTCCCCCTACTCCTAGCCTTTTAGGGGTACAAACAATAGTAATTGGGGCCTAGTGTGGTTGTGTACGTGTGATATACATACACTTTTTTTGGATCATATTTTCTATTCCGCTATTTAATCAAAAACCTTTGGGGATCAGTTAAATTGGGGGATAGTCTGTGTTGGTACGTGTGAGAGAGATCCACCTTTCCAAGTTGTTGGGGTTCATCTCATACTTCTGAAGGTTTGAGGGTGCTGCCTGTTCCATACTCCCCCTACTCCTCATCTAGCCTTTTAGGGGTACAAACAATAGTAATTGGGGCCTAGTGTGGTTGTGTACGTGTGATATACATACACTTTTTTTGGATCATATTTTCTATTCCGCTATTTAATCAAAAACCTTTGGGGATCAGTTAAATTGGGGGATAGTCTGTGTTGGTACGTGTGAGAGAGATCCACCTTTCCAAGTTGTTGGGGTTCATCTCATACTTCTGAAGGTTTGAGGGTGCTGCCTGTTCCATACTCCCCCTACTCCTAGCCTTTTAGGGGTACAAACAATAGTAATTGGGGCCTAGTGTGGTTGTGTACGTGTGATATACATACACTTTTTTTGGATCATATTTTCTATTCTGCTATTTAATCAAAAACCTTTGGGGATCAGTTAAATTGGGGGATAGTCTGTGTTGGTACGTGTGAGAGAGATCCACCTTTCCAAGTTTTTGGGGTTCATCTCATACTTCTGAAGATTTGAGGGTGCTGCCTGTTCCATACTCCTCCTCCTACTGCTCAACCATCCTTTTAGGGGTACAAACAATAGTAGTTGGGGCCTAGTGTGGTGGTGTACGTGCGAGATACATACACTTTCTTTTTGATCATATTTTCTATTCCGCTATTCAATTAAAACCTTTGGGGATCAATTCAATTGCGAGATAGTCTGTGTCGGTACGTGTGAGATCCACCTTTCCAAGTTGTTGGGGTTCATCTCATACTTCTGAAGATTTGAGGGTGCTGCCTGTTCCATACTCCTGCTCCTACTGCTCAACCATCCTTTTAGGGGTACAAACAATAGTAATTGGGGCCTAGTGTGGTTGTGTACGTGCGAGATACATACACTTTTTTTGATCATATTTCCTATTCCGCTATTCAATAAAAACCTTTGAGGATCAATTGAATTGCGGGATAGTCTGTGTCGGTACGTGTGAGATCCACCTTTCCAAGTTTTTGGGGTTCATCTCATACTTCTGAAGATTTGAGGGTGCTGCCTGTTCCATACTCCTCCTCCTACTCCTCATCCATCCTTTTAGGGGTACAAACAATAGTAATTGGGGCCTAGTGTGGTTGTGTACGTGCGAGATACATACACTTTTTTGATCATATTTCCTATTCCGCTATTCAATAAAAACCTTTGAGGATCAATTGAATTGCGGGATAGTCTGTGTCGGTACGTGTGAGATCCACCTTTCCAAGTTTTTGGGGTTCATCTCATACTTCTGAAGATTTGAGGGTGCTGTCTGTTCCATACTCCTCCTACTCCTCATCCATCCTTTTAGGGGTAGAAACAATAGTAATTGGGGCCTAGTGTGGTTTTGTACGTGCGAGATACATACACTTTTTTGGATCATATTTCCTATTCCGCTATTCAATAAAAACCTTTCTAGGGCAAGATCTTAAATTACAGAAATATGAGGAGACCGTCAAATAAGGGCCGTGGCCTGGGTCGTGGTGCTGCTGGTAGAGCTCCTGTTGCAAGGAGAGGACGTGGTCGATCTGTGCCAGCTACACGCACAAGTGAAACACCTTCCTCAAGTGTGAGTAGGCGACAGAACCTGCATCAGTATTTGGTAGGGCATCAAACGCCCCTAGAAGTGATGAGGCCAGAACAAGTTGAGGCGATAGTAGATTGGTTTGCTGCTGACAGTGCCTCCAGTTCCTTCACATTGTCTCCCACCCAGTCTACTGCAGAAAGGTCAGAGTTGGCACCTGCAGCCAATGTCCAACCGTCTTTCACCTCACCCCCTTGCAAATCAGGCCAGCAGTCTGAGCCCCAAGCCATACAGCAGTCTCTTATTCTTTTTGAGGACTCTGTCAGCAGGGTTTCCCAGGGCCATCCACCTAGCCCTGCCCCAGAAGTGGAAGAGATTGAGTGCAGCGATGCCCAACCACTTATTTCTCAAGATGAGTACATGCAAGGATCATCGCAGCACGTCTCCGATGATGACGAAACGCAGGTGCCAACTGCTGCGGCGTTCAGCATTGTGGAGACCGACAAGGAGGGCAGGGGTGAAGACTGGGTGGAAGATGATGTGGAGGACGATGAGGTCCTCGACCCCACATGGAATGAACGTCATGCAGGTGACCTGAGTAGTTTGGAGGAAGAGGCGGTGGTCGCACAGAGCCACCAGCACAGCAGAAGAGGGAGCAGGGTGCAGAAGCGGAGCGGCCGTGCCCTAGACACTACGCCCGCTACTGCCCAACGCAGCAAGGGAACGAGCGCACCAAAGTCAGCTCAAAGGAGTTCTCTAGCGTGGAAGTTCTTTAGAAAATGTGCTGATGACAGGACACGAGTGGTTTGCACCCTGTGCAATCAGAGCTTGAAGCGAGGCATAAACCTTCTCAACCTGAGCACAACCTGCATGATCAGGCATCTAAGTGCAAAGCACGAGCTGCAGTGGAGTACACACCTTCAAAACCAAGAAACGTCTCTGGCTCATCCTGCTTCCTCTTCTGCTGCAGTCTCGGCCGCTCCAGCCACATCTGTAGTGATACCGGCACCTGCCACCCCGCAAACAGACGATCTGTCAGCAACACCACCACCTGGGTCACCAACAACCATCTCCACAATGTCCCGTGGAAGCGTTCAGCTTTCCATCTCCCAAACACTTGAGAGGAAGAGGAAGTACCCCCCTACCCACCCGCGATCCCTGGCCCTGAATGCCAGCATTTCAAAATTATTGGCCTTTGAAATGCTGTCATTCCGTCTGGTGGAGACGCACAGTTTTAAAAACCTTATGTCGGTGGCTGTCCCACAGTACGTCGTGCCCAGCCGCCACTACTTTTCCAGGCAAGCCATCCCTTCCCTGCACAACCAAGTGGGGGAAAATATCAGGTGTGCACTGCGCAACGCCATCTGTGCCAAGGTCCACCTAACTACGGATACGTGGACCAGTAAGCACGGTCAGGGGCGTTATATCTCCCTAACGGCACACTGGGTAAATGCAGTGGCGGATGGGCCTGAGGCGGATAGCAATTTGGCGCATGTCCTTCCACCACCGAGGATTGCAGGGCGCTTCAGTTTGCCTCCTGTTCCTAACTCCTCCTACTCCGCTTCCTCATCCTCTACCGCCTCCTCATCCGGACAGCGTAACACCTTCACCACCAACTTCAGCACGGCCAGGGGTAAACGACAGCAGGCAGTTTTACAACTTGCCTGTTTGGGGGACAAACCACACACCGCGCAGGAGTTGTGGAGGTGCATGGAACAGCAGACAAATGAGTGGTTGCTGCCAGCGAGCCTCAAGCCCGGCCTGGTGGTGTGCGATAACGGGCGAAATCTCATAGCAGCTCTGGGCCTAGCCGGTTTGACGCACATCCCTTGCCTGGCGCATGTGCTGAATTTGGTGGTGCAGAGGTTCCTTAAAAACTACCCCGATATGTCAGAGCTGCTGCAGAAAGTGCGGGCCGTTTGTGCGCACTTTCGGCGTTCTCACCCTGCTGCTGCTCGCCTGGCAGCGCTGCAGCGTAACTTCGGCCTTCCCGCTCACCGCCTCATATGTGACGTGCCCACAAGGTGGAACTCCACCTTGCACATGCTGGAAAGACTGTGCGAGCAGCAGCAGGCCATAGTGGAGTTTCAGCTGCAGCACGCACGCGTGAGTCGCTCTGCGGAACAGCACCACTTCACCACCAATAACTGGGCCTCCATGCGAGACCTGTGTGCCTTGTTGCGCTGTTTTGAGTACTCCACCAACATGGCCAGTGGCAATGACGCCGTTCTCAGCTTAACTATCCCACTTCTATGCCTCCTTGAAAAAACAATTCGGGCGATGATGGAAGAGGATGTGGCACAGGATGAGGAGGAGGAGGAGGATGAAGAGGTAACATTTCCAAGGCTTTCAGGGCAGTCATTCGCAAGGGGCTCCGAGGGTGGGTTCCTGCACACGCAAACGCCAGGGACGCAATTGTCCAGCAGGGGCACAGTTCTGGAGGATGAGGAGGATGAGGAGGAGGAGGAGCTGGAGGAGGAGATGGAACCATGTTCACAGCAGGGTGGCACCCAGGCCAGCTCATGGCCATCACTGGTGCGTGGCTGGGGGGATACAGAGGACACGGACGATACACCTCCCACAGAGGACAGCCTTTCGTCGCCTCTGGGCAGCCTGGCACACATGAGCGATTACATGCTGCAGTGTCTCCACAACGACCGCCGAGTTGCCCACATTCTAACTTGTGCTGATTACTGGGTGGCCACGCTGCTGGATCCCCGTTACAAGGACAACGTACCGTCCTTAATTCACTCACTGGAGCGCGATCGCAAGATGCGCGAGTACAAGCGCACGCTGGTAGACGCCATGCTGCTGGCATTCCCATCTGACAGCGGGGCCACAGTGGAAGCACAAGGCAGAGGAGGAGGAGGAGGAGGTCGCCAACGCAACCAGGGCACCGCCAGCACCTCAGAAGGCAGGGTTAGCATGGCCGAAATGTGGAAAAGCTTTGTCAGCACGCCACAACAAACAGCAGTACCAGCAGCTCAGATGGAACGTCTTAGCAGGAGGCAGCATTTTACCAACATGGTGGAGCAGTATGTGTGCACACGCCTACATGTAGTGAATGACGGGTCTGCCCCCTTCAACTTCTGGGTCTCCAAATTGGGCACATGGCCTGAGCTTGCCCTTTACGCCTTGGAGGTGCTGGCGTGCCCTGCAGCCAGTGTATTATCTGAACGGGTATTTAGCACGGCTGGGGGCGTTATAACAGACAAGCGCAGCCGCCTGTCCAGAGACAATGTGGACAAGCTCACGTTCATTAAAATGAACCAGGCATGGATCCCACGGGACTTTTCCGTACCTTATGCAGAATAGCAATGGATACCGACCTTACCCACCCATTGTTCCATTTTTGCTCTTTCTCACTCTTTTGGGGTGTACCCTCATTTAAAATTTTTGAAAAGAAGCAGTGTTGGCTACCTCGTCCTCCTCCTCAGGGCCAGATTAATGTAGGGGCTATTGGAGCTGCAGCTCCAGGCCCCTACCTTTTATATAGGCCCCGGGTTGGCCATATTCACTGTTACCGCTCTTCTGTCACTTGTAAACACAGAAGTCTGGCTTCTATGCTCGCTTCCCCAGGCAGCACCCTCAGAACCTCCCCACACAGCGTGAAGGCCGGACAAGGAGGGACAGTTGGCGATGCATGGATGTGTTTATGGGCTTCAGAGACAGCATCCCATGTTGAATTAGGCATGCATGGCTGCACCCTTCCTCCTCTGGGTCCATGGCAAGGCACGGCCCTTAAGGCCCTTCAAAATCCTCAGCACCAAGCCCATGATGCTGTTAATCCGGCCCTGGTCCTCCTCCACCGCCGCTTCCACCTACACCGCCCATAGGTGTGCGCAGCCTATTGCATTAAGGTGTGCACCCCAAAGTTGAAATACACATGCATGTGTTTGCCAGCAGGGAGAGTAATGTATCGGGGCCATGTACCTGTAGGCAAGGAGAAATAGAGCAGAGCAGGTCCCAGGGAGATCTTTCCCATCTCCTCACTGGCAATGCTATGTGCCCTAGGTGATTAGGGTGTGCCCAGGCACACCCAGCACACCCTGTGCGCACGCCTATGTCACCGCCACATCCACCACCACCTCAACCTCCCTCCTACTCCATATGGGCCTCGTCCTTCAGAGATGAAGAAGAACATTGTTTTATTTTTCTGTTTTTTTTTGTTGTTTTAAGTTATTTCCCTATCCACATTTGTTTGCAGAGCACTTGCCATGCTCTTAATTACGTTTTGCTGCCATTTGCAGCACTCTAGCCCTTTCCTTTGGTGTTTTAGAGCCATTTTAGTGCCTTAAAGTTCGGGTCCCCATTGACTTCAATGGGGTTCGGTGTCCGGGAAAAGTTCGGTAAAAGTCCGGGACACGGACCCGGACTTTTTTTTAAAGTTCGGCCGAACCCGTCGAACACGGACATCTAGGTGTCCGCTCAACCCTAATTAGAAAAAGAAATCTCCCCAGAAGAAACCAAATTGGCAATCCTAGACCTTAAAAATGGGAAGAGCCCTGGTCCAGATGGACTAACGTCTCAATATTACAAGATGTTTGAAGCATCTTTGACCGCCCCCTTGACAAACGCACTGAACATACTAACCAAACAGCATAAGCCATCACATGATTTTCTGACTGCTCACATCACAGTGATCCCGAAAGCGGATAAAGATCTGACTACCTGCGCCAGCTATAGACCGATATCCTTACTAAATCTGGATGTAAAGCTGTTAGCGAAAATCTTGGCAAACAGGTTGAGACCACTATTACAACAGGTTATAGGCCCTGAACAAGTAGGCTTTATGCCAGGACGTGAGGCTAGGGATAATACTATCAGATCCCTGAATTTAATACACGGAGCCCATAAATTAGGAATCGAAGGTCTGCTAATTTCAACCGACGCAGAAAAGGCTTTCGATAGAGTGGCTTGGGACTATCTGTTGATGATATGTGAACACGTAGGACTGAGAGGCCATATGTTATCTTGGATAAGATCCCTTTACTCTAACCCCACAGCCAAAGTAAAGGTGAATAACATCCTTTCCGCCCCTATTCATCTAAAGAATGGAACTAGACAAGGCTGTCCTTTGTCGCCCATCCTCTTTATATTGGCACTAGAACCATTAATTAGGCATATTAATAGAGATACGGATGTACATGGTTTCACCATTAAAGACAGAGAATTCAAAATTTCTGCTTATGCAGACGATCTCCTCTTCTATATATCACAGCCACATATCTCCATTCCAAAATTGAACTTACATTTCCGCACCTTCAGATACTTATCGAACTTTAAAATCCATCATTCCAAATCAGAAGCCATGGACATTTCACTCCCCGACAAAATAAAACAATTAACTAAATCTAATTGCCCCTACAAATGGGATTCGACCTCACTTAAATATTTAGGTATCAAACTTACTCCAACTCTAGATGCCCTCTATGAGACTAATTTTATCCCAATCCTAAAAAATATCACCAACGACCTGAGTAAATGGGATATCAAACACTTCTCGTGGTTCGGCAGAGAAGCCATCTTAAAGATGGTCATCCTGCCTAGACTACTTTATCTTTTTCATGCTTTACCCATCACAATACCTTCCTCCTTTTTCAGGAAACTGACGACTATTCAAAGGAAATTTATATGGGCCAACAAAAGGCCTAGGATACAACTGAAATACTTGCAACTACCCAAGTTCAATGGAGGTATGGGGGTACTGGATTATTATAAATATTACCAAGCCACTCACCTCACTAGAGCGATCGACTGGCACTGCCATTCAAGTCAAAAGGACTGGGTGGCCTTGGAGAGGCATTGCTCTCGGTACCTACTCAATTCCTGCTATGGACGGACCCACACAACTTCCCTCCTGAAGTGAGACACCATCCCCTAATTAACACCACCCTCACCATTTATCACAAGTTGGCGAAGTCACACAATATATCCACTAACCCGAGCCCTCTAACCCCGGTTTCCCACAATCCAGACTTTGTTCCGGGTCTCAATATAACATGCTCTGCTGACCATCCCTTGCTCATTAAACACTGCATTCGTGATCAAAAAATCCTATCTCTTCATGACCTAAACAACCTTAAACCCCAAAACATCTTTATGAACCAATGGAATTATATCCAGCTGCATAGCTTTGTTCAAAATATTAAAAAGAAAACTCCGTGGGCTAGACAACTAACTGCTTTTGAGAGGATATGTGAGAGACAGACCCCAATATCGAAAACGACATCGATGACCTATCAGTGGCTTATAGCCCCGTCCTCTAATTTTGTCGATAAATATAAGAAATTATGGGAACACGAGTTATCACGCAAAATTTCTGACGGGGAATGGGAGAAAGCCTGTGTATTTACACACAAATGCTCTTTGAGCACAAAAACTCAAGAAACATCATATAAAATCCGCACACAATGGTACATAACCCCTGCGAAGATGAAGGCATGGTCTCCACAGTATTCTGGAAGATGTTGGAGGTGTCTAGCTCACACAGGCACTTTTCTACATATTTGGTGGAACTGTGACCTAATCAAAACTTTTTGGAATAAAATTGTGCTTTTGATCAAACTTGTCTCTGGTTCCACCCTAGAATTTAATGCAGCAAGTTGCCTATTACACATCAACAAACTCTCATATAGGTCATACAAAAAGTCCCTAACGAGACATCTACTCAATAGGGATGATCGAACTTTTGAAAAGTTCGGTTCGACCAGAACACCCGAACTTCACGAAAGTTCGGTTCGGATTTCAGAACCCCATTGAAATCAATGGGACCCGAACTTCTGTAATCAAAAAACACAATTTTTAAGCCCTAAAACCCAATAAATGCCCCTAAAAAGTGCCTAGGGTTCTGGGTCATGCCCCAGGGACTATTAATCACACAAAAAAAGTTCTTAAAAATTGTCGTTTTTGATAGATAGCCAATTATTGAAAAAATTAAAAAAAAAAAAAAAGAGATTTCTTTGGATTTAGTGTCTGGGGGTTCTAAAAGGTGTACCTGTGAAGTTTCAGCTCTGTAGCATGTCCAGAACCAGAATTACAGCATACCAAACCTTCAAAAATGACTTTTTTGCTTAACCACACCTTTCTTTTGCTCCTAATCAACGGCTCAGCCAATGTGTATGATGGGGACATAATGCAGTGCACTGGGAACAAGATTAGAGGTTTTTTTGGAAAAAGGTGCTGTCTCTTTAAATGTGCATATAATTAACGGGTGTATTTCCACAATGGGGCTTTTATTACCAAATGTTTCAAGAAGTCCAAAGATGTATGTAATTGCACTTTATTTCATGTAAAATGGTGTTTGGTGCACTTTAACTTGAAATCTCACAAGAAACAGACATATATGCACGGATACATTGAGGGTTAGGGGTAGGGGCCACAATGTAGTGCAGAGTGAACAAGATTAGAGATGTTTTGGATGAATACTGTTGTCTCTTGACTTTGAATAGAAGTAAAGGATGCTTAAAAATTGGGCATTTGGTGGTGCGGACGATGCCTTGACACCATATCCCTATGAAAGTGCTGGTAATGAAAGCAATAATTGCCTTTGTAAGGAAAAAAATTACAATGATATGCATCTGTGTGACAGGTGCGCAAAAATTGTTGTTTGGGTGTTGGCGGAGCCATACCACTGTAAGCCCAAAGAGCTGGTGTTGAAGAAGGCGTAAAAATTATGAAGGTGTGCACCTGTGGAACAGGTGCGCAAACATGGTAGTTTTGGTGTTGGCGGAGCCTCCCCACCATAACCCCAAAGAGCTGGCTTTGAAGGAGGCCCAAAAATTGTAAAGGTGTGCACCTGTGGAACAGGTTCGCAAACATGGTAGTTTTTGTTTAGCATAGCCTCCCCACCTTAACCCCAAAGAGCTGGTGTTGAAGGAGGCCCAAAAACTGTAAAGGTGTGCACCTGTGGAACAGGTGCGCAAACATTGTCGTTTTTGTTTTAGCATAGCCTCCCCACCTTAACCCCAAAGAGCTGGCGTTGAAGGAGGCCCAAAAATTGTAAAGGTGTGCACTTGTGGAACAGGTGCGCAAACATTGTAGTTTTTGTTTTAGCATAGCCTCCCCACCTTAACCCCAAAGAGCTGGTGTTGAAGGAGGCCCAAAAATTGTAAAGGTGTGCACCTGTGGAACAGGTGCGCAAACATTGTCGTTTTTGTTTTAGCATAGCCTCCCCACCTTAACCCCAAAGAGCTGGTGTTGAAGGAGGCCCAAAAATTGTAAAGGTGTGCACCTGTGGAACAGGTGCGCAAACATTGTCGTTTTTGTTTTAGCATAGCCTCCCCACCTTAACCCCAAAGAGCTGGTGTTGAAGGAGGCCCAAAAATTGTAAAGGTGTGCACCTGTGGAACAGGTGCGCAAACATTGTCGTTTTTGTTTTAGCATAGCCTCCCCACCTTAACCCCAAAGAGCTGGTGTTGAAGGAGGCCCAAAAATTGTAAAGGTGTGCACCTGTGGAACAGGTGCGCAAACATTGTCGTTTTTGTTTTAGCATAGCCTCCCCACCTTAACCCCAAAGAGCTGGTGTTGAAGGAGGCCCAAAAATTGTAAAGGTGTGCACCTGTGGAACAGGTGCGCAAACATTGTCGTTTTTGTTTTAGCATAGCCTCCCCACCTTAACCCCAAAGAGCTGGTGTTGAAGGAGGCCCAAAAATTGTAAAGGTGTGCACCTGTGGAACAGGTGCGCAAACATTGTCGTTTTTGTTTTAGCATAGCCTCCCCACCTTAACCCCAAAGAGCTGGTGTTGAAGGAGGCCCAAAAATTGTAAAGGTGTGCACCTGTGGAACAGGTGCGCAAACATTGTCGTTTTTGTCATAACCAAAATGAGGTTCTGTGAACGTAAAGAGAATGAGAGGAGGGTTTGAGGGTGGCACCATGGTCCAGGCTTAAACTGAGGCTCAACTGCCACATCACAACGATAGCCTAGTCTACAAGGTCTGCATCAGGTGCATCAAAGCTTGATATCCACGACTGATTCATCTTAATGAATGTCAAACGGTCGACTGAGTCGGTGGAGAGTCTAGTTCGATGGTCTGTGACGAATCCTCCTGCTGCGCTGAATGCCCGTTCCGATAGGACACTGGAAGCAGGGCAGGCCAACAACTCCATGGCATACTGGGCCAGTTCTGGCCAGTGGTCTAATCTTAAGACCCAGTATGCCAGTGGATCGGATTCGTCACATGAAAAGCCCTCTGTGTCACTTTGTGCCCTCACGTAATCGTCCACCATGTGATGCAGACGGTGTCGATGCGATGTGGCAGCTGAGAGGCCTGGGCGGTGAGGACTAAAAAAAGACCGAAAGGCATCCGTCAACCGCACGCCTTCTCCAACGCTCCTCTCGTGACCACCAGTAGAATCCATGGTAGGTTGTCCCCGCCCCTGCACCCTACGGGAGTCGGGGAACATGTTCACCAGATTCCTCTTGAGACTGTCCTCAAGGGATTTGATCCTGTGGACTCTATGGGTGGATGGGAAAAGCTCCGAGACTTTACACTTGTACCGGGGGTCAAGTAGGGTGGCCAACCAATAGTGGTTAGTCTCTTTAATGGCCTTGATTCTGGGGTCCTTTCGCAGGCTCTGGAGCATGATGTTTCCCATGCGTCGCAAATTAGCGAAGGCCTGAGAAGCTGACGCCTCGGGGTCACTCATAACGACATTATCTTCAACGGGCTCCTCCTCCTCCCAGCCACGTACTACTCCAAAGTGTCCCGAGGGAGTCAAACTAGGCATTGCAGATTGCCGCATGTCTTCCTCCTCCTCCTCCTCAAACCCTGCAAAAGTTCCCGCAGAATCGTCCTCCTCCTCCTCTTCCACCCCTGGATCCTGCTCGGGCCTCTGGGAGCTAGGCATAATGGGGTCAGGATTCTCAGGATAAAGGGGGCCTTGAGAGGCAAGGAAGTCCTCCTCTTCCTCCTGCTGCTCTGCCTCCAGTGCCCTGTCCATAATGCCACGCAGAGTGTGCTCCAACAAAAACAGTACCGGTAGGGTGTCACTGATGCATGCGCTGTCCCGGCTGACCATCCTTGTGGCCTCCTCAAATGGCGAGAGGACAGCGCATGCATCCTTAATCAAAAGCCACTGCCGTGGTGAAAAGAAGCCCAGGCGCGCAGAGCCAGTGCTGGTGCCGTACTCGCATAGGTATTCATTGAGGGCCCTCTGCTGCGTGTACAGGCGCTGCAGCATAGCCAAGGTGGAGTTCCAGCGGGTGGGCATGTCACAGATGAGGCGGTGTACCGGCAGGTGAAACTCGCGCTGCACTTCGGCCAAACGTGCAGTGGCACTGTACGACCGCCTGAAGTGACTGCACACCCTTCTTGCCATCCTTAGCACATCCTGCATTCCCGGGTACGAGTTCAAAAACCGCTGTACCACGAGATTCAGGACATGCGCCAGGCATGGCACATGGGTTAACTTTCCCTGACGAAGGGCGGCCAGGAGGTTTGACCCATTATCAGTATCCCTGGCTGCAGCTGGCGTGGTGTCAACCACCTCTGGGCCTGTGCCTGCAGAGCCCCAAGAATCTGAGGGGCAGTGTGCTGCCTGTCCCCTAGACACACAAGCTGCAGCACTGCGTGACACCTTTTGGCCTGAGACATAGAATAGCCCTTTGAACGTTTACGTGGTACCTCATCATATTCAAAGGACCATTCTGCAGAGGAGGGCATGGAGGAGGTAGAGGAGGAGGAGCAGGAGGGGGTAGAAGTGATCGATCTACCCAGATCAGCGACACCACCAGCTGTTTGCAGACGTGGGGGCAACACTGGCTGCAGCACCGAGCCCTGGCTACAATCCCTTCCACTGGCAAGCAGTGTCACCCAGTGAGCAGTGACAGAAATGTACCATCCCTGCCCATGTTTGCTTGACCAAGTGTCAGCCGTCAAGTGTATCTTACGCCAGGGACGACACTACATTGCCTTCCACATGTTGGTATAGGGATAGCAGGGCCTTACGGGAAAAGTAATGCCGACTTGGCACCTGCCACTGTGGAACTGCACATTTTGCGAAGTCACGGAAGGGAGCAGACTCTACCAGGTTAAATGGTAATAGTTGCAGAGCCAGTAGTTTAGCCAAACTACTGTTTAGACGCTGGGCATGTGGGTGGCGGGGAGTATACATTTTTTTTCGTTCCAGCATGTGTGGAATCGAAATTTGGCGTCTAGATGATACAGCTGGTGGTGTGCTGGAGGTAGATGCGACACTGCCTGCTATATCATCATCCCTGCCAGTGGAGGCTGCCAACAGGTGACGAGTGACTATAGCAGGGCCAGGAACAGACTGATGTGCAGGTGGACCAGGTGGAGCAGATGGAGCATGAGGAGGAGCGCGAGGAGAACTAGGAGGCTGACTGACCAATCTTTGGCCCTTTTGTGGGTTCTTTAAATGCTCCTGCCAACGGGCCGAGTGGTGGGTTGTCAAATGCCTGTTTAGGCAGCTTGTACCCAGGTGGTTGACATTTTTGCCACGTTTTATACCCTTCTTACAAATCTTGCAGATCGCAACTGTTTTATCTGCATGGGATGTCTCAAAAAAGGCCCAGCAAGATGAGGTGTGTATAGTGGCCCGGGAGACAACAGGTGCGGCCTTAGATGGAGCGGGCCGTCTGCTCTCCCCTCTTGTTTGCTCTGCCTCCTCCTCAACCTCAGACCCAACATCTGATTCTATCAAAGACTGAGCATCAGGCCTGGCCTGGGAGACAACAGGTGCGGCCTTAGATGGAGCGGGCCGTCTGCTCTCCCCTCTTGTTTGCTCTGCCTCCTCCTCAAACTCAGACCCAACATCAGACTCCATAAAGGACTGAGCATCAGGCTGGAGTAGATGGCCGACACTGTGGTCAAACAGCTCAGCTGACTCCTCTGCCATGTCTGAAATTGGGTCTAAGGGAGGACATGAGGTGGACATGGACTCATCTGTATTTGTTCTGACAACTGCAGAAGACTGACCACTTTTCTCTGCCTGGGTCACTGTAGTTGCAGATGATGCCGATGATGAGGGTTTGTTCATATAGTCCACCACCTCCTGTACATACTGTGGACGTATAGCTTGGCCACTGCCGGAGAACAATCCAAATGGTGGCCTGGCTGAGGACTGACCACCACGTCCACCCCTGCCTCTAGACACCCTAGAAGCTGTGCCCCTTTCCGCAGCAGGGCCACGTATGCCTTTTCTTGGTCTACCAGGCATATTTCTCACTGATGCGTTGGCAACTGTGTGCGGTGAAAAACGCACACTGCTATGCGACCCACAGTTGTCGCTGGATACAGCACAGCAGATGTGTCACGCACAGTAGCAAAGCCTTTTGCACAGTGGACCTAACGCTTTGAACAACAGGCGTTAGGTTGTCACTGATGCGTTGGCAACTGTGTGCGGTGAAAAACGCACACTGCTATGCGACCCACAGTTGTCGCTGGATACAGCACAGCAGATGTGTCACGCACAGTAGCAAAGCCTTTTGCACAGTGGACCTAACGCTTTGAACAACAGGCGTTAGGTTGTCACTGATGCGTTGGCAACTGTGTGCGGTGAAAAACGCACACTGCTATGCGACCCACAGTTGTCGCTGGATACAGCACAGCAGTTGCGTGTCACGCACAGTTGCAAAGGCTTTTGTACAGTGCACCTAACGCTTTGAACAACAGGCGTTAAGTTGTCACTGATGCGTTGGCAACTGTGTGCGGTGAAAAACGCACACTGCTATGCGACCCACAGTTGTCGCTGGATACAGCACAGCAGATGTGTCACGCACAGTAGCAAAGCCTTTTGCACAGTGGACCTAACGCTTTGAACAACAGGCGTTAGGTTGTCACTGATGCGTTGGCAACTGTGTGCGGTGAAAAACGCACACTGCTATGCGACCCACAGTTGTCGCTGGATACAGCACAGCAGTTGCGTGTCACGCACAGTTGCAAAGGCTTTTGTACAGTGCACCTAACGCTTTGAACAACAGGCGTTAAGTTGTCACTGATGCGTTGGCAACTGTGTGCGGTGAAAAACGCACACTGCTATGCGACCCACAGTTGTCGCTGGATACAGCACAGCAGATGTGTCACGCACAGTAGCAAAGCCTTTTGCACAGTGGACCTAACGCTTTGAACAACAGGCGTTAGGTTGTCACTGATGCGTTGGCAACTGTGTGCGGTGAAAAACGCACACTGCTATGCGACCCACAGTTGTCGCTGGATACAGCACAGCAGTTGCGTGTCACGCACAGTTGCAAAGGCTTTTGTACAGTGCACCTAACGCTTTGAACAACAGGCGTTAAGTTGTCACTGATGCGTTGGCAACTGTGTGCGGTGAAAAACGCACACTGCTATGCGACCCACAGTTGTCGCTGGATACAGCACAGCAGATGTGTCACGCACAGTAGCAAAGCCTTTTGCACAGTGGACCTAACGCTTTGAACAACAGGCGTTAGGTTGTCACTGATGCGTTGGCAAATGTGTGCGGTGAAAAACGCACACTGCTATGCGACCCACAGTTGTCGCTGGATACAGCACAGCAGTTGCGTGTCACGCACAGTTGCAAAGGCTTTTGTACAGTGCACCTAACGCTTTGAACAACAGGCGTTAAGTTGTCACTGATGCGTTGGCAACTGTGTGCGGTGAAAAACGCACACTGCTATGCGACCCACAGTTGTCGCTGGATACAGCACAGCAGATGTGTCACGCACAGTAGCAAAGCCTTTTGCACAGTGGACCTAACGCTTTGAACAACAGGCGTTAGGTTGTCACTGATGCGTTGGCAACTGTGTGCGGTGAAAAACGCACACTGCTATGCGACCCACAGTTGTCGCTGGATACAGCACAGCAGTTGCGTGTCACGCACAGTTGCAAAGGCTTTTGTACAGTGCACCTAACGCTTTGAACAACAGGCGTTAAGTTGTCACTGTATTTTGCTGCCTAGCAAGCACGTATACCTGCTGTGATAGAGCAGCACTGTGCCACGTGCTCACTAAACAGAACCCTCACACTTTCCCTACAGAAACTAAATTTTCAAATCTAACTAATGTAGTACAAAGTTCCCTAACTACACTAGATATCCCTTTCCACTAAATAGAAAGCTCCATACAGCAGAAGACTGACACTGTCCCTTAAGTTTTTTTTTTTTTTTTTTTTGTAACTCTAAGAACCAGCACAATCGCTGTATCTAACTACACTGGCTGTAAGCTAAATACAATTCTGCTATATGGAGCTTTAGAACCACTCGATATATAGGAAATGTAGTGTAGCAAGCAGGAGTCAGACAGAACTGCTTCAACTCTCTTCAACAGGCTCTGGATAACTGTGCTAGGGGTTAGGCGGGGCCATCTTATATAGTGTGGGGCGTATTCACTCCTGATTGGCCTCTGGTCCCCGTAGTCACTCCAATCACGTTCCTAGGAGACTCCTGCCCCCTCATTGGCTTTTGCAGACGTTTCTGGGCCAATCACGGGGTTTTAAAGCCCAGTTCCTGTCCCAGTGCATTTTGGGCGGTTCTGGTGGCCGAATACCGAACTTTTGCCGCAAAAAGTTCGGTATTCGGCCGAATATCGAACATCCAATGTTCGGGTCGAACCGATGGTCGACCCGAACCGTTCGATCATCCCTACTACTCAACGCGGCCAAATCTCTTATACCTGTATATTGGAACTCCAAATCCGTTCCCACGACTAAGAACTGGGTAGACAAGGTAACTTCCACATATGAGATGGAGGAAACTCTGGCCATCAAAAAAGAAAATAGTGGACCTTTCCATAACATGTGGAGACCATGGCTGATATTCACTCTTTCCCCGGATTTCAAAAAACTGATTGAGGATTAGTAATCTCATAACCAACTTTCATACCCCACCAGGACCTTCTGTTTACATTTCTACAATGAGCTATCTGATCAAGTACCACCTGTCAATAATACTCCATCACCTCCCCCTCCCCCTCCCCCCTCTCTTTTTTCCATTTCCTTTTTCTTTCCCTTTATTCTTCTTCTTCTATAATTCTTATCTTCGCTTCCTTCACGGCCCCCTAGTGGCCCTCATTGAGGCAGGCACTTATCTTTTGGTCCTGCCTCTTCTGAGAGAGGGTATCGTGTTCGAATACCCTCATTGTACCTCTTGAGATGATGTAGATATTTAATGTTGTTGCACTAATTTTTGATTCAACATTACTTGATGTCATAATTTATGTACATGTTGTACAGTTATACCATTTGTCTTATTGCTATTGTTAATGCTGTACATGTTTATTACAATTGTTCAATAAAGCTTTTATTGAAAAAAAAAAAAATTTTGATGGCTTATATGCAAGTTATTAGACATAAAAAGGGTATGGGGGCCCGGGTAATACCCTTGGGGAAATGTACCCATGCAAATTTATTTTTTTTATTTTAATAATGCTTAAAAGCGAATAATTTCATTAGCGCAGGCATAGGGTTCTGCTACTTTTCACACCTATATACGTGTATATATACATACATGTGTGTGTGTGTATATATACCCCCTACACAGAAGTTCAGATGTCATGCCTGCCTCCAAAGATGTCCAAAAAATGCCCAAAAAAAATGCCTGCAACAAGAACGCCTAGGTGTGTTGTTTCAGGCGTTTTTTTTGGGCGTCTTTGGAGGCAGGCATAACATCTGAACTTCTGTATAGGGGTATATATACACACACACTTATATGTTTTTATACACATACACACATATAGGTGTGATAGGAGCAAAGTCCTATGTCTGCAAATAATTTAATTAGCACAGGCATAGGGTTCTGCTACTTTCACACCTGTGTATGTGTATATATACATACATGTGTGTGTGTATATATACCCCTACACAGAAGTTCAGACGTCATGCCTGCCTCCAAAGACGTCCACAAAAAAGCCCAATAAAACGCCTGCAACAAAAACGGCCAGGTGTGAAAGTAGCGAAGCCACTATCCTGCTCTACTGCAATTCTAATAGAAACTATCTTTTTTCTATGGCGGTCACCCTGACATGGAAGGGTTTGGTCACCCTGTCATAGCAGTCAGAGTCAGTTAACCCTACACTACACTACGGTCACCCTGACACTTAACACTTTCCCTACAGAAACTAGATTATTAAATCTAACTATAGTGGAAAATAGTACCCTAACTACACTAGATATCCCTTTCCTCACACTAATAATTGCTAAATGACACTTTTGAAGCAGGAGTAACAGAACTGCTTCCACTCTCTTCCACATCCCTGTATTACAATGCTAGAGATTTGGCGGGGCTATGTTATATACTGGGGGGCGTATTCACTACTGATTGGCCTCTGGACCCCCTAGTCACTCCAACCACATTCCTAGCATCCTCCTGCCCCCTCAATTGGCTTTTACCTCTTTTTCCAACAATCTTTTCTGGTAGTAAATAACTACCTTTCTGCGGTTTTGTTACCTTTCCACAATTACTTCATTAATAGCCACAGCTGGCTACAGTTTTCTTCGATGGATCACATGCGACCTTTCAGTTCTAGTTGTATTATTTTAGCAGCAGCAGCAACTCTTTTTGGCTCTGAGGAAGGGGGTTCGCCCCTGAAAAACGTCAGCCTAGACACAGCAGCCCCATGCGGCACACCGCATACCATTCAGCACAGTGCGGTTCCTTGGCTACCTTGGAAACTATATGTGCATTATGTTGATGTGTGTATACACACCTGCTTTGTGAGTATAATGTATACTTTTTAATATTTGTAATAAATGTTTAGTGGTAATGCACTAGGTTGGTGCGCCCTTTTTCTTTTCTGTTGTTGTTTCCTAGTTGGTTTCAGATACCCTTGATCCTGAAGGGGCAGCAAGACCACAAGCTTGTCCACTCAAGTTTGAAGTATCTCACTTCCCTCCGTCCTATGTTATACTCGAGCGCAGGAGAATTGTTCTACTACTTTGTATTATTTTTGTACCTTACTGCTATTCAAAAGAAGCATTTTACTAGTATACTGTTACCACCTAATACAATTAGGAACAACACCTTCTTCTGGATATACATCAGCTCTACTGCCTACTCTACACACTACGCAATCATCATCTCTATATCAGGTGAACTTTTTTTATAGGCACCTTCAACCTCACTTCTTGTCCTTAATGATCAGTGCACCCATATTCCGCACACTTCCATTTCTAATATGCCGTTCAAAATACCCTCCTTAAATGTAAGAGGCCTCAACAGCCCTCAAAAATGCTTTTCTGGATGGAGAGAAGCATGAGCTCTTCACAGCGATATAGTTTGCCCACAGGGGATGCATTTCAACAAAATGAAAGTGCCAAACTTTTCCCACAAGCGATTTTCGCCAATATACATGTCCAATATGAACAAAAGGAAACACAGGGTTTTGATTGCAGTGAAGGATACTGTTGTTTTCAAGCCTCTGGAGATCATCGCCGAGGTCTCTGGCTGTTTCTTAGTATATTATTATGAGAAATTTACAATACTACATACTATTATCAATTATTGTCAATATATACCTCCCTAATCACAAACAACTGTCCTGCCTACACAAGATATGAAAAAAGATAAACTCTGTCTGGAAAGGATTTCTACTTCTGTGTGGAGACTTTAAACACAGTCCCCAGATGTGAGCTTAGATGTCTCATTGGCCTCGTTCAACCAGATTAGGTGTCCTTCTTTGGCCAACTTCATACTTTCTTCAGAACTCTATGATGTGTGGCGGTTAGAGTTGAGCGGACACCTGGATGTTCGTGTTCGAGAAGTTCGGCCGAACTTCACGAAAATGTTCGGGTTCGGGATCCGAACTCAACCCGAACTTGACCCTGAACCTGAACCCCATTGAAGTCAATGGCGACCCGAACATTTGGGCACTAAAAAGGCTGTAGAATAGCCCTGGAAAGGGCTAGAGGGCTACAAAAGGCATCACGATGTAGGTAAATCCCCTGCAAACAAATGTGGATAGGGAAATGACTTAAAATAAAATAAAATAAATAAAAATTACCCAATATCAATTGGCAACTTGGAGGAGGAGATGGAATAGGAGGTTGGGGTGGCGTCAGGTGGGAATGCTATGGGAGCTGAAGTTCTCATCACAGCCAAAAAGGATTCATGTCTGCCTGCAGTGCCACAGGCCTCATTCACAGACTCAGGGCCATGGCAGCCATACATGGGAGTTGAAGCTCACATCACAGCCAAGAAGGATTCATGTCTGCCAGCAGTGTCACAGGCCTCACTCACAGCCTCAGGCCAATGGCAACCATACGTGGGAGTTGAAGTTGTCATCACAGCCAAGAAGGAATCATGTCTGCCTGCAGGGCCACAGACCTCATTCAAACATTCAGGCCCACGGGACCCACAAAGAGGCCCATGGGACCCACACAGGCCTCAGGTCAAGCTGCAAAGGAACAGGCCATTATCATTTATGTAGGTCCCTGACACCCAGACAGAGGAGAGAGGTTCCATAGCAGAAAAGCAGGCTTCATGTCACCCAGCAATGAAAAAGGCCACTTTCAGTTATTTAGGCCCCAGCAGCCAGACAGAGGAGAGAGGTCCCATAGCAGAAAATCAGGCTTCATGTCACCCGCCAAAGCAGCAGGCGATTAACTGAATTTTAGGCCCCTGACACCCAGACAGAGAAGAGGTCATTTGACAGAAAAGAGGTTAATGTCATGCACCAAAACAGCAGGCAATTAACTTAATTTTAGGCAACTGACACCCAGACAGAGGAGAGGTCATTTGACGGCAAAAAGAGGTTAATGTCACGCACCAAAACAGCAGGCGATTACTTGAATTTTAGGCCCCTGACACCAAGACAGAGGAGAGTTCATTTGACAGCAAAAAGAGGTTAATGTCACGCACCAAAGCATCAGGCGATTAACTGAATTTTAGGCACCTGACACCCAGACAGAGGAGAGGTCATTTGACAGCAAAAAGAGGTTAATGTCACGCACCAAAGCAGCAGGCGATAACATGAATTTTAGGCCCCTGACACCCAGACAGAGGAGAGGTTATTTGACAGCAAAAAGAGGTTAATGTCATGCAAGGGGGTGAGGTGGAAGACTGATGGGCATGGGCTGCAGGTGCCAAATCTGAGCTTTCTGCAGAGGACTGGGTGTTAGATACTGTGAAGGAAATGGAGGCACTGTCAGCCACCCAATATACTATCACGTGTACATGTTCTGGCTTCACCATCCATAGAGCGGCATTTGGGCCTACCAAATAACGCTGCAGATTCTGTCGCCTACTCGCGCCAGAGGAAGGTGTTTGACTTGGAGCGGTAGTTGGCGCTGAACAGCCACGTCCTCTACCAGCAACAGGAGCTCCACCAACTCCACCACGACCATGCCCATATCCCTTATTTGATGTTCTCCTCATTATTTGCGGGATCGCGGGTGTCAGGCAGCAATCAGAGCCACCTGACACACGCATCGGCTTCCCCACTGACGAGCGGGAGTGGGAGCACGCCGCCTGTGGCAAGTGCTTGCCCCCTAGTCTTCTAAGAGTGAGCAACGTATACCTACGGTGTATAGCTGTATATATCTGTATATCTGCGGTGGGCGGTCGTAAAGTGATTAATCAACCACTGTAATGATAGGAAAAAATCCCTTTTTTTTTTTTTTCATTTCCCTCGCATATTATAGGGTAGTCAAAGTGAAGAGTGTCTACATTCTTTTGTAAATTAACCCTGTGTTTTTTTTTTTGTTGTTTTTTGATTTTTTTGCTGGCGATATTCCAATATTCTAGGGTGGAGAGCACATGTCAGAGAGCATTTGATGTCAACTAATAGTAAAATTGCATTTTTTTCATTTGAGCTAGATAAGTATCCTAATTTAGGTGGAAAAACTTTGATTTTAAATGCACATAATACATTTTAACTTTAGACTACTAAGAATGATCACAACTGAACACCTTACTTTCAAGATACAAAGAAAGCTATATACATTTACCTGCAGTAACTCATTGAAGATTGGGAGGGCAGAAATAATGTCTAGTAGCTTTATTTATTTCCCCTAATATGCAAAATGGAAACATACGTGGTTTAATAGTATAATTTTACATAAAATATCATTTGACAAATATTCTACTGTGTTCATGATATATGCAGTAAAACTGGAAATAATTTATTAATCAGGCAGTTTTTAAGGATGATGAATGTTTTGAAGAAAGTATAATCAACTCTCAGATTATGTGTTTTATGAAAGACATAAATTTGACTTTTATTCTGATGTCATTGCTCAGTAATGCAGTAATAAGAGCTGCTACTTTTACAGAGAAACACCAAGTCAAGTACTACATTGCAAAATCAACAGCTGCAGCAAATAAAAGCTTGCAATTTTTTATGTACTAATTAACTTGTTTCCAAACAAAGGTAGTAATTAGTTGTTCAGCCAAACATAGAACAAATAATAACTATGCAAATAAAAATGCAGATAGATAAAATAAACCAGTATAAAAATGTAATGAATCAAACTCAACAAATAAAGAAATGTGATTGACTTAAGCAAACTATACACTTTTTTTTTCTAATTCAGTCAATAGGCTGAACAATAAAAAAAACCCCAAAAAACCGAATTAATCCTCCATCCACACAAGCGAACAATCAGAACATGATTCTCTGACAAAGAAATGAAGTAGAAGAGAGGAAATTCAATAGCCAACCTCTCTAGGAGTGGAGCCACTTGTGTGAACAGTCCACTAAACACCCTACCAGTGTGGATTGCCATACCGACAGAATAATACAAAAAGAAAATTGTAGGAAAAACAGCAGAACAATAGAAAAAAAGGTACTTTATGCAATCTCAATAGTTTGATTGGTACAAAAACAACTTTAGTAGGATATCAACACAGAATTGTGGTGGGTGGTGGATTGTTGAATATTGTCCCAATATTTAGGATTTCATGGAATAGATTTTCTAAACCAAAAATTATTAACAAAGAAATAAAGTAGAAGAGAGGAAATTTTCAATAGACAACCTCTGTAGGAGTGGAGCCACTTGTGTGAACAGTCCACTAAACACCCTATCGGTGTGCATTGCCATACCAGACGGAGTGATATAAAAAGAAAATTGTGGGAAGGGTCCGAATAGAAAAAAAGGTACTTTAGGCAATTTCAATAGTTTGACTGGTACAAAAATTACTTTATTAGAACATCACCTATCTAGTTAAAGAAGGTCCATTCATTGTGGTGAGTGTATATTCACCTGGAGTCACCTGGAGTCACCTTGTTTTCCAAGCAACTAATATTTAAATAGACTTACCGATACATTAGGCATTGGTTGTATTGTTTTTTTTTTTTTTTTTTGGTGCAGTTCATTTATTTATTTTTTTGCAGTTGTTTTATGTACTAAACTGTTTAGTAATTTTGACTATGTAAATGCTAGAGAAACATGGACTTTTTAGGCACACATATATAAAATCAAAAAAGTTTATTCAAAACAAAACAAATTTCACATCAATTATAATAACCATATAAAATCAGACAGGTGTAATTGAATAGCTGACCAAACCATATGCTAACACCAACTAGGGTTAACTGGCAACCCATGGCACAGTGGTGATAGCCAACACAGCTGGAATTTGTCAGCATCAATGGTAGAAGCTCAACATGTTTTGCAATATTTTGCTTTTTCATTAGCTCGTTTAATTATTCCAGATGGATCAAGAGAACAACAATAAGTACACTTCATAGTATATATAAACAGTTTTTTAATAATGAGTAAACCAAAAATAGAGATATTGTGCTCGAGTTGTAAAGGTGGAATAACGGCATGCAAAAAGGAACTGTGTATGCTGGGCCTCTTGGGCCTATGTGCAGCCAGAAATCCACTGTTCAGGTGGTCCCCACCTCCCTCCCAGGACTGGGGATATTGGTTGTGGCATCCGAAGGTTACACCAGGGGGTGCTGTGCCCTGGTTGCACTTCCTGTCTGAGTGAGCTGTTGTTTTTTTCATATATATTTTTTTTATAGATGGCACAATATTGTTGTCATTTAAGTCAATTTGATTGAACCACTCCACATACGTTTGTGCTATTTTGAGGAAGAGATACTTATTCCTACCCCTAAAAATGTCAATTCACTATCACCTTAGGCCCCGTTCACACATGCTGTCCATTTGTCAGTTTTTCATCCATCCGTTGACGGATGTAAAAGGGACATCAATGCATCTCTATGGAAAAACTGATGAAAATGGATGATCATACATTTACATCAGTTTACATCCACATCCATCATCATCAGTTATTTTTAAACTGATCAAAGCTCTATTTTTCTTCTGTTAAAAAAACAGATGTAAACTGACAAATGGTCAGTTTTTCATTATTTTTGCATTGGTACTGTAAATAAGGAAGTGGTCTAGGTAGTAAAGGATAGAGACCAAAATAGGGAAAAACACAGAATCATTGGGTTTGATTTACTTTACCACTTGCCGCCCGCCCACCGTCCTCATTCTGGGACGACGTCATATGACAGCTCCTCAGAACGGCCGCTCTCACGCGCCCATGGGGGCATACAGATTGTGACCGCGCCGTGTTCCTAGGACACGGCGCAACCCCGGTTTTGCTAAAGAGCCAATGACTTGGCTCTTTACCCATGTGATCAGCTGTGTCCAATCACAGCCAGTCACATGTAAATGAGGAAGTGCCGTTTACACTGTCAGAGTGTGTGGCAAGGAGGAGAGCCGATCAGTGCCCTGATTACAGTAAAGTAAAAAAACAGTGCCCATCAGTGCCCACAATCCATGCCCACAATTCACAGTGCCCACAGTGCCCATCGGTGCTGCTCATCAGGGCCCATCTGTGCTGTCCGTCAGTGCCCATCTGTGCTGTCCATCAGTGCCACCTGTCAGTGCCACCTAACAGTGCCCATCAGTGGCACCTCTCAGTGCCCATCAGTGCTGCCTGTCAGTGCTCATAAGTGCTTCCTATCAGTGCCACCTCATCAGTGCCAATCAGTGCATTCTATCAGTGCCCATCAGTACCGCCTCATCAGCGCACATCAGTGAAGGAGAACAATTACTTTTTTTCAAAATTTACTGACAGAAAATAGGAAAAACTTTTTTTTCAAAATTTTCTGTCTTTTTTTTTTTAGTAAGAAATTAATAACCCAGTGGTAATTAAATACCACCAAAAGAAAGCTCTATTTGTGTAATTAGAACTAGTGTCAGTTTTGTATTGCTGCTTGTGAGATTCACCCTACAGTAGAGGATATATTGGTTGTGGGACTTTACGTGAGGCAACTCACAAGTTAAACGTAATTGTATATTTATTATATGATAAGAGGTTACATATTACAATAATTCAATAAAACTCCAAACATACAAGAAATGATAAGCTGATCCATAATCAATACATAACACATAAATTCATAATTATCCCAATTTTGGCATCCATAATGTTCACAGATAGGTAAGAATGCATGATGGCACAGTGTATGATTACCAAAAAGATTCTTGACATTCCAAAACTGTATGGGTTTTGTTGCTCTAGTGCACTCATCAGGAGTAGATGCAAGAGATTATCTAAATAATTATAAAAGAATGCCATAATAATATTATCATATATTAAATGGAAGAGGGGAGGGGGAGAGTAATGAAAAATAGGGATAGTTGGGTTGGGCATATAGCCTCATTACCTAAAGGGCAGCTCAAAAATAAATATATAAAAGAATAATACCAGCAGCCGTGGAGTGAGGGATGCAGGGAGAATGTCTATCCCAGGGACTGTGGCAGAGTCACCCAACCAAACCAAAGGGCAAATGGAGGTTTAGTGGATCATAGATTGAAGAATATAAAAAATAGATAATTGTGCCTTAAGGCAGTATTAACCACTTGCCGCCCGCCAGCAGTAGATATACTGCAGCAAGTCGGTCACTGTCCTGCGAAACGACGTAACTGTACTTTGTTTTGCAGGACCGCTAGTGGGGGGGGCTACAAGGGGAGCCAATCGGTGGGTCTGGAGGCCGCAATTGCCGCTGGGCACCCGCGATCGCTCCCCGTGGAGACAGAACGGTGGTTTGGAGTTGAAATATTTTTTTATATGAAATTCCCCCAAAAAATTTAAAAATCTAATTTTTTTTAACATTTTAGGCCAATTTGTTTTCTGCTACATATGTTTGGTAAAAAAAATAGCAATATGCGTATTTTGATTGGTTTGCGCAAAAGTTATTGCGTTTACTAACTAAGGGAAAGATTTTTGTCATTTTTATTGTTTGGCGGCGATCTGCGATTTTTTTTTGCGGTACTGCGACATTGCGGCGGACAGATCGGACCCTTGACTGACATTTTTGACGCTTTTGGGGGTACCAGTGACATTACTGCAGTAATCAGTGCTATATATATGCACTGTTACTACAAAAATGACACTGGCAGGGAAGGGGTTAACTGTATTGGACAGGGAGGGGTTAAGTGTGTCCTAAGGGGCGTGATTCTAACTGTAGTGGGACAATTCTATTGGTGTAAAAACAAAGATCAACGGTTCTACATAGTAGAACCGTCTGATCTTCATTTTTACACAGGGGAGAATGACAGGAGGCTTGTTTACATAAGCCGCTCTGCCTTTCTCCCGCTGTACCGACGATCGGCGAGTGACCGGCGGACATCGGGTCCACCGGTCACATGCCCGCACTCCTCCCTGAACGAGCCGAGACGGGCACGCGCCTCAGCGGGCGCGCGCTCACCCGCTATTGGCTCTAATAGCAGTGACAGGCGAGCGACGTAGACCTACGTCACTCTGCCTGGCCGGGGCTGACTGCCGCAGTAAATATACTGTGCGCAGTCGGCAACCGGTTAAACAAGGGAAGACACTTTACTATGTCAAATGAATGATTGCCCAACTTACTTAGATGGATTGAAAATAAAGAAAGGTGATAGCTGGAATTGTCTGTTTTATATTTTTCTAATTGCCATTTACAATATGTCATACAAAATCAATGCTTATGTGGTAATTACTGTATTTGTGACCTAAAATAACGAGGTATTATAATTAGTCTTCAAGTCCATTTGAGAACATCACACCCATTTTAAATCTCTATTTTTCAGCGTTCACAGTTTCACAGTGATAAACTATGTGGACTTTGGACCTTAAGCAGATTGTAAAATTAAAAAACAAAGGGTAATAAGAAGTGTATTCATTAAAAACTGACCACACACCATGTCCCCAATACCATTTCAGAATAAAAATTAAAATCCAAACAAAATTAAAAGCCTTTTTTGTGGAAAAGAAATAGCCTGATCTATTGAATGTAAACATTTGTCACTGCTTTGGGTGAAATAATTCTTACAGTAGCTCATCATTAGAGACAGCTTTGGCTCATCAGGCATTTGAACAAATGTTCAAACTTTTGTCTATTTGGCCCTCTGTTTGTCAGAAGATGAAAATCATATATAGAAGTGGTATTTCTACCATTTCTATATATGGCATGTAGCCAGGTGCAGTTTGCTTCCTCCACTGTAGGTGGCGTAAAGGGGGGTTTCCTGGTTCCTAGAGGCAGCACTCCAATTGGCTGTGCTACATTCAGGTGATCCTTGGCAGCCATAATTGATCAGCAGAGTCTTTTTAAGTCCCTACTACCAAGGTTTTCCCGGGCATTTGTGTGTGGGTAGTGTAGGGACATGTCCCGTCTCTCAGGGACAGTAGTAGTGGCAGGGGGAGCTTCCAGACAAGAAGGGAAAGCTTAGTACTTGCAAGTCCTTTGGACATCTTCCCTTTTGAGTATGTGACAGCCAGGCCATATTCTGCCCTTCCAGACAGATGCTGTCAGTTCAGCTTATACCTGCTCCACTAAATGTTGTAGACATTTGTGAGTGCTCCTGGTTTGGTCCTCTCCCACCAGGTTATTTTATTGCATTGTAACTGTCTCCCTTTAAATTGTAAAGTGCTGCAAAAACGTTTGGCGCTATATAAATCCTGTATTATAATAATAAGAAGAATAATGATGTCACCACTTCCCTGCCCCTTCTATGCATAGCTGATAACAGCTCAGGAAGTTGTCATTTGGTTATGAGTACCATCAGAATCAGTTGTTTGCATCAGGTCGTTGGGATCTTCTTTTTTTTTGGCAAATTTGCAGCAGTGGACACCATAAATGATGATGAATATACAATGAAGGACATTTTCAAGGGATTTATTTTTAATAAAGGGCTTGTGGGAGTAATTTGCTTAAGGCAAAAAGACTGTTCAGTTTGCAAGGGATGTTGCCCTTTACAAAGGAACTCACCCCAGAACTTGGTGAATGTGGTTAATTTTCACTTTGCAAAAATGAATGATGGAAGTAAGCAGAGCCTAACCTTATTTACTAAGTTCTGGGGCAAATTTCCTTGCAAACTGAAACTTCCCTTAAAAATTGAACAGCCTATTTACCTTTAAAGTGGTTGTAAAGCCTCAAGGTTTTTCATCTTAATGCATTCTATGCATTAAGGTGAAAAACCTTCTGTGCTGCAGCTCCCCCCCATACCTCCCTCTTATTCTTACCTGAGCCCAATCCGATCCAGCGATGGGCATGAGCCATTGGCTCCCACTGCTGTCAATCAAATCATGTGACACTGGAGCGGGGGGCGGGCTCAAGTCCCGCTGTCTGTGTTAATGAACACAGCAGTGGGACTCGAAAGCGAGCCTGCATGGGTGCCCCCAGGAAAAAGGAGCTTTCCCGTGGGTCACTCAATAAAGGGGCCTGGAGCACCAGTAGGGAACCCCAAAAGAAGAGGATCAGGGCTGCTCTGCGCAAAACGATTGCATAGAGTAGGTAAGTATAGGCATGTTTGTTATTTTTATATAAACAAAGGAGGGTTTTTTTAACCCCTTAAATAAATCAACCAATGTGAGTTTAAATATATGAACAATGGGAAGTTCCCATTCCACGGCCTGAACACAGCTCTGTATATCTTATGTAGCTAAAGCAGGGCTTCTCAACTAGGGTTCCTCTAGAGGTTATGGGGTTCCTCAGCAGAAAACAGCAGAAAAGTGTGAATGGATTAGAAAGGTAAGTCTATTACTCTAAATATTTTGATCTGCCTGCCCACATGCTAGCCTTTTAGTTCAACTGAAACATTTCTGCTCATATTGAAAACTCAGACAGTGCTTTGACATTTGCCATACTGGCATATTATCACATTGTGACTAGGGTTGAGCGAACACCTAGATGTCCGTGTTCGACCGAACTTTAAAAAAAAGTCCGGGTCCGTGTCCCGGACTTTTACCGAACTTTTCCCGGACACCGAACCCCATTGAAGTCAATGGGGACCCGAACTTTAAGGCACTAAAATGGCTCTAAAACACCAAAGGAAAGGGCTAGAGTGCTGCAAATGGCAGCAAAACGTAATTAAGAGCATGGCAAGTGCTCTGCAAACAAATGTGGATAGGGAAATAACTTAAAACAACAAAAAAAAACAGAAAAATAAAACAATGTTCTTCTTCATCTCTGAAGGACGAGGCCCATATGGAGTAGGAGGGAGGTTGAGGTGGTGGTGGATGTGGCGGTGACATAGGCGTGCGCACAGGGTGTGCTGGGTGTGCCAGGGCACACCCTAATCACCTAGGGCACATAGCATTGCCAGTGAGGAGATGGGAAAGATCTCCCTGGGACCTGCTCTGCTCTATTTCTCCTTGCCTACAGGTACATGGCCCCGATACATTACTCTCCCTGCTGGCAAACACATGCATGTGTATTTCAACTTTGGGGTGCACACCTTAATGCAATAGGCTGCGCACACCTATGGGCGGTGTAGGTGGAAGCGGCGGTGGAGGAGGACCAGGGCCGGATTAAGAGCATCATGGGCTTGGTGCTGAGGATTTTGAAGGGCCTTAAGGGCCGTGCCTTGCCATGCACCCAGAGGAGGAAGGGTGCAGCCATGCATGCCTAATTCAACATGGGATGCTGTCTCTGAAGCCCATAAACACATCCATGCATCGCCAACTGTCCCTCCTTGTCCGGCCTTCACGCTGTGTGGGGAGGTTCTGAGGGTGCTGCCTGGGGAAGCGAGCATAGAAGCCAGACTTCTGTGTTTACAAGTGACAGAAGAGCGGTAACAGTGAATATGGCCAACCCGGGGCCTATATAAAAGGTAGGGGCCTGGAGCTGCAGCTCCAATAGCCCCTACATTAATCTGGCCCTGAGGAGGAGGACGAGGTAGCCAACACTGCTTCTTTTCAAAAATTTTAAATGAGGGTACACCCCAAAAGAGTGAGAAAGAGCAAAAATGGAACAATGGGTGGGTAAGGTCGGTATCCATTGCTATTCTGCATAAGGTACGGAAAAGTCCCGTGGGATCCATGCCTGGTTCATTTTAATGAACGTGAGCTTGTCCACATTGTCTCTGGACAGGCGGCTGCGCTTGTCTGTTATAACGCCCCCAGCCGTGCTAAATACCCGTTCAGATAATACACTGGCTGCAGGGCATGCCAGCACCTCCAAGGCGTAAAGGGCAAGCTCAGGCCATGTGCCCAATTTGGAGACCCAGAAGTTGAAGGGGGCAGACCCGTCATTCACTACATGTAGGCGTGTGCACACATACTGCTCCACCATGTTGGTAAAATGCTGCCTCCTGCTAAGACGTTCCATCTGAGCTGCTGGTGCTGCTGTTTGTTGTGGCGTGCTGACAAAGCTTTTCCACATTTCAGCCATGCTAACCCTGCCTTCTGAGGTGCTGGCGGTGCCCTGGTTGCGTTGGCGACCTCCTCCTCCTCCTCCTCTGCCTTGTGCTTCCACTGTGGCCCCGCTGTCAGATGGGAATGCCAGCAGCATGGCGTCTACCAGCGTGCGCTTGTACTCGCGCATCTTGCGATCGCGCTCCAGTGAGTGAATTAAGGACGGTACGTTGTCCTTGTAACGGGGATCCAGCAGCGTGGCCACCCAGTAATCAGCACAAGTTAGAATGTGGGCAACTCGGCGGTCGTTGTGGAGACACTGCAGCATGTAATCGCTCATGTGTGCCAGGCTGCCCAGAGGCAACGAAAGGCTGTCCTCTGTGGGAGGTGTATCGTCCGTGTCCTCTGTATCCCCCCAGCCACGCACCAGTGATGGCCATGAGCTGGCCTGGGTGCCACCCTGCTGTGAACATGGTTCCATCTCCTCCTCCAGCTCCTCCTCCTCCTCATCCTCCTCATCCTCCAGAACTGTGCCCCTGCTGGACAATTGCGTCCCTGGCGTTTGCGTGTGCAGGAACCCACCCTCGGAGCCCCTTGCGAATGACTGCCCTGAAAGCCTTGGAAATGTTACCTCTTCATCCTCCTCCTCCTCCTCATCCTGTGCCACATCCTCTTCCATCATCGCCCGAATTGTTTTTTCAAGGAGGCATAGAAGTGGGATAGTTAAGCTGAGAACGGCGTCATTGCCACTGGCCATGTTGGTGGAGTACTCAAAACAGCGCAACAAGGCACACAGGTCTCGCATGGAGGCCCAGTTAAATTAAATAGCGGAATAGAAAATATGATCCAAAAAAAGTGTATGTATATCACACGTACACAACCACACTGGGCCCCAATTACTATTGTTTGTACCCCTAAAAGGCTAGATGAGGAGTAGGGGGGGTATGGAACAGGCAGCACCCTCAAACCTTCAGAAGTATGAGATGAACCCCAACAACTTGGAAAGGTGGATCTCTCTCACACGTACCGACACAGACTATCCCGCAATTCAATTGATCCTCAAAGGTTTTTATTGAATAGCGGAATAGGAAATATGATCAAAAAAAGTGTATGTATCTCGCACGTACACAACCACACTAGGCCCCAATTACTATTGTTTGTACCCCTAAAAGGCTAGATGAGGAGTAGGGGGGGTATGGAACAGGCAGCACCCTCAAACCTTCAGAAGTATGAGATGAACCCCAACAACTTGGAAAGGTGGATCTCTCTCACACGTACCGACACAGACTATCCCCCAATTTAACTGATCCCCAAAGGTTTTTGATTAAATAGCGGAATAGAAAATATGATCCCAAAAAAGTGTATGTATATCACACGTACACAACCACACTGGGCCCCAATTACTATTGTTTGTACCCCTAAAAGGCTAGATGAGGAGTAGGGGGAGTATGGAACAGGCAGCACCCTCAAACCTTCAGAAGTATGAGATGAACCCCAACAACTTGGAAAGGTGGATCTCTCTCACACGTACCAACACAGACTATCCCCCAATTTAACTGATCCCCAAAGGTTTTTGATTAAATAGCGGAATAGAAAATATGATCCAAAAAAAGTGTATGTATATCACACGTACACAACCACACTAGGCCCCAATTACTATTGTTTGTACCCCTAAAAGGCTAGATGAGGAGTAGGGGGAGTATGGAACAGGCAGCACCCTCAAACCTTCAGAAGTATGAGATGAACCCCA
Organism: Pelophylax lessonae; assembly: GCF_965119305.1. NCBI lineage: Eukaryota > Metazoa > Chordata > Amphibia > Anura > Ranidae > Pelophylax > Pelophylax lessonae. The sequence goes on along the minus strand of NC_138769.1, from coordinate 83,585,730 downwards.
ACAACTTGGAAAGGTGGATCTCTCTCACACGTACCGACACAGACTATCCCGCAATTCAATTGATCCTCAAAGGTTTTTATTGAATAGCGGAATAGGAAATATGATCAAAAAAAGTGTATGTATCTCGCACGTACACAACCACACTAGGCCCCAATTACTATTGTTTGTACCCCTAAAAGGCTAGATGAGGAGTAGGGGGGGTATGGAACAGGCAGCACCCTCAAACCTTCAGAAGTATGAGATGAACCCCAACAACTTGGAAAGGTGGATCTCTCTCACACGTACCGACACAGACTATCCCCCAATTTAACTGATCCCCAAAGGTTTTTGATTAAATAGCGGAATAGAAAATATGATCCAAAAAAAGTGTATGTATATCACACGTACACAACCACACTAGGCCCCAATTACTATTGTTTGTACCCCTAAAAGGCTAGATGAGGAGTAGGGGGGGTATGGAACAGGCAGCACCCTCAAACCTTCAGAAGTATGAGATGAACCCCAACAACTTGGAAAGGTGGATCTCTCTCACACGTACCGACACAGACTATCCCGCAATTCAATTGATCCTCAAAGGTTTTTATTGAATAGCGGAATAGGAAATATGATCAAAAAAAGTGTATGTATCTCGCACGTACACAACCACACTAGGCCCCAATTACTATTGTTTGTACCCCTAAAAGGCTAGATGAGGAGTAGGGGGGGTATGGAACAGGCAGCACCCTCAAACCTTCAGAAGTATGAGATGAACCCCAACAACTTGGAAAGGTGGATCTCTCTCACACGTACCGACACAGACTATCCCGCAATTCAATTGATCCTCAAAGGTTTTTATTGAATAGGGGAATAGGAAATATGATCAAAAAAAGTGTATGTATCTCGCACGTACACAACCACACTAGGCCCCAATTACTATTGTTTGTGCCCCTAAAAGGCTAGATGAGGAGTAGGGGGGGTATGGAACAGGCAGCACCCTCAAACCTTCAGAAGTATGAGATGAACCCCAACAACTTGGAAAGGTGGATCTCTCTCACACGTACCGACACAGACTATCCCGCAATTCAATTGATCCTCAAAGGTTTTTATTGAATAGCGGAATAGGAAATATGATCAAAAAAAGTGTATGTATCTCGCACGTACACAACCACACTAGGCCCCAATTACTATTGTTTGTACCCCTAAAAGGCTAGATGAGGAGTAGGGGGGGTATGGAACAGGCAGCACCCTCAAACCTTCAGAAGTATGAGATGAACCCCAACAACTTGGAAAGGTGGATCTCTCTCACACGTACCAACACAGACTATCCCCCAATTTAACTGATCCCCAAAGGTTTTTGATTAAATAGCGGAATAGAAAATATGATCCCAAAAAAGTGTATGTATATCACACGTACACAACCACACTAGGCCCCAATTACTATTGTTTGTACCCCTAAAAGGCTAGGAGTAGGGGGAGTATGGAACAGGCAGCACCCTCAAACCTTCAGAAGTATGAGATGAACCCCAACAACTTGGAAAGGTGGATCTCTCTCACACGTACCAACACAGACTATCCCCCAATTTAACTGATCCCCAAAGGTTTTTGATTAAATAGCGGAATAGAAAATATGATCCCAAAAAAGTGTATGTATATCACACGTACACAACCACACTAGGCCCCAATTACTATTGTTTGTACCCCTAAAAGGCTAGGAGTAGGGGGAGTATGGAACAGGCAGCACCCTCAAACCTTCAGAAGTATGAGATGAACCCCAACAACTTGGAAAGGTGGATCTCTCTCACACGTACCAACACAGACTATCCCCCAATTTAACTGATCCCCAAAGGTTTTTGATTAAATAGCGGAATAGAAAATATGATCCCAAAAAAGTGTATGTATATCACACGTACACAACCACACTAGGCCCCAATTACTATTGTTTGTACCCCTAAAAGGCTAGGAGTAGGGGGAGTATGGAACAGGCAGCACCCTCAAACCTTCAGAAGTATGAGATGAACCCCAACAACTTGGAAAGGTGGATCTCTCTCACACGTACCAACACAGACTATCCCCCAATTTAACTGATCCCCAAAGGTTTTTGATTAAATAGCGGAATAGAAAATATGATCCCAAAAAAGTGTATGTATATCACACGTACACAACCACACTAGGCCCCAATTACTATTGTTTGTACCCCTAAAAGGCTAGGAGTAGGGGGAGTATGGAACAGGCAGCACCCTCAAACCTTCAGAAGTATGAGATGAACCCCAACAACTTGGAAAGGTGGATCTCTCTCACACGTACCAACACAGACTATCCCCCAATTTAACTGATCCCCAAAGGTTTTTGATTAAATAGCGGAATAGAAAATATGATCCCAAAAAAGTGTATGTATATCACACGTACACAACCACACTAGGCCCCAATTACTATTGTTTGTACCCCTAAAAGGCTAGGAGTAGGGGGAGTATGGAACAGGCAGCACCCTCAAACCTTCAGAAGTATGAGATGAACCCCAACAACTTGGAAAGGTGGATCTCTCTCACACGTACCAACACAGACTATCCCCCAATTTAACTGATCCCCAAAGGTTTTTGATTAAATAGCGGAATAGAAAATATGATCCCAAAAAAGTGTATGTATATCACACGTACACAACCACACTAGGCCCCAATTACTATTGTTTGTACCCCTAAAAGGTTAGATGAGGAGTAGGGGGAGTATGGAACAGGCAGCACCCTCAAACCTTCAGTATGAGATTGTGTTCACTGTACCCCACAAAGATTGAGTTCACTGCACCCCACAATGATTGTGTTCACTGCACCCCACAAAGATTGTGTTCACTGCACCTCACAAAGATTGTGTTCACTGTACCCCCCAAAGATTGTGTTCACTGCACCCCACAAAGATTCTGTTCACTGTACCCCACAAAGATTGTGTTCACTGCACCCCAAAAAGATTGTGTTCACTGCACCCCAAAAAGGATGTTGTTCACTGCACCCCAAAAAGGATGTTGTTCACTCCACCCCAAAAAGATTGTGTTCACTGCACCCCACAAAGATTGTGTTCACTGCACCCCAAAAAGATTGTGTTCACTGCACCCCAAAAATGATTTTGTTCACTGCACCCCAAAAAGGATTTTGTTCACTGCACCCCAAAAAGGATGTTGTTCACTCCACCCCAAAAAGATTGTGTTCACTGCACCCCAAAAAGATTGTGTTCACTGCACCCCACAAAGGATTTTGTTCACTGCACCCCAAAAAGATTGTGTTCACTGCACCCCAAAAAGGATGTTGTTCACTGCACCCCAAAAAGGATTTTGTTCACTGCACCCCAAAAAGATTGTGTTCACTGCACCCCACAAAGGATTTTGTTCACTGCACCCCACAAAGATTGTGTTCACTGCACACCAAAAAGGATTGTGTTCACTGCACCCCAAAAAGATTTTGTTCACTGCACCCCAAAAAGATTGTGTTCACTGCAGCCCAAAAAGATTGTGTTCACTGCAGCCCAAAAAGATTGTGTTCACTGCAGCCCAAAAAGATTGTGTTCACTGCAGCCCAAAAAGATTGTGTTCACTGCAGCTCACACACAGAAAAATGGATGTGGATCACTGACACCTGCCTATCTCCAATCCCACACCACACAGCAATATCGATTGTAGTTTGTAGAACACAGTTTCCCTAAAATTCAGCAGACTCTGTCCCTAACAGGATTGAGAAGAGATCGTAGATCAGGATTGAGTGCAGACCCCACCCCCCACACAGCAATATCGATTGTAGTTTGTAGAAGACACTGACCCTATATAATTCAGCAGACTCTATCCCTAAAATGCCTACAACTCGCCCTGCCTAAACACTCCGACCTGTCCCTCAATTCTATCCGGACACAAATGGTTTTTTCCTGCCTATCTTTCCCTAATCAGCAGCCAGCACGTTGATGTGTGCTCTGTCCCTGAATCTAAGCAGCATAATGACGCCGCTGCGGCTGCCTCGAACTTATAAAGACTTGGTCACATGCTTCAGACGGCCAATCACAGCTACTGAGACATTTGCAGGCATGGCTGGGATGGCTTAAGGCACACCAGTTAAACGATTGTTGATTGGCTGTTGAAAGCCCGCCATGAAAAGAGCGCCAAAGCATGCAAAACCCGGAAATAAAACGACCGAACACGGATTTTTACCCGAACATACAGTAAAGTGTCCGTGTCCGTGTTCGGGTACAAAAAATCCAATTATTCGGTACGAACACGAATAATACAGTCCGTGTTCGCTCAACACTAATTGTGACATAATGTGATGGATGGCACAGCCAGAAATATTTACTTTAACCAACCATCTGCGTTGTTTGTTAATTCACTGATGTACAATGCACTAAACATATGGCCAGTGTTACAATGGTGTGTGTGTGTGTGTGTATAAGACTTGGATGTTCCTATTAAAATCATACGCAGGATACAAAAAAAAAACACTAGTGTTGGCCTTGCACTTAATGCCCCATACACACGTGCAGATTATCTGCAGACTTTTGTCTGCAGACTTACCTTTTTTATGTAGTGCAAGGGCCTGCCGGATTGCATACAAATTTAAAGTGTTTAGGTTTGACCTCATATTATATGGTTTTGGTAAGTCTGCAGACAAAAGTCTGCAGATAATCTGCACGTGTGTATGGGGCATAACACTTTTCCTTACGATCAGTTGTTGTCATTGTGGATGGCTGAACAGATTGTTGGATGAAACACACATGGTACATTTACCTACATTGGTTTGATCTCTTTATACTAACCAATATTATTGAATGGGTAAACAAAACTCAAGTAAACTTTCAGAACCAATTGCTTGCACCATATACAGTATGCAATGATCAGATTAAATATTATTGAAATTTATTGATAGGATAGTAATCATATTTTAACTACTTTTAACAGCAACCCTGTAAAAAACAATTCTGCATATAACCCTGCAATTTGCAAATTTAAAGACTTTTTTCTTTTTTTGCTAATAATTTATGACACCTCAGACTTTTTTTCAAAGAAGGAAGAAAGTAGTACAAAAATTACTTTCTAATAATAGCTTTGTCAATTTTTCTTTCAAATTTAGATTTTTACACTATTTGTTCACTTCTACCATCCTCATTTTACTAGGTTAGTTGTTTTTAGAAGAACCAGTGAAGTTTTATTTGTCACAGACCACTATGCAGGAAAAGGTAAGAGGGATACAGAAGGGGTTAGCTTTGTGTTAAGGATTATACTATAAGTTAGGTTACCTTAATGTTTAGAATTAGGGGATTTAATTTAGTATTAAGGTTAGATTTAGGGATTAAGGAATTATGTTTTAGGTTCGTTTTCATGAGTAGGTAAAGAGTTAAAGCATATTTCCACTTTTGCAGTCAAAGTTGAGAAAGCACTCGCTATATTTTGTGTTCACTTAGCACGCCTGAAAAAGCATTTGAAGTATTTCTTACCTTTTAGATGTTTCTCAGAAGGAAGTGTCACGGCTTACTGCAATGTTTTTTGAACATTGTTAGAATGAATCTGTCCCAAGTCTGCCCTTATTAACAAAACAATAGCAAGAAGCCCAGCCTCTACACCTTTTTTTTTTAGGACAGACAGTATTCAAATATAGTTATAATTGATAATAAGGATCTGCTTGCACAGTGCAGATAGTATTACCTAAGGCAAATACAGCTGTCCAGTCCACTCATAAATCAAAGAAAACTCTCTAGGATTATTTTTTTCACTGGAGAGTCCTGAAAAGAAAATCTAGAAAAGGTAAGATACAATTTTTGTTTAAGGTATACCAAGTAAATGAGAACATGTAACAAATATAAAGTAGGTGTTCCCACAATGTGGCTGCAAAAAAGTAGGAATACACTTTCAAGTAGCCCTCTCACTTTATAGAACACAAAAAAAGTTTGAGGTGAGGGTTAAATGTGTTTGGTTAGGCTTCTAGATTAAAAGCAAAGCCTTTTTCTAAGCAAAAAAGGAAATCACTCCATACCCTACTCCAGTGGTCTCCAAACTGCGGCCCAGGGGCCAGATGTAGCCCTTTGCTTGATTTTATCCAGCCCTTGGGGCACTATTCCCCCCACTGATATGAGACACTATTCTGCCAACTGACACTGACAATGGGGCCCCATTTCTCCCATTGACACCTACAATGAGACACTATTCCTCCCAATGATACCAATGGTGGGGCACTATTCCTCCCTCTAATACTAAATATGGTGATGTTTAGTCCAACTGATGCCAGGAAAATTTCCACTCCTGCTGGCCACAGTCTATCACTCCTAAAGTCTGAAGGACAATACATTGGCCCTTTGTTTAGAGAGCTTAGAGACCCCTGCCCTACTCCACCCCAATCACATTAAAGAAAAACCTTCCTATGCCCCTTCTAAATTACTTGAATCACCATCTTGTCATCCCTGGTTGTGATGTCACTATGATGTAGCTGGAGTCTTTATGACCCTTTAGGAACTGTGATAATGGGCCCAGTGGGAAATTTCCACATTACCAGGCAGTGAGATGGGCGTCTGAAGAAGCCTCTCCATTTTCAATCTGCGGTAAAAACAAAAATGTAAGTGTCTTAGGATATTTACAAAACCTTCTAGTAGAGAAGGGTTAGAGTGGAGTTGAGAAAAGTTAGAACAATATTAAAAAGAAAGCAATAAAAAAATAAAAATAAATAAAACAGTTTTGCATAAGCATAGGCAATCATAATGGCTGGATGCATTTTCAGGCTAAACTTTTAGGCTTGGCTGAAATGTATGTTTAACTTTAAAAACATAACATTAATAGTCACAGCAAACATTCTTAGCACAGACAGTTCTAAAAAATGGCTGTCAATAAAACCAACATATTTTATTGGGACTAAAGTGTCTTCTGTTGGTTTCAGTTAAGATAACTCACAGAGAGTAGAGAACTTTGAGAAACAAAAGGTCAACAGATGCATGTATTCATTTTGACATTCATTCTGATTCAAGCTGTCAAACAGAAGTATCACCAGCAGTTTACCAAGAAACGATTTTTGCTTTGTGACTTCGAGATAAGATGCAACCAGCTTTAAAAAAAAATCCAGTCCCTGGTTATTTTTCTAACAAGGATGGTTTCTGATAATGTATGTTTCCATCAAGAATAATTCAGATGTTCTGGAAATGTATACACTTGGGTCTGTATTTATCAAGGTAAAAAAGGTGGAATTCTGAGGCAAAGTAATGCTGCTTTATTTATCAACAGAAAACATTCTGTTTAGTTCTAGAGAACCTCTTAGACTGATAAATATGGAACATTTAAAGCACATTGTCTAACAACAGCTGCATTGTTTTGATGCATTCTACTGCATTTTGTACAATACGTCTTCCATACAGATAGAAGAGACTAAAATGAGTGGGAAAGCACATTCATCAGCAAAAAAAAAGGCCTTCACTGCTGTTGAAGAACAAGCAGTCTTCCAGCAGCAATCAGTTGGAGTGTCATAGAGCTAATTGTGGCTCATCAGAAGCTGAAAAGTTCTAGTCAATCTTGACAGAACTTAAAGGATAAGTTCACCTTTTGGAACACTTTTTTAGGGTGGAACATGTAACATGTTCCCAATGCTGCAGCCTCTGCCCTATCCCCCCCCCCCCCATGACAGCAGTACTGAGAGAAGTTCCCCATACCAGCTGTTAGTTTTTGCTTGCCCATATTGGATGTGTGGGCACTGGGCACACAGATACACTGACAGATCTGCAGGGGACCTGCATGGCACCAGCAATCTGCTGATCACTGGTGCAATACTTTACAGGTCTGAGTCTTCTCCGCTCCACTCTAACCTTTCTCGACTAGAAAAAACAAACAATAAATAAATGCAATTTTTTTTACCTGCAAAATATTTGCATTTATTATTATTTTTTTATTAAAGTGAACCTATCTTTTAAAATAAGCTGTTTTAACAAAGACATTGTTTTTACTAATATAAACCTACATTTATATTTTAACCTCCCTGGCGGTATGATTATGTCAGGAATTATGTACCAAATGCGGTACAATTTTTTTCATGGAAATTTGGCATTATGTATTATAGGCCTGCAATTCTTATTAATTACTGACTTAAACCTGACCAAAACAAGAGTCTAGTAGACATCCCAGATGTGATAAATTTGAAACACAAACACATGAATTATAATCTAATCATATATATATATATATATATATATATATATGTGTGTGTGTGTATATATATATATATATATATATATATATATATATATATATATATATATATATATATATATATATATATATATATATATATGTATATGTATATGTATATATATATATATATATATATATATATATATATATATATATATATATATATAAATATATATTTATATTATATATATATATATATATATATATATATATATAAATATATATTTATATTATATATAATATAACATAAATGTTATGTGTTTGTGTTTTGTGCAACATTTGAATTTCCCTCCTAGTTCTGCTCCCATGCACCATTGCTGCTGCAGGGAATGGAACCAGGGAGTCATCATACCGACGGACGAGCGGCGGGGATCTCGGCTGGCGATCACAGCAATGGTAGATCATCGCTGGATCGCCAAGGGGAAGGTAAGAGACACCGCTGCACGCTCTGCACATCCACCCCGAGCGTGACTCGGGGATACCGATAGTAGCATAGAAAATCCACCCCAAGTCACGCTCGGGGACACCGCTAAGGGGGTTAAGGACAAAGTCAAAAGAAACGTATGTTGTTTTTAAGTTAAACATCACAAATCCAAAATTACTTTAAAAAGCATGCTTGAGAAACCTGAACTTGTATGCAAAGTGTAGAATCTGTACGATGTATATAAGCAAGTACAGCAAAACTGACATTTACAAAGAAAAAAAAAAAAAATTCTGATTTAGCATTTGACAGCTCCCAGACACTTCATTCTGTTGGTAAACAAAGTGGACAGGGATTCTCTTCATCTATTCCAGACCCTTATCCTTATTGAGGGTCTGGTATAGACCTTACTGGGGAACACCACAAAAAAGGAATAGGGTTACCACTAAAATAAAGATCAGATCCATATCAGACCCTTAATCACTTAAGAAGCAGAAGGTTTTATCCCTTAAGGACCAGGGCATTTTTTGCACTGAGTTACTTTAACTGATAATTGCACAGTCGTACGACGCTGTACCCAAATAAAATTGATGTCCTTTTTTCCTTCCCTTTTTTCCCCACAAATAGAGCTTTCTTTTAGTGGTATTTGATCACCTCTGCAATTTTTTATTTTTTGCGCTATAAACAAAGAGCGACAATTTTGAAAACAAAAACACAATTTTTTACTTTCTGCTATATAACATTCCCAAAAATAAAAAAATTAAAAAAAATAAAAATAAATGTTTTTCATCATTTTAGGCAAATTTGTATTCTGCCACATATTTTTGGTAAAAAAAAATCCCAATAACTGTATATTGATTGGTTTGCGCAAAAGTTATCACGTCTACAAACTAGGGGAAAGATTTATGTCATTTATATAAAATGTTTTTTTTTTTACTAGTAATGGCGGTGATCAGCGATTTGTAGCATGACTGTGACATTGCAGCGGACAGATCGGACACCTAACTGACAGTTTTGACAGTTTTGAGGCGACCAGTGATATTACTACAGTAATCAGTGCTAAAAATATGCACTGTTACTTTACTAATGACACTGACAGGGAAGAGGTTAACACCAGGAGCGATCAAAGGGTTAAATATATGTATAGGCAGTGTTTTCTAACTGTGAGGGAGATGGGCTTATGGAATCAACACAGGGACCTGTGTTACCAAGTAGGAGGAACACAGGAGTCCTGTGTATATTGCTGAAAGAACAACTGTCTTCCGTGTTTATTACGACAGACCGCCGTTCTGTCTCCCTGGGGAGTGATCGCGAGTGCCTGTCGGCAATAGTGTCCGTCGGCCCTGCAGATCAGCTTTCTCTGTCGTGAATCGATGCATGTGCATGCCTCCATGATCGCTTGCGAGGAGCGACATATGTGTATGGGGATTCACGCAGCTGAGCCACCTTGTTGCAGTATATCTGTGGCTGGTGGTTGGCAAGAGGTTAATGAGGGTCTGGTAGAGATGCTGAGGGGAACCCCAAACAAAAGGTACCCTTCCAAAATGTTTATGAGTCCCTTATCTCATCATGCATTTTAGCTGGCCAGGTAAGGAGGAGAAATGAGCATGTGCTTTCAACTCCAACACCATAGCATATGTCTTCAACATGGGCGGATGCATTTCCTATGTTGATTAGGAAAGGACCTGGCTCGGTGGTTGTGGGGGTCTGGGGAAAGGGGGCTTATCAAAATCTGGAATCCTCCTTTGACAATAAGGGGCCCCCCCCCCAGATACCACCTCCGCCCCTATGCAAATGAGTAAGGGGTACAATTGAAAAAAAAAAGAAAAACAAATGTAAATAATAAACATACGCACACTTCTTACATTGCTTACATTTCTGCAGAGCCAGCAGGAATCAGATCACATCTGAGCACTGTATGGCCAACATTCTGCCTCTGATTCCTAAGTTTTTATCCCACTACGGATGCTGCACAGAGTTTGTATGTTTTACATGTGTTTGATGGGTTCCCTCTGTTCTCTGGTTTACTCTGCACAACCTCAAATAATACAGGTCCAATAAAACCAAGGTGTCAGCAGCACAAGTGCCACAGTTCCTGTGCGATTTACACACATTGGGCAATGCTAAACAAGAGGTTATCCTTTTTCTTATGGGTTTTTGTAAAGTACTACACTATGGGCATTTTCCTCTCAATATCTTCCCTATTTGAGGTTGAGTGTGAATCGGAACACCAATAGTAGGATCGGGTCCTGTGCTCATATTACATGAGGAGTACTGTCGCCTAGGATTGGAAATAATTGTGATGCAAAAAGTGGATGTCTGCAGCTACTTGGCTCCTGTGAACGGGGTTTAGCGGTCCCAAAACTGCTTACTGCTATTTACATGTTTGCCGTTGGTAAGGGTCAGTGTGTGGTGGCTGGTTTTGTTCACTGTCTTAACCTTATCAAGCACCTGGGTGAAGAGTTTACATCTTTTGCACAATCTCCGATCCTGTGGAATCATTGGATGTACTTTAATTTATTCATAGTAGTTGTATACTAGCCCTGCTTGTATGTGCATTATACGCACACTTCTTGCCCAATGATTCAGATCCATGATGAACAACACCTAACTCCGGCCCAAAAAGACTCATGCTAAACTCCTGAGACTCTGTGGCAGGGTCTCCTGGGTGACATCATTGACCAAAAATGTGGTCAATAATTGGTCAGAATCACTTAAAATCAAAATACTGTGAGTGACAGATGACATCTTATTTGTAGATACAGGCAGTCCTCGAGTTACAAACATCCGACTCACATATGACTCCTACTTACAAAGGGAGGGAGACAACAGGAAGTGAGGAGAAATCTACCCCTAAGAAGGGAAATTTACTCCTGGAAGAGTTCTCCTGGGAAAAATGTGTCTCCACTAAAGCTTTATCACCAATCCTTGTTTCCACAACAACCCAACATTTTCAACATCCAATTGTTACAGGGAAAGTGAGGTGAAAACTTCTGAAGAGGGGCACAGGCAGCAAAACAAACTTACAGGGGTGTTAACCCTTTCTATGCTATCCAAAAACAAAAACATTCTTTTTTTTTTGGCTGGAGCTACAGTTAAAAAATGAACCTCTTCCAACTTACATAAAAAAATTCAACTGAAAGAGGTTGTAAACCCTCTCTTGGAAGTTGTATCTGTAAATATCTCCTAAACTTGCACCGTTTAGGAGATATTTACATTTAATGCAGCCGTTTACGTCATCGGGGCATGCGCTCTGAAGGAACGGCCACCCGTGTCGTTCCTTCAGAGCCCTGTGCCGTGATCCGCAGCTCCTGCGCGCATGCGCGGGAGTGATGTAATCGCACCACCGGCCAATCAGATGGCGGAAGGACGCAAACCAGGAAGCAGGACATGTCGGCCGTCCTGTCGCTGTGCAGACGGCACTGCTGGGGCTTTATTCTAAGGTAAGTATTTCATAGTGAGCTAGTATGCGATGCCTTTGTCTTACAGGTTTTTTTTTTCTCATTTTTTTGTGCAGGGTTTACTTCCTCTTTAAGAGCAAGCCTACAGTAACTATTTTGTTTGTAACCTGGGGACAGCCTGTAATGCTTTTACATTGCTAGTTATCCTACTAGAGGGATGTAGCAGTATAGAAAGTGGAAGCTCTGTCTCTTTTAATCTGCTCTTGAAAATTGTAGCAAAACTTTTATAGCAATATTGAAGAATAACAGGTACTTTTCATACAACTGCCCCAGTTTGCCTTAAATAGAGCAGGCTTTTGAAATCTTGCAGAAAGCACAGCTTATTCTAAAGAAAATATGTACTGTTTGTTCTTAAACCAAATATAACATTTTTTTTCTTTCAACATATAAAAATCAGATTGATATAAAAGACATGAAAAATGTGTCGCTGTCTCTTCACAGTGCATAGTGACAGATTTTTCGAGCCAAGTCCCTGTTATTTATTAATTTACACAAATATAAGTGTTTGATAGTTGTCACCAATTACAGAAAACTTATGTCACTTAACAGATCTTACTACAATGTAAAAATAAAGTCTGTAAATTGTTCCCGTTTTTCTCCAGTCTCCCGAGGCCTTGTTGAAAAAAACAAACATTTAAAGTGAGTAAGCACACAGACAGATCAGAAACCAGCATTAGAATGTGGAAAATGAAGAAACCATCTTTGCCATCAATAAACAGTTAGGGCCCTTTTACACTGGTGGCCGGGGGGGGGGGGGGGGGATTGAACCTTTGGAAAACAAAAGAACATGGATGCTCCTTGCTGTGCGTCTCACAATTTTGCATTAACCTTAAAGAGATCGTCATCCATTTTTTTTTCTTGCCAAAGAGTAGACAGCAGCTTAATGTCTGTATCTGCTGAATTTTGGTCATTTGGGGGTCGTCCTTTCTCTGATTTAGGAGATTCCTGGAAAGTGTTAACTGGCAAAATCTACCACCATACTTTACTTGATTTACGAGTTATTTGTTCTTACATTCTTTCATTTCATTCATTTATGCTAGTAATAAATCAGTAGAAGATGGTTTTACACTTTGAGGACATTGTGTGTAGGACAGAGGGTCATCTGAAGTATTGGACAATGTAGTACAGTAGTTTTTAGCACTGGGTATCCAAAGCAGTGGGCATCTGTGCCAAAGCAAAGGTGAATTATAATTTGTGAAACCATGTACCCGATTTAAGATCTACTAGTAAAACTTAACAATCTACTTCTAACATGTAACGCTTAGCAATAAACTTATCTAATTTTCTCCCTTCTGTTCTGCTAAATATACTGTTTAAAGCATTTAGTTATAACAAATTGCTAAGTGCAAAAAATACAGACTAATATTGCCAGACATCTTGTCAACTGTTAACTTTCTGTTCCCACTGCCAGTACTGCACTGTTATAAGTTAGTATTGTTAGCAATGTTCTGTGGACTACAGGGCTACCCACATCAATGTTATGGGAGGGCAGAGGGCGTTCCCAGAAATCCAGTCCGGTTTCAGTTGTTTTGATACAGTAGGTTAAGCGTGGTCCCCCTAAGATAGAAATTGAGTCACCGTGTGAAAATAGATGAAAAAAGCTTGAAAATATAAATGTAATGCACCTGTTAAATATATTATATTTTTATTTTTGGGCCTAAATGTGCTTTAAAGCAAAACCGTTATTAAAATAATTATTTTAGATGCTATTGTTGACTTCCTTCTGAAAATGCAAGTTAATTAGTTGTTGTGCTGACCCTCTTGCTGTAACAATTTGTGAATTACTGACCTGCACAAGCATGCAGATCATAAAAGTCTAATGAAGATAACACATCTTTATTTGTTCTGGATCAGTGAAACGAAGTGCTGTAGCAAAATAGCAAGACAGCCAGACAAGTGCCATTTTCTAAAAATATGCATTTTTAAAACTTTAAGCAAGCTTTTGCAAAGCTTTCGGCAAGCTTTGAGCAGCTTTCTCTAATGCCCCGTACACACGTGCAGATTATCTGAAGACTTTTGTCTGTAGACTTACCAAAACCATATAATATGAGGTCAATCCTAAACACTTTCAATTTGTATGCAATCCGGCAGGCCCTTGCACTACATAGAAAAGGTAAATCTGCAGACAAAAGTCTTCAGATAATCTGCATGTGTGTACGGGGCATTAGCCTCTAAAGTGCCCTTCAGCTCCTATTTTGGGAAACTTTTACATAGATCCTAATGGGAGTGCTGATTGTCACTTTAAACAATCTGCTAGCGGCTTTCAACAAGCTTCAAGTAGTGCTTAAGCCTGCTAGCAGCTTATTTAGAGTGGCAGCCAGCACTCCCATTAGGTTCCGTGTACAGCATTTACAAACTGGAGCTAAAGGCTACTTTTAAAGTTTCAACAAAGCTTGCTGAAAGCTGTGCAAATGCTTTGTAAAAGCTTGCTGTTCACACTGCTCTTATACAAGCTGAAACCTATGTAAAACAGGCCTCATTATAATTTTCTGCTAATTGGTAGATCCTTCTGCTCTCTAGCTCCACCTTTTGTTCATGTCCCCAGTTCAGCTAGGGATTTTGCAGCTGTGGTGACAACTCTGCACATGCTCAATATTCAGTGAGTTTCTATGCTGAGCATTTCCTCTCTATCACATCTGAGAAGCCCTCGTGACTATATAGTCATACATGTGGTTGTATACACAGTGGTAAACAGCAAGCCACTCCCTCCCTCCTCCTCCATGTCCACTAACCAGCTAAACACAACAGGGCATGATATTACATGTAGATTAATGGTGGCTTTGCTTCCCTATTATTTTAAGACATAGGCTGGAGGGGCAAGACACAGCCTGTGACTGGCAGAAATGGACCCACACCGTGTTATTACCAAAAATAATAAAGATTTGATTTGAAATATATATATTTGTATGACAATTTAAAACAGCTTTTTGATATTATTTATTTATTTTTACTCTATCTACCAAAGACTTTTTGTTGACTTTAAACATGTGAACAGCAGCAGATGAGTAGCAGCTCCTCCTGCTTATGTTTCCCTGCAGACAGGCTATGAAAGATCTAGGTCATGTGACAGTGGGGTATCGATTAGGAAAAAGGTACTTCAATTTTTTTTTTTTTTTAGTTAAAATAATCACAGTGCCATTATCCATATAAAAAACATAAAGGACAGTATAAATTAAACAGTGTGTGCTTAGTGTCACTTTAATCTAACCCTTAAACCATTGAAAAAAACTCGCCATATGGGAATTTTAAGGGCTGCTATTAATATTGAACTTCCATTTATATCTGAGAACTACAGAACCCCAATACTCCTAACGTCATGCAATGTGGAAGAACTGCATAAGCCGAATTGGCAAAAAAGAATAAATGGATTTTTGTGTCAAATAATATTTTTAGCAGCAAAATTGGAATTCGGAATGTTGCGATAAGATATAATGCAGAGGAGGTGATACAGATAAAGCCCTAGCCTAACCAGTTGCCTTCAGTCTTGCAGATCAAAACTTCTTCTAATAATCAGTTAAGGTCAAACCATGTCATACTGTACAGAAGTATATTCTTACTCACATCTCACTAACCAGCAGGTCCTAGAAACCCTACACATCCTATCTTCTGCTTTATCTCTACTTAAAAAAAAAAAAAAAACACAAAAATGGCTGACATATGCCCTACATCCTAAACTAGACCAAATATTACTCAAAGGACAGCTATGTGAAAGCTATTAAGAAGAAAAAGAAAAGCGTTCTAAGTGCAGGCAGTCTTTATTGGTAACAAAGGCATAAGTGGTAACAACTCACTAGAAGCCAAGACAATAGGGCTGTATCACTTCACAAACGTGGGAAGATCTTCTGGGGGGTGCCATCCATTCACATGTAGCAGTCTGTGGCTAGATCGCTGGTCACAGGAAAGAAGGGAGCCGGCTACCTCCTGCAGCGGTCAGCGTCTGGAACAACAGCTGCGATGTGCGGGTGGAGGATGGAATGCGGCCCCGTCACCAGGGAATGTGGAGTATGTAGAATATGCACGGCATGCATGACGCGTTTCTGAGCATGCGCCAGGTCACATATGGCCTCGCGCTCTCTTTCTTCAGGTGCTGTGGAGCCGTGATTATTCCGAAGTTTATACAGTGGGTACGAAAAGTATTCAGACCCCCTTAAATTTTTCACTCTTTGTTATATTGCAGCCATTTGCTAAAATCATTTAAGTTAATTCTTCTTCCTCATGAATGTACACATAGCACCCCATACTGACAGAAAAATACAGAATTGTTGACATTGTTGCAGATTTATTAAAAAAGAAAAACTGAAATATCACATGGTCCTAAGTATTCAGACCCTTTGCTCAGTATTTAGTAGAAGCCCCCTTTTGATCTAATACAGCCAGGAGTCTTTTTGGGAAAGATGAAACAAGTCTTTCACACCTGGATTTGGGGATCCTCTGCCATTCCTCCTTGCAGATCCTCTCCAGTTCTGTCAGGTTGGATGGTAAACGTTGGTGGACAGCCATGTTTAGGTCTCTCCAGAGATGCTCAATTGGGTTTAAGTCAGGGCTCTGGCTGGGCCATTCAAGAACAGTCACAGAATTGTTGTGAAGCCACTCCTTCGTTATTTTAGCTGTGTGCTTAGGGTCATTGTCTTGTTGGAAGGTAAACCTTCGGCCCAGTCTGAGGTCCAGAGCACTCTGGAGAAGGTTTTTGTCCAGGATATCCCTGTACTTGGCCGCATTCATCTTTCCCTCGATTGCAACCAGTCGTCCTGTCCCTGCAGCTGAAAAACACCCCCACAGCATGATGCTGCCACCACCATGCTTCACTGTTGGGACTGTATTGGACAGGTGATGAGCACTGCCTGGTTTTCTCCACACATACCGCTTAGAATTAAGGCCAAAAAGTTCTATTTTGGTCTCATCAGACCAGAGAATCTTATTTCTCACCATCTTGGAGTCCTTCGGGTGTTTTTTAGCAAACTCCATGCGGGCTTTCATGTGTCTTACACTGAGGAGAGGCTTCCGTCGGGCCACTCTGCCATAAAGCCCCGACTGGTGGAGGGCTGCAGTGATGGTTGACTTTCTACAACTTTCTCCCATCTCCTGACTGCATCTCTGGAGCTCAGCCACAGTGATCTTTGGGTTCTTCTTTACCTCTCTCACCAAGGCTCTTCTCCCCCGATAGCTCAGTTTGGCCGGACGGCCAGCTCTAGGAAGGGTTCTGGTCATCCCAAACGTCTTCCATTTGAGGATTATGGAGGCCACTGTGCTCTTAGGAACCTTAAGTGCAGCAGAAATCTTTTTGTAACCTTGGCCAGATCTGTGCCTTGCCACAATTCTGTCTCTGAGCTCTTCAGGCAGTTCCTTTGACCTCATGATTCTCATTTGCTCTGACATGCATTGTGATCTGGAAGGTCTTATATAGACAGGTGTGTGGCTTTCCTAATCATGTCCAATCAGTATAATCAAACACAGCTGGACTCAAATGAAGGTGTAGAACCATCTCAAGGATGATCAGAAGAAATGGAAAGCACCTGAGTTAAATATATGAGTGTCACAGCAAAGGGTCTGAATACTTAGGACCATGTGATATTTCAGTTTTTCTTTTTTAATAAATCTGCAACAATGTCAACAATTCTGTGTTTTTCTGTCAGTATGGGGTGCTATGTGTACATTCATGAGGAAGAAGAATGAACTTAAATGATTTTAACAAATGGCTGCAATATAACAAAGAGTGAAAAATTTAAGGGGGTCTGAATACTTTTCGTACCCACTGTATAGTGCAAGATGAATGACAATTGGACACAGCCCAGGAAGGAAACAAACTAGTGGCTTGAAACTTCGTAAAACCGGGCAATCCTATATAACACTGCAATTTTTCACTATAACACCATTAAAAACATAGAGGATATTAGAGGCACATATGTGGAGTATGTTCAATTAACCATACACAAAACCATGTGTATAGGGGCTTAAAAAGTGATTAATCATAAATCCCATGCATATACAAAAATGTATTAAAAAATAATAAATGAAAATAGGATTAACAAATTATCCATAAAAAAGACCCGGGCTCACTAAGGCTCACTATAATTATATGAAACCAGGCAACAATACGTGAAGTGGATGTGATACATATAGATGGAGAAAAAACGAATGATCATGGATACGTTAGTATAAAGGATTATATATAAAGACTAAAAAAATTTGGTGGAATAAGATATACATATGATAGAGAGATAAAAGTATAAAAGACATATATATATATATATATATATATATATATATGTATAATAGTCGTATAATTTTAAATGTAGGGGGATCCAATACAAAACAAAGTATAAGAATTTACATATATAAAAAGATCTAAGTATAAAAATATATAAAAGTATAAATATATAGATATAAAAAGACTCAGCTTATGATGTAATATTATAAAATATTATAAAATGGTATGTACATCAAGCTCTTCGTTTAACCCTCGAGGAGCAAGAGCATCCAAAGTATAAATCCAAAAAGTTTCTCGCATACACAATTTTGAAAAACTTTCTCCTTCTGGCAATTCTTTGGAGATAGATTCTAGCGCTCTAATATTGTTGTTTTTTTTTTTATGTGAAAGCTATTGGTCCGCCTGTACTTTTGATTGGCTGTTGTAAATCAGAAGTGGGGTCCTGGGGGGGGGGGGGCATGTTTCTCTGGCTCTCATATGCACATATTAAACAAGTCTATTGCAGAGGAGAAGCATGTTAGGGAGCCACTGGTACCACAATTTATGCAGAGATCTGTAACAGGATTGGAGGAAACATGGTGGTCCTTAGAGAATTGGTGCAAACTTTACTACCAGACCAAATTTATGATACTTCCAAAAACATTTAGACTAAACTTTACAACCTACACACCTGACATACAGCATATCAGATGAGCAATCCCAGAGACCACATAAGAGCTTATCTGTACATTGTGGTACTACCTCCCCTTAACTTCATTGATCTTCTAAAACAACCCTTAAAGCAATCAAAATAAGGAAGACCCCTTACACTGACGACTTCTTCCACCTCTACTCTGAACACTTCCAAGTCTAAATTTCCCCAAACTTCATAAAAACATTCAATTTACTTCATCACAACATACGTCTACTCCTGGATTTCTAACTAAATTACAGTTATAACTAAAAAGGATAAAAATAACTAATTTGTTCTAGCTACAGGCCACTAGTTATGTTAAATGTCAACCTAAAATTGCTCACAAAACTTATCTCACATAGAATCATCCCTCATAGTTTATTTGGACCAGGTGGGGTTCTTGCCCTCTGGAGAGACCATAAAGGAAATTAAGCATTCCATGCATTAAGATACAAAGCCTTCTGTGTGCAGCAGCCCCCCTAATACTCACTTGAGCCTCACCTCTGTCCAGCGATGTCCCCAAGTGTCTCAGCCATCCAAGATTGCTCCATCATCGCCATTGGCTCCCTCTCAATCGAAGTCAGCCAGGCTGTAGCTCCATGTCTGAATGGACACACGGAGCTGTGACTCGGCTCGGGTGCCCCCATAGCAAGCTGCTTGCTGTAGGGGCACTCAACAGGAAGGAGGAGCCAGGAGCACAGAAAAGGGACCCAAGAAGAGGAGGATCTGGGCTGCTCTGTGCAAATCCACCAAAATAGAACAGGTAAGTATGACACGTTTGTTATTTTTATTGGAAAAAAACAAGACTTTACAATCACTTTAAACATCCATTCTGCCCTGTCAAAGGCCTCTCTGATTTTTTTTTCTTATTGTCTACCAATGCTGATAAGGCATTTGACATGTATAACTTGCCCTTTATCCAATTTACAATAAAAGCCAATAAATTTGACATGTGATTAACATGTGATTGTAAAACGGGGGCACTATGCCCCTTCAGCTTGAGTCTGCTTAAAGGGAGTTTGATTGGACCTTTTCCACATCACAAACAGCAGCCAACAGGTATACTTTATACCCCCCCCTATCATCATATTGACCCTGGAAATTTTTCAATGTATTTAAAGGGCCAACCCCAATATCAGGGGTATGTAGATGTGGACTTATAGAGACCCCCTCCTTTTTCTCATTACCTCACCAGACATATCAACCCTAACCTTTATTTAGTTACATTGAGTTCAAAACTTATAGGGATCTCACCAATTTCTATGTCATTTACCAAAAAATCTGAGGTGGTCAACCTCACCTTAGCATATGACATGATGCAATTACCAAAAGCCATTTTTTTATTCAAGTGGGCTGCCACTTAAATACCTTAGTATGTAACTTCCTAAAGACCTCCCCCCTATCTACTCATTTCATTTTGCCACACTCATTTTTAAATTGAACTGTCCTCCAGAAATGAGCAGACCTTCCCATGAGTGTGGAGATGTGACAGTGTGAGTTGAGCTGTAGCCTGTCTTTAATTCACCCTACACTGGAGTTGAATACAGTGTGCACTAATACCTCTAAGAATATACTTTACCCTCTACCCTCTACAGCCAATCTCAGTCCACATACTCAAATCTTTCAAATCCATGATTAACATCTTGGTTTAAGCCTTTTACTGCCAGGCCTTGTGCTCCAATTTTAAACTTAGCTGGCCAGGCCTTTTTTGAAAATTTTCCATTGCTTTATTATTTTTCACTTACAGCTTTCAGAGTTTGTTAAAGACCCCCCAAACCATATATTTTCTGAAAGCACATGACCAGTCAAATACAAATAATGTGCTACTGATTTTTAGGGCACAACGATATTTGCGCAAATGTTTATCAAATCAATATTATCGCTAAAAATACACTAAAATCATTTTTAGGCAGCCAGGAGAGACAGCGCTACATGGGTGTGAAATCTTGGTGGTAAACAGTTACTACCAAAAGCAATGTCCAGGGTAACAGTTTATTTGAAAGAGGATAATAGCCACAAGTCATTAAATACAATACTAAGTGGTTCCAGTGTGGTGAGAACCAGTAAAGGCTGCTGGGTCCATTTGGCGGTCGAGGAACAAGAGCCACTGAAGATGGATGTTGCCTTAGAAACCTGGCAGACGGGAGCCAGTGCCGAGCCAGCCGGTGCTCCAACGAGATGTAGATCTGCCTCAAGGCCCTGGGGCAGAAGTGACATGCTGGTAACCAGATTGAGGAAGAACCAGCCTGGAATGCATGGAGGGTCTGTTGCTGTGACAACGCGTTTCGCGTGCATGCACTTTATCAAGTGCTTAAGGGGTTAAGTGTGCTCCTAGGGAGTGCTTTCTAACTGTAGGGGAACTGGATTTACAAAAGAAAAAGAGAGATATGTGTTTCAGATCTCTCCCCCCCCCCCAAAAAAAACTCCTGCACAAAATTCCGTACATGCAGTACATATGCGGTGGGCGGTCCAGAAGTGGTTAAATTATGCCTTTTTGCAAAATTGTGAAAATTGAATGTACACAAAAATGTAAAATCCAAATCTCTCTTTAAATCTGAAGGTTTTCATTGTTCCCTTACAGCTTGGAGAGTTTGTTAAGGACCCCTCAAACCTAAAATTTTCTGAAAGCATAGGACCAGTGGAATAAAAGGAAGGTGCTACTGATTTTTAAGGCCCCACAATATTTGTGCAAATGTTTACCAAAGCAATATGTTTGCTAAAAATACAATAAAATCCTTATCAGCAGATACAAACACAGCAAATTTTACAAAATTCCTGATAATATCCTACTAAATATAAAAGCTTAACCTGTATTGAGTTAATAAAGAACAAATATTTGTAAATTTTAAATTGCACCTTTTTGCGAAATGTATACAAAACTATAAATAACCAAATTTCTCAAAAAATTTGGAGGTTTTAATTATTCACTTTCAGCTTTAAGAGTTTTTAAAAGACCCCCCAAACTATACATTTTCTGAAAGCAAAGGCACAGTAGAATAAATGGAAGGTGCTGCTGATTTTTGAGGCTCCGCAAAATTTGCGCAAATGTTTACTAAAACAATTTTTTCGCTAAAAATACACTAAAATCATTATTAGCAGAAACAAACACAGCAAATTTTACAAAATGACTGCTAAGTTCCTTCTAAATAATAATGCTAAACTTGTATTGAGTTAATAAATAACAAATATTTGTAAATTTTAAATTGCAACTTTTTGAGAAATAGTGAAAATCGGACATACCCAAAAATGTCTCTAAAAATCTGGAGGTTTTCCTTTTTCACTTACAGCTTTCAGAGTTTATAAAATACCACCCAAACCATATACTTTTGGAAAGCACATGACCAGTAGAATAAAAAAAGGTGCTTCTGATTTTTAAGGCACCGTGATATTTGCGCAAATGTTTATCAAACCAATATTTTTGCTAAAAATGCACTAAAATCATTCATTGGATGGATTCATACATAGCAAAATGTACAAAATTCCTGCTAAATTCCTACTAAATATAAAACTTAAACTTATATTGAGTTAATAAATACTAAATAATACATTTTAAATTGCACCTTTTTGTGAAATGGTGAAAACCGAAGGTACGCTAAACTTTAGATTGCACCTTTTTGTGAAATGGTGAAAACTGAAGGTACGCTAAACTTAAGTGAAAAACAATTTACTCCGGAGGTTACCAATTTTCACTTACAGCTTTCAGAATTTTAAAAGACCCCTCAAACCATACATTTTCTGAAAGCACATGATTAAAAAAAGTGCTGCTGATTTTTTGGGCCCCGCAATAATTGCGCAAATGTTCATCATATCGCTATTTTCATTAACAATACACTAAAAACTTTATAAGGGCCCATAAACACAGCATAACTTATAAAATTCCTGCTAAATTACTACTAGAGCATCATTTACATGTGGCATACTAAAGTGTATGCCCATGGAGGGCCATGTTTACCTGCACAGGGATATATCGGTGTTCTGTGCATCCCTGTACAGGCAGTCCCATTTATGTCAATTGGGATGTAACGGCTGCACAGGCATAGCTGCTGTTCCAAATCTGACATCCATGTGGGTGTGGGTGCATGATCCTAAAGGCAGACAGTGTGAGCTCAGAGACATGCACATGAACCTACATGGATGTCAAATTGGGAGCAACAGCTCTGTTCGTGCAGTTGCTACATCCCAAATGACATCAATGGGACTGCCTGCATAGGGATGCACAGAATACCTATTTATCCCTGTAAAGGTTCACTGTGTATGCCCTGTGTGAACTAGGCCTTAGGCCCCTTTTACACAAGCAGACCGATAGGGTCTGCCTGTCCGTTTTTCAGGCGGGCCCGATCGGACCACCCATTGTTTTCTATGGAGAGGCTGATGTAAATGGACATGTGTCTGTTTACACCTGCCTGCATTTGATCCGATCCACTAAAAACAGACGGATGGGAATCCCATTCCCCATCCATCTAGCAGATCGGATCGGATGGTATCAGATGAAATGGACAGACAGGCTGTTTCCATCTGAGCGGACGTGGACCTGTCATCCACCTGCTCAGCGGGGATCAGCAGAAAGAGTCATCTCCATGTTTTTTATTTATTTATTTTTTTACTTTTTACGTTTTTCTACAATTATATATTTTTTTTTTGGGGGGGGGGTCTTTGGTGAGACATCAGAGGCCTAAATAGACCCCCATATTTTTTGAGACCTCTGCATCAGCGAAGAGGATGAGGACCTTTCATTTGCCTGCTTAGTGGGGATCAGCAGACAGATCCCCGCTGAGCAGGCGGATCTGCTTGACAGAAAAAAAAAAAACACAGAAAAGGAACACAGGTGCCCAGTGATGATTAAAGTTAAATATAAAGCCTGTACAAAACCACAGGTTCTTCTTAAAAACTCCTGGGATGGAGAGTAGAATTGTTAATTGGCAAAGGAAAAGATGAGTGCTTCAGGTTGAGGCTTAAGTAAGGGTTTAAAGCAATGTAAATCACAAGGTATGTGAGTGACACTTCACATCAATGTAGTTGACAAAAGCCAGAAATGTTTATTGTGACATGGCAATGGTTAGAACAAATGGCATTGAATCTGCTTGACAGAGTCTGCTCCATGTTTTTTTTTTTTTTAATAATTTATTTTACTTTTTATATTTTTTACAATTATATTGTTTTATTTTTTTATTTTTTGTACTTTATTATTATTATTATTAGTTTTTTTTTTGGGGGGGCAGTGGTCTTTGATGAGATATCAGAGGTCTAAACAGACCCCCTATATCTCTTTTTTTCCAGATAGAGAAAGGGACTTAAGAAAGTCTCTGCAGCACTTTACATGAATGAATAAGGAGTCTATATAGAGACTTCTTATCCATTCATAAACTGACAGTCTGACATAGAAAACACTCAGTTTACTATGATCAGCTGATCAGCTGATCAGCTGTCAGTGGACATAGAAGCCATCGGTAGTGATGGCTGCCTCGGTCCACTGTGCTACAGGGAGGGGGCTGGTAAACACATGTTTACCAAGCCCTCCCAGCCCCAGCTTTACCAGCACCACCCCTGCCACCCCCTATCATTGCTCTCAGGCTGACAGCTTGCCGGACATACAGCTGCAGGTGGCAGGAAGGGAAAGAGGGATGCAGCCAGAGCAGGGATAGATCAGGGGTGTGGGGTCCAGTACGGGGGGTGATCAAACAAGTGGGTGGGACATGCTGAGATCCCCTCCAAGCCTCAGAAGCACCTGAAGCCGGAGGGAGTGTCAGAGGAGAAATGCTGGCTTCTAAAGCTGGAGGGGATCAGGTTTGCGGGGGGGGAGGGCTCAGATCAGGTGTGGGGAGGGAATCAGTGCTGGGGTGAAAAAGAGGGGTGAAGGGGATAGGAAAGTAGAGTGGGGGGAGTTGTTTTAGGTGACAGGGAGCCAGCGGGAGATGAGAGGCTTGGCAAAGGGAAGCGGCAGCGGTAGGGGGTAAAATTTTAGGTTAATGACTCTGATCAGTGGATTGTAAACCGCTGATCAGAGTTATAGAATTGTTCATCAGAGTCTGCTGAACAATTATGTTATAAGTTTATGGTCATTAAAGTGACCATGAGATTATAGGAGAGGGAGAAATTAGGTCCATACGCCGACTGGGGTAATGGCCCTCCCGGGTGTCTAAATGTGCACAGCAGAAGTCCACCTTAATTGTGTATTTAACTGATACAAATACAAATCCATGAAGCCATGAAGACCTCTACTTTCCATCTCTCCCCTTTCACCTATCACAGAAGAGCCACTATTTCTTCCTGGCTTACAGGATGTCTCTTGTTCTCTCCAGAAATAAACTGGAAAGTGTCATGGGTGTCTACTACTGTCATACTTCATTATCTAGTTACTGTATGTTCTTTGAAAACCTTACAACTCTCACTTCCTTAAGTACCTACTAGGCATGGGGTTTGAGCTTTCAGCCATGTAGAGCTTGACCTAAACTTTACATTTTCACAGTTTGCTGAACAGGCCAAATAAAAGGCCAATTCGCTTAACCACTGAAGTCATTCATTTATTAAGGGAATCACTATTGCCACTAAATGAAAAACGTCCACTCCTTAGTTGTTAAGATGCTGCCAGCTGCCTCTGTACTAGCTACCAAGAATTCTGTGTGGGCTGGCCATCTGTGTCATAGCAACCAATGATGTCATTGGTTACCAAGATGCCAGCAGCTGCCCAGTCATTGGTTGTTTTTATGTTCCATGACAATCATTGATGCTTAACAAAAATATTATTGTTGGATTCCCCCCAAAATTCATGCCAGAGTCTTATCCTAGATGGGAGATTGATTTAAAGGGATACATCATCCAAAAAAAAGCATAAAAAAGAAAACATTGGGTCCCCCAAAAACCCATACTAGACTGTTATCTGGACATGGAGACTAGCTGTCCAGAAAAGGGTAGGGCAGTGATCATGCCCCCCACATTGGAACTGGCACTGGTCTGCATAGTGAATTTAGCTGACAAATTATAGGTGCCACTAGAAAAGAAACTCAGCAGAGGCCCCCTGCATACTGGTTGCAAATAGAAGGCTTTCTTCCTGGACATCCCCACTCTCACTATTGACTTTGACTATTTGGGACAGGCTGAACATTAATGGTGACACCTAAGCTGTGAGTGGCTTCAGAACTCTCTGCTTTTGAGTCTCTATGCATAGAAGCTCAAATTACGAGACATCTCTTTCCCCATATACTGTATATAAATTGTTACTAACGTCACAGTCCACACAGTTTGCCTACTTTATCAGTGAGTGGGAGAAAGAGCTTGATATTGAATTCACTTCTTCTAAACTTCAAAAAAATTCACATCTCTTCATTGTATCATCTGTTTGCTACGAAATTCTGGAGTCTTTCTACAAGTTTTTAGTCAGATGGTATAAAACTCCTGCATGTTTGGCACAAATTTTCCCAGGGACAAATTTAGGTGCGGGTATCAGAAGGGTACATTTCTTCATATATGGTGGTTATGTCCCAAAATCAGGAGCTTTTGGGACTTTATTTCCTCTTGGATTTAGAAGATCACCCATAAATCTATAATTGACATGTCTCTACAGTACCTCTTTCATGACACTCCTTCATTTTTTAAATCTTAAAAAAAACAGGGTTACTTCAAGCTTATTTTGTGCAGCTAAAAGCTTGATCCGAGATTTGGAAACCAACTGCTCGTCCATCACTCTTCTTCTGGAAGAGGGATGTAGGCAATATTAGGGAGTATGAACACTGGATTCAAACTGTTAAAAACAAACAAGAAAAATGTAGGGACACATGGCCAGGATGGATGTGTTACTCCTGTGAAACTGCAGATACCTGAAACCTGTGTACTGGGTGAACTAAGACCTCTCACCATTACCTTTATCTACTTTTTTACTGTTATTGACTATGGAGTAGAGTTTACCCACACATTTTTTTTTTTACATGGCTGTTAGCATTAGGCCAAATTGGACTTCTAATGGTTCCTGCAAACATTCCTTAAAATCTGTCATGCTTGCTGTAGAACATCCTACAGCAAGAGCAAAAAAAAAAAAATGTTATATAGACCCCCCCCCCCCCAAAACAAACCTACCAAAACCATGGGTGTCCCCCTAAAAATCCGTACTAGACCCTTTATCTAACCATGAAGCTAAGATGGTTAGGAAAGGGGGAAGCTTGCTCGCCACCCAACCATACTAGGCCACATACCCTCAACCTGGGGTGGAGCCTTTCCAGGGGGCTTTCCTGGCAAAACACCTTGTCCCCATATTGTCTCTTCCTCACAACCCTGGTGCATTGGCTGTGGGGCTCTGCAGGTGGGGGGGCTTATAGGCATACCATCACCTACATAAATGAATACAGAGCACATAGAACTTTAAAGCAAACATTAAAATACAAATAAAATCCATCCATTGTCAAACGTACCAAAACTCACCAAGATAAGGTATATAAAGGGAAGGGGCAGGGATAGTAGTGAGATCATTGACCAAATATAGCCATATTTGGTCAATGTCATAGCCCAAATATGGCCAGTGATCAAATATGGGCGGTGATTTTCCATTCCTTCTGTTTGCGTACCTGGCCATAGATCCCCAACCATGTAAGCCAATATGCCACTGAAATTGGCACCTGCTAGGGACACAGAAGGTGCCAGCACCAACTAATTCCTTTGGAACCTTTGACAGTGAAAACCTGGAATACTGCTTCT
The DNA here is from genome assembly GCF_965119305.1 of Pelophylax lessonae. Taxonomy (NCBI): domain Eukaryota; kingdom Metazoa; phylum Chordata; class Amphibia; order Anura; family Ranidae; genus Pelophylax; species Pelophylax lessonae. The sequence continues at coordinate 83,558,112 of NC_138769.1, read as the reverse complement.
TTGCAGGATGCTCGGCTGAACAGTAGCTAAACAGGTAAAATTTCCTAGGTTCAGACCAAACTATTGGTTACTGTCTAATTCCAGCATAGCAAAATTTGCATGTGTAATTGATTTGTTTACTATTAAAATATTGCATGGCTTAAATACCAAGGCTGTATCCCAATACAAATAATATCAACTTGAAAAAAAAAAATTTTAGGTAGTTTAGACTGTGACAAGTGTTTTTTTTTTTTTTTATTCAGTGTTAATAGGCCTGAATAGAATGGGGAAAGTAGCAGCCGCTACAGACCAAAAAGCTAGTGGCAAGAGTACAACAAGTGCATTATTGGTAATTTATTGCTATGTCTGTTTTAGATCTAATTGGTTCTCCATTCTCCTACACTATGATTGACATGGATTCAGGTTGAACTAAAATGTCAGACTCAGACATCCACCCTTTCTACCCCAAAACCCCAGAGACTTCACCTTCATCCCACCCCTTTCTCTCTACTTCATGCAGCCCAGAGACGTCACCTTCAGCCCGCTCCTTTCTCTCTGCTTCATGCAGCCCACCCTCTCCATTAAAAACCAGAAGCCCCTGAATCCCATTCAGCCTCAACTCTTACCAGGTTATTCTGGTCAATTAGACCCACCCTTTAATCCATATCAAGTCAAAAAATGTTGACTTAAAGTAGGTCAATGTTACCAAGGAGACTTCTAGTTTTTCTGGTATAATGGATATATTAGCAACTCCAAGCTTTGCTAGTCAGATGTTTGTTCCTTACTAATGTTGACTTTAACAAAAAGTAACTTAAGTGTTGTACACTTGACTGCTACAAAATAAATAACATATTAAAAAAAAAAAAAAACTGATGAGTTTTGCAATTCTTGTAGTTGCTTAACATCTGGAGTACAGAAACAGCCAAACGTGTTTTAGCTTTTGTGTTTTCAGGCTTAGTCTACCGATATTTAGGCAGAAAACAACAATAACAACACAGCCATTAGTTATTTTGTTTCAGAGTTCATATTATTCAGTTCATTCCAGGTGGAACAATTCATAACACATCCAACTGTTTATTATGAGTTCTTCATCATTCCAGGAGCATCATTTTAGCTCTTCCTTTAGGCAGAGATATAAGTACGAATATATCATCCCAGTGTTGGTCACTTGCTAAACCATTCTGACTTCAATTTTCACAAAAAAACAAAAGAAAATGCTGCATTTTAAAGATAATGTTAGACTTCATTACAATCATATTAGTGTAGGAGATTACAATTCTTTATTTTTCACACAGAGGATTCTGTATAATGCACCTTGTTCCTTACCCTCTGTCACCTTTTTCAAGAAAAAGAACATGGCTCTCAAAATATTTTTCGAAAATTAGTATTCTCTAACATGTCATGGGCATAAAAAGCATTTGTGTTTTTTTTTTTTTCTGGCTTCAGAATGAAGAAATTCTAATTTAGACTTTTGTTGTCCTACTGCAAAAGGGTACATTTTCAGCATCTCCACCCCTGGTGAATCACAGTAGATCAGCTAACCTGGTGCACAGGATATCAGTGAAGTCACAAAGGTAGGTTATGCAGTAGTACTTGGGAATAGTCATATTCTGTATTGAATCCATTCATCTGTTTTGTACAAACATTAACCCTTTTATTGCCATAACATTTTTCTATTTTCCCAGGTATGATGAAGTGCACATTGTTGTCTTGAAAATTAACTAAAGACCTATTAAATGTTTAAAAATGTCTACTGCATAGCCAACTGTAAAGCCAATAAATAAAAAAATACATTCAAAGGTAATATAATGAACACTAGTAAACAGCAAAACAATTGGATGCATACAATTGTGAAAAGTTTGTGGGATACCCAATGCATGAAGTGCAATTTGTATTTTATCTGGGTATGTGTGTCCTACTGTCATATACAGTATGTCAGACATTAGTCTTATTATGCTGCCGTCACATGGGGTCAGATAGACTTGGACAAAGTAGCTCAACTTGTACTGCTTCAGAAGCAAATGCCTCCACATATAAGCCCCTGATTGTACTTACTATGTTTTGTACTACATCTCCTATTGTAATATGGTAACAAAGTTCCTGAAGATGATGTACTTGCTGAAAACTGCACCAAAGATGACAAAGTAGATTTTATTAGTAATACAACACTCTAAAATATATAGATGTGAATGCAGCCTTCTCATGTTGCATGTAATTTTTAAATTGTTGTTTCTCACCATTCCTAAAATAAGAAATTATGTTGCTCTTTTACACAGAACCCACAATTGGTTTTGAATTTGTTTCACTCCTTTTATCAAGCTCTGTACAAAGATGTTCACAGCTTGACCCAACAGGCATTTGACAGCTTCACCTCTCAACTATCCCTTCCTTCCCTATCGGACAACCATAGAGCCTTAATGGAGAGGGATATCACTATAGAAGAAGTTCACAGCTATATATTATGAAAAAATGAATCAAACTGCTAGCATCCTATTTAGTCTCCTACGTTAATGCTATACAAATAGGGGATAAGATAGATGTAGACTCTAATAGGGCCTACATTAGCCTTATTCAAAAACCCCAGAAGGATCCTACAGATATTGCTAACTATAGGCTCATTTGTTTATCAATAGTGACCTTAAGTTGCAGACAAAAATCTTTGCAAATCGATTAAATTACTTCATAGCCTCATATATTAATGTAGGTCATGGGGGTTTTCCACCACAAAGGCAATCAGCAGACCAAGTGAGATGTACAATCAACTTGATCTCTCTATTGCAGTCTGCATGGGATGGATAGCCCTAAAGGAAGGGAATGCTATTATCCCTAGACACAGCTTTTGATACACTTTCATGGTTTTACCTTTTCAGATGGATCTTTAGGCCTAAATTTCTGGCCTCACTATACTCATGTAGCTTTCCTTCGGCCCAAATTGAGAGGATATAAATGTGAACCCATCGCTATCACCTCGAACACCAGGCAGGGATGTCCTTTATCCCCACTTTTATTTATAATAGCAAGAGAGACCTTGGTGATAGCGATACAAACAGACCCTAATTTTTTAGGGATAATTCATAAGTGTGTCTTGTTCGCAGATGACCTACTGGTCTTCATCACTTCCCCTCACACTACCTTTCCTAATTTACTCTCTCTTTTGAATCACTTCAGTCAGATCTTGGGTCTTTTAGTCAACTGGTCTGATGCAATAAATTTTGAAAGGTTCAATTTCCGTCGGAGCATTAAAGCTCAATACTCATTTTCATGGCAGACCACATCACTGCCCTACCTTGGAATTCAATTGAACTCTCACATATCATCACTCTATATAGCGAATTATCCAAGGTTGTTTGACAAATTGCTGGAGGAGGTGAAGGTGTGGTCTACTACGTCACTGTCCTGGATAGGCACAATAGTGTCGATCTAAATGACGGTCTTACCAAAAAGTTTATACTACTTTTGTACACTACATAACCCCTTGCCAGTGAATGCGCTGGGTAATATCCAAGGTAAGATACTTGATTTCACCTGGGGTCTCAAAGGTTGCAGACTGGCACAACGCACACTATAAGCAACTAGAGAATCAGGTGGTCTGGGTGTCCCTGACTTTAGGAAGTACTACGTAGTGGCCCAAGTGTCTCAACTGTTCCAGCTTTATTCAGCTCACTATATTCCAGACTGGGTCTCCTTGGAGGCTCAAGCATGTACCCCTCTCCAAATTAACTTAATTATGTGAGTCCCTCCAAAACATTGCAAAAAAAATTATTAGCCCCACGTTGTCCTATTCTTTTAACCTGTGGGATACTTCCTGTAGGAGTTGGCCTCTCCATTCCCATCACATGCCTGTGGCACCATTGTTTAATAACCCAAATTTCCTGACTGATTCCTCTTATTCAACATTCAGAACATTTTCGAACTACAAGAAACTTTACATTATTCACAATTCTTTCAGGCGCATATCTCAGATATTACTTCAAGAAAGTTGTTTGAACATAGATGTTTTCAAGATATGATTCAATGAGATGGCATCTCAATCTTGTATAGGGTAATGCTAGGCACACCCACCAAATTGTCCCACCAACTGGTGTAAAAAGGGATTGGAGTGAGGAAATTGAGGAGGAGTCTTGGGGAGGCCTGGACCCAATGTTTCCATAAAGACATCATGCATATAGGTTTATTTGAGGTATAATATAAAGTGTATTCTAGATGATACTTGGTCCCAGAGAGATTGTCGAAAATGTATCCCTTCCCCCATGCTTTGGTAATTGTTGTCTGGTGGGAACAGCTCTACGCCTGTGGTGAACATGCTCCAAAGTTAGACACTTCTGGATACGAGTTCACTCCCTGATCTCCTCTGTAACTGCAGTAAATATTGTGAAGGCTTCTTGAGTCACTCCTCCTAATGTGCCAATCGAAAACTTTCCCAAACAAACTCAAAATTTAATTTGTTTTATATTCTTGCTGGCTAAGATAGCGATTGCCATGGCTTGGAAAAGCCCTTTTGGCAACCTATCTTTTTTGGAGCGATGGTCAAATAGTTTCCTTCATCAGTAATGCATTGCATGACATGGTGGTTATACAGGTATTGTTTTTTTCAGTCTATCAGTTTTGAGTCTATCTTTTTGTGGCATCCCCAAATTTCCCATCTATGACCCTCCGCCCCCCCAGTGTAGGGGTTCTTGGGTGATATACTTAAACTTCTTTACATAGTTTATTATTCAAGAGATAAGGCTTCCCCGGATTCCTTGACCCTGGACGGAGTTACCGCTGTGAATGACGACGTGAACTAACATTACATTTGACCCTCAAGAGCACTTTGCTGTGTATTGAAGGATATTTTGCTCTTAAGCAATTATTTGATTGTTATATACAGATGTTTTTATTGTTTCATTGTACACCTATACACTTTGCTATCATAAAGTCTTGTTGTATTTTCTTGTTCGTGAAAAAAAAATATATATATATATATATATTGAAATCGATTTGTTTAATTTTGCCTAGTAATATTTTGTTCCTTCCTCCCTCTTAGTCTAGTTTTTCTCTCTGTTGGTAGCTCCATATTTTGTCCCTTCCTCCCTCTTAGTCTAGTTTTTCTCTCTGTTGGTAGCTCCATATTTCCAGCATCATATTTCATCCACCATGCCAATCTCAGGTATATTGCTGAAGTGGATCATATTATGATTTTTTGACCTGTCACTGTTAAACTTCTCAGAGATCTACAAGGTGCCATTCTGATTACATTAACTGTCTACCAACATGTTTGAGATTGTAAGTTATTGTTTATAACATCACTAGCTACAAGGATCACACTGTAAAAGTTTAGACCTAGAGGGGGGGGGGGGGGGAGAAGTAGCAGTCAAACGATTTTTGATATCTCTAGAATATCCTGTAAGATATTATATATGAGCCCTGAAAATACAGCAGTTTATTTTGCCCTCTCTAGCTTTTGGAAATAAATCCCAAAGTGATAGCTCCCTGGCAGGAAGTGAGTTTGGACTAGTGTGCGAACATGTCTGAGCTCATTCTTGGCATATACCAGCAAGGTAATCTTGGCAAAACATTCACAAGCTCCAGTGACTGTTTATTGGAACTGTGCCATACAAATCAGTTTGTGCATCTTTAATGCATTTTATAGACATTGAAAGCATTTCTACATTCCATTCTGACTGCTGCCTACAGTACTATTCTCTATGCAAGATTGAAATCTGTCCTGCAAAACATAGTCTCTGCAAACTCCCATCTAAATCAAGACTGATACATTTCCTTGCTGAAAGACTTTAGCTTTAACTCCCTCATTGTCAGCTCAATGCCTCAGCAAAGCACTACACATTGGGGGAAGCTGATCAACAGCAAAAATCTGAATTCCTTCCCAATCAGAAATAAAACCCTGAGTCAAAAGCAAAAGTGCACAACTAAACCAACTTAGATGGTATAATAAAAACATGAGATTGACCAGGAAAAAAGTGATGTCTAATATTAATATTAAAATGTGTGATCACGTTGCCTTTAAATCAAGGTAAAAATAATAACTAAAAAGTGACAAAAAAATGACTAAATAGGTAAGTGTTTTATATATATATATATATATATATAAAAAGTGCCAGTGCAAATTACTTTCAAAACATTTTATTGGTATAATTTTCAAAAACGTACATTGGAAATATCAGTATGCAAAAAGTACAATAAACTCATATAAAAAAAGTTGTAATTAAGCCTTCAGAGAAATGCTTGTGAAGAGAATCTGACCACACATCAACTCGGAGTTAGCCTGTGATGACCCATAACCAATAATAAGGACAAAGGTCTGTAGAGCCCGTCTACCATCTCCCAGCACCCCTAATGGGAACGTGCTGTGCCCAGAGATTGGAGGCGGAGATAGTTGTGTGGATCAAGATTGTGGATCGACATTGTCCACCTGACTCACATGAACATCAAAAACTGAATCACATATTGATGTTATATATATGCAAACTATTTTAATGAGAAGAATGAGAAGAAGAGTAAGAGAAAGGAAAAAGGAAAATAAAGAGATAGTAGAGGAGAAAAGTGAAAGAGATTGGATTTTGACTGTTATGACCAACAATAGATGACCAAGGTAAGCTAGATTTGTTTATTCATCTTATGATCTATGAAAGGTGATGGGTTCAGTTGAGTGAGACATTAATATATCTCGCCCAGGGATCCCAGATAGATTCAAATTTGTCTGAGGAATTTTCCAATATGCTGACCATCTTTTCCTGTGACATGATCCAGGAAACGTTTCTTTTTGCTTTTGCAAAAGACACTGAATGTTGTTTCCATGAGCTGGTGATAGTCATTTTGGCTCCCGTTAAAATAAAAAAGAATTAGTCGTTGGGTGTTTTTGTTGGCTGTGGAAACTGGGAAGTGCAGAAAAGCTGTTTGTGGAGATTTAATCACCGGAATCCCGTAATTTTGATATATGAAATATGAAATATTTTGTTCCAAAATCCCCTGATTTTAGGACAGGATAGGACCACCAAGTGTGAAGCATATCACCAACAAGTTCATATGCCCTGAAGCATAATGATAAGGTGTAAGGGTACATTTTAGCTAGTCTAGAAGGGACAAGATACCAATGCATCAAAACTTTAAGATTGGCTTCAGCAAGTGTTACATTTAGTAACCCTTTAGTTGCCCTGATGGAGGATTTATACAAGTCATCGATGGACAATTCATCGGCTAAGTCATTCTCCCATGCCTTCATGAATGGTGTTTTAGTTTGGTCATATGAAAGGGAATTATAGATGATTGATATTCCACCCTTCCGTTCCATAAAATGTCCACACTAACTTTCGTAAGGCATGGCTGTTGGGGGGATAGGTTTGGAAATCCAAAGGGAATGTAAAAAGTGAGAGATCTGAACAAATCTAAACCTCTCTGTGAGTGGCATGTCTAGTTTGTGAATGCAATATGATTCTATAATGGGTCCGGCTAGGGTGTAGAAGTGCCCTATTCTATAGAGACCTTTGGCTAGCCACCATTTGAATATTCAGCCCCGGGGGTAATTGAGGGTTCCTATAAGTATGTGCCAGAGGGAATCCCAGATATGAAAGGAATGGGAAAGTGTTGGATCATGGATTGGGGGTCTCAACTTGGATATACACCATAGAAGGTAGTCTAATGCAGTGTTTCTCAACTCCGGTCCTCAGGGCACACTAACAGGCCAGATTTTAAGTATTACCTTGGGGAGATGCAGACTAGAATACTGCAATCACTGAGAAGCAAATGATATCACCTGGGATATATTTCAGTTTTCTTGCAAACCTGGCCTGTTAGTGTGCCCTGAGAACCGGAGTTGAGAAACACTGGTCTAATGTATGGTGTGGAACTGCCTGTGTTTCTATGGAGATCCAATCAGGAGTATCCGAGCACCCATAGACTTCAGATAGTTGAGCAAGTTGGGCCGCCTGAAAGTACCAAAGAAAGTTCGGCAAACTCAGGCCCCCTTGTTTGCTGGAGCGAAGGAGTACCCTTCTTGATAGTCGAAAACCCCTCCCACCCCAGATAAATTTAATGACTTTGGTCTGCAGATGCTTCAAATAGTCCTTATACAGGGATAGGGAGAGACCTGAAGAAATAGAGGATCTGGGGTAACAAGGTCATTTTCACTGAGTTTATTCTACCTAGCCAAGATAGTTCTAACAGGCTCCAAGTATCCAGACCTGATTCTATTTTTGTAAATAGGGCAGGATAATTTGCTGAGAATAATTTGTCTACTTGGGGAACCAATTGAATACCTAAGTAAGGTATTGAAGAATTACTCCAAGAGAATTCAAAATGTTCCCTGAGGTTCGTTACCACATTTAGGGGTAATTTAATATTCAGTGTTTACGATTTGCTAAAATTTACTCATAGTCCTGATGCCCTGGTGAATTTGTGCAGAATCTGGCACACATTCGGGAGAGAGACTAGTGGGGGGGTAAGGAAGAGAAGGATGTCGTCTGCGAATAGGGCGCATTTGTGAGTTTGAGAGCCACATTGGCTCCTTTGATGTCCGGGTGGTTTCTGATCGCTATAGCCAGCGATTCGATTGCTATGGCAAAAATCAAAGGGGACAATGGACATCCCTGTCTGGTCCCACTACAGATTTTGAAGGATTTAGAGTAGTAGCCCTTTAGCTCTATTTGTGCTTCCGGTTCGGAGTACAGTGCGTGAAAAATATTCATAAAAGACACTCCAAAGCCCCAAAGTTTTAGTATGTTAAATAAGTAGGTCCATGAGACAGAGTCAAAAGTTTTGTGGAGGTCCAAAGAGAGAAAAAAGCCTGTCTGTACCCTCTCTCCATCCCAATGAGATTGTAAAAGAGAAAGAATGTCAATTGCTCTGCGGGTTTGGTCTGGACCTTGTCTGCCCGGTATAAATCCTACTTGGTCCTTGTGTATATATAGTGCTATGAAGGATGCCATTCGGTCTGCCATAATTTTAGTGAGGATTTTCAGATCATTGTTAATAAGGGAGATCGGGTGTTAGTTATTCACTAGACGAGGGTCTTTTCCTGGTTTTGGCAGGACTGAAATAAATGCAGAGTTAAGAGCTTTATCCAGAGGAGTTAATCATTAAAGAATTTGGTTAGATAGGGAGCAAGTGTAGTCGCGAACATTTTATAATAAAGATTAGGGAATCCATCTGGGCCTAGTGCAGAATGGCTCTTAGAATTCTTAATTGCCCTGGATACTTCCTCGACCGAAATTGGTCCAGCCTATGTTGATCCTTGAGCTTGGGAATGGCTAAAAAATGGCTAAAAAGCTGTCTATGTGGGGTGTGGTAGGGTTGGAGGGGGGTGCCAGTGCAAATTAAAAACATAAACAAACATATAATGCAAAAAAGGTCAATGCAATGAATAATAAAGCTTCTTATAGCTTGTGCAATCAAAAAAATCTCCATCTGATAAGGTGCTTCAAAGGGATGACACCACAGTGTAACAACAATTTTCCACTTTTGCTGCTTTCACCAGGTGAAGTAAAAGCTCTGCTTATATTATAGATCCCTAAGGGTCCATCTGGGATAACAACCGCCTTGCTGCCCTCTCAAGACTGGGGATGTCAGGATGCACTAAAATCAAGAAATAAACTGGTTAGCTCTGAGGAGGAGGCAAGACCTTGAAACGCAGCAGCCAGTCATTTTAAGGACATTAGTGTTGATGTGCTTTTGTCAAACCTATGTTTGTGAGTATGAATGTGTATTTTTACTAAATAAATTCATTTGTATTGAGGATAATGCACTAGGCCGGTGCGCCCATCAGTTTATTTCTTGATTTTACTAAGATTCATGACAAACCTGAGACCATAATTAGACAACAATTAGTAAATGAGACATCAAAGCTAAAGAAGAATACGATCTGCTCTTCAGATGACAGGGTTCCCAAACCACCTAATGTATCAGGAGACTCAAGCCAGTTCTCATCCACAACCCTGCCATAGGTCTTAATGCTATCTGGGACAGATTGGAGCATAGCTTTGGCAGCCCAGAACTCATTAGGGATGGTTAATTCAAAATATTGCAAAGCTTCCCAAAGATATCTGGCAAGGACAATTTAATGTTTCAGAAGTTCAGCAACCTTCTCTTGGCCTTCCAATTTTCCAAGGTTGACAGCCATCTACTTATCCTTATTGACCTATGCACTGCCCATGGGGTTAATCCAACAGTCTGCAAGCTTCTCTGTGGCATTTAGAAAAAAATAGGCAGCACTTGGGTCAAAGGAAAGGGTTAAAAAAATGTTTTCAAGCCTTTTCCTATTTATGAGATTTCATCAGAAGAATCGCAGACACTAAGAATTGCCCAAATTTTTCCTAAGGTGAACCCTCTCAGTGCATCTTCTCCAAAGCAAACAAGCTTATGTATGACACAAAGAGACCACAGAGGTCCAATGTCCGCAAAAGGGACTGATGTTCTACCTACACCAATACAGTCCCTGTAAAGACTGATTAAAGCAGAAAACTGAGAATCAAAATTACCAATGTCCCATACATAACAAACCACACCCTCTTAAGAAATGTATTGCCTTTAGGAACAAAAATCTGCAAGAACGAAAAATAAAAATAAAAGAATACTTGGGGTTTGCCTCAAATGCTGTGCCCCAACAGAGCACCTTGCTGTAATAATATTACTAAATCCAATTAACACAACAGTGATGTTTATGTAGAAGGAATGCATTCACTTCAACACAATTCTACCCCATCCACAGTTCACCCACCTGTGGCCAAGCAGATCTGAAAGAGCACAGATTAAACAGCACCTTCTACTCCCTTACATCCTAGGCACCTGTGCTGGCACTATGGAAGTCACAGGAAGGAGCGTTTGTGGTCTTGTAGTAACTTTTCTGAGGGGCAATGTAGAAACACCACTGCTCATTTTTATCCAGTGCAACCAGATTCCAACCAAGAGAGAAGAGATCCCTACTCCTGCAGCCACCTCCTATTCTCATCACTTGAAAGTCATAGCTGACCACGTTGCAGCCAGTCCACATGTTGCACTATATACCTATATGCCCTGAGAAAGAGGGTTCTCCCATACCTAAAACATTGGGTTTTTCCTCCTCCTCTTGTTGCTTAAGAGATTCTGGCTCAGCTATCCATCTCATTGTTCTGTTCTGGGTACTGCATTCCTGTATGTATTTCTGAACATCAGGTACTCGCTGTACCTATATAATGCATATATTTCTGTTGGTTGGAATTAACATTGAAGCAAATGCCCATGCTGTATTTTGCTTGACTTGATATTACATACTTAGATATTTGTACCTGTTGTATAATTATATGTACATTAAATGCTTCATACACATTTATTGCTAAATCATTTTTGTTATGTGGTGTGCTCATTCTATATACTTAAAATTATTGCTACTAGCAGATTGCGGAGGGGTTTAAGCAACCTAAAAATATAATTTTTTTGGTTGGTAAATGGTAGGGAAGGGCGAATGGTTTGGCCCGAGCACGAGTTTGGGCTGAATTATCGGGGCATGCAATCGTTTGTTCGGTCCACCGAATAAACACAATACACCGTGCCGCTGTACAGTGCATTAAAAGCCCTGATTGGCTGAAGCAATGAAAGATTTGCCCAACCGGGGCACAGATCACTGTCAGAGCCATAATTGGAGAAAGTAATAATGACTCTATCCAATCATGGCTAATTGCTCTTAGTCCCACTGAAACCTAAAAAAACTATTCTTTCAATAGCGGACATTTGTAGTGGGATATCGGCATGAAGAGAAAGTGTGCTATTCTGATTCTATTGTCAGTGTAGAATATCAGTTTAGTGGGAATCTATTGATAGTTCAGTCAGTGTGAGTGTAGTGCGACCATTCATTTTTACTTTAGTGTCACTTTATTGGGAATCTAGTGATAGTTCAGTCAGTGCGAGTGTAGTGACCTGACCATTCTTTTTTACTTTAGTGTCAGTTTATTTTGTCAGGGCAGGGTTACTGCATTATAGTTCAGTGCAATAGTGCACATTTAACGCAGTATATTTCAGTGCATTACATACCATTTAACGTAGTATATTTCTGTGTGTTAGTGCACGTTTAATGCAGTATAATTCAGTGCGTTATGTGCCATTTAATGTAGTATACTTCTGTGCATTACTGCACGTTTAACACAGCATATTTCAGTGCATTATGTGCCATTTAACGCAGTTGATTTCTGTGCATTAAAAAGGTGCGTATAAGAGCCTCAGCCCACATAAACACTAGCAGCGCTAAAGACAGCCTCTGACGAGGTTGAAGGTATATGGCAAATGCAAACAGCCTAACAAAGTAGTGAATTGTTATAAAGCCTTAAAGTTCATAAGTCCATAATATTCTTAGGGTGAAGTCACACGAAAGATTGGGTGCATAGAAAACTCGTTGTGTGATGAAACACAAGCCTTCTTTATCGATCACTCAGCAACCATCATATCCTTCACCTCACCGCTGTGCTCCCCCCCCTTGAGAGTGGACACGTACCCTTAACGCTAGGGTGTAGCGCTTTATTCAATCAATAATCCTCCACTTCCGGATGGCGATCCCCTCAAGATTCCACTCCAACTAGTAGGGATATAGGCAGCACCTCCTCCTCTCCTCTCACATAAAAGGGGAACAGATACCTCCTCCTCTCCTCTCACATAAAAGGGGAACAGATACCCATAGCGTAATATGTACAAACAAGGCTTTATTAAAAGGTTAAAATCACACTCACATGGAATCGGATGTATTTATGCGAACAACATATCCAAGCCACAAGACCCGGTCCTCCCGCTACTAACGTTGTCCCCACTGAGCCACACGGTACGGGTGATCCAGCCACCCTATCGCGATGTTGCCCGGACTCAAATGGCGTGTAGTGCTGGGGATCCTCTGGGATGTCCTTGGTATGGAACAGAATGACCGCGTGCTCACGCCCTGATGCGTTTCGTCGGCACTGGACTTCTACTGAGGGCGTGAGCACGCGGCCACATCACCTCATCTTTATACCCTTATGGGAGGGGGGTGGGGGTGTGTGTGGTGCTAAACGGAGGGCGGGGTCCTCCACCACGTGGGCGGCCGGAAGCAAGTCCGCCGCCAATACACATTCAATCTGCGTTGGCGGCCGGAAGCCACTCCGCCGCTGATAACCAGGTCCGTTCATCCGGACACTGGAGACACCGGAAGTGACGTTTAGAAACTCCGCCCCTCGCTGTGTCCGCCTATCCGGACATCGAAGGGACCGGAAATGACGTACGTCGCTCATCCCGCCCTGCCCTCGAGGCAGGAAACAGGAAAAACATCAGAAGTGACGCTTAGAAACTCCGCCCCCACTGAGTCCGCCTATCCGGACACAGAAGGGACCGGAAATGACGTACGTCCCTCATCCCGCCTTGCCCTCGAGGCAGGAAACAGGAAGTGGAGCCAGCTGTCATCCACTCGTCAGGACCGGAAGCCGGAAATGGAGCTCCCAGTCAGCACATCCTTCCCCTCTAATACACCGGAGCGGCGTAAACCCCCTTACATGCATATGATGCAAACTCCTAAATAAAGCAAGCCGCATCTGGGTCCCACCCCGCCGCAACTATAGTACTCACTAAGGCCGGCTTCATGACCGTCCCTGCGGCCAGTGGGGACATCGCCTATGTACATTCCCTCATATACTCCTCAACATTAATTGTATTGGCACACACTTAATGCATTCATCTATTATCTCATAACAGATACACAAATAAAATGAAGGAATATGGGTATAGTTGACACATGCCTCAAATATGCAAATCAAATATCCTCAACAGATACGAAACTAAAAGAATAGATACAAACACTGATTCCCAGCAAGAGCCTGCTATTGCCCGCCAGGCTTTATCCCATCGGTGTTATATGTAAATCAGTGTAAAAATAGTGTGAACACTGGTCCTTAAATTCTCTTAATAAATACTCTCAATAGTTTCTTGATCATTATGAAACGATATTGTATATATTCTACCCCATTTAATGGGGATATCGCTTCAGCTATCACCTTATATCGGTGCTCCCCAGGGGAGCACCAATTATACCGCATGTGTTAATGTCTAAAAATGGGCTCACTGATTAAAATTACAGTAATTAATCTGACCAACTAGGTCCTGTTATCACCTATCATTCGCGATTGTGGTGCTCCATATATGGTGACACACTATAGCCGTATAAAACCAAAACAAAACCGCAACAGCCATACAAATGGCCTGACTGACCACTATTAAAACTGTGTACTCGAATAACTGAATAAAACCATATATATTCGCAGGAAACTAGTGGTATCAGCTTAAAGTGTATACCATTGACTGCAGGAGCTCAATGGGACCTACCCTACAGGTACCCACGAGCTATTTGACATACAGTACTGGTATCCAGGAGAAAGGGAATATCACGGAGATATTAGTAATACTTTGAAAAAAAAACGAAACAAAAACAAAACCAAAAAACAAAAAAGAAGGTTCCAATTGCAAAATGGCTAGTACTGATCCTTCTGGGCTAGTAATCACTAATGAAGCAGTTGATATCTAACTCCACGTTCATACCATTAGGAGCTATTGCGTTGGTTTGATAGATCCAGAAGGTTTCTCTTTTAGAGAGCTCCCTGACTCTGTTGGAGCCCCTCCATACCTGTTCCACCTTCTCAATTCCCCAAAAACGCAACCCCGAAGGGTCCTTATTGTGATGGTACTTGAAATGTAGAGGAACACTATGGTATTTATAACCCTTTCGGATGTTCCCTATATGTTCTGAGACCCTCTTGCCCAGAGTTCTCTTTGTCCGACCGATATAGATCAGCCCGCAAGGACACTGCAAGCCGTATACCACATGCGTGGATCTGCAGGTGATCAGGTCCTGAATTTCGAAGGAACGTCCGTTAGCAAATGATGTAAAGGACGTATATCCCCTCAGATGAACATCAACCTGCCTGCAGGCCTTACAATGTCTACAAGCATAAAACCCAACTCTGTTATCCCAAAAAAACTTTGGTTTTACAGGTGGGTCGAGAACTTTTTTGACCAGTCTATCTCCGAAACTCGGAGCCTTCCGGTAGATGAAGACTGGTTTCTCTGGGATCATTTTACCTATAAACGTATCCATTTGCAAGATATTCCAATTTTTTCGGAAAATTTGCTCCACCTCTTTATGCTGGATGTTGAAATCTGTTATGAACCCCCACTGATGTCTATCATTGGGCATTTTGATTTTATCACTCAGACACTCGCTTTGTGGAATTCTTCCGATCTCGTTCATTGTTTGTTCGAGATCTTTTGTTGGATAACCCTTTTCACAAAAACGTTTCTTGATCACCATTGCCTGTCGTTGGTAATCTGAGTCGGCAGTACAGTTCCTTCTCACACGAAGGAACTGTCCTTTGGGGATATTCCTTAACCATGTGCTATGATGTCCACTCTGCACAGGTAAATAACCATTCCGGTCCGTTGGCTTAAAATAAGCCAACGACACTAGACTGGAGCCCTGAATCATGATTTCAACATCCAGATAATTAATTTTTTCCTTACTCCAGTTAAACTCTAGCTTGATATTGTTTCCATTGGTATTAAGATCCTTCGCAAACGATATCAAGGAGGCTTCGCTACCCGCCCATACAAAAAAGAGATCATCAATGTATCTCTTGTATAGGACGAGCTTGTCCCTAGCGGCGGCATAAATGTAGTGATCCTCCCATTCCCCCATGAAGAGATTCGTTAGGCTCGGGGCATACTTGGCCCCCATGGCAACGCCCTTCCGCTGAGAGAAGAACGTGCCCCCATACCAGAAATAGTTATGGGACACGCAAAATTGCAGTATGGAGCCTAGGAATCTCCTCTGGGGGAATGGGATATCCGGTCGTTTGCATAGAGCCCAATTTAGCGCTAGCAGGGCATCATCATGTTGAATGACCGTATAAAGAGAGGCCACGTCGGCCGTGACCACGTACACCTCTCCCTGCGGTAATTCAACCCCTCTGATCATAGTAAGGAAATCCTTTGTGTCTCTCAGATAAGATCTGAGAGATTGAACGCTGTCCTGCAAAAAATGATCGAGGTACTGCCCAATTCTGGAGGTGACCGAATTGATGCTGTTCACTATCGGTCTAGGTGGAGGATTTGTATCACTCTTATGGATCTTGGGCAGCGTGTATATAGTAGGAACTCTACTATAGCTCGGCACCAGGAACCTTCTTTCCTTTTTTGTAAGTATTCCATCTTGATAGCCCGTATTAACCAGACCTTCCAACTCTCTCCTATATGCAAAAGTTGGATTGCCTGGTAAAACTCTGTAGGTGGAAGTATCCGATAGCATCTCAGACAGTTGTTGGTCATAAAAACTCTTGTCTAAGATCAACACCCCCCCACCCTTATCAGCCGGCCTAATGATGATATCTTTGCGTTTCTCTAGCAATTCCAGGCCCTCTCTTATATACGGAGGATTTACAT
Source organism: Pelophylax lessonae (assembly GCF_965119305.1). Lineage (NCBI taxonomy): Eukaryota > Metazoa > Chordata > Amphibia > Anura > Ranidae > Pelophylax > Pelophylax lessonae. The sequence continues at coordinate 83,541,720 of NC_138769.1, read as the reverse complement.
CCTTCTTGGGTTTTATTCTTTCCAAGTCCCGAAGGACTGATTGCTTGAACACTTCAACACATTGATTAGCCGGCTGAGGTGGATTAAAGAGCGATTTGTTTTTAAGGCCCTATCTTTACCTATTAGGCCATTACCCACATACTGAGTTTTTTTCAAAACATTTTTACTGGGGTTTAGAAAATGCAGCTTCAAATTAATTTTTCTAATGTATTTGTGGATATCCACATAAACATTGAATTTATTAATTGGCCTTTGGGCTGCGCATTTTAACCCTGCGTTAAGTATGTTGGTCTCTTTTTCGGTGAGAGCGGTGTTTGTCAAGTTGTATATACCCTTTACTCCTTTTCTCTCCTTCTTTTTTTGGTGTTTGAGTCCACCTCTACATCCTCTGGTTGTACGTCTACCCTGGGCCAAGCGCGGTCCCTTAGGTTGTCCAGGTGGGGGAGCTGGGGCCTCCAAGAGTCCATTTGGGCCTCTACAGGTTTCCCTCTCCACGGTTTCCCCCTCCTCCTCCCGCCTCTGCCTCTTCCCCCCCTCCAGGGAAAAGGGCGATTCTGGGCCAGGGTTCTCGGATTCTCAAAACCCGGTGCCTCATTTTACCTGTTGTAAGTGGGCACAGAATAAGTATATCCAGAATCGTACTGGAACTGCCCCTGTTGCGTGTTGCCCCTGTATGGGCCATTAGGGGCTCCCTGTTGCCAATCACTCCTTTGTAAATGGGCAGGAGGACATCTCTCCTCCATCTCTCTTGAATTGACATAATGTGTCGGCTCACCCCTATAGGGGGTAGGGACCGTACCTACTGTGCGGTTACCTTTTCCTTTACCTTTACCTTTCCCACGAGGGGTATTTCTCGGCATAGACATCCGAGGTACAGCTACCGGTGCCAATGGCTGGGGCACCTGCTCGTGGTTGGTGGGTAGTGGTGGCATCTGCCAGGCATATACCACGTTGTTTTTAAAATCTTCCATATCCCTACGGAATTTTTTGACTTTCTTTTTATGTGTCTCCCGATCTACCTTCTCCAATTTTTTCTGTATATCTGTATTGAACTTAATTACCTGAGGCGAATCCTTCTCAGGTTCAATATTTGCCTTTATCTCAGCTATTCGTTTCTCTAAAATGGTCATCTTTTTCTTTTTCCGTTTTAAAACCAGTTCCTGTAACTTAATGCCCATATTATTAAAAAATTCAAGCCATTCCTTCTGACTGGCCTCATCATCCAAGCCATTCTGTGGGGTTACCTCCCACCTTAGGCTCCGCATGATGATGCGTTCCTTTAGGTACTGCTCGAAGGTGCAGATGTCCCACCATGTGCGTATCTGCTTCTTGAGCAAAATACCCAAAGCAGCCAGATTCGATCCCAGATCCAAATCATTATCGTCCTCAATCTCATCTGCAAATATGTTTTTTACATCAATTTGCCTATTTTTGAGAAAGAGAATTGCATCCATAGCTGCTAAGTTACCAAAAAAACCAAAATATACAAAAGGAGCAAGAAAGAAACAATATTCCTTATCCCACCCACTCAGCGCTCATGTGTATGCAATACTCCTAGGATCAAACATATATATCTAGCAGTGCAGCAAGATGTACTCATATGCCTATATATAGGGTTGAGCGGACACCTAGATGTCCGTGTTCGACGGGTTCAGCCGAACTTTAAAAAAAAGTCCAGGTCCGTGTCCCGGACTTTTACCGAACTTTTCCCGGACACCGAACCCCATTGAAGTCAATGGGGACCCGAACTTTAAGGCACTAAAATGGCTCTAAAACACCAAAGGAAAGGGCTAGAGTGCTGAAAATGGCAGCAAAACGTAATTAAGAGCATGGCAAGTGCTCTGCAAACAAATGTGGATAGGGAAATAACTTAAAACAACAAAAAAAACAGAAAAATAAAACAATGTTCTTCTTCATCTCTGAAGGACGAGGCCCATATGGAGTAGGAGGGAGGTTGAGGTGGTGGTGGACGTGGCGGTGACATAGGCATGCGCACAGGGTGTGCCGGGTGTGCCTGGGCACACCCTAATCACCTAGGGCACATAGCATTGCCAGTGAGGAGATGGGAAAGATCTCCCTTGGACCTGCTCTGCTCTATTTCTCTTTGCCTACAGGTACATGGCCCCGATACATTACTCTCCCTGCTGGCAAACACATGCATGTGTATTTCAACTTTGGGGTGCACACCTTAATGCAATAGGCTGCGCACACCTATGGGTGGTGTAGGTGGAAGCGGCGGTGGAGGAGGACCAGGGCCGGATTAAGAGCATCATGGGCTTGGTGCTGAGGATTTTGAAGGGCCTTAAGGGCCGTGCCTTGCCATGCACCCAGAGGAGGAAGGGTGCAGCCATGCATGCCTAATTCAACATGGGATGCTGTCTCTGAAGCCCATAAACACATCCATGCATCGGCAACTGTCCCTCCTTGTCCGGCCTTCGCTCTGTGTGGGGAGGTTCTGAGGGTGCTGCCTGGGGAAGCAAGCATAGAAGCCAGACTTCTGTGTTTACAAGTGACAGAAGAGCGGTAACAGTGAATATGGCCAACCCGGGGCCTATATAAAAGGTAGGGGCCTGGAGCTGCAGCTCCAATAGCCCCTACGTTAATCTGGCCCTGAGGAGGAGGACGAGGTAGCCAACACTGCTTCTTTTCACAAATTTTAAATGAGGGTACACCCCAAAAGAGTGAGAAAGAGCAAAAATGGAACAATGGGTGGGTAAGGTCGGTATCCATTGCTATTCTGCACAAGGTACGGAAAAGTCCCGTGGGATCCATGCCTGGTTCATTTTAATGAACGTGAGCTTGTCCACATTGTCTCTGGACAGGCGGCTGCGCTTGTCTGTTATAACGCCCCCAGCCGTGCTAAATACCCGTTCAGATAATACACTGGCTGCAGGGCACGCCAGCACCTCCAAGGCTTAAAGGGCAAGCTCAGGCCATGTGCCCAATTTGGAGACCCAGAAGTTGAAGGGGGCAGACCCCTCATTCACTACATGTAGGCGTGTGCACACATACTGCTCCACCATGTTGGTAAAATGCTGCCTCCTGCTAAGACGTTCCATCTGAGCTGCTGGTGCAGCTGTTTGTTGTGGCGTGCTGACAAAGCTTTTCCACATTTCGGCCATGCTAACCCTGCCTTCTGAGGTGCTGGCGGTGCCCTGGTTGCATTGGCGACCTCCTCCTCCTCCTCCTCCTCCTCTAACTTGTGCTTCCACTGCGGCCCCGCTGTCAGATGGGAATGCCAGCAGCATGGCGTCTACCAGCATGCGCTTGTACTCGCGCATCTTGCAATCGCGCTCCAGTGAGTGAATTAAGGACGGTACGTTGTCCTTGTAACGGGGATCCAGCAGCGTGGCCACCCAGTAATCAGCACAAGTTAGAATGTGGGCAACTCGGCGGTCGTTGTGGAGACACTGCAGCATGTAATCGCTCATGTGTGCCAGGCTGCCCAGAGGCAACGAAAGGCTGTCCTCTGTGGGAGGTGTATCGTCCGTGTCCTCTGTATCCCCCCAGCCACGCACCAGTGATGGCCATGAGCTGGCCTGGGTGCCACCCTGCTGTGAACATGGTTCCATCTCCTCCTCCAGCTCCTCCTCCTCCTCATCCTCCTCATCCTCCAGAACTGTGCCCCTGCTGGACAATTGTGTCCCTGGCGTTTGTGTGTGCAGGAACCCACCCTCGGAGCCCCTTGCGAATGACTGCCCTGAAAGCCTTGGAAATGTTACCTCTTCATCCTCCTCCTCCTCCTCATCCTGTGCCACATCCTCTTCCATCATCGCCCGAATTGTTTTTTCAAGGAGGCATAGAAGTGGGATAGTTAAGCTGAGAACGGCGTCATTGCCAATGGCCATGTTGGTGGAGTACTCAAAACAGCGCAACAAGGCACACAGGTCTCGCATGGAGGCCCAGTTATTGGTGGTGAAGTGGTGTTGTTCCGCAGAGCGACTCACGCGTGCGTGCTGCAGCTGAAACTCCACTATGGCCTGCTGCTGCTCGCACAGTCTTTCCAGCATGTGCAAGGTGGAGTTCCACCTTGTGGGCACGTCACATATGAGGCGGTGAGCGGGAAGGCCGAAGTTACGCTGCAGCGCTGCCAGGCGAGCAGCAGCAGGGTGAGAACGCCGAAAGTGCGCACAAACGGCCCGCACTTTCTGCAGCAGCTCTGACATATCGGGGTAGTTTTTAAGGAACCTCTGCACCACCAAATTCAGCACATGCGCCAGGCAAGGGATGTGCGTCAAACCGGCTAGGCCCAGAGCTGCTATGAGATTTCTCACGTTATCGCACACCACCAGGCCGGGCTTGAGGCTCGCTGGCAGCAACCACTCATTTGTCTGCTGTTCCATGCTCCTCCACAACTCCTGCGTGTGTGTGGTTTGTCCCCCAAACATTCAAGTTGTAAAACTGCCTGCTGTCATTTACCCCTGGCCGTGCTGAAGTTGGTGGTGAAGGTGTTACGCTGTCCGGATGAGGAGGCGTAGAGGATGAGGAAGCGGAGTAGGAGGAGTTAGGAACAGGAGGCAAACTGAAGCGCCCTGCAATCCTCGGTGGTGGAAGGACATGCGCCAAATTGCTATCCGCCTCAGGCCCATCCGCCACTGCATTTACCCAGTGTGCCGTTAGGGAGATATAACGCCCCTGACCGTGCTTACTGGTCCACGTATCGGTAGTTAGGTGGACCTTGGCACAGATGGCGTTGCGCAGTGCACACCTGATTTTTTCCCCCACTTGGTTGTGCAGGGAAGGGATGGCTTGCCTGGAAAAGTAGTGGCGGCTGGGCACGACGTACTGTGGGACAGCCACCGACATAAGGTTTTTAAAACTGTGCGTCTCCACCAGACGGAATGACAGCATTTCAAAGGCCAATAATTTTGAAATGCTGGCATTCAGGGCCAGGGATCGCGGGTGGGTAGGGGGGTACTTCCTCTTCCTCTCAAGTGTTTGGGAGATGGAAAGCTGAACGCTTCCACGGGACATTGTGGAGATGGTTGTTGGTGACCCAGGTGGTGGTGTTGCTGACAGATCGTCTGTTTGCGGGGTGGCAGGTGCCGGTATCACTACAGATGTGGCTGGAGCGGCCGAGACTGCAGCAGAAGAGGAAGCAGGATGAGCCAGAGACGTTTCTTGGTTTTGAAGGTGTGTACTCCACTGCAGCTCGTGCTTTGCACTTAGATGCCTGATCATGCAGGTTGTGCTCAGGTTGAGAAGGTTTATGCCTCGCTTCAAGCTCTGATTGCACAGGGTGCAAACCACTCGTGTCCTGTCATGAGCACATTTTCTAAAGAACTTCCACGCTAGAGAACTCCTTTGAGCTGACTTTGGTGCGCTCGTTCCCTTGCTGCGTTGGGCAGTAGCGGGCGTAGTGTCTAGGGCACGGCCGCTCCGCTTCTGCACCCTGCTCCCTCTTCTGCTGTGCTGGTGGCTCTGTGCGACCACCGCCTCTTCCTCCAAACTACTCAGGTCACCTGCATGACGTTCATTCCATGTGGGGTCGAGGACCTCATCGTCCTCCACATCATCTTCCACCCAGTCTTCACCCCTGCCCTCCTTGTCGGTCTCCACAATGCTGAACGCCGCAGCAGTTGGCACCTGCGTTTCGTCATCATCGGACACGTGCTGCGATGATCCTTGCATGTACTCATCTTGAGAAATAAGTGGTTGGGCATCGCTGCACTCAATCTCTTCCACTTCTGGGGCAGGGCTAGGTGGATGGCCCTGGGAAACCCTGCTGACAGAGTCATCAAAAAGAAGAAGAGACTGCTGTATGGCTTGGGGCTCAGACTGCTTGCCTGATTTGCAAGGGGGTGAGGTGAAAGACGGTTGGACATCGGCTACAGGTGCCAACTGTGACCTTTCTGCAGTAGACTGGGTGGGAGACAATGTGAAGGAACTGGAGGCACTGTCAGCAGCAAACCAATCTACTATCGCCTCCACTTGTTCTGGCCTCATCACTTCTAGGGGCGTATGATGCCCTACCAAATACTGATGCAGGTTCTGTCGCCTACTCACACTTGAGGAAGGTGTTTCACTTGTGCGTGTAGCTGGCACAGATCGACCACGTCCTCTCCTTGCAACAGGAGCTCTACCAGCAGCACCACGACCCAGGCCACGGCCCTTATTTGACGGTCTGCTCATATTTCTGTAATTTAAGATCTTGCCCTAGAAAGGTTTTTATTGAATAGCGGAATAGGAAATATGATCCAAAAAAGTGTATGTATCTCGCACGTACAAAACCACACTAGGCCCCAATTACTATTGTTTCTACCCCTAAAAGGATGGATGAGGAGTAGGAGGAGTATGGAACAGACAGCACCCTCAAATCTTCAGAAGTATGAGATGAACCTCAAAAACTTGGAAAGGTGGATCTCACACGTACCGACACAGACTATCCCGCAATTTAATTGATCCTCAAAGGTTTTTATTGAATAGCGGAATAGGAAATATGATCAAAAAAAGTGTATGTATCTCGCACGTACACCACCACACTAGGCCCCAATTACTATTGTTTGTACCCCTAAAAGGATGGTTGAGCAGTAGGAGGAGGAGTATGGAACAGGCAGCACCCTCAAATCTTCAGAAGTATGAGATGAACCCCAAAAACTTGGAAAGGTGGATCTCACACGTACCGACACAGACTATCACGCAATTTAATTGATCCCCAAAGGTTTTAATTGAATAGCGGAATAGAAAATATGATCAAAAATAAAGTGTATGTATCTCACACGTACACCACCACACTAGGCCCCAATTACTATTGTTTGTACCCCTAAAAGGATGGTTGAGCAGTAGGAGGAGGAGTATGGAACAGGCAGCACCCTCAAATCTTCAGAAGTATGAGATGAACCCCAAAAACTTGGAAAGGTGGATCTCACACGTACCGACACAGACTATCACGCAATTTAATTGATCCCCAAAGGTTTTAATTGAATAGCGGAATAGAAAATATGATCAAAAAGAAAGTGTATGTATCTCACACGTACACCACCACACTAGGCCCCAATTACTATTGTTTGTACCCCTAAATGGATGGTTGAGCAGTAGGAGGAGGAGTATGGAACAGGCAGCACCCTCAAATCTTCAGAAGTATGAGATGAACCCCAAAAACTTGGAAAGGTGGATCTCACACGTACCGACACAGACTATCACGCAATTTAATTTAACCCAAAGGTTTTAATTGAATAGCGGAATAGAAAATATGATCAAAAAGAAAGTGTATGTATCTCACACGTACACCACCACACTAGGCCCCAATTACTATTGTTTGTACCCCTAAAAGGATGGTTGAGCAGTAGGAGGAGGAGTATGGAACAGGCAGCACCCTCAAATCTTCAGAAGTATGAGATGAACCCCAAAAACTTGGAAAGGTGGATCTCACACGTACCGACACAGACTATCACGCAATTTAATTGATCCCCAAAGGTTTTAATTGAATAGCGGAATAGAAAATATGATCAAAAAGAAAGTGTATGTATCTCACACGTACACCACCACACTAGGCCCCAATTACTATTGTTTGTACCCCTAAAAGGATGGTTGAGCAGTAGGAGGAGGAGTATGGAACAGGCAGCACCCTCAAATCTTCAGAAGTATGAGATGAACCCCAAAAACTTGGAAAGGTGGATCTCACACGTACCGACACAGACTATCACGCAATTTAATTGATCCCCAAAGGATTTAATTGAATAGCGGAATAGAAAATATGATCAAAAAGAAAGTGTATGTATCTCACACGTACACCACCACACTAGGCCCCAATTACTATTGTTTGTACCCCTAAAAGGATGGTTGAGCAGTAGGAGGAGGAGTATGGAACAGGCAGCACCCTCAAATCTTCAGAAGTATGAGATGAACCCCAAAAACTTGGAAAGGTGGATCTCACACGTACCGACACAGACTATCACGCAATTTAATTGATCCCCAAAGGTTTTAATTGAATAGCGGAATAGAAAATATGATCAAAAAGAAAGTGTATGTATCTCACACGTACACCACCACACTAGGCCCCAATTACTATTGTTTGTACCCCTAAAAGGATGGTTGAGCAGTAGGAGGAGGAGTATGGAACAGGCAGCACCCTCAAATCTTCAGAAGTATGAGATTGTGTTCACTGTACCCCACAAAGATTGTGTTCACTGCACCCCACAAAGATTGTGTTCACTGCACCTCAAAAAGGATTTTGTTCACTACACCCCACAAAGATTGTGTTCACTGCACCCTAAAAGGATTTTGTTCACTGCACCCCAAAAAGATTGTGTTCACTGTACCCCCCAAAGATTGTGTTCACTGCACCCCACAAAGATTCTGTTCCCTGTACCCCACAAAGATTGTGTTCACTGCACCCCACAAAGGATTTTGTTCACTGCACCCCAAAAAGATTGTGTTCACTGCACTCCAAAAAGGATGTTGTTCACTGCACCCCAAAAAGGATTTTGTTCACTGCACCCCAAAAAGATTGTGTTCACTGCACCCCACAAAGATTGTGTTCACTGCACCCCACAAAGGATTTTGTTCACTGCACCCCAAAAAGATTGTGTTCACTGTACCCCCCAAAGATTGTGTTCACTGCACCCCACAAAGGATTTTGTTCACTGCACCCCAAAAAGATTGTGTTCACTGTACCCCCCAAAGATTGTGTTCACTGCACCCCACAAAGATTCTGTTCACTGTACCCCACAAAGATTGTGTTCACTGCACCCCACAAAGGATTTTGTTCACTGCACCCCAAAAAGATTGTGTTCACTGCACCCCAAAAAGGATGTTGTTCACTGCACCCCAAAAAGGATTTTGTTCACTGCACCCCAAAAAGATTGTGTTCACTGCACCCCACAAAGATTGTGTTCACTGCACCCCACAAAGGATTTTGTTCACTGCACCCCAAAAAGATTGTGTTCACTGTACCCCCCAAAGATTGTGTTCACTGCACCCCACAAAGGATTTTGTTCACTGCACCCCAAAAAGATTGTGTTCACTGTACCCCCCAAAGATTGTGTTTACTGCACCCCACAAAGATTCTGTTCACTGTACCCCACAAAGATTGTGTTCACTGCACCCCACAAAGGATTTTGTTCACTGCACCCCAAAAAGATTGTGTTCACTGCACCCCAAAAAGGATTTTGTTCACTGCTCCCCAAAAAGGATGTTGTTCACTGCACCCCAAAAAGGATTTTGTTCACCGCACCCCAAAAAGATTGTGTTCACTGCACGCCACAAAGATTGTGTTCACTGCACCCCACAAAGGATTTTGTTCACTGCACCCCAAAAAGATTGTGTTCACTGCACCCCAAAAAGGATTTTGTTCACTGCACCCCAAAAAGGATGTTGTTCACTGCACCCCAAAAAGGATTTTGTTCACTCCACCCCAAAAAGATTGTGTTCACTGCACCCCACAAAGATTGTGTTCACTGCACCCCAAAAAGGATTTTGTTCACTGCACCCCAAAAAGATTGTGTTCACTATACCACCCAAAGATTGTGTTCACTGCACCCCACAAAGATTCTGTTCACTGTACCCCACAAAGATTGTGTTCACTGCACCCCACAAAGGATTTTGTTCACTGCACCCCAAAAAGATTGTGTTCACTGCACCCCAAAAAGGATTTTGTTCACTGCACCCCAAAAAGGATGTTGTTCACTGCACCCCAAAAAGGATTTTGTTCACTGCACCCCAAAAAGGATGTTGTTCACTGCACCCCAAAAAGGATTTTGTTCACTGCACCCCAAAAAGATTGTGTTCACTGCACCCCACAAAGATTGTGTTCACTGCACCCCAAAAAGATTGTGTTCACTGCACCCCAAAAAGGATGTTGTTCACTGCACCCCAAAAAGGATTTTGTTCACTGCACCCCAAAAAGATTTTGTTCACTGCACCCCAAAAAGGATGTTGTTCACTGCACCCCAAAAAGATTGTGTTCACTGCAGCCCAAAAAGATTGTGTTCACTGCAGCTCACACACAGAAAAATGGATGTGGATCACTGACACCTGCCTATCTCCTATCCCACACCACACAGCAATATCGATTGTAGTTTGTAGAACACAGTTTCCCTAAAATTCAGCAGCAGCCTCTCCCTAACAGGATTGAGAAGAGATCGTAGATCGGGACTAAGTGCAGACCCCACACAGCAATATCGATTGTAGTTTGTAGAACACTCTGACCCTAAAATTCAGCAGCAGCCTCTCCCTAACAGGATTGAGAAGAGATCGTAGATCAGGATTGAGTGCAGACCCCACCCCCCACACAGCAATATCGATTGTAGTTTGTAGAAGACACTGACCCTATAATTCAGCAGACTCTATCCCTGAAATGCCTACAACTCTCCCTGCCTAAACACTACGACCTGTCCCTCAATTCTATCCGGACACAAATGGTTTTTTCCTGCCTGTCTTTCCCTAATCAGCAGCCAGCACGTTGATGTGTGCTCTGTCCCTGATCTAAGCAGCAGAATGAAGACGCTGCGGCTGCCTGGAACTTATAAAGACTTGGTCACATGCTTCAGACGGCCAATCACAGCTACTGAGACATTTGCAGGCATGACTGGGATGGCTTAAGGCACACCAGTTAAACGATTGTTGATTGGCTGTTGAAAGCCCGCCATGAAAAGAGCGCCAAAGCATGCAAAACCCGGAAATAAAACGACCGAACACGGATTTTTACCCGAACATACAGTAAAGTGTCCGTGTCCGTGTTCGGGTACAAAAAATCCAATTATTCGGTACGAACACGAATAATACAGTCCGTGTTCGCTCAACACTACCTATATAACCAATGAAGCAGCTGCTATACTCTGATCTTTGAAATTCAGGACCTGATCACCTGCAGATCCACGCATGTGGTATACGGCTTGCAGTGTCCTTGCGGGCTGATCTATATCGGTCGGACAAAGAGAACTCTGGGCAAGAGGGTCTCAGAACATATAGGGAACATCCGAAAGGGTTATAAATACCATAGTGTTCCTCTACATTTCAAGTACCATCACAATAAGGACCCTTCGGGGTTGCATTTTTGGGGAATTGAGAAGGTGGAACAGGTATGGAGGGGCTCCAACAGAGTCAGGGAGCTCTCTAAAAGAGAAACCTTCTGGATCTATCAAACCAACGCAATAGCCCCTAATGGTATGAACGTGGAGTTGAATATCAACTGCTTCATTAGTGATTACTAGCCCAGAAGGATCAGTACTAGCCATTTTGCAATTGGAACCTTCTTTTTTGTTTTTTGTTTTTTGGTTTTGTTTTTGTTTCGTTTTTTTTCAAAGTATTACTAATATCTCCGTGATATTCCCTTTCTCCTGGATACCAGTACTGTATGTCAAATAGCTCGTGGGTACCTGTAGGGTAGGTCCCATTGAGCTCCTGCAGTGAACGGTATACGCTTTAAGCTGATACCACTAGTTTCCTGCGAATATATATGGTTTTATTCAGTTATTCGAGTACACAGTTTTAATAGTGGTCAGTCAGGCCATTTGTATGGCTGTTGCGGTTTTGTTTTGGTTTTATACGGCTATAGTGTGTCACCATATATGGAGCACCACAATCGAGAATGATAGGTGATAACAGGACCTAGTTGGTCAGATTAATTACTGTAATTTTAATCAGTGAGCCCATTTTTAGACATTAACACATGCGGTATAATTGGTGCTCCCCTGGGGAGCACCGATATAAGGTGATAGCTGAAGCGATATCCCCATTACATGGGGTAGAATATATACAATATCGTTTCATAATGATCAAGAAACTATTGAGAGTATTTATTAAGAGAATTTAAGGACCAGTGTGCACACTATTTTTACACTGATTTACATATAACACCGATGGGATAAAGCCTGGCGGGCAATAGCAGGCTCTTGCTGGGAACCAGTGTTTGTATCTATTCTTTTAGTTTTGTATCTGTTGAGGATATTTGATTTGCATATTTGAGGCATGTGTCAACTATACCCATATTCCTTCATTTTATTTGTGTATCTGTTATGAGATAATAGATGAATGCATTAAGTGTGTGCCAATACAATTAATGTTGAGGAGTATATGAGGGAATGTACATAGGCGATGTCCCCACTGGCCGCAGGGACGGTCATGAAGCCGGCCTTAGTGAGTACTATAGTTGCGGCGGGGGTGGGACCCAGATGCGGATTGCTTTATTTAGGAGTTCGCATCATATGCATGTAAGGGGGTTTACGCCGCTCCGGTGTATTAGAGGGGAAGGATGTGCTGACTGGGAGCTCCATTTCCGGCTTCCGGTCCTGACGAGTGGATGACAGCTGGCTCCACTTCCTGTTTCCTGCCTCGAGGGCAGGGCGGGATGAGGGACCTACGTCATTTCCGGTCCCTTCTGTGTCCGGATAGGCGGACACAGCGAGGGGCGGAGTTTCTAAACGTCACTTCCGGTGTCTCCAGTGTCCGGATGAACGGACCTGGAGATCAGCGGCGGAGTGGCTTCCGGCCGCCAACGCAGATTGAATGTGTATTGGCGGCGGACTTGCTTCCGGCCGCCCACGTGGTGGAGGACCCCGCCCTCTGTTTAGCACCACACACACCCCCACCCCCCTCCCATAAGGGTATAAAGATGAGGTGATGTGGCCGCGTGCTCACGCCCTCAGTAGAAGTCCAGTGCCGACGAAACGCGTCAGGGCGTGAGCACGCGGTCATTCTGTTCCATACCAAGGACATCCCAGAGGATCCCCAGCACTACACGCCATTTGAGTCCGGGCAACATCGCGATAGGGTGGCTCACCCGTACCGTGTGGCTCAGTGGGGACAACGTTAGTAGCGGGAGGACCGGTCTTGTGGCTTGGATATGTTGTTCGCATAAATACATCCGATTCCATGTGAGTGTGATTTTAACCTTTTAATAAAGCCTTGTTTGTACATATTACGCTATGGGTATCTGTTCCCCTTTTATGTGAGAGGAGAGGAGGAGGTATCTGTTCCCCTTTTATGTGAGAGGAGAGGAGGAGGTGCTGCCTATATCCCTAGTAGTTGGAGTGGAATCTTGAGGGGATCGCCATCCGGAAGTGGAGGATTATTGATTGAATAAAGCGCTACACCCTAGCGTTAAGGGTACGTGTCCACTCTCAAGGGGGGGGAGCACAGCGGTGAGGTGAAGGATATGATGGTTGCTGAGTGATCGATAAAGAAGTCTTGTGTTTCATCACACAACGAGTTTTCTATGCACCCAATCTTTCGTGTGACTTCACCCTAAGAATATTATGGACTTATGAACTTTAACCACTTTACCACTAGAGCATTTTGCTGTCTTACGTCTGGGCCACTTTTTGCGATTTGGCACTGTGCGACTTTAACTGACAATTGCGCGGTCGTGCGACGCCGTACCCAAACGAAATTGACGTCCTTTTTTTCCCACAAACAGAGCTTTCTTTTGGTGGTATTTGACCACCTGTGCGATTTTTACTTTTTGCGCTATAAACAAAAAAAGAGCGTTTATTTTAAAAAAATAACAATATTTTTCACATTTTTTTATATGAAATTCCCCCCAAAAAAGATGTAAAAACCAATTCTTTTTTAATTTTTGGCCAATTTGTTTTCTGCTTCCCATGTTTGGTAAAAAAAAATCGCAATAAGCGTATTTTGATTGGTTTGCGCAAAAGTTATTGCGTTTACTAACAAAGGGAAAGATTTATGTCATTTTTGGTGTTTTTTTTTTAACGAGTAATGGCGGCGATCTGCGATTTTTTTTGCGGGACTGCGACATTGCGGCGGACAGATCGGACCCTTGACTGACATAATTGACACTTTTGGGGGTACCAGTGACATTACTGCAGTAATCAGTGCTATAAATATGCACTGTTACTGTAAAAATGACACTGGCAGGGAAGGGGTTAACTTTATTGGAGAGGGAGGGGTTAATGTATGCCTGGTGCTTACTGACATGTGGGGGGGGGGAGGTGACTGTGTGAGACAGGGACAGATCGGATGTCCAGCTATGCTGAACACTCCGATCTGTCACTCCCTGTCACTGAGGAGATCCGCCCGCTTGTGTTTACACAGGCGGGCGGATCTCCACACTAGATCCCCGACGATCGGGGCAGAGCAGCGGCTGCTCCTCCCCTGGCCCGACTCCCGCTGTGAATGAAAACAGCTGGAGCGCGCCTCTGGCGGCGCACGAGCGCCTCCTACAGGGGAGGAGTCTGGCGACGTAGGTCTACGTCGTCAGACAGGAATGAGCCACTTTGCCGCAGTACTATTCCAGTACTCAGCGTTAAAGTGGTTAAGGCTTTATAACAATTCACTACTTTGTTAGGCTGTTTGCATTTGCCATATACCTTCAACCTCGTCAGAGGCTGTCTTTAGCGCTGCTAGTGTTTATGTGGGCTGAGGCTCTTATACGCACCTTTTTTATGTTATGATCTGAGTATAGCAGCTGCTTCATTGGTTATATAGGCATATGAGTACATCTTGCTGCACTGCTAGGTATAAATGTTTGATCCTAGGAGTATTGCATACACATGAGCGCTGAGTGGGTGGGATAAGGAATATTGTTTCTTTCTTGCTCCTTTTGTAGTTTTCTGTGCATTAGTGCACGTTTTAGGCAATATATTTCTGTGCATTACTGCTATCTAAAGTCTGCGGAAGAGACACCAGAATTCATTCAAAAAATCTCTAATCTTGTTCCCAGTGCACAACATTTTGTCCTCATCATACAGATTGGCTCCCAAAGCTGTTGTTTACAAAATAAAGAAAGCTTGCGGGAAAAAAATTCATTTTTGGGTTTTTTATAAATGCAATTATTTCTGCAGCAGCTTCTATACACAGTACAGATGTGCCACTTTACATGTAGACTAAGAGGACCCCACAGGAACTATATTAAAAAGGATTTTCTCTTTTTAATTGTTATTTCTCAGTTTGATGCTTTCACTTTAGGCATCAGTAAATCACTGCTCATTTAAAAATGACATTTTTTCCAAAAATGTTTTTCACTGATACATGTCCCCCAAGGTAGTACCCGGACCCCCATAAACATTGTATGCCGAATTACTTGTATATAAGCCTTCAAAATTGGCACTTTTGATTTTTACAGTTCTGGGGCCATAGACATTAAGGGGGTTCGGTTTTTGGCTCCAAACTTTTGTGATGTTCGAAAGTTCTGGTGCGAACCAAATAGGGGGGTCGTTTGGCCCATCCCTAGTAAATGATATAAATAATAGTGATGTTCAGTTCTTAAAAGCTAACTACAAACTAACTCCCAAGCCTGCTCATACCATTCCAAGGTAGGAACTCTGTGCAACTATATTAGCTGTCAAAATTGCTAAACTTAGGAAATATTAACTAGACTTTGAAACAGACTCCTTTGATCTCTATACAGAGAGCAAGACAGCGTTGGGATACATACACAACCAAACAAAGCAGCTTTATGTTTATGTCTGTAATACAGTGAAATACATCAAAAGGTTCTCTACACTAAAACCCATGCAGTACAAGCGATGGCAGTTCTGGACATTACATGGTCATCCCTACCTTAATTCTTGAATGATTAACCTATTTCAAATCCTCCTAATTGGTTAAAAGGAAGGAAAATCGGCATCCCTACACAAATTACAAAATAGAAAATGAGAAAAACTGTACAAAAAATTGACTTTTGAGGCACACCATACTACAATAAAATACTGATTCATTTTTTAGAATCAACACTCATAAAATGGTAATCTACAATAGGTTACAATACATTTCTTCAAAAGTCAGTTTACAATCCAAATATAGAATAAAAAAGTGACAGAATCATGTAGTATATCAGGAAATTATACTTGACATCTTTACTTGTTTATCAAAATGTACAATTATTCAATTTCCTCAAGCTGCCATGGGACCTGTCCTGCTAGAGACATAAATAGGACACAAATTGATCCCTGACATGTACCTTGTCTGGCACAAGCAGCTTTAACAGCACAAACAGCATTTCACAGGTTCAAGATGATGGAAGTGTGCACAACACGCCATTTGCTTACCAAAATTCCAAATGCACATTTCACAACTCTATATGCTCTTGTTAGCCGATACATGAACACTCTCTTCTGTACACTTAGATTATGCCCCAAATAGGGCTGTAGAAGATGCTTACCCAGAGCAAAGGCCTCTTCCTCTACAAAAACACTGGGTAGGGGAGGGCCATTTGTGCCCGGGAGTGCACTGTTTTCTGTAAGGTCCAGACTATTGGTACGCAGCATGTGCCCAAATGATGAATGGCCAAAAATATTAAAGTCAGCACCGCTGCCATACAACTCAATATCTATATAAGGAAAGTAATAATTAGCATCAGCCACAGCCAATAAAAAACATTGAGAAATATTTCTTGTAGTTAAAATACTGGCTTCCACTGCCCATGGGCTTTGTGATACTAATATGCTTTTTATCAATTGTTCAATCACTCCAACACAATTGGGGAATTGCCAAAAAAAACTTCCATGATCTGTGACCATTCTTCTGTTGTAGGTTGAAACACAATATCCTTCAACACATCTCAAATAGTAGTGCAGGTGCCATGGACTATATAACTGGCTGTAGATCTTTCAACCCGAAAGGCATAGTGTAGACTAGCCAATGATTGTCCAGTTACTAGGTACCTACAAAGAAATATATATATATATATATATATATATATATATATATATATATATATACGTTTTTTTTTTTTTTTCTAACAGTTAAGCTTCTGAAAGGCAAGTGGGAGAGTCTACGGGACACCAACACTCGACAATAATGGGAGTTCAGAAGTGGAGCTGCAGTGTGTTCTCCCGCAGATTATGTCCATGCCAAGAACTTGGAGTTCCTTTGGCCATTTGTGGCCCTGGGGAGTTAAGCTATCATCTGTATGTATGCCATTAAAAAAATAAATGAAAAGAGCAAGTTCTAATAACAATTTTCTATTTTCAGTACGGAAAGCCGCTGGGCGGATCCTACTGAAAATTAGTATTTGGATCAAGATCCAGTATTTGGATCAAGCTGCAAGCAGTCCGCAAGAAGGTCAAGAGCCTATGGAGAGCCAATGTTCCACGCATTCCGATGATCACCCAGTTTAAGCCGTGAAACTATTTTATTTGTCTATATATTTATACCTTTGTGTTTTGTACTGTTCAACCACATTACTATTCATTGTACTTGATTTTAACACAAATTAATAAATACATGATTTAATGTTTGGTTACCTTTAAAGTCCCACCCACATAGGGGTTTTCAGTCTATATATGGAGAGCAAAATGTTTACTCCAGCACCCTCTACCTCTTTGACAACTGTGGTAGACGAGGAGTCCACACCACCCGTGTACCCACAAGAGCAAACATACAGTACGTGCAACAAGAAGGAGGACCCCTGATCTTACTTTAACTGTATTCTGGACACTATGGCCAGTATGTTGGAAATATTGAACACCAACAGGTCTAATGTGCACTTCTCTACAAAGTGTCTTGAAGGTCTGATGGAGAAGGTACCATCAGAACTCCAAGCAGACATGTTAGCAGGTATCATCTGATATATTGCCCCTCTTTTCAACCATCCACCACATATATGTCCTCAGAACCCCATGCCATGAACGTGGCCATGTCACCTAATGAGTCAGTCAACTCCTCACAAACCTACCATCATCTGTATTTTTGTTTTTTGGGAGCTATGTTAGCTCTATTCCAGGTTGTTTTGCCTCCTTTTTTTTTTGGGGCACTTTGCAGTTTTGGAGGTGGTCTAATCTTGTGGATTTTGATCTTCTGGCCATACAGTATGTAAAAAATATGTTTCAGTTCTGGTGAAAAAAGACTCCTACTTGTTGTAAACCTGTATCCATGTTGGTACTTTTTTCTTCATGGAGTACAACTAGTTTTGGCAATGCAAAGCTTGTTGTTTTGACTTACTTGTTATTATTCTTTTAAAAATATATTTATATTTTAGGTTTCCTTCTATATGTACAGTATATGTGAAGAAAAAAACAAAGTTTTTCAATTTCGTGAATGTTTAATATTTTTAAAAAAAGTAAAGTTTTGTATTACTTTCAACAGGAGTGTTCGGTGTTTAGTTTATGCATATACAAAAATAGGCATGTTGGTTTCTTCATGTACCAGTTCTAACAAGATAAAAACAAGATAAAAAAAAAATGTAGTCCTTCCACAGAAGGTATACTATTACGGAAATATGTGTCCATTTGCTGCAACCAACTACTGAGTAAACCCAGTAACTTATCAAAACTGTGAGGAAAAAAGTGGCATTTAGGGGATATGATAAGAAAGGAACAATGGCAACCATCATGATTCAAAAGAAGTTGGTCTAACCTTTTTGTGAACATTCTAGTGTACTCAAAATTTTTTTCTTCATGATCAAATAGGTCACTGTACATGACATAAAATTGGCCTCTCTCTTTTCAATTGGCAATTACGTAGTGGATCCAGTATCTGCGTGCCCTCTTCTTCCTCTCTCTTTCACAATGAAAATATGACATAACAGTGGCTGCTGCCACAAAACAGGCCATCTCTTCAGCACTCATCTTTGCAAAGCACGATACACCACACAACACAGCAAAAAACAGGAAGAACAATGACAAACAGGAAAAAGAAAATTCACGCAGGAAGCAGATGAAAAAAACTAAAAACATAGCAACAAAGGATGAAACAGATGATAATTTTTCCTATTGGCTAATAAAAAAAGCCAAAGCTCATAACAGCGCATGGAAACACGCAAATGCGTGCACAAAATGCACAAAGAAAGTGCAAAAACGTTATGCTCAAGTGTGAATGCAGCCTTAGTGTTACTGGTCCCCAAAAGTTTTGGAATGTCTGCCGCAATATCACAGTTCCGCTAAAAGTTGCTGATAGCCGCCATTACTAGTAAAAAATAAAAAATAAATAAATATGCCATAGTTTGTAGATGTTATAACTTTTGCAGAAACCAATCAATATACGCTTATTGGGATTTTTTTTTTACCAAAAATATGTAGCAGAATACATATAGGCCTAAATTTATGAAGAAATTTGATTTTTTTATATTTTTTTTATTGGATATGTTTTATAGCAGAAAATACAAATTATATATTTTTTCCCCCAAATTGTCGGTCTTTTAATGTGTTAAAATACTACAGTGCTGTACAGTATTTCAAAAAATGGCCTGCTAATGAAGGGGGGTACAATCAAGTGGTTATTTTCTGTGTATCTTCTGAGGCTATTCACTTCACTGGTTATATATGAGGGTTTACAACCACTTTAGGCCTATTTATTTTGATGGGATGGCAAAGTGCCTCAAAGTATGAAAAACCCCACCTGCAGAATGATGGGCATTGCAGTGCACTCGAATGCCTGGAAAAATACGTAGTAAAATGCTGCGGTGTTGGTGCATGACTTGGGGTACTGTTTTAAACTAATGGCATCAAAACACAATGCACAAAGAATTGAATGGTAACCTAAATTGGGGTAACCTATGGTTAAAGCATAACTCTACTTTTGTTGATAAAAAAATATTCCCCTCTGGGTGATCTCTGTACATTGCAAGGATTTAACAAACTTTGTTGCAGATTCCTACCTTTTGTTATTCTGAAGAAATCATTATTTGTTCCTCTGTGCCTCTGTGCTGAGTGGGTCTAATGGGAGTGGTTTCATAATTATCTATCAGCTGTGCAGCTGCAGAGCACTAATGAGGAAATCTGCTGGGCCTGCATCCCTTTAGACGTGTTCCTATTGGGAGTATCTCACCAAAAATGACATTTTTGTAGCAGGGGATGTCAGAAATCTGACTTGTATCTTAGGCAGACTTCTGGGAAAATTAGTGAGCCAATCACACAAGCAGGAAATTATGTTTCTGGGGTATGGGCAGTACACATTCTGTACAGAACAGCTCCAGGCAGCCATATTGCATTGCATTTTCAGAAAATTACAACAGCTGCAGATTGAAAAGGAAAGGTAATTTTATTAACATTCAATTACATATATGTAAAAATTGACAAATTGTATTAAAGTCTAAAAAAGGAACATTTGCGATTGACATGTTAACATTAAAAAACATGTACATACTTAATGCATTACCGTCTCACAGGAAAGATTTATATGTTAACACTTCATTTATGCCTGGTGGCACTATAGCATTTAGAAATTCTATCCAATAGGTTTCTCTTTGGAGTACCCGTTTGTCCCAATTCCCCCCCCCCCCTGGGATCTGGGGGCACAACCTCCAGGACAAAGAAACTGACAACTGAGTTGTTATATTTATGCTGCAATGCTATATGTCGTGATACTGTAGTTTGTATCTTGCCACCCTCCGAGTAGTATAGATGATTGCCAATTCTCTGGTTTTCTCTGGTTAAGCTGGCGTATCGTTTTCCCTACATAGTAGGCATGGCAGGTGCATTGCATTAAATATACTATGCCCTTCGTGTTACAATCCGCAAAACTGCTGGCTCTGTGCCAACTGCCATTGGGTAGGGATACTCCCCTCCCTTCCCTCACCCATGGGCAGCATGCACAGCTTCCACATCTATAAGTTCCTTTCTGATTATTACAGGGAGGACTTGGTTGGTTATAGTGACTACTTACCAAGCCATCTCGTATAGAGGGAGCTCGCCTATAGACAATTTTTGGATAGGCGTCTTCCCCGGTTGGACTGTTGCCCACACAGCATATTATCCTATTTTTCTATCATCAAGCTGTAAGTACCAAGGGTGAAGCTGGCTCAGATTGGGCTGATATATTCCTTCTCCATTTATGCTTATCTGTTACCATGTTTATTATACTACTGTCTATAAGGGGGATTTCTCTTCTCTCTTTGCAGTGACAAGGGATGCATCTGCTCCTGAAGAAGTGGAACTTACTCCACGAAACCCGTAGAGCCGTTACCATGCAGTCCTTTTAATATTTTACCTATTATACCGAATTGGTTTTATATGCCCATTTTTAGCCATGGCTTCATCTGTTCAGGATCCATCAGCTCTTGATTACTGTGTATTTATACGCTATTCCATTGTGTTACCTTTTGTATTCATTTTTTTTTATACATATACCTATGTCTTTATGGTCATTTGTATGGATGGTGACATTTATCATTAAAATGTTGTTATTTCTGCTACTTGGTTGTACACCCATGTGTTTACTTTAGCCATGTTATATACCCCAACCAATATGCACTTCATTTAAAGTCCCACTTGTCCCCCTTCCTTATGTTTTCCTTAGTGTTAAGGTTGCTAGGCCTTCTGCTTTTTTTAAAATTACTACTGTGGCATGGAATCATCCACATGTTACCTGTCTCTACCATATGCTATATGAACGCCGACTGTCCTATGTATTTTTATTTTACCCCCTTCCCCCATTTGTCATTCAATTTCTGGATAGGGTTTTACATACTTGGCCAATGTATAATCATCTGTTAATAGATGCCAATGTTTGCATGCCACACATCTTTTTTCCATTTTCCCATCTGGCCACTTGGAGTACTGCGCATGGGGCATGTGGGATTGGGACTTGGACTGGATTGTCACTTTAACGCTCTCAAAATATTTATATCTTGTTTGTATTTATGAATAACTATTTGTACTGATGTTTTATAGACAGTAATGATACCTTTATCGAGTTCTTCCGCCCCTGAAGAAGCTTTGTATAGCGAAACATGTCGGGCAAGGATCTAAGTGGTGGCATCATTAGCCCCGCACTCAAATAAAGAGGACCTTACTTGTCAAACAACTCTGAATGGTCACCAGTATTATATTGGTTATATATATATATATATTTTCCCCCCTTTCTGTATGTATGTTTTGTAATGTTAACATGTCAATCACAAATGTTCCTTTTTTAGACTTTAATAAAATTTGTCAATTTTTACATATATGAAGCCATAAATTTTTGAGTATGATACCAGAAAAAGTCCCTTTAAGCCCACTTTTTACCAATGTGCCTAGCAGGAGTTGGTTGTTCTAGAATCATGCAATTTGGGATGTAGGTATCTATTAGAAATTATATGTAAATAATAGAGCACAATAAAATTAAGTAAACATTCAATTACAATATAATTTGTGTCACAATTGTATACGCAATATTGTTTTTTCTTTATTTTTTTCCCCACAAAAGTGGAGTTACCCTTTAATTACTCATACATTAATACTGCACATTACCACAACAAGCATAAAGCCGACTACGTCACTTCCTCCGTCTTTGGAGCGCAGTTGGAACACGGAACGCCGTTCTGGATTCAGAATCACTCCGGCAGATTTGCTTGATTTTAAATGTAAATTGCTGCATTTCAAATAAATGTTTACTTAAACCTTCTACACTATGAGCCTCTCCATGCTTTTTCTGCATATGTTTTGGTCCTGATAACTTTACCTGGTATCGAGTGGATTAATGTTGGGATATATGACAAATCGCTACACCCTAAGAGCTCTTTCACACAGGCGGACCGTTCAGATCCACCTGTCCGTTTTTTTGGAGGATCTGAATGGTCCCCCCTTGCATCCCTATGGGGCATTGGATGTCAGTCCGCTGACATCCAATCCAATCCGTCAAATCTGCACGGATGGAAACCCTATTTTCCATCCGCCCAGTGGATCGGATGGGATCGGATGAGAACGGAACAACGGTCCCTTCCCATCCGATTTCCCCCATAGAGATGCATGGGGAACTGACAGCTGTGTCTCCACACACAGCGAGGAGACACAGCTGTCATCCTCCTGCTCAGCGGGGGATCGGCGGATCAATCCCCTACTGAGAAAAACGGACTCCGTCCGACACACTTTATGAATGTCTTTGGATGATCTACAAACCCACCATATTCTCCTGTGAAATAGGCACAAAGGCACTTTCTTTGGATACAGACACTTATATTCACGTTGGACTTATATGTTTATTTATTCATTTATTTATATTCAACACAGATTTTTCTACGAAATATTTCAATTATTGTTTATAGTTTGAGTGCGGTCTCCTTTATCCCAGAAATATATTTATATTAAACAGAAATTTGATGTTATAATGTCCTGGTATAAAACTGAAAGAGAAACAAAAACAGACCAAAAAAATCACTTGTTCTTTATAAAAGTAGCAACATTAAATAGACGTGACTTTCACTAAAGACAGCTTTGCATTACTTATGTGCAGCCTTACACACCTGTGGAAGTGTACAATTTACTTAGTCAAAACAGTAGGTGGTATCCTCTTGTTATTTTGTTGGCAACACAAGGGAGATGATAATTATGGTAACTGAGAATCACAGTTACTAAGATGCTAAGAATGTGTCAGTACAATATATATTACATCCCAGGGATCCTTTGTTTTGCAGTGTTTGTAATCATATCACTTCCACTCTCTGCAGCTTGTTGATTTGTTGTCATGCTCTGCTTCCCTGTAAAGACAGAGCAAATATTGTGTCTAAATATTTAGACACAGTTTAGGGATGCTTTTTAAACACCATGATCCTGTACTTAATGGAAATTAAATATTATGGGAATTTTTCAACACGGAAGCAGACAGAATATGGAGCAGCTGTGTATGGCAACCAATCATTTTCTATCCTCCGCTTGTCCGGTTTGGGCCATCTGTCAGTTTTTCAGATCCAGGCTGAACCACATTGTATGTCTATGGACGGGCAGGTATAAACGGACGTACCTCCATTTACATCTACCTACATCTGCGTCAGTTAATGTGCAGTAAATGCAAAATATCTGCGTCCATTTCCATTTTTCTGCACATAAATGAGTGTTGTCTGTTTTATGTCCATTTTTTTTTATTCATTTTTAGGCAACAAATATATTTTTTGTTTATCCATTTTATTACCCATGATTAGTTTTTCAATAATTCAAAAACGGATGTGAACTGAACTGAAGATGTATGTCAGGGATCCTCAAACTACGGCCCTCCAGCTGTTGCGGAACTACACGTCCCATGAGGCATTGTAAAACTCTGACATTCACAGACATGACTAGGCATGATGGGAATTGTAGTTCCTGAACAACTGGAGGGCCAAAGTTTGAAGACCCCTGATGTATGTGCACACTGATTTAAACAGATGTGACCCGAATCAGTGTTCAGCAGATTTTTTTCTTAGCAGAAAATGTGACTGAACTGATAACACCCCTAACCTTTTCCCTGCCAGAGCCGGCTTTGCGTTTTTTTCTTTTTTTTACATGTTTAAAAAATCCTTTTAGGCCTGAAGATTATACAAAACCCCCAAAACATTATATCTTTTCTGAACGAAGTCACCATTAGAGAAAAAAAATAGTGATAGTTCCAATTTTTTTATGTCTCACGGTGTTACCGCAAAGGTCTAGGGAATGCAAAATTTCAGTAAAAAGAAAACTAAAGTAAATTTTAGGGTAAACAAATGCAATAAACCACCCAAATTTTTGGTAAAATATAAAATACGAGGTTGCACCAAGTAAATACAGTGGGGATTAAATGTTTGGACACCCCAGGTAAAAATTTGTATTAATGTGCATTAAGAAGCCAAGGAAAGATGGAAAAATCTCCAAAAGGCATCAAATTACAGATTAGACATTCTTATAATATGTCAACAAAAGTTAGATTTTATTTCCATCACTGACACTTTCAAAATAACAGAAAACAGAAAAATGGCATCTGCAAAAGTTTGGGCATCCTGCAGAGTTAATATCTTGTACTTGTAGATACCCAACATGTCAAACTTTAAACTTGTGTGCGCCCGTGAAATGATAACAAACTTCAGTCCCCTATATTTTCTATAGGTGATGCTTCAAAAGCCTCCTATAGGTCATTAGTTTAATGTTACGGAGGAGGCCTTGTGCTAAAATTATTTCTCTCACTCCGGCGTGCACGGCAATATGCAACATGTATATCGCAATCAGCGTTTTCATGTGTAGGCACCCCTGAAGCATGTGTTTACGATCGTACGTGCATATATGTGGGGGTGGGGGGCCTCAACATTTTTTTTGGGGGAAGATTTTATGTGCTTGGGTGTACATTTTTTATTTTACTTAACGTTTCTTTCCATCACATGGATATGTGATACATTTTAGGTGAAAGGTTCTAAAAGACCTTGCATGTCTCCTCCGGGCTCCCCTGAATGTTTTGCAATGCAGATGGCATTGCTTCCCAGCTAAGCTAGCCGGGGGCTCGGGGACACTGAGATGCTGACCTGGAAGTGACATCACTTTCTGGGTCACAGCAAGAAGGGGAGGGCAGCCACCCGAATGCTTTCACCTGACAGGCAGGTGTCTGCCTGTCAGTTTTACACACAATCCCAGTATGGCTGAAGTCACCGAATTGTGTCTGAAACCCTCCAGTGTCAGGTCCATATGACGTACGGACCTGGCAGCAAAAGGGTTAAAGCATATTTCCTCTTTTGCAGTCAAATTTGAGAAAACCCCACTATGTGTTTTTTATCTTTTTTTTAAGATTCACACTGCACAGTTGCGGCCCGTCCATTGGGGGCGCAGGAGCGCCGCCCCCCTATCCATGCATTCAGCCCCTTAATCTACATGCAGGGCGCCTGACGCATGGATTCCAATGTTTTTTTTTTTTTTTTAAGCATGTGATTAGCGCCAGAGGCTCTAATAGGCTTCAGAAAAGGGTGGGCCTGGGGCGCAGAGCACTGTGCTCTTAGCCCACCCAGTTGTGTGACAATAGCGAATGAATATTCACTATTGTCACATGGATTCTCCTCCTAGCCAATTAGGAAGTGGGTCCTGAGACCCATTTCCCAATTGCCCGAAGGGAGAAGCCATGCCATTGGCAAAGTAGGAGGAGGGGGAGGGAGTAAACACAAGAGACTGAGGGGAAGCCGCCTCTGCCACCGCTGCTGCCTGCCTGCCCTCCACATGGTGAATGAGCCGGCGACCTGGGGGAGGGGGTATGGTGTGCGGGCTGGTGTGGTCCGGGGGGGTATGGTGTGGTCCGTCTGCCGCCCCCCCCCCTCCCCTCCGGCCCATGGAGCACCAACCGCCACTAACACTGCATATCTAAAAACAATCTAAACAAGTCTTGCCTTTTAATTGTTTCTAAAGAGAAAGTGTCATGGCTGAATCTAAGAATTTCTAAAGAGTCTCACAGTGTCACACAGAGTGAGCTATAACTCAGACCCAAAAACGAAGCACGAGGACGATTTTTAAATTCATAATATATTTTTTTAAGGCTGACAGTCTTCAATTCTAGATTACAGCTGATCATGAAGAACTGTAAACAAAGGACAGACAGGGTTAATTATGTTAAGGGTAGAGAAAGAGAACAGCGCCATCTGAGTGTGGTAAAACAATTTATTGGTACACACAGTAATAGTGACTCACAGGAGGATTATAGAGATGCACCAAGAAGTAATGTTGTTCATCCGCTCTGTGGACTTGGAGTGGCATGTAGGTGTGCAGCTTCAGGTCCACGGCTGTGCCCGATGAAGAAGAACACATGCTCCAAACGCGTGCATTCCCCAGCTCCAACCTGACATAGTGACATTGAGTGAGAAGGAAGCTCCTGAGAAACAGGAAGTGCCGAAACCCACCGACACAGCCGGGGACCTAAAGCTGCAAACCCACACGCCACTCCACGTCCACAGAGCGGATGAACAACATTACTTCATGAAGAACTGTAAACAAAGTACAACCAGGGTTAATTATGTTAAGGATAGAGAAAGAGAGCAGCGCCATCTGAGTGTGGTACAACAATTTATTGGTACGCACAGTAATAGTGACTCACAGGAGGCTTGTAGAGGTGCACCAAGAAGTAATGTTGTTCATCCGCTCTGTGGCCGGGGATCTGAAGCTGCACACCCACACGCCACTCCATGTCCATAGAGCAGATGAATAACATTACTTCTTGGTGCATCTCTACAATCCTCCTGTGAGTCACTATTACTGTGTGGACCAATACATTGTTTTACCACACTCAGATGACGCTGCTCTCTTTCTCTATCCTTATCTGCCTACAGACCTCCTTCTAGCTCTCTCCAGAGCTGGCGGCTGTCCCAGCAATGCGGTTATCCCTCTACACATTTTCCTCTCCATGGGCTTCCTAAAGGACTAATCTGTGTGTAGTGCATCGAGACTCACACATTATATTGTGCAGTCTGTTTTGCTCCTGAGCGCTGGTTATTGTTATTGTGTAGGATTAATTATGTTAAAGAACTTTTTTTCCAACATTTCATATTCCTGATATATACCTGTTGTACCATGTGCTTGTATGAGAAATAATCATGTTCTCTTTGTATTGCTTCCTTTGGTGTTCCTGCCAGTCCCTCTGCTTTCCCAATAGAAAATGACCACACTAGGTATGAGAGAACAGCATAGATCAGTTTTTTTGGCTGTGCTAAGAGCTCAACTTGCTCTCTCAATTATCAGACTTGTGCAGGCATGCCCTATTCTGCACAGCCATTTAGTGGGAAGATCAGTGTATTGTTGTTTTTCTTCCTCTAGCTCTCTGAGCTTATGCAGCTGGAAACATAGAATATGTGATCACTTATAAAAAAAGGGGGGGGGGGATGGTATTTATACAGATTTTTTATATTTATACACAAATGTTTTGCCCTTCATTTCTAATTTAAACTACAACGAAATAAACTGAATGGGTTGTTTTACAAGGTAAGAGTTCACATATATTTTAAACATTCCTCCACAGCCCGCTACTACACATTAGAAAGCAGAGAGAGCATTGAACAATTTTTAAGCAAGTAAAAAAGCCCTTACAAAGGTAATCAGAATGTTTTCTTTTGTTTTGTTTAATTAGTAAGTTATACTATGTTAACAGGAACTTGTAACAAATATAATGTAGGGGAAATCCTAGTGTGGCTGCAAATGTGGAAATACACTTTAGGCTTTTGAATATGAAATATAGAAGCTGGCCGGTCATCACACACAGCTGCTCCAGATTCTGGCTGCTACAGTTTTGAATTCCCTAAATTCCCTTTAACCGGTTGCCGACCTCCGCACGACTATATACTGCAGCGGTCAGCCCCGGCCAGGCAGAGTGACGTATGGGTACGTCACTCGCCTGTCACTGACTTGTGAGCCAATCGCGGCTCGTTCACTGACAAGTCAGTGCGTGTGACCGGCGGACCCGATCGTCCGGTGAAGGGAGAAAGGCGGAGCGGCTTATGTAAACAAGCCGCCCGTCATTCTCCCTGGTGTAAAAATGAAGATCAGACGGTTCTACTATGTAGGACCGTTGATCTTTGTTTTTACACCAATAGCCATGTCCCTTTACAGTTAGAAACACACCCCTAGGACACACTTAACCCCTCCCTCTCCAATACAGTTAACCCCTTCCCTGCCAGTGTAATTTTTGCAGTAACAGTGCATATGTATAGCACTGATTACTGCAGTAATGTCACTGGTAACCCCAAAAGTGTCAAAAATGTCATTTAAGGGTCCGATCTGTCCGCCGCAATGTCGCAGTACCGAAAAAAATCGCAGATCGCCGCCATTACGCGTTAAAAAAAAACCACCAAAAATGACAGAAATCTTTCCCTTTGTTAGTAAACGCGATAACTTTTGCGCAAACCAATCAAAAAATGCTTTTTGCGATTTTTTTTACCAAACATATGTAGCATAAAACAAATTGGCTGAAAATGTTAAAAAAATTTGATTTTTACATTTTTTTGGGGAATTTCATGTAAAAAAATGTGAAAAATATTGTTATTTTTGCAAAATTGACTCTATTTTTTGTTTATAGCGCATGATCAAAAAATCGCACAGGTGATCAAATACCACCAAAAGAAAGCTCTGTTTGTGGGAAAAAAAAGGATGTCAAATTCGTTTAGGTACAGCGTCGCACGACCGCGCAATTGTCCGTTAAAGTCATGCAGTAAAAAATCGCAAAAAAACCCCTCGTCTTTTAGCAGCCAAATCCTCCGGGGCTTAAGTGGTTAAGTATGCTGAATCGTGGCAAATAAAATGCAAATGGATTATATAAGAAACAGTGCCGCGCAATATATTGAATTATCAAGTGTTACTGAGTGCACCCTAATGCATATCTATGTTTCAGTTCATATATATATATATATATATATACACACACTATATTGTCAAAAGTATTTGGACACCTGTCTTTACACGCACATGAACTTTAATGGCATTCCAGTCTAAGTCCACAGGGTTCAATATTGAGTTTGCAGCTATAACAGCTTCAACTCTTCTGGGAATCTGTCCACAAGGTTTATGAGTGTGTCTATGGGAATGTTTGACCATTCTTCCAAAAGTGCATTTGTGAGTCAGGTACTGATGTTGGGCGAGAAGGCCTGGCTTGCAGTCTTCGCTCTAATTCATCCCAAAGGTGTTCTATCGGGTTGAGGTCAGGACTCCACCCCAAACTCGCTCATCCATGTTTTTATTAACCTTTCTTTGTGCACCTGCTCCAAATCATTTGGTGGAGGAGGGATTATGGTGTGGGTTTGTTTTTCAGGGGTTGGGCTTGGCCCCTTAGTTCAGTGAAGGGAAATCTTAGGGCATCAACATATTAAGACATTTTGGACAATTTCATGCTCCCAACTTTATGGGAACAGTTTGGGGATGGCCCCTTCCTGTTCCAACATGACTGCACACCAGAGCACAAAGCAAGGTCCATAAAGACATGGATGAGCGAGTTTGGGGTGGAGAAACTTGAATGGCCTGACCTCAACCCGATAGAACACCTTTGGGATGAATTAGAGCGCAGACTGTGAGCCAGGCCTTCACGTCCATCATCAGTACCTGAACATCAGACTGGGATGCCATTAAAGTTCATCTGTGTGTGTTAAGGCAGGTGTCCCAATACTTTAATGTAGTGTATATAACTCTGGATTTCTTTTGTATACATTTTTTTTTTTTTTACTTTTGCACAAGTTATTTAAAATTTTTTTTACTTTTGTTAATTAATTTTGTTAATAAATTGCATGTAATGGTCTGTGTCTGAGTGATAGAGGTTATTATTTTGGTCCTTAAATAACACATATATTGCACACTATTGATATTATATATATATATATATATATATATATATATATATATATATATATATATATATATATATATATTTTTGTAAATATTAATTATTTATTTATTGAGGTTATACACTAGAGTTGATTTAGTAACAGTGGATTTTATATATATATATATATAGAAACATTTTATCAATTTGGGTGGATACGCACTAGGGTACACTCAGTAACACTGGATAATTTAATATATTGCACTGCACTGTTTCTTATATAATCTTGTTATATATAAGTGTAGGTGTGAACACTTGTCTGGTGTCAGTAGCAATATTATTGTGCATAAATGCTTTCAACAGCATACATTATCACTCTAAAGTAACCTCATGGTAGAAATAAAATTTAAATGGTTTTTCAAATGTAATTACATATATATTTGGAGGTAACTTGAAAGTCTTAGAGGGAATATTTAAGGATTGATGTTAACATCACAGCCAAGATTTGACTACCAGAACTAAAAGAAGAAATGCTAGTTCCAAGGTAAGCAAGTATAAGAGTGTATGGGATGCACAGGCCTGCTGAGAGTTCACACCACTTCTAAGAGTCAGCAATGGTAGCCTCCAGTGAATGTTGCTGCACCATTTGTGCCCCCCTGGCTTACCACTTGCCCACTGGGCACTTATACCCCCTTCCTAACCAGGCCAATTTTCAGCACTCTTACATTGTGAATGAAAATTACTCAGTCGTGCAACGTGGAACCATATTACATTTTTGTCCTTTTTTTCCCCCACAAGTAGAGGTTTATTTCGGTGGTATTTAATCACCACTGGGTTTTTTATTTTTTTGCTCTATAAATTAAAAAAGACCTAAAATTTTGTAAAAGAAAATGCATTTTCTTTGTTTTGGTTATAACACTTTGCAAATTAGGCCCCTTTCACACTTGCCGCTCCATCGGCGGACTCCGTTTTTCTCAGCGGGGGATCGATCCGCCGATTCCCCGCTGAGCAGGCGGATGGCAGCTCTGTATCCACGCTGTGTGTGGAGACGGAGGTGTCAGGTCTCCGCTCTTCTCTATGGGGGAATTGGATGAGAACGGACCGCCTGTCCTTTCTCATCCGATCCCATCCAATCCGATCCGCCAGACAGATGGAAAATAGCGTTTCCATCCGTCCGGATTTAACGGACAGGATCGTATGTCAGCGGACATGTCTCCGCTGACATCTGCTGTCCCATAGAGATGCATGGGACATCCGTTCAGATCTGCCTGAAAAACTGACAGGTGGATCTGAACGGTCCGCAAGTGTGAAAGGGGCCTTAGTCAATTTTCTATATAAATTTTGACCAAAAGTTATGCTGCTACATATTTTTGGTAAGAATAACCCAAATAAGTACATATTATTTGTGAAGGTTATAGAGTCTAAGGCCCCTTTCACACAGTGGAGTTAGTCGGCAGACTCAGTTTTTCTCAGCGGGGGATCGAGCAGGAGGATGGCAGCTGTGTCTCCGCGCTGTGTGCGGAGACACAGCTGTCAGGTCCTGCTGTTCTCTATGGGGGAATCGGATGGGAACGCACCGTCTGTTTGGTCTCATCGATCCGATCCGCTGGACAGATGCAAAATAGGGTTTCCATCCGTCCAAATTTGACGGATCGGATGTCAGCGGAGACATGTCCCATAGAGATACAGTACATGGGGCATCTGTTCCGATCCGCCAAAAAAACAGACAGGCAGATCTGAATGGTCCACCTGTGTGCCTAAGGGCCCTTTCACACTGTGGAGTCCCTCAGCGGACTCCGTTTTTCTCATGGGGGATTGATCCACATATCCCCGCTGAGCAGGAGGATGACAGCTGTGTCCCTGCGCTGTGTGCAGAGACACAGCTGTCAGGTCCCCATGCATCTCTATGGGGGAATCGGATGGGAACGGACCGTCGGTCCGTTCTCATCCGATCCCATCCGATCCGCTGGACGGATGGAAAATAGGGTTTCCATCCGTCCAGATTTGACGGATCGGATGTCAGCAGACATATCTCCGCTGACATCCGATGCCCCATAGAGATGGGGTGACCGTTCAGATCCACCAAAAAAACTGACAGGCCAATCTGAACGGTCCGCCTGTGTGAAAGGGGCCTAAAAGCTATGGTGGCAATCATTAAAAATTGATCACACCTGATGTACTGACGGCCTATCTTATTTCTTGAGACACTAACAAGCCAGGGAAGTACAAATACCCCCCAAATGACCCCTTTTTGGAAAGTAGACATTCCAATGTATTAAGTAAGAGGCATAGTGAATTTTAGGTTATAATTTTTCCCACAATTCTTTGCAAAATGAAGATTTATTTTTTTTTCCACAAAACTGTCAAATTACCAAGTTATTTCTCACACACTGTATTGGCATACTTGCAACTACACCTCAAAATATATTCTGCTACTCCTCCTGAGTATGACAATACCAAATGTGTGAGACTTTTACACAGCCTGGCCACATACAGGTCCAACATCCAAGTAGCATCCCCAGGCATTCTAGGAGCATAAATTAAACCTATAATTTCCTGTCACTCTTTTGAAGGCCCTGGAGAACCAGGACAATGAAAATGCCCACAAAATGGCCCAATTTTTTAAAGCAAACACCCCAATGTATATTCTATGAGGCATTATGAGTCTTTTGAACATTTTTTTCCACATGTTTTTCGAAAATGAGTAAAGAAAATGAAAATACAGTTTTTTTTTTTTTACATAAAGTTGTCCATTTATAAGATATTTCTAAGACACAGCATGTGCATACCACAGACTACACCCCAAAATACATGAATGAGGCATGGATGAGGCATGGGTGAGGCACAGATGGGTATAAATGAGACACAGATGGGCATGGGTGAGGCACAGATGGGCATGGATGAGGCATTGATGAGGCATAGATGGGCATGAATGAGGCACGGATGAGACATCGATGAAGCAGAGATGGGGATGAATGAGGCAGACATGGGAATGGATGAGGCACCGATGAGGATGAATGAGGCACAGATGGGCATGGATGAGGCATGGATGAGGCGCAGATGGGCATGCATTAAGCACAGAAGAGGCAAAGATGAGGCACAGATGGGAATAGTTGAGGCATTGCAAATAGAGGAGTCAGAAGTGTGACTATGACCAGAAGCACCTTAAAAAAGAGGCTGCATGGGACCAGCTATATTGATGAAGAAACTCTGCTGGAGTGGGGAATAAGGTAAGTATTATTCCTCATTTCTCTTCCCCTTAACAAAAATGAGCAGTTAACCCTTGCAGTATTGGGGAACCTTACTGTTAGAGTATTTTTTTTGTATTATGTATGGAGTCAGGCTTTTAATCCAGATCAAATAGAAGATTGGGGAAACCTAGCCTACAGATATTTCAGAGTCTGAAACACATAGGTAAAATGATTTGTTCTATACTTGCCATTTAGGACAAAGTAAGAATTTCTCCATATAGCCCACCTGCCAAGTATGTTTACTTACCCAGCCATGCTTCCTGCCTCCCTGCTGCAGCCTAAGTTCCTTTGTTGACTGGTGTTGAGACCTAGAGAGAAGGATGATATCATTGCACACATGTGGCAAAGAAGCATGACTATGTAAATATACATGCCTGGGAGATGGGCTATATACAGATACTATTACTTTGTTCTGAAAATGACAAAATAACATTACCTTTTGTAGAAGTTCCTTTCTTCCTCTGCACAGCTCCTGCTGGTTCAGTCCTTAGGGAACTGACAGGACTCTTCTCAGTTCAGTAGCAGCCTCTTACAGAAAGGAACTCAAAACCCCTTGAAAAGTAGTACAATTGGAGTGAAGTAGCTTCCATTGTGGCCACTGATCCCAACACCATTTCTTCATGCAACACTAGCCCCTTTCACCAGCCCTCCTGGCTGCCTCTCTACACCAGTCTGCCCGACTGACGCTTCACAAGCCCACCCAAATGACTCTCTGGGGATTTTCTTGGGGAAAAGGCAGTAGATTTAAGCCCACTGCTGTCCCCAACAGTGAATCACTACTCACTCTGTCTTTTCTTGCTCCCGTGCCTCCAGGAAAGCCTCCTCCCTGTGTTTTTGGTAGGACCCTTTAAGCGCCCAAGTCCAGGCCCAAGGCAGGTCACCCCCTCAGAATAGGGGGTACCCCTCAGGGCCACAGATAGCCTCCTCAACACTGAATCTCCATCTACCACGGACTGCCCTTGCTGGCATGGCCCATGTTTATTTATGGGATTGTCCCAGTCACCTGCATGCCCACTTCCAGGGAATGGCTGAGGCCCCACAAAAATTCATGGTAGCCCCTCCTAACCCCCACCCTCTAGTTCTAGAACAGTCTCCAACCTTCTAAACCAGAGGAAGGTATCAGAGAGAGCTGCCAAGATGAGTCATCCAGCCCTGGCCTCTAATAACCCTTACCCAATTCCATGACTCAGGTTATTCCTGGCCAGAACTATGCTTTTTCCTACTCTCACTTCTAGCACACACTAGAGAGTGCTACACTTTCAAAAGTGTATCAGTCAAAGTGTAAAATCATCTATTCATTTTCAATTGTGTTTCATTTATTTCTACCCTGTTGCTATTCATCTAAATGATCTTGAAGTTTGTAAGCTTACTTTGTGAGGAACCCCACAAATTGACTTTCTTGAATTCTTTGGCATGTATTCACTATACCCTGTGAGTAGGCATTGCTGTGTCACACATTTCACAGAGCTTGCCTTCTGAACTCCAAAGCTGCTGAGAGGAAGAGTTTCAGAAGATGGAGTAAGTACAGGAATCACTTCTTGTAGGCAGCAAGGAACAATAGGAGATATACTGTAGTACTTAGGAGTTGAAAGTAAACAGCAAAATATCTAAAAAAACACATCTCTTCTTATGAACTATCATGGTCAGGAAGAATAGCAGTTATGAAGATGATGCTACTGCCTAAGCTCATATATTACTTCAGAACAATTTCCATTTGTTTACCTGAGTCTCTTTTTTTTTTTTTTAAAATATAAAATTGGAAAAATAGCAGGGATGAAAATCTCATACTTAGTGCTTATTAAGCATAGGTACTGTATATGGGCAGTATGAGTTTCCCTATAGTGCAAAACTATTACTATGCAGCAATTTTGGACCAATTGAAAACCTGGTTTGACCTCAACATGGACAAGCTATGGGTACACATAGAAAAAGCAATTCTAGAACACAGGGAGCTTCCATCACTCCTATTAGCTAAACTCACATAGGCTCCCCTAACATATCCAGAGTTTCCCTCTATAGAAGGCACACTTAAGGCCTGAGACAAACTACACACTATCACTTCAACCGAGTCTAACGAAAGACGTGAGGATTTTCCCATCCAAACTCTCGAATATTTCTTCCCTAACCTGAGGGTATCTCGGTGGTTACGATGCAACATATTGACATATAAATACCTACTATCCATATATACTGATCCCTTACCTTACTCCCTGATTCAAGTGCAGCATTTTTACACAAACCACCCTAATATCCACTATATGCTTCAAGTTTTGTGGGAATATCTAAAAAAACATTTTTTAACCACTTGAGCCCCAGAGGATTTGGCTGCTCAAAGACCAGAGCCTATTTTGTGAATTGGCACTGCTGTACCCAAATGAAATTGACATCCTTTTTTTCCCACAAACAGAGTTTTCTTTTGGTTCTATTTTATCACCTGTGCAATTTTTACTTTTTGCGCTATAAACAATAAAAGAACGAAAATTTTGAAAAAAATAACAATATTTTTCACTTTTTTTTTATATGAAATCCCCCCCCCCCCCCCCAAAAAATGTAAAAATCTAAATTTTTTAACATTTTAGGCCAATTTGTTTTCTGCTACCTATTTTTGGTAAAAAAAAAATAGCAATAGGCGTATTTTGATTGGTTTGCGCAAAAGTTATTGCGTTTACAAACTAAGGGAAAGATTTATGTAATTTTTATTGTTTTTTTTTTTTAACGAGTAATGGAGGCGATCTGCGATTTTTTTTGTGGGACTGCGACATTGCGGCGGACAGATTGGACCCCTGACTGACATTTTTGACACTTTTGGGGGTACCAGTGACATTACTACAGTAATCAGTGCTATACATATGCACTCTTACTGTAAAAATGACACTGGCAGGGAAGGGGTTCATTTTATTAGTCATCAAGGGGTTAAGTGTGTCCCTAGGGGCGTGTTTCTAACTGTAAAGGGGTGTGGCTTTTGATGTAACCACAGAGACATACGATCCTACATAGCAGGATTGTATGATCTCTGCTGTTACACCAGGGAGAATGACAGGCGACAGGCGGCTTTGTTCACATTAGCCGCCTGCCTTTCTCCCTCTCCACCGGGAGATTGCGAGTGACCGGCGGACATCGGGTCCGCCGGTCACGCGCGCGGGGATTAAATTAATAACATTCCCACCACCCAATTTAGAAGCATGCTGAGCATCTTACTATCATTGTGAAATGGAAATCTGCTTTTGACACCCAATATTTCTGAAGAAATTCACAGAGTTACATCCCAATGCCAGTATGAGGAATACTTTGCATTACAATCTAACAGCATAGGCTCTTTCATTCCACAATGGAAGCCCTGGGTCTTACACTATCCAACAGATGATTAAACGGTATTGTTTGATTCACTATCCTCTCGTATTGATGACTGTTTAGTAGAACTACATACCCTGGTACACAAATGTTATGTTATTTTATTACTTTTTTCTTTATGATATTGTCTTATTAGTTTACAATTATAACTTGAAAAATGCTCATTTTCATTTTTCGTTATGCTACTGTGGATGTCACGTTACAGTTGTACGTGACATCCACAGTAGAATAAGTGTGCTGTCTCATTAAAATATTATCAATGTGACATAGCTTGCTGATTGTTTCTGTAACCCAATGTATATTACTAAACAATTGATGTAATATTTTTTTCTGGTCTAAGCTTCAATACAAATTAATTGAAAGAAAGTAAAAAGCAGAGGAGAAGCTGCAAAGCAAGCAGGGAGTCCAGGAAGTTGTTGAAATAGATGGCCAGAAGACAGGCAGAACTCACAACATAAAAAAAATAAATAAAAAGCAGTGCTAAACTATCCACCTAACACAGAAAATACAAAGTGTAATGTGCAAAGAGTTAAGCAAGTTTACTCTTAAAAAGTCCAAAGAATGCAAGAGTGCAACCTGAATGGATTGATGCGTTCCACCACCAAACACCAACAATAAGCATTTGCCTTTTACCAGATGATGTGGACCAAAAATTATAATGGTCATAAGTACACGTGATAACCCATGGAAAACTGGATACAGAGGCAGATGATGGCTCTCCAAATAAATAACGAATAAAAGAAAAAAATGAACATAGTGAACCCTGTTTAAATCTACAGTATGTTCTTTTATTTAAAAATTAAAAGAATTACCTCAGAATGACTTGTATTCATGCAAAATCAAAACAGATCCAAGCAGACTGTTGGCTCATGGAAAAGCAAAGCCATGAGTGGCGGCTCAACGTGCGTGATGTCGCCAGTATCAGGCCAATTCTGACCTGTTTTTTCATCTGTGACGTCCTCTAAGGGGCGGGCGGAACCCCTAAGAGGACGTCACAGTTGGGATTTGCCTGGTACTGATGACATCACACACTTGCATTCTTCCACATATTGGAAAGACTTTTCCATATAAGTGTATCACATATTGCATTCTTCCACATATTGGAAGGACTTTTCCATATAAGTGTATTACATACCTTCATATGTTTGTTTGTTTTTTTAACTATGGATATATGGATCTGCTTAATTTATGTATTACCATATGAATTTGCCTAATTCCTAGAAAGGATAATTTTTACACTTTGCAATTTTTTTACCTAGTTCATGTGTGATTATATGAACTTGCTTAACTCTTTGCACATCATTACACTTTGTATTTTCTGTGTTAAGTGGATGGTTTAGCGCTGCTTTTTATTTTTGTTTTTATGTTTATAGCTGGTATCACAGTTGGATAAGTGTCTGTTTGTTTTATACATTGCTTTTGACCTAGCGCAGATTTTTTTTTTTAGATTTTTATTTAGAACTCATAACATAAATCCAAAATTTCCAATTAAGCTTACGTTGGATTATCAAAAATAACTATTATTTGTAGTGCCATTACAATGCTGATATTTTCAAATGAAAGTGTATGCTGTGACCATAGAACCCCTTTAAGATAATGAAACAAGGGGCAGCCTTCAGTTACTTTTTCTACTCATAAGTTTTTTACCCCAGGTGATTCCCTGCAGATCTGGCATCTTTATGGTTTTAAAAACAGAGACAAATGCATTTATTTTTTCACTTTTAAACTTCTCATTACAAACAAAGCTTGGTGAATAATTAACACAACACATTTAATCTAAATGAAGTAAAAAAAAAATGTAGTCTTCATCCTGATTATTATCGTTCTGCTAATGAGATTTTGCACTTGAGAAGTTTTGTGCAGAAACGCTGAAATATATTTCATTGCCAGTTGCCTGCCCCAAAATATAGCTCTAATGTTCTTTTACGTGTCATTATGTGTCATTATTGCCAGTCATATGGCACAAACAAGTGAAGACCTTCCAAGATCTTATCAGTCAATTTAGTTTTCCCCCTGGTGAGCTTAACTGAAATGCACATTGGCACGAGTCATTGATTGACTACAAACATGAAAATGATCAAAGCAGCAATTTTCTGAGGATGTGAGTGAGATAACGTCATCTCGGCATGCTTCTAAAAAATACAGAAAAATAAAAAGTGCTCAGTACTGAAATTGTAATTTAAAAGTCAAATAAGATTTTTACATATGTAACATATAACAGAGAAAAAGGTTGAATGTTTTCTATTTTTATCCACTGTCATCCACAGCGCTGCTCATGCATACAATAACAGCAGGGGTTTCACAACACTATACATTCAGAAACTGAAACTGAATGTAGATGTGTATATGGGAAAAGTGGACAGTCCAATTCATTTCAAATGATAATTAAACTGTTGACTTAAAGTCCGACTTTCATTCAATTAAGCCTTATTTCTGGTAGTAGTTTCCTGTGTCAAATTCAGGCAAGCATTTGCCTGTAACATTACCAACACAGAGGGCATATGCAGGTAGTTCTAACGACAACTACTTTACTGGTTCCCGACCACCTGCCGCCTTTTTACTGCTGCAGTGCGGCTCTCCTGCACGAACCGACGTAGACCTACATCGGTCGCGCGCCTGCAGCTAGGGGGCGAGTGCGCACCGGTGGCCGCGCGCTCCTACCCCCTCTCGGCAGCGGGGATGCTGATGCACAGGGCAGGCGGCTCCAATTTTGGTCTGACACCCGCGATCGCTCCCTGCTGAGAGAGAAGAGCGGTCAGCTGTTGTAAATACAGCTGACCATTCTTCTCTCTGTAATGATCACAGAGCACCTGTGATCCTTCTATATAGCAACACAGGTCTCTGTGATCATTACACAAGCCCTGCCCACCCACAGTTAGAAACATGCCCCTAGGTACACATTTAACCCCTTGATCACTTACTGTGTTAACCCCTTCCCTGCCAGTGTCATTATCACAGTAACAGTGCATATTTTTAGCACTGATTACTGCAGTAATGTCAGTGGTCCCCCCAAAAGTGTCAAAAATGTCAGTTAGGAGTCTGATCTGTCCGCCGCAATGTGACAGTCCCACAAAAAATCGCAGATCGCTGCCATTACTAGTAAAAAAAAATAACAAAAACAATAAAAAATACATAAATCTTTCCCATAGTTAGTAGACGCGATAACTTTTGCGCAAACCAATCAAAATACGCTTATTGCGATTTTTTCTACCAAAAATATGCAGCAGAAAACAAATTGGCTACAATGTTAAAAAAATTTGATTTTTACATTATTTTTTCGGAAATGTTATATAGCAGAATGTGAAAAATATTGTTTTTTTTTTTCAGAATTGTTGTTCTTTTTTTGTTTATAGCTCAAAAAATAAAAATCGCACAGGTGATCAAATACCACCAAAATAAAGCTCTATTTGTGGGAAAAAAAGGACATCAATTTTATTTGGGTACAGCATCGCATGACCGCACAATTGTCCGTTAAAATTAGCGCAGTGCTGAATCACAAAATATGGCCTGGTCATTAAGGGGGAAAATCTTCCGGTTCAGAAGTGGTTAAGAACCTATTGCAGCAACAGATTATTAAAAAATGACTGCAAGTTTGCAGATTAAGAAACTGGATAATGAAGACCAG
Source organism: Pelophylax lessonae (assembly GCF_965119305.1). Taxonomy (NCBI): domain Eukaryota; kingdom Metazoa; phylum Chordata; class Amphibia; order Anura; family Ranidae; genus Pelophylax; species Pelophylax lessonae. Next base: position 83,501,673 of record NC_138769.1, on the reverse strand, counting down.
CTTTGAGCTGGAGTACAGAGGTACACCAGTGGAGCGTGTGGGAAGATGTCATATATGTGATAGCTTCCCATACAGCACTGTATCCCTGGCACCAGTCAGCTGTTGGCCAGGGAATCTAAATAAAAAGGGTTTAAATACCAGCGCTATGGAGTTTTCAGTACTTTTTGGACTAAAAAATGGTGGTGTAAGCTGCCCCCAACCTACCACTGAGGTAGTAAAATGGTAAAAGGTGCAAGTGATGTTGGGACCGGCGCTACCACATAAATATTGTGTTTGTGCAATTTCATACACTGTGTAATTCATATAAAACATATAAAAGTGCATATAGTGCTTAAACCAAAGTGCTGCGTGCTGTAAACCTTTTATATATTCGCATGGGCTGTGCTCAGTGTACCATATAAACACATGTATACATATAAAGTGCTGAGTGCTAATGATAACCACGTGTGTGATTGCGTGCTAAACAAAGTTTGGCGCCAGTGGGTGTACCACAAATTGCACCGTTGCTTACCGCACTCTTAGGATGGTGGCTCAGCACTCCCTGGTCACTAGAACAGAAAACAAGCCTCCATTGCGTAGTATATCCTTGTTAGGGTAAAACAACGTAGCATCCACTCACATTTAGGGAGTTCACTATCAGCTTGAGGTGTTCGCCGGGTCGCTTCCGCGTTCCACCAGCTCAAACCACCGTTCCCGGAAGTGACGTACTGACGTACGCAAACCACACCATCCTAAGAGTGCGGTAAGCAACGGTGCAATTTGTGGTACACCCACTGGCGCCAAACTTTGTTTAGCACGCAATCACACACGTGGTTATCATTAGCACTCAGCACTTTATATGTATACATGTGTTTATATGGTACACTGAGCACAGCCCATGCGAATATATAAAAGGTTTACAGCACGCAGCACTTTGGTTTAAGCACTATATGCACTTTTATATGTTTTATATGAATTACACAGTGTATGAAATTGCACAAACACAATATTTATGTGGTAGCGCCGGTCCCAACATCACTTGCACCTTTTACCAGGGAATCTAAATGTACGCAAAGCGGCCAGGGATAGTGGTAATGTGAATACCCAAATATGGCAAAGCCTAGACTTGTGTCACTGGGTGGGTGGAGCCTGAGGGGGAAATGCTGGACTAGTGCCCCTTCAGGTTCGCCTTGCTTTTGATTGACAGCACAGAACAGTGGGCAGATTTGAAAGCTGCTATTGGACTAAATAGCAGCTATGAATTAGTTTACTCCTACATGCAGCCAATCAACAATCAGGTGGACCAGATGGGGAATTAAGCTCTTAGCTGTCCATCAGTTCCCAATCAGGCTCCGCCCATACCTATTTCAAAGCTTCTCAGTGATGCACCTGTCATTGTGATGGGTGCAGTGGCTAGGTAGGGAGGGAGCGCCCTGAAGAATAAGTGCGTGGTATAGACACCTTAACCTCAGGCCAGCACCAACAGATTCATGTACCAGTCTGCGTCAGGTACATAAATCGAATACCATAACAGATCTGCCCTACTCCAAGCCTTTGCTATTAGTCACTCTGTATTCAGGTGCTGGCAGAGATAGAGCACATCTCACTCCAAAATTTATTATGGCATGCAGGTACTGCTGCACACTGTATTAAACTCCAATGTAGGGTAAATTAAACACCCTCAACCCCCATGACCAATAGGCTGGGATCTTAGCTGAAGCTTATCTTTCATTTACTTTACATTGGAGTTGATTACAGTGTGCAGGGGTACCTGCATTAATTAGCCACACGCACCAAGAATTTTGACATGGCAGCCGACAGTATTCTGCTACACTTTTTATAAGTTCCTCACAAATATTTACAATATTAAAGGGTAACAGATGAAAAACTGTCTTTTTCAAAATGTGCAAGTTCCAGTTTTTGCATTTACTTGCATTCAGTGGTATTCAGCTTAACCGTGTTTTTAAAAAAATGAAATCTGTGTGTTCAGGAGCAGATTGGATACTCCAAATACATCCAAAAGCACGTAAATGTGTGTGTAAGGGAAAGTACACCCAGATACATTTAAACACAAGAGAAATTGATCTGGGGACTATAGAGTTTGGTTATTGTTCCTAGATCAATTTCTTCTGCAAAACTAACACAGTGGACCTGTGTACATTATGCAAGTTTCATTTGGTTCCTGATTAAATCGCGGAAAATTCCTATATGGATGATACTGTCACTGTCCTCACCTTGACATGCTTTTATTGGAAAATCAAAGGAGCCAGAAATAATTTCTTTAGCCAAGCTGTAGCTTCATCCATTTAAATGTAGCCACTTTGTGAGAATTTGGACAAGCTGCCACCATTACATAGTGGAACAATCTGTAAAAAAATTAGTAATGCATTTAGAGCCTGTCTGAAATAATGTGTAAAGGCAATACTGAGTATTAATATTCTTTAACGTCTTTTTAAACAAAAAACTGTAGATTTCCCTAAATAGAACTACATCTCAGGAGGTGATCTGTTATTACAGGATAACATTGCGAGAGTATATCACGGGTCAGTCTTCGAGAAATTTTCTCTGTTGGGGTCATACACTGGACATAAAGGAATGAGGAAAGGAAAGCCATGGAAGTACAGTGTCCAGTGGGAGGACACATGCATGTGTGTGGTCTGTCAAGGAAATGCAAGCCAGGTGCTCACCTCTAAGAAACAGACATAAGCTACTTTTCAGTAAGTCTTTGAGGGGAGAGTTTGACCAGCTTGACCCAAGAGATAAAATGGTAGTGCCTGGAGAATATGTAAAAAGTTTAGTGCAGTCACTACTTCATGCCACTCACTCCATCAAAGTAACCTGTCATCCAGGTACAAGTAGAGCAAGTAAAAGTATCCACACATTGAGCAATTTCCCTGTGTAATGGCATTGTTGCTTCCTACATTTTTGATGAATGAAATTATAAGATAAATATAGCATACCACTAAGTATGTGAGGTGTAGATATGTATTGAAAATTACATTCTGACATGATACAATAACTCCTCCAGTATGTAAATTGCAAAATCTTTCACATTTTGGTAATATAAACCTGATTAAAAAGTATTTTGGAACTCATGGATAGTCTGTGATATCTGTTGAATAGATAGAAGACTCTTGTGCTATCACTATATAAAGAACAAAAAAGTGGGATGTGATATGGTTAATAAAGGGTCACTGCTACCACTCAAACGCTTATCCGTAGAGATAAAAATGTAAGAATTAGTGTAGCGCTACTTAATTATTTAATTCTGTGATATCTGTTATTGCCCATATAAACCTGTACTATCATATCACTGGCTTACTGCACATTTGTTGGTTATCTTTACTAAGATTTCCTTCCTTTCCTTTCCTTACCTTCATTTTGTAAAGTGCAATAAAATCTCATCCCAGGTAGAGGCAATCCAGATTGAACTACTCAAATTTATCTGGCAGAATAAGAAGCCTTGTATGGGGCATTTGTTAATGTGTAGATCCCAATATAGAGGAGGCTTGGTTTTTCCAGACCTTTGGAAATACTACTTGGCTGCTCAGTTGATACATTTAGTGCAACGGCATACCTCCCCAACCTTTATACCATGGCTTTAATTTGAAAGAATTTTGGTAGCTCCTCACTATCTCCCTGGCCTCCTCTGGTCATGCTCTATAAGCCTGAGAGATGTTGGACCACTTAATGGTATTTTGAGCCAATCCCTTTATCTCTGGTCCCTCTTTAAGGAGACATTTAAATTACTTTCTTGGTTATGTCCTGTCATTAATGAGTAGTAAATGTATTCTCTAGAGTTCTTTCTATACCTGTGTTGCACCCCCCACATATGTCTGTTGGGTATATTAGACGAAGAACTATGGCCAAAATATACCAGGATTCTATTGAGGGAAACCCTATTTTTGGCTCGAAAGGTCTATTGCGCTTAAGTGGAATCAATCTGCTCCGCCATCTATCCAGCAATGGATCCAGATGGTGATTCAGATATTGCCCTATGAAAAAAAAAATTTTGAACACAGGGGCTGCCCCAATAAGTATGACAAGGTGTGGGATGTATGGTGTTCCTCCGCCCTCACCACCACTTACATGTAAGGAAAGTACTATTTGTTATTGTTCTTTGTTTGCATAGGGGAATATATTCATGTACTAGTTGTAGCTTTGTTATATATTCAATTGGGATGTACTGAATCAAAGTGGGATTTGTCACTGATCTTTGTTACGATTGGAAGCTTAAACTCATACAAATATGACTCTGTAACCATTATATCTATGTGTACCAAACTCTGTACCTTTTTTTATTTATTATCTTCATGCTCACGTTGAGCATGTTGAATGCTGTACCGATTTGTCCTTTGCTTCTTTGTCAATAAAAAGAGTTTTAACAAAAAAATACTTTCTAGACCCCCCTTCCCGCTTAGCTTCATTCTTGAGTGAACCCACATCCCCCCCCTCCAGCATATATTACAGGACCTGAGTTTGCAGGTTGAATTGAACATGGCCTGGCGACCCTTGACTCTTTATTACAATGATCCTCCTTTTGCTCATTTGGTTATCTTCAACAGAATTATGTATTTTCTGTAAGTATTTACAGATCCGACACCTTCACTATTACGTTACTGGACGATGGTATGGCCAGGACCCATTTGAAAGGTTATGTGGTGAGGGATCTAAAGATAAGGGAACTATCTCAAGCTTGTACAAATACCTTAATGAACTTTATACTCTAGCCAAGTCTACTGCTATGCTGAGTTGGGAATCAGAGATAGGTCACAAGCTCTCTGCAGAGGACTGGCTTGATATGGTCTCCAATATGCATAAATGTACTCGCTCCATTGCTATCAAGTAGACCATAGTTTTTGTTTCATATCCATTGGTATTATACCCCTGATAAGCTCCACATGTTTTACCCCTTAGAGCCTGCCGCTTACTTCCGGGGCTGTTAGGAGAGGGGCACGCTCCTTCACACTTTTGGAGCTGTGGAGCGCTATGGTCTTTATGGCAGCAGGCCACTATGAGGATATTTCAGATCATGGGCATGCTAATTACATTGACTTAACATATGTGTATCCCCTATGCTGAACTCCCAGAGGTTCCGCCCCCTTGCCAAAAACTGGCACATATATTATTCATTGCTATCCAGTGAGCCCTCAACTGGCAAACCTCATCTGTACCTTGGTAACAGGTGCTTCACCATATGGATTTAATAAAACTGATGGAGAGAATACATCATACCTTTAAGGACTCCATGCGTATATTCGACCGTAAATGGGAATACTGGTCAGCCAAAAAACACCCTGTGTATTAGTAAGACCTCCCCATCTGATCTAAGTCAATTTAGTAGAGCAGTTTTTCTAGGATTTGCCTGGTTTCACCAACTCACATTTACAGATGTACATGATCAGGAAATGATATGTCAAAACATCTTTTTTTTTATGTCTTGACCCCTATTTGTTTGTTAGTAGTTTCTCTTTTGTTTAAATATTCTTTAATTCTCTATTTATTTTGACTCTATTTAAGAGAGATGTACTCTTGATTGTGTCTATCCTGCTTTGTGGATGTAATTGCAGATTTCTCTGTGTTTCCTTTTTATGTATATGTTGATATCCTTCAATCAAAACTTTGGTAAACAAAAAAATCTCATCCCAGGGTATTTTTTTGAGGACAACAGGTTTGTTATTGTCTTTTTTTGCTTCAGGTAACCTCAGTTAAATGACATGTGGTAAATGGAATGTATGCTTTGCAGAAAGAATTTTTGGTAGCAGGCATACCTATCTTTGAGTGATCTGTAGGTGAGCTTTTATTGTAAAATATGTTGTGGTTATGTTTAGAACATTAATACAGAATATTTTCCTTTTTTCAGTTTAAAAATAAACTATGTGGTGGTGTTTTTGGAGTTGAAATGGGGATAAATAAATACTTATAATATTGTCGAAGGAGAACTGGCACACAGTTGAATCAAGCTAAAGGCCAGAGTGCAAATCACAGAATGTAGAAATATCCAATACATTTGAGGCACTCACAAGTCTTCCAGGGGGAAAGAATGATTATTATTAGGGATGGGCTTGATGTCCAACTCGAACATCAGCTGTTAGTGTGTTCGCTGAACACATAAACAAATGGGGCGCTCGGCGGGAGGTTCTTCAAAGAGCCACCAAAGATATCCCCATAATGCACTGCGCTGGTGCAGTGAATAAATTACTGATGATTTGCCAAAGCATGCACATGACCTGTATGCTTTGGCCAATCACAGCACAGTGTCCTGTCAGAGCCATGATTGGCCAAAGGCAGGCTGCCTTTAGCCAATCATGGCTCAGGGGCTAAGTCCACGCCCTACACTATATAAGGCTGCTGCTTACACAGCAGCCGTGTATAGTGTATGATAATAGGGGTTAGGCAGGTAGTTAGTGGATTGTGAGTTGAGTTAGTTTAGTGCAGTCAGTGTAGTGTTCAGGCATACTCCACTTTTTAATGTATCAATATGTTGTATTCTTGGGTCCCCGCTCAGTGCTCCCCAAATGTTGTGTCCCTGTCACTTATAATTTGTGAGCGGTGCCAAGCTGACAGAGATTTCCCATAGATGTCAATATTAAAGAAAGGGAGCAGTGCCATATCAAGCTGACCGAGATTTTCCATAGACACCAATGAGCACTGAAAGCTGAAAATTGGTCTAGGCAGGAAGGGGGTGAATGTGCCCTGTATTTAAGTGGTTAAGGTAAACCCTATGGCAGACTTTTTTTTTAAAAATGGCATGGGCCCCCCCCCCCAAAATCTATCCCAGGCCCTTTGTGTCTGGTATGGATTTTAAGAGGAACTCCACGACAAAATTGAAAAAAAAATATGGTGTGGGGTCCCCCTCAAAATCCATACCAGGCCCATTTGGTCTGGTACAGATTTTTAGAAAAAATCCATGCCAAAATTGGAAAAAAAAAAAAAAAAAACGGTGTTGGTGTGGGGACCCCCCCAAAATCCATACCAGACCCTTATCTGAGCAAGCAGCCTGGCTGGCCAAGACGCGGGGGGGGGGGGGGGGGCGAGGCTGAGCGAGAGACCCCCTCCTGAACCATACCATGCCACTTGCCCTCAACATGGGGAGGGTGCTTTAGGTGCCCCCCAAAGCACCTTGCCCCCATATGATGAGGACAAGGGCCTCTTCCCAACAACCCTGGGCTGTGGTTGTGGGGGTCTGTGGGTGGGGGACTTATTGGGATCTGGAAGCCCCTTTTAACAAGGGGTCCCCAGATCCACCCCCCCCCCCCCCAGTACCTATGTGAATAGATACCCCCTACCCATTCACCATAAAAAGTGTACGCAAAAATAAACACAAAAGCCAGTTTTTGGCAAGTCCTTTATTCAAAAATAAAAAAATAGTGTCTCCCGATGTAAATCCATTGTCAATCATGTCGCCCGCTGCACCCGAAAAATAGAAAAAGAAAAAATAGACGCTTCCGTCTCTTCAGATGCCTCCCGGCTAATGAGCCGCTTGAGCCATGACAGCTCTTTTATAGGCAAGGGGCGGGGACACCCAGTTACATCAACTGGTGGCACCGCCCCTTCTGACGTCATGTGACATGTGCACCCTCCCCATGTTGAGGTCAAGCCGCCTGGTATGGCTAAGGAGGGGGGGGGGGCGCTCACTCATCCACCCCTATCCTGGCCAGCCAGGCTGCTTGCTCGGATAAGGGTCTGGTATGGAATGGGGGGTGAACCACGCCGTTTTTTTTTGTTTTCATTTTTGTCATCTGGATTGCTGGGAACCGACAACACATTACAGCTGCGAGCAAGTTTAAATTACATTTTTTTCCTTTAGAAATGTCAGTATTGCTGCAGCAGGCTACATACAGTGGGTACGGAAAGTATTCAGACCCCCTTAAATTTTTCACTCTTTGTTATATTGCAGCCATTTGCTAAATTCATTTAAGTTCATTCTTCTTCCTCATGAATGTACACATAGCACCCCCTACTGACAGAAAAACACAGAATTGTTGACATTGTTGCAGATTTATTAAAAAAGAAAAACTGAAATATCACATGGTCCTAAGTATTCAGACCCTTTGCTGTGACACTCATATATTTAACTTAGGTGCTTTCCATTTCTTCTGATCATCCTTGAGATGGTTCTACGCCTTCATTTGAGTCCAGCTGTGTTTGATTATACTGATTGAACTTTATTAGGAAAGCCACACACCTGTCTATATAAGACCTTCCAGATCACAATGCATGTCAGAGCAAATGAGAATCATGAGGTCAAAGGAAATGCCTGAAGAGCTCAGAGACAGAATTGTGGCAAGGCACAGATCTGGCCAAGGTTACAAAAAGATTTCTGCTGCACTTAAGGTTCCTAAGAGCACAGTGACCTCCATAATCCTCAAATGGAAGACGTTTGGGACTACCAGAACCCTTCCTAGAGCTGGCCGTCCGGCCAAACTGAGCTATCGGGGGAGAAGAGCCTTGGTGAGAGAGGTAAAGAAGAACCCAAAGATCACTGTGGCTGAGCTCCAGAGATGCAGTCAGGAGATGGGAGAAAATTGTAGAAAGTCAACCATCACTGCAGCCCTCCACCAGTCGGGGCTTTATGGCAGAGTGGCCCGATGGAAGCCTCTCCTCAGTGTAAGACACATGAAAGCCCGCATGGAGTTTGCTAAAAAACACCTGAAGGACTCCAAGATGGTGAGAAATAAGATTCTCTGGTCTGATGAGACCAAAATAGAACTTTTTGGCCTTAATTCTAAGCGGTATGTGTGGAGAAAACCAGGCACTGCTCATCACCTGTCCAATACAGTCCCAACAGTGAAGCATGGTGGTGGCAGTATCATGCTGTGGGGATGTTTTTCAGCTGCAGGGACAGGACGACTGGTTGCAATCGAGGGAAAGATGAATGCGGCCAAGTACAGGGATATCCTGGACAAAAACCTTCTCCAGAGTGCTCTGGACCTCAGACTGGGCCGAAGGTTTACCTTCCAACAAGACAATGACCCTAAGCACACAGCTAAAATACCGAAAGAAGTGGCTTCACAACAACTCCGTGACTGTTCTTGAATGGCCCAGCCAGAGCCCTGACTTAAACCCAATTGAGCATCTCTGGAGAGACCTAAAAATGTCTGTCCACCAATGTTTACCATCCAACCTGACAGAACTGCAGAGGATCTGCAAGGAGGAATGGCAGAGGATCCCCAAATCCAGGTGTGAAAGACTTGTTGCATCTTTCCCAAAAAGACTCCTGGCTGTATTAGATCAAAAGGGGGCTTCTACTAAATACTGAGCAAAGGGTCTGAATACTTAGGACCATGTGATATTTCAGTTTTTCTTTTTTAATAAATCTGCAACAATGTCAACAATTATGTGTTTTTCTGTCAGTATGGGGTGCTATGTGTACATTCATGAGGAAGACGAATGAACTTAAATGATTTTAGCAAATGGCTGCAATATAACAAAGAGTGAAAAATTTAAGGGGGTCTGAATACTTTCCGTACCCACTGTATATTGTACAAATGCTTCACTTTACAGGCACATTAAGGGGACCCCCCAGGCACAATATTTAAAGGAATTTTTCATTTTTATTGTTTCATTTATGCGTTATTAAAATCACTGCTCCTGTAAAAACAATAGTTTAAAAAAAAAATAAAATTGTATTGATACATGTCTCCCAAGGCAGTACCCAGGTCCCCATACACTTTTGATGGCAATAACTTGCATATAAGCCTTTAAAATTAGGACTTTTGGTTGTTCGTGTCCCATAGACTTTAACCACTTTAGCTCCAGGAAGGTTTTACCCCCTTAATGACCAGGCCATTTTTTGTGATTAGACACTGCGTTACTTTAATGAAAAACTGCACGGTCGTGCAATGCTGTACCCAAATACAATTGATGTCCCTTTTTCCCCAAAAATAGTGCTTTGTTTTGGTGGTATTTTATCACCTCTGCAGTTTTTAGATTTTGCGCTATAAACAAAAAAAGAGCGACAAGTTTGAAAAAAAAAAACAATATTTTTTTCTTTCTGCTATACAACATTCCCAATAATTTTTTTTTTTTAAATCTATTTTTTTTATCAGTTTAGGTCAATCTGTATTCTGTTACATATTTTTGGTAAAACAAAATCCCAAAAAGCGTATTTTAATTGGTTTGCGCAAAAGTTACAGCTTTTACAAATTACGGGATAGATTTTTTAGCTTTATTTTTTTTTTTTAATTAGTAATGGCAGTGATCAGCAATTTTTAGTGGGACTGAAACATAGCAGCAGACAGATCGGACCCCTAACTGACATTCTTGACACTTTTTGGGGACCAGTGACATTACAGTAATACAGTAATCAGTGCTAAATATTTTGCACTATTACTGTATTAATGACACTGGCAGGGAAGAGGTTAACACTGGGGGTGATCAAAGGGTTAAATGTATGCCTGTTTGTGCTTACTGACTGTGTGGGGGAAGGGCTCTGTGACAGGCACAGAGAGATCGGGGTTTCAGCTTAGCTCTCTTAGCCTGTGTGACAGAAGACTCGCCTGCTTTGTTTACATAAGCAGGCGGGTCTTCTGTTAGTTTCTGTGAAGATTATGGGAGGCTGGCGACGATCTCCGCTGCTCCTCCCGCGGTCTAACCACAGCAGGAGCGGGGCTGCCAAATTCACGAGCCACTCTGCTGCAGTAATTCTGCGTGGGGCGGTTGGCAAGTGGTTAAGAGAGTTTGCATGTTCGCTAGAACTTTTTCCCTGTTTGAGAAGTTCTGGTCCAAACCATACAGGGGGGTATTCGGCCCATCACTAATATTATGTGACCAAATATTTAGTAGGATGTAAACAGCCTTCCATGGCTAAATTCAGGTAATTTATTGTGGTCATGGATATAGGAAACTAAAATATAATTTGTTCCTGGTGTATGTCAGTATTTTATAACCAATTAGGTATTGCCTACATATTGATTGTCCAATAATAAAATATAGATTAAATGGCTACAGCATACAAAGACATTTGAGACAATTTTTTCTGATTGTGTTCTGACAACTGTTTGGGCGAGTAACTTTTCTTTTTCAGTTTGACCGTGTCTCCCTTTGCACAAATACAGCTCCAAAAAGACATTGTTTATTTTTTAATGAAAAATAATTTATGGACCTGCACAGAGCCCTGACCTCAACCAATGTGAACATGTTTAGGAATCGAAAAAAACAGGTTATGAGCAGAATCTTCTTGTCCAACCTCAGTACCTGACCCAAACAGCTCTTTTTGGCTGAATGGGCACACATTCCCATAGACACACTTCTGAGAAATATCCTTACCGAATAGTTGAGAGAGGCTATTGTAGCTTAAAGGAAGGGGGGCGACCCTATATTAACCACTTAAGCCCCGGAAGATTTTACCCCCTTCCTGACCATGGCCTATTTTGCGATTCGGCACTGCGTGATATTAACGGACAATTGCATGGTCGTCCAACACTGTACATAAACAAATTTGATGTCCTTTTTTTTCCTCACAAACAGAGCTTTCTTTTGGTGGTATTTGATCACCTGTGCGATTTTTACTTTTTGCGCTATAAACAAAAAAACAGCATAAATTTTGCAAAAATAACAATATTTTTCACATTTTTTTATATGAAATTCCCCCCCCCCAAAAAAAGTAAAAATCAAAATTTTTTAACATTTTGGGGCAATTTTTGGTAAAAAAAATCGCAAAAAGCGTATTTTTATTGGTTTGTTCAAAAGTTATTGCGTTTACTAACAAAGGGAAAGATTTTTGTCATTTTTGTTGTTTTTTTTAACGCGTAATGGCGGCGATCTGCGATTTTTTTTGCGGGACTGCGACATTGCGGCAGACAGATCGGACCCTTGACTGACATTTTTGACACTTTTGGAGTTACCAGTGACATTTCTACAGTAATCAGTGCTATACATATGCACTGTTACTGTAAAATTACACTGGCAGTGAAGGGGTTAACTTTTTTTGAGAGGGAGGGGTTATGTGTATCCCTAGGGGCATGATTCTAACTGTGATTGGCTGTGGCTTGAGGTGTAGGAACAGTGATCAACGGTCCTACATAGTAGAACCGTATGATCACTGTTTCTACACAGGGGAGAATGACAGGTGGCTTGTTTACATCAGCCGCCTGCCTTTCTCCCTCTCCACCCGACGATCGCGAGTGACCGGCGGACATCGGGTCCGCCGGTCACACGCGCAGGGGGGGGGGGTCCGTGACCACGCGGGAGCGCGCCTCCGGCGGAGCGCGCTCGCTCCCTAGACTCTCACAGGCTAGTGACGTATCCCTACGTCACTCTGCCTGTGAGGGGCTGACCGCCGACGTAAATAGTCGTGCGGCGGTCGGCAAGTGGTTAATGCCCATAATTTTAAAATTAGATGTTTAACATGTTCATATGGGTGGGTTGGTCAGGCTTTAACCCACTTCTGCCTATAATGTGTAATTTGTTTTCTTATAAGTTAATCTTGATAAAATAAAATGAAAAAAATAAAATAAATAAAATAAAAAAATGTTGGAAATTGTTACTAAAACATTACCATAAGATCCTTGGGTTTGTGCAGACAGGAAATTATATGATGGGGTACAAATTCTCATTTACAATGTACACGCTTGTGTTTGATGCTTGCAATACATTTACTAAAAATGTAATGAATACACCCAGCAAGTTTGTTGGAATCTGTAGCTAAAAATGGCATTTTTTATGCTTCATCTAATATAGAATACATTTTGTGTTTTTTGTTTTTTTCCCCCAGGGAGGCCTGGTTTAGTTTATTCCTTTTAATTGACATTTGAGTTATGATGGTGTAGCACTAATCCCATGGGAGCTGCTGTGTGTGAGTTCCCCTGGGTTACCATTAGCAACAGTAGAACATTCTGTCATGTTTCCAAGTGTTTTTACCTCAGACAAGGACCAGTACAGTTTCTTTGTTTTTTTTAGATTTTATTAGGAACTTGGATAGGAGATAGAATGAGTGGGATACTCCAACGGATCTAAAATATGCACAATAAGCAGGGATGATCTGATAAATGCTGATTAATGCTGGTTAAATGCTGGTTAACGCGGGGTAACACTGAGTTGAGCTAGTCACGGCTAGGCCGCTTAATTTACTTTGCCTTTGACTGTGAAAGAGTCCTTTAGCTTCCTAAGGCACTCCTTTCCTGAGGTAACTGTCCTTAAAAGTAGACTGCACTGCTGAACAACTTCAGGGCCCATCCTGGTGCCCCCTTTACTCCCTAATCTTCAGGGCTTTACAACTTAGCACCCCCTTTTACAGTAACACTCCAGGTTAGCTGGCTCTTGGATCCCCTTGACCTTTCTGGAGTGGCCCCTCTCTTAGGCAGACCCCTGGGCAGATGCTTAGGTACTCATGATACTGTTTTCCAGAAGAATCCTGCCCCGCAGCTCCACTTGGTCAGCACACACTGGATCATCTACAGCACAGCTCATTCCCCTGGTCCCTAGGCTGACTGACTGGACCACCTTCCTCAGCAACAGGAGGAGAGACAGCCGTCACCCTCCTCCTGGGACCTGGCTTCCCGTCCTTAGACACCCTGTCACCTGCTCCCTCCTGATTTATTCCCAATCCCAGGATGCATTGCAGCAATGCCCACCCACCGGGACAGTCATAAACCCTGGTGTGCTTTTGGCTAGGTTTCCTCCACTGTCTAAAAAGGTTCCTCATTGGATACAGTAGGGAGACTCCCCAGACTCAATAGAACACACCTGGAAACATGTGACAAAATAGAACACAAGAGACATATAGCGGAAGAGAGTAAAAAGAACCCCAAGAAATTCTTTAAGTATATAAACAGTAAGAAAGCGAGGCCAGAACAAATTGGCCCCATAAAAGACGACAAAGGAAATATGGCCACAGAGGACAGAGGCCACAAAAGAATCGGGGGGCTACACTAACCCAGCTTGTAAGGCTAAACTAAATAATACAGCTCAGGAAGTACCGCTATGGCTAACAGAAGATACCGCTATGGCTAACAGAAGATAGACTTAGAACTAAACTAGAGAAACTTAACATAAATAAATCACCAGGACCGGATGGCTTGCACCCGAGGGTTCTTAAAGAGCTCAGCCAGGTCATTGCCAGACCATTATTTTTGATCTTTAAGGATAGTCTACAGACTGGTATGGTGCCAGCTGATTGGAAAAAAGCCAACGAGGTAAAAAAGGGCCGAGATATATTTCGGGTAACTATAGGTAACTATAGGATAACTATAGGCCGGTCAGCCTAACATCAGTAGTCTGCAAGATTTTGGAGGGTACCAAAAGACTTGCCCTGAGTAAATGGGTGTGATAAAGGCACAAATTCCTGGTCTATGATTCCTACGTTTCCCAATGGTAGCTGTCTTTTTAAATGATAAATCCATACATGTATTTATGAATTCATAAATTCATTCATAAATTCACCGGGACCGGATGGCTTGCACCCAAGGGTTCTTAAAGAGCTCAACCAGGTGATTGCCAGACCATTATTCTTGATCTTTAAGGATAGTTTACAGACGGGCATGGTGCCAGCTGATTGGAAAAAAGCCAACGTGGTACCAATATTTAAAAAAGGGCCGAGATATATCCCGGGTAACTATAGGCCGGTCAGCCTAACATCAGTAGTCTGCAAGATTTTGGAGGGGATGTTAAGGGACCACATACAAGACTTTAGTAATGAAAACGGTATTATTAGTAGTAATCAGCATGGATTCATGAAAAATCGTTCTTGCCAAACCAATCTATTAACCTTCTATGATGAAGTGAGCTGCCACCTGGATGAAGGTAAGCCTGTGGATGTGGAGTATCTGGACTTTGCAAAGGCCTTTGACACCGTTCCCCACAAACGCTTACTGTACAAACTAAGGAAGGTAAGTATGGACCATATGGTGAGTACCAGGATAGAGAACTGGCTCCAGGGGAGAGTCCAGAGGGTGGTGATTAATGGGGAGTACTCGGATTGGAAAGTGGGGTCCCCCAAGGTTCTGTCCTGGGGCCAATCCTGTTTAATTTATTCATACATGATCTAGAGGAGGGGATATCGAGTACAATCTCAGTATTTGTGGATGATACTAAAGCATGCCAATATCTTCTATGCAGGATGTGGAAACCCTACAAGAGGATCTGAACAAAATAATGGGGTTGGCAACTACATGGCAGATGAGGTTTAATGATGGGGTGTCACTGATGATGAGGCACTGATATGCAGCACTGATGGGTGGCACTGATATGCAGCACTGATGGGCACTGATATGTGGCACTGATAGGTAGCACTGGTATGCAGCATTGGTGGGCACTGATAGATGGCACTGATGGGCACTGGTGGGCACTAATAGGTGGCACTGATGGGCACTGATAGGAAGCACTGATGGGCACTGATAGGCAGCACTGATGGGCATTGATAGGTGCTATGGATGGGCAATAATGGGCACTGGTGGGCAGCACTGATAGATGGCAATGATGGGCACTGGTGGGCGGCACTGATAGATGACAATCATGGGCAGCTCTGATGAGGAGGGAACTGAAAGGGTCCCTGAGCCCTGATTGGCATCCCTGGTGGCCATGGGTGGGCAATCCCTGGTGGCTCTAGTGGCATCCTCCAAGGGTCTGCACTGGTAAACAATGCTTTGATTACCAGCACGGCTCTTTACTGGAATCCGAGATGCGGTGTGTCAGAGTGACACATCGCACCAACGATCGCCGCTCTGCGCGCCCCCGGCCAGTCAGGATAGAGAAACCACTTCCCGGTTGTCATTTTGCTATATGGCGGGCGGGAAGTGGTTAATGGATAGGTAACACCCTTTTATGTTTTTTTTTTTTTTCAATAATTCAAAATCCTCACAGAACAGCAAAAAAAGCCTCGAGAATTACATAGGTAAAAACAAAAAAAAAAATACCTGTCAATAAGACATAGTACAAAAAAATCCTAAACAAGCATAAGAATGATTATATTACCATTATTTAGGTAATAACATGTGTTAAGAAATAAAGAAGCAGTACAATAGGGCGGTAACCACCACTGGGGCAAGGTCCAGTGACAAATCTTACATTATTTAAGACAGTTAAAACCCATATGCAGTTAGTCCTGATGGGACTAACCTATAGCACATCAGATACTTTTATTGGAAAGGGCTCTTAAAGAACTATATATTGATATGGAGATCGTGTTAGGAAGGTTTATTTGGAGAGTGATGCCATAGCAGCCAGGGTTTCCATGAGGAAAGTGACTTCTCATATGAGCCTCCACTAGAGGCAAGCTTAAAGTGGAGTTCCACCCATTTTCGTAACTTTAGATCTATGTAATTCCCTTTAAAACGACTTTTACCAATAGAAACTTTTTTTTTTTTTTTTTTTGCTAGTAAATACCTTAATTTCTGATTTATTCCTCCTCTCCTCACTTCCGGGTCATTCGGCGATTCGCAGTGTGTGCTGGGATGTATTCCATTCCAGAAATCTCGCAGTATTACCCAGGAGCTTACCCAGGAGCTGATCTGTACTGTGTGTATTCAGGCCGTGACCTGCCCCGCCCCTGCCCCGCCTCCGCCCCGCCTCCGCCCCGCCTCCGCCCCGCCTCCTCTCAGTGAGTTGTACTGTATGCATTGTATTCAGGACGTGCTCTGCCCCGCCTCCGCCCCGCCTCCTCTCAGTGAGCTCATTGAGGATATAATGCTTTCAGTCCTCGCTCACTGAGAGGAGGCGGGGCGGAGAATGGCCTGAATACAATGCATACAGTACAACTCACTGAGAGGAGGCGGGGCAGAGGTGGAGCAGGCAGGGCTCAGTACAGCTCAGCTCCTGGGTAATACTGCAAGATTTCTGGAATGGAATACATCCCAGCACACACTGAGAATCGCCGAATGACGTCATCGCCGATCGGACCAGGAAGTGAGGAGAGGAGGAATAAAGCAGAAATTAAGGTATTTACTAGCAAAAAAAAAAAAAGTTTCCATTGGTAAAAGCCGTTTTAAAGGGGATTACATACATCTATGTAATCCAACCTATTAAAAATGGGTGGAACTCCACTTTAATTTCATATGAGCAGTGTTTGTGTACTAAGTCCAGGGTGTCAAGAACCATAGGGGTTGGGAATACCCTTTTATGTTTTTAAACACTCATTGGAGTGCCTTTAAATATGAATGCAAATGACCAAATAAGAAAACACAAAAAACAATTGCAGTATCTATATAACTTTAAAATATTGATTAAACATGCAATTAGTCATGCCTAATTTGCCAGAACAATCTCACTGTTTGCCATTAAATAATTTTTATGTAAAATATCCTTCCAGCACAAAAGTGGAAAGGTAATAAATGTGCTTTGCTACAAATACTCTTTGCTGTTGCCAATGGGGTTCCAACTGTCTATTATTAGCTGAAGCATCCTTTTTTTTAAGAATATGTAGTGGTTCTGTTTCCTGTTTTTCATTAAAGACATATGAAAAATAGTCCTCTGCATTAAAAAGGAGGTCCAATGAATATTACTAAAGTTTAAGGTGCTGAACCTGCACCTGTTAAAGTCAATTGGAGCTGAATGCTAAAAATCAGTAATGACTCATGACAAGTAGGGATGATCGAACTTTTGAAAAGTTCGGTTTGGCCAGAACATCCGAACTTCCCGAAAGTTCGGCCCGGATTTCAGAACCCCATTGAAATCAATGGGACCCGAACTTCGGTAATCAAAAAACACCATTTTTAAGCCCTAAAACCCAATAAACGCCCCTAAAAATTGCTCAGGGTTCTGGGTCATGCCCCATTAACTATTAATCACACAAAAAAAGTTCTTAAAAATTGTCATTTTTGATAAAAAAGCCAATTATTGAAAAAAAAAAAAGAGATTTTTTGATTTTTACTTTGGATTTACTATCTGGGGGGTCTAAAAGGTGTGCATGTGAAGTTTCAGCTCTGTAGCATGTCCAGAACCATGAAAAAAAAAAGATAATTTTTCAGTAGAACCGGGATATGGGTCGGGAGCCTCCTTTAACTTTAACACCTATATGATCTTTTTTTGTGGTTCTGGACATGCTACAGAGCTGAAACTTCACAGGTACACCTTTTAGACCCCCCAGACACAAAATCACACAAAAAAAAGTTCTTAAAAATTGTAATTTTTGATAAAAAAGCCAATTATTGAAAAAATTAAAAAAAAAAAAAAGAGATTTTTTGATTTTTATATCTTTGGATTTCGTATCTGGGGGGTCTAAAAGGTGTGCATGTGAAGTTTCAGCTCTGTAGCATGTCCAGAACCAGAAAAAAAAAAGATCGTTTGTATTAGAACACTTTCTTTCAGGACAGGTAGTTAGCTTCTCTCCCGGTTTAATAGAAGGCATTTTTTGGGGTTCTTTTCAGTCAGGAAAAACATCTGAACTTGTGTATAGTGGTACTGTGCACAAGTTCAGATGTTTTGCCTGCCTCCAAAACCCCCCAAAAAATGCCAGCAAAAACACACCTGGGCATTTTTTTTTTGACGCTAGCGTTTTTTTGGCATTTTTTTGAGTTCTTTTGAGGCAGGCAAAACATCTGAACATGTGTATAGGGGGTATATATACACATATATGTCTGAATATATACCCCTAGACATATATAGGTGTGATAGTAGCAGAAATATATTACTGTAAATGATTTCATTAGCGCAAGCATTTATTTCTGCTACTATCACACCTATATATGTCTAGGGGTATATATTTAGACATATATGTGTATATATACCCCCTACACACATGTTCAGATGTCATGTCTGACATCAAACATGTCCTCAAAAAAGCACTGACAGTGGCAGCCCCTGCAGCATAAAAAATGCTTGCTGGTGAGAAGCCATAATGGTGTTCCGAAGCTATTCAGAGAAATGATCATTTCTCTATTGCGGTCACCCTGACATGGAAGGGTTTGGTCACCCTGCCATGGCAGTCACTGTCAGTTCACCCTACACTACCTTACGGTCACCCTGGTATGGAAGGGTTTGGTCAGTCGGTCAGCCTGCCATGGCAGTCAGTTTCCCCTACACTACATTACGGTCACCCTGGTATGGAAGGGTTTGGTCATCCTGCCATGGCAGTCAGTTTCCCCTACACTACATTACAGTCACTCTGGTATGGAAGGGTTTGGTCAGCCTGCCATGGCAGTCAGTTTCCCCTACACTACATTACGGTCACCCTGGTATGGAAGGGTTTGGTCAGCCTGCCATGGCAGTCAGTTTCCCCTACACTACATTACGGTCACCCTGGTATGGAAGGGTTTGGTCAGCCTGCCATGGCAGTCAGTTTCCCCTACACTACATTACGGTCACCCTGGTATGGAAGGGTTTGGTCAGCCTGCCATGGCAGTCAGTTTCCCCTACACTACATTACGGTCACCCTGGTATGGAAGGGTTTGGTCAGCCTGCCATGGCAGTCAGTTTCCCCTACACTACATTACGGTCACCCTGGCACTTCATACTTTCCCTACAGAAACTAATTTTTTGAAGCTAACTTAAGTGTAAAGGAGCACTCTAACTACACTAGATATCCCTTTCCTCACACTAAAAATAGCTAAATGACACTTTTAAAGTAAAATTAACAGAACTGCTTCCACTCTCTTCCATGTCCAGTTTAAGAATGCTAGGAATTTGGCGGGGGCGATCTTATATACTGGGGGGCGTATTCACTAATGATTGGTCTAGGGACCCCCTAGTCACTCCAATCACATTCCTAGCATTCTCCTGCCCCCTCAATTGGCTTTTGCTAATGGTTCTGGTCCAATCACGGGCTTTTAAAGCCCATTTCCTGAAGCATTGCATTTTGGGTGGTTCTGGTTGCCGAATTCCGAACTTTTTGGGCAAAAAGTTCTAAATCCGGCCGAACCTCGAACACCCAATGTTCGGGCCGAACCGATGGTCGACCCGAACTGTTCGATCATCCCTAATGACAAGGAATTGTTGAACAATTGGCATGGGGGTTTAGTACTGCCCTTAGGAAAATGTACCAAAGCAAAAGGTTTGCCCTTAACTTACCTGTAGAATGATGCATCTTTACAATGTATACAACCCACTACAGCAAAACTCACAAGAAAAACAAAATGCAGTTTAAATTGCCGGTGACTGACAGCTTCATCTGCCTACTTATGTATACAAACAGGATTCTCATCACAAGACCTTTCCTAGATGAGGGTCTGGTATACAGTAAGTAATAATAATAATAATAATAATAAATATTTGAAAAAAAAAACGGTACATGGTTCCCACTAGAGATACATATCAGACCGTTATCCTTAATGAGAGATATTAGATACATTGTTTATAGATTTGACGTGGGAACCCCACACATAAAGCGAGAAAAAAAAAAACATGGGGTCCCTTCACAAAATCCACAGCAGACCTCTATCCGGGCGTGCAGTCTGGCTCACCAAGAAAGGGGAGAATCAGCCTGTGCCTCTTCCTTCTGAAGTATACAAGGCTACATATCTTAAACATGGGGGGACAGGCAGCTTGCCAGGAGGATCCGCCTGGCAAAGAAATGTATCCCTTTGTTGATGAGCACTAGGGCCTCATCCCCATTAACCCTGGTCTGGTGGCTGTGGGAGTCTGTGGGTAGGGGGCATTATAAGAGTCTTAAAGTCCCCTTTAACAAAATAAGAGCCCCAGATACCACCCCCATTTGAATGAGTAGGGGGTAAATGAAAACAAGTAAATAAACAGACTAAACACACAGTTTTTGTGTAATTAATTATAAAAAAAAGTCTTGCATTGTAAATCAATCATAATTTACATTGTCCAGCAGTACAGATCCATGCAATCATGATGAACAATACCCAACAAAAGAAAAAAATCCTGCTAACCACTCCTGTTGCTCACTTGTCGCTGAATGGCATTTCCTAATCCTTGCCATCAAATAAAGCAAAGTCGTGGAGTCTCCCAACACTATCCCTGCCCCTTTGTTTATTTGGCATGGGATTCCCATGCAGAAAATAAATGGGGCCACCATCTGCTGCTTCCTCAGAAATCATTGACAGAGAGCTGTCATATGTATTAGCAGAAGAAAAACTTCTAGTATATATAATATTTGCTGAATGAGCAAAAAGGCCAGTATTCAGGAGAACTCCTGAACAGGCACAGTCAAAATAATTACAAGGTTTGTCATCATCACCTGGGGAATTAGAAATCAGGTATAGGCAAGAAAGGAGCTTTCAAACTGCTCAGATCAAAACATTAATGTATTTTGGGAGCAGATTACACTTATATAGTGCCTCTTACTGATGTAACTAGCCCTGCTATGGTCAGTGCCCAGACAATAACCCAGACACAGTTCTCCGAAACTGCGCTGGATCTGGATGCAGAGAATGTCAGTCAATGGCATCCTTGCAGCTGTTCATCCTTGGAGGTTGCAACATTCTTGCAGCATCCTTGGATCTTGTGGCATCTATAGTACTTCCAGTGTATTCTTAAATAGACTGGTCAAGATGAAAATCGTCCCCAGGTGAAGAAAAAGCCTTGCCCCAACATCTCTTTCATTGATATTGATAGGGATTGCAATAGCCACAGAAAAGCCGTCCCATTTGTATTGTCTGTGTTGACATGGTCTGTCCCAGCAGACATTACCTGTCAAATGCTTATACTAAATGGGCTGTCTTCCTGGTTAACCACAGGCAATTTAATTTTTGTTGCTTGACCCACAGACACCCACCAGGAACTAAGTTGTTCTCTACATTGCCTTGTAGATGATCTGACTAGGCATTCTGATTGAGCAAAGAAAATATATTTCATGGTGATATGAAAGGTTGTTCGCTTACCTCACTCCTTCTCCGAAATACCTATTGGTTGATGAAGTAGTCCCTCATAGTGAGAGGTCAAAAGAATTGAGGATGTTGGACACAGAGGGTAAACTCCAGCACAATCAGGAAGTGTTGAAGCTTTGCCCAATCCTAACAACCTGGCCTTTGGGTGAAGCAGGGGCACTAAAAGCTTCTGTAAGTATATGCAGGCACCTGTTAGTCATGTAAATATGAAATCTAAAATATGAATCTGTCTTTTAACTAGCCAGCTGACAGAGATTTAGCCTCATTTTCACATGTTCATCTTTATAGTTTTGTTGTAGGAAGACAGCTGTTTACAGATCTCAAATGAGTCATCATATAATCAGATAAATGGAGCTATAAAGCTTTCTTTGAAAATTCGTTGTTATGCATCAAATGTCTGTTTGTAAATCAATGATTTATATCCTCTAAATAATAAAAAAACAGTTCAAAAAGGAAAAACGACAAAAGCAACCTAAATTTGACACAAATGGAACTTAAGGAATGTATCAGAAAGTTAAACATTTTTGGAAAAATTACATTTTATAAGGTACTCAAAAAAAAAAAATGTTGTATATTTACACAGCTTGCTGGTGTTGTAGAAATTGTACTAATATTTTTGTGGACATTTTGCAGGAAGTGTTTTATTTAAATTGACATTATGGGCCTGATTCATAGTACGGCGAATTGGCGTTTCGGCGTGATTTTGCGAAGCGGCGATTATTTAAGTCTGAAATTGGCATTCAAAGAACGGCGGGCGGAAAATAGCGCCTAGTGTGAGATTCATTAAGATGCAATATGGTCAGAGCGCGACTTAAAACCACGCCAGCTAAAAGCTCGACTTAAGTTTAGCCAAATTTTCCCCTGTACCCCCAAAAATCCCAAATCACTGTGGAAGGTGTGGAAGTCAATTTGGAGATGACTTGCGTTTAAAAAATCTCAAAAACTGACTTAGAAAGAGAGATATCTGCGAAAGTGTGGAAAGGTTAAACAGCTCCTCCAGCCGCGAGCTGCGAACTCGCGAATGTGCGCATGCGCAACGCCAAATTGGCTCAAAAAATTTCGCCAGCGCGATTTTGGGTCAATTTTTTTTTGAATACCGCTTGCAAATCCGCTGTCTCGCCCATAGAAAATGGCAAAAACCGGCGGAATTGGAAAAACATGCACACTTCCAACAAGGGATCCTTTAGTAAACACCATCACATTCCATACACCTTTCCTGCTAACTCCGAAATCATAGCAGTCAAATCTACAGTGTTTATATAGAACCTCCACATTCTCTGAAAAAACCCACAAAATATTACATTGGGGAATTGGTCGTCAGATAGAAAAAAAATAGATGTAAAACATATTTCAAAGAAAGATTATTAGCATTTCACACATATCAAGGAAATGTCACAATTTTGACAATATTTTATGTGTTTCCAAAGAATGTTTTTAGAAATATATTGCAAATACTACCTTTTCTTCCATATGGGTATGGCCAAGTGTTACCATTTTACTACACATTTAACTGAAGGTATATATATATATATCCCTTATACTTGGCTAATTAGCAAAGTATGCCCAACAAACAAATAGAGCTTTAGCTCACAATATTGCTACATATTGACTTTATGGGGCATCTTTTGTATTTTGTTCATGTCTTTGGATTAAAAGTTTGCTGATACACATGCCTTTTTCAAACATGAACAAAATTAATGATGTCAACATTTGGAGGATTGGAGATATCCAAGTGTTGCCCATACAGAGGGCACCTTCCGGATTCGAACTTACAAACCTACAGCAGGAAGGCAGACTCCCTAATCATTGTGCTATTTCTCAGTGAGCGTTGGGTGTTTTCCTCATGCCGTCAAAATGCTCACATGGGAACAGGGGCCATTGAACTGAATAGGATTGGATTTTTTGCCTGTTTTGGGAGCTGATCCTTGAGCTGGACAAATCCCCCTCAAACGCCCCCAAACGGGCTACGTTCACATGTACGTGTTTGTGGTCTGTTTTTGGGGCTTTTGTAGGTGATTTCATATAACAATGCCTGCCCAAAAAATGCATGTCAAAACGCCTGTGAAAACGCCAGCCAAAATGCACATAAGAACGCCTGATATAATTGCCACGCCAAATTTAGGGATGTTCATGAGTGATGAGTCAGATTGTTGGCTTACATATCTGTTCAATCGTCACAATCTCACTTCTCAAATCCCAAAAGGTGTGTTTCAATTGTTTCCCTAAATATATATTTCTCTCTCTCTCACGTAATTGTATATATATGTATGTATTCCTGTATCTAAACATTCTAAATAATGACTAGCAAACTTCAAGAGAGAATTTTTTCAATTCACATATACTATACACACCTACATACATTTCTATTCCTCATTTCTATTTCCCTTGTTTTGGCAACTGAGCATGCTCCAAAACACACAGGATACACACAGTTAATTTTTGGACTGGGCGTTACCATTCTGGGTGTGTTTGCTTGGATTATATATAGCTCACTCAGACATCAGGAAAGATTTGACCTACGAAGAGGTCCAATATATTTGTGTGTCACATGTTTTATGGGTAACATTTTTGGCCCTTTGTTATTTATGGAGGTGAGATTTGGCTGTGTTGTGTGTTGACTCTCTGTAAGTATTTATTGCTGTTAACATAATTCTGTCAATCTGCACATGCATCTGTTGATTATGGGCTCTTTGTCGATGTATATGGTCTAAATGTTGTACAAAGGTTGTTTTGGTTTGAAAAATACAAATGTAATAAACAGCATGTTTCCAATTTTTTTTTTAAAATGTCTTCATGTGTCTAAATAAAGTTTTCTGGTGTCCACAAATGTATGTATTTGTATTTCTTTTTCTAAGTTAAATCTGCTTAATGGTTGTGTATGTTCACTATTCGCGAATTCGCGAATATACAAAACCGCGTTCTCACATTTATACATGAAACCGGAAACGAAACTTTTGGTGCGTGCACACGTTTCCGGAAATTGTCCAGGCCCTGTCGTAAGTCTGCATCATGGCTCCTGCACTGTTTACAGCCGAAATAGTGGCATTTGTGTGTAAGGTAAGGAGGGGGTGTGAATGTGCAGGGTGCGGGATGGGGGATGGGGGATGGGGGATGGTGGCTGGGTGGGTCGCTTATCTAGCGGGTGTGCAAGAAACTTTTGGTCTGCTGATCTGCGCATGCACTTTCTGCCTATTAGACGTGATCTAGAAGCTTCCTGTTATAGAAACTTCCTAGATGTGAACCTGTTCCCTATATATATATATATATATATATATATATATATATATATATATATATATATATATATATATATATATATATATATATATGTATATATATATGTATATATGTATGTGTATGTGTGTATATATATATATATATATATATATATATATATATGTGTATATATGTGTGTATATATATATATATATATATATATATATATATATATATATATATATATATATATATATATATATATATATATATATATATATATATATATATATATATATATATATATATTATATATATATATGTATGTATGTGTATCTAAAAAATATATATTATACAAAATATATATATTAGACAATATATATACTATGTATATATTATATACAATATATATACATTAGATACATTATAGAATATGTTATATACCATATATTAGTGTATATAATAGGGAACAGGTTCACATCTCTGAACTTTCTATATAGATATAGATAGGCATACCCTGCTTTAAGTACACTCACTTTATATACAATCGTGAGTAAGGACACAGCTTGTTCAGCTTGCCATGACACTGCTCACAAACCATAAGTGACAGGGATAACAAACTTAGGGAGCAACGACAGGGTACCCAGGTACCCAGGACTACACCATATCCATTTTGTGGCTGGCCAGCTTGCCTAGGTAATCTATCATGTCATAGTCCTGGATCCCCTTAACATGCTCCCACATGGTTTGGGAGTAAGGCTATGTCAATGTGGCCAAAATTTACAATGGAGCTGGTGTATTTTCATGCATCGAGAAAAGAAAAAAGGGATTGCTTCACTTTAAGTACATTTTCAGTTTCCATACATGCCCTGGTCCCATTGTGTACTTAAAGTGGGCTATGCCTGTATATAGATAGATTTGATTCGTTTCAACTTTTACACAAAATGAAACCCAATTATCTGTGACAGATTGCTCTGACGCTTTGGAATCTATCTAGATAAAGACAAATGTATTGACCCTTTTCATATATGCAAGATTAGAAACATTATATTCCCTAAATGCATAATGCCAAAAATTATTGCCTTACATACATCCATACACACTGCAAGCTCGGCCCCGTTTGTCTTGTCTGACACTCTTACCATCATAAGCTGGATCTGCACACAGCAGCTAATTGGTTCACCTGAGATGGAATCAGTGATCACAAAAATCTGGAATGGTCATGTCTTCAAAGGATTGCCTTGAACAAATCACCTCTAAAAGAAACACATGAGTGTATAATCACTTGTCTCAATGGATCACATTCCCAACACACCCATCTCACACTGCCATATGATAATGAATGGGGGTGTCCATTGCAAGTTAAATACACCCCCAGATCACATTGCTTTGTTAATTTACAGATCTAACTGGAATATGATGGCACTGCTGTGAACCACTATGCCATCAAATTCTGCTGGGGACCTTTAAAAAGGATTATGTGTGATTGTGTGGATAATTATGCCACCTTAAATTTGCATCTCCCACATACCATGTGCAACTCTTGCAGGAATTGTGAATCAAGGATAATTCAGCACAGCTTAATGAACAGACACATTGAGGAGTGTAGGAACACACCGTCAGATTACCCGATCACACTATGGGGTTTTAACTCCTCCATAATTTTGCCACTTTGGAAACCAAGTGCTTACTTTATGTATACTTTTTAGACGGAACTACAATTTCTAGTAGGGTGATATCATTGCATGAGATTTTCCCTCACTTCCTGTCTTAGTGTCACCAAGACAGGAAGTGAGGGGAATATCACTGTGGGGAAATAGCTTGCAATTGTTGCCTTATAATGTCCATAGTATATATAAAAGGAAAGAATTGCTGGCTGTATCCCCACGGGAGATTCCCTCACTTCCTGTCCTGGTGACACCAAGACAGGAAGTGAAGGGAAATCTCCTGCAATGATATAACACTGTTACATGTTCTAGTTATGTAGCAAACTTAAGAATATACAAAGCAAACATCTTTTTTTTTCCATTTTGGCAAAATCATGGATTCATTAAAAAACTATCTTTGTTTGTCCCGTGGCTTGCAGGAAAAACATTTTGCCTTGATTCCACCATCAACACAGACAGGGGAAACCCTCCTGCGGAGCCATTGTGTTCTCCTGGTGCTGCCCCTGCCAGGAAAACACAGTGATTATTGCTAGTGGCTACAAGAGATGCTAGCGATAAGTGTGTGTAAAATCTGACAGACTGGTTGTACGTTGTCCTCCAGGTGATCGACCAATCAACTTGGGTACCTTCAGCCTGGCCATACACAGTTTAAATCTGCATCTCAAATGAAGCAATCCCATTTACATATAACACTCCATAAAGGAGAATTGAGGGGCTTATCAGGTCTGCGTCAAAAATTAACAGCCACACCCAATCAGACAGCTCGTGTTAAAAGGGACCTGAAAAGCAATCTGCATGGCTTGCTTTTCCAAGCATTGGCTAGTTTAGTGAGCCTGGACTAATAACAGTCACTGTAATGCTACCCATACTGCTGTCCTTTTAACATGGTGACAAAAGTTGATACCTATGCTACATGTGTGTAAAGTTACTTGCACCCTGCTAAATGGACAGCAATAAGGTTGTAAATACAGTGACTGCCTGTCCCCCCCTGATGGCGGCCCTGGGTGTGTCATGAAAGGCCAATTGAGAAAATGGCTATATCATGTAGAGGAAATCACCAGTGTGGGGCAACCTATGTCATGGAGGTAGATTTGGACATCGATGTATATGTATCACCAGAAATGGAATTCTTTGTTCTACAATATCTCAAAGACGACCTAGCATGTTATTTGAAGACTGTACTATTTTGGACATACTTGGACTCAAACATACACTGCTCTTTCCACAGCTCCTCCTCCTCTGGGGGTATGATAAAGTTTATACGCATCTTCACCAAAAGCACAAGATGATGTGTCGTCTCCGGATGAGGCTGCAGCGGAGATTTCAGTTTCTGCCTGAGATAGTGGATCTGCAGCGGGCCTGGAGTGATGCCAAAAGGCGCTCACCCAAGCTCCTGCTAAAGGCTGTGGAACAAATCTCCGGTAAGTAAAAATATACATTACATGTGACCAGATAGGTTACAATTTTTTGGGTAGGTGGACATGTGTTTAGCTATGCAACAACACTAATACCAACACCCCCCCCCCCTCCCTCTCGCTCCTACCTTTCCTACCTCCATCAAGTGTCTCTTCACAACCTTTAATACTACTATGTACATTCGTATTTTTTATGTTTTTTTTTTTCTTCTGCTTCTAGCCAAAGCGGACGGACGGCACCCTCTTGTGCTTTTGGTGAAGAAGGGGAGGAGGAGGACGGCCACACTCCAATATGCAGTCAGAGGCAGCGAGCCATTTGAGCAGCTGAAAATTGTGGATCGTAAGTAGAAAATAAAAATGTTAGAAATTTCTAATCTCTAATCACATTTTACAGAGCCCCCTTTACATCGGAGTCTCCAGACTTACTACACTGTAAGAGGGAAGTGTGAAGACTCTGATATAAGGAGAGTTTGGGAACCATTATTTGAGGGGGGAAGCTGGGGACTCTGGTGTAAAAGGGAACTCTGTGTTCCCCAAAGCTCCCCCATACATCTGAGCTTACAGAGACCCTCTTACACTTCCCTTCCTCAGTCCACCACAGTCAAGGGCACAACAAGTCCCACTGCAGAAGGCTACCTGCTTGGACTTGTAATCCTCTCTGTAGGGGAATGAGGAAATACTGCCTGCTATGCTAAGACTTGTAGTGCCCTCTGTTAGGGACTAAGGATTCCTCAGTCCTCAACATTCTAGGGCACTATAAGTCTCAGCATAGTGGGCTGTCATACCTCAGTCCCTCACAGCTCGGGTCAAAAACAACACAGTTAAACATCTAAAGGACAACTCCAAACAAAACTACCAATAATGGACAGAGTCCATATGCTCTATAATGTCAAAGACCCGCTACCACTCACCTTCCACCTCTGGTGCTGTCATTGTGTAGGGCAAAGGGCTCCATCTACACCATGTTTGGCTTTCATGTCAGATAGGCAGGACTTGCTCAGCTCCACTCTCTTCCTTGGCAATTGACTCTGGCGTCATTGTGGATCTTTCCTCCTCTAGAAAACCCCCAGGGGCCCTCTCCTTGTCCCCCAGCCACCCAGGGCCTTCTTCTCCTCCTCCTCCACCAACCATTTTCAGACTCTTCCAACTTCCCTGGGGCTACTCAACCACTTTGCATAGTGGACACAACAAATCTATGACCAGCCTGCAAAATATCAAGTCTGGGCCTGGTTACCTGTATGTTCCGGGTCCAGGGCGGAGCTCTCCTCCCAGAGCAACAACTGATGATAGCAGAGTGAGTTGACCGGCCAGTCACTTCCTACTGGTGCAGGTACACACCTACCGATTCCTCCACATCTTAGGATAACATGATCAGACGGCCAATCCCCAGGCAGAGAAGGAGGAGTAAGTGTCAGCGGACAACAGACACCTGGCAGACGCAGTGAAGGGACTGCAGCACACTGCTGCAACTTTTTGATCCGAGGATTGAAAGCAATCTTTTACTTGGGAGATTTCCCTGACTGCGCCCTTCGAAATGTTGGTGCTCCGCCACTGGCCGCAAGGCCCCTGTAGGTGCGAGGCCTTAGGCGCCCGCTTAATTTGCATGGTGCCCTCCTGTTTTAAAACATGGTCAATGCATCTCATTGGTGTAAGTGCACTTCTATGTTCTGAATTGTAGGGGCATTGAGTATGGTGCTAGCATGATGAGAGGTTACTGCCTATTTGTGTCCATAAATAATATATAATGTTTTTCTTTTATTTTAGAAACCAGTGATCAGGATGTGGAGGCTCAGCCTTCTCAGGCCCCCTGTAAGTAATGTGGATGTGCTGGTGTGTTGTGTATTAGGTCGAACTTGGAGGAATGATTGTTTGTTTTGTTTTCTTTTGTGGTTGATGTAACTTCAGCAAGAGAGGAGCCTCAGGCAGGGCCAAGTCGCCTGGATCCGGGCCAGGAACAAACTGTTGGCCAAGAAGAGGCCAATTGGTCCGACTCGGATGAGGACCTGGGCTCTCCTCAAAGGGGAAGTAAGTATTCTACATGTGTTTGTGTGTTCAATGTGTCCTGGTAAATATAAGGGCTGTAATATATATATTTTGACATTGGGGTTTTGTAGCAGCTGACATTGAGGATGTTTGTTGTGGAGGACTGGGGAAGAGGGGCCACTGCTTACCCAGTCCACTGTAACTACTACCTTCAATGTTTCCAGACTACTTTCTGTGTGCCTTTATCAAATAGCTTTTGTTCAAGGATTGTATTTGTGTCTTTGTGTTTCTAGGAGATACAACGCCATCCCCCCATGAAGGGACACCATCCCCCCATGTAGGGTCTCCCCCATCCTCCCCCACTCCAGGCTCCCCTGAACTAGTCTGTAAGTACCTAAAATTAGATTCTCACATGAATTGTGTGTGCTAGGATGATGTGTATCTAGGATAATCTAAGTTGGAGTCAAAGCAAGTGTAGTTTTGCTATATGTGACAGGAAGGTTGGTCATGAAACACTCTTGCTTAACCTTCATGTTTGAAAGGTGGTTTTGGGGAGCTTTACAGGACATGTTATCTTTTGTAAGTTATCTCAAGCCACCCTATTCTAAATTGGTGTTAGTTTCTCTACATTGGAAATGGTGTGCTTTGTACTTGTAAATTTTTAAGGGAAATTGTAATTTAATCATGTCCTGATTTAGTCAACACTGAAAATGTGTGTTTGTCAATCTTTCATAAATACTCTTCCTCGGTAATGTACCACATTCCAGTTCACAATTTGTGTTCTTTTTGTGCAGTTTCTCCAGAGCCAGCCACGCCATCCACTTCAGGGGCCCCAAAAAAACCTGATGATGGTAAGTTGTGTGCTTTTCCAGTAATGTGTCTACTTAGTAAGTGGAGAAATGCTAACTGTGTATGTCCCCGCTCAGGCTTCAAGTTGTTCTAAAGGCAGCGGGTTCTTTATGTGAATGCATTCTATGCATTAGTATTCCAAGTGATAGGTGTGCATATTCCCCCTAAGACTTACTGGGACCATTTTTTACGGTCCAAATTTTTGCACTAATACTTGTCTGGAACAGACTCCCCCTCCTCCTTAACTGAGGTGACAGCATGCCAATATTGCCTCCTGATGCTGTCACTCCTAATCATTGAGACCATTGGAAGGGAGGGGGGCAAGGCTGGCTCACAGCCTAGTGCCTGAACAGGCACAGGGTGCTTGGCTTCATCTCATGTGCCTCCATAGCAAGCTGCCTGCTGTGGGGTCAAACAACAGGAGGGAGGTGCCTAGAGGTGTGTACAGGGGCCATGTAAAAAGGAGGATTGTTATTTCTCTTGTCCCCAAAAACCTAGAGAGTGTAAGTCTAACCTGATTAGTTTTCCGCAGCCCTCCCAAAATGATATGTTTCCAACACTTAGAACAGGCAGGGCTGAGGCACCAAAAACATCAGAAAAACACAATCAGCACAAAAGCAGGGAGTACGTATCCTTAACGCTACAAGCTTCACCCAGAAGAATGACGCTTGCACTGTACAAATCTGCATCACCACCATATCAATGTCTAAATAAAACTTTCAGGGAAATGTGGAGGGGTAATGAGTGGGTGTTAGAGCGTTTTCATGACTGCGTAACCTACAGTTAGCGTGAGTCCATTTGTTGATAAACTTTTTCTTCTCTCTTAACACAGCTGGGATGGCGGAAAGGAGATCAGGGGAGCAGACACATCTGCTCCGTCCAGAACTGGCCCTCAAAATTCCTAAGGGTGAGTCTCTACTATGTGTCAGGTTCAATCTATAGACAGTAAGAGGGAGAGAGAACGCTCCACAGATTCCAATGGTGATAGAGATAAATGTGTGCACATGTATCGTGTTGACCAATTGAACCCAAAACACCTTACATTCTTCAAAATGATTGCTTGTGTTTACATGCAGAAAAGCATTTTACTTAGCTTTGGTGGAACTGCTACTAACATTCCAAGCCATCTTATGTAACCTTTTGAACAATTTGCTGTGAAAGTTTGAGTTTAAGGTTTACAACAGCAATTTAGCATATTTGCTTCAGAGTGTTGATAAAAGCCAACCAATAGACTCCTAAGCATATTTGTTGAGGCACATTAATTACAATCCTTGTTTGGATCATTTTGCCTAAAACTAATTGTCATGTTTTTTTCTACCCAGGGCACACCCACCTCACCTACGAGGTCCTCCTGGATTATATGAGGTGGTGCGGAGACCGAATTCTCTATTTGGAACACCTTTGTGGCGTGGATCCAGACCCTAAGGAGCCATTCGTTAGGAATGTCACACCTTTAAAAAGATCCTAGTATTTTTTTTTTGTTGTTTGTTTACTTATGTTGCACGTTGCAACACAAAGAAATGTCACATTTGTAATTGTTGCCCATTATAAACAAAAATCTAACAAAAAAATCAAAAACAGTTTAAAAAAAAACCCTTTTTTTGGGACCCAAAAAAACAAAAAAAAACAAAAAAAGCCTTGTTTTTGGCAACCAAAAAAAATATAAAAATTTAAAAAAAACCCTTTTTTTGGGAACCAAAAAAAACAAAAAAAACAAAAAAAGCCTTGTTTTTGGCAACCAAAAAAAATATAAAAATTTAAAAAAAACCCTTTTTTTGGGACCCAAAAAAACAAAAAAAACAAAAAAAGCCTTGTTTTTGGCAACCAAAAAAAATATAAAAATTTTAAAAAAACCCTTTTTTTGGGAACCAAAAAAACCAAAAAAAACAAAAAAAGCCTTGTTTTTGGCAACCAAAAAAAATATAAAAATTTTAAAAAAACCCTTTTTTTGGGACCCAAAAAAACAAAAAAACAAAAAAAGCCTTGTTTTTGGCAACCAAAAAAAATATAAAAATTTATAAAAAACCCTTTTTTTGGGAACCAAAAAAACCAAAAAAAACAAAAAAAGCCTTGTTTTTGGCAACCAAAAAAAAAATGTTTACAAAAAAGCCTTGTTGTTTTTATGGCAACGGACAAAACCACAAATGTTTACAAAAAAGCCTTGTTGTTTTTATGGCAACGGACAAAACCACAAATGTTTACAAATAAGCCTTGTTGTTTTTATGGCAACCGACAAAACCAAAAATGTTTACAAAAAAGCCTTGTTGTTTTTGGTAACAAACTAAACCAAAAATGTTTACAAAAAAGCCTTGTTGTTTTTGGTAACAAACTAAACCAAAAATGTTTACAAAAAAGCCTTGTTGTTTTTGGTAACAAACTAAACCAAAAATGTTTACAAAAAAGCCTTGTTGTTTTTGGTAACAAACTAAACCAAAAATGTTTACAAAAAAGCCTTGTTGTTTTTGGTAACAAACTAAACCACAAATGTTTACAAAAAAGCCTTGTTGTTTTTATGGCAACGGACAAAACCACAAATGTTTACAAAAAAGCCTTGTTGTTTTTATGGCAACGGACAAAACCACAAATGTTTACAAATAAGCCTTGTTGTTTTTATGGCAACCGACAAAACCAAAAATGTTTACAAAAAAGCCTTGTTGTTTTTATGGCAACGGACAAAACCACAAATGTTTACAAATAAGCCTTGTTGTTTTTATGGCAACGGAAAAAACCACAAATGTTTACAAATAAGCCTTGTTGTTTTTATGGCAACGGAAAAAACCACAAATGTTTACAAAAAAGCCTTGTTGTTTTTATGGCAACGGACAAAACCACAAATGTTTACAAATAAGCCTTGTTGTTTTTATGGCAACCGACAAAACCAAAAATGTTTACAAAAAAGCCTTGTTGTTTTTGGTAACAAACTAAACCAAAAATGTTTACAAATAAGCCTTGTTGTTTTTATGGCAACGGAAAAAACCACAAATGTTTACAAATAAGCCTTGTTGTTTTTATGGCAACCGACAAAACCAAAAATGTTTACAAAAAAGCCTTGTTGTTTTTGGTAACAAACTAAACCAAAAATGTTTACAAATAAGCCTTGTTGTTTTTATGGCAATGGAAAAAACCACAAATGTTTACAAATAAGCCTTGTTGTTTTTATGGCAACCGACAAAACCAAAAATGTTTACAAATAAGCCTTGTTGTTTTTATGGCAACGGAAAAAACCAAAAATGTTTACAAAAAAGAATTGTTTTTGTGAAAACCTTCCAAAAAATGATGTCAAAACATAAAAAATGTTTAAAATGTTTATCTAAATTAAATTTAAGTATGTTGCTCTTTGCAACACAAATGTTACATTGGCAATTTAGTTCATTCTATTATATATTGTAATATATTTTTTGTACGCTACAGTTGGTAGACATCCACATGTGTTATTAAAACATTTATTTTATTACCCAAGTTTTCTTTTTGGTGTACACATCGAATGTCTTTTGTGTTGTATTTGTTTACTTGAGTGGTGTGGTCTGTAATTGTTAGTATGTTGGCTTTGGTTTATGTTAGCCTTGAGACTTGTTTTGAAGCTACATTTGAAGGGAGACCTTTTCTTGGGTCGTTATGTGAACATTGAGTTATCTAAATTTACATGAAATCATATGTTTGGAGATAGAGAAGCACGTGTGTATAAATGCCTACATTAACCAGGGCCATTACTTGGCCACCAACACTCCTAAAAAACCAAAGAGCAAACACAAACTAATCATTTTGCATAAAATTTTATTTCATCCCCAAAAGAAGCACTATAATAAATCATATTGTGCCACCCTCAAATTAAAAAAAAAAATGGCCCAAAAAATTGGCCAATGTAAATCATTAACAAAACTAAACCAAATTAAACAAAAAAACAAAAAATCAAGTTGGTGGTCGTGCCTGAAGCAGTGTGGTGAGCATTGTTAAGTTTCCTGCCATCAAATGGTGTGCCAAGAGTTCCATCTGGTCTGGGGTTAACTGTAGAGTTGTGCTCAAGTGGCCCATTAGGATCATATCTTCTGTCTGAGGCTGCTGATGATGCAGGGTGTTGAACGTTGGAAATGTCCCAGACAGAAGATGTTCGGCCAATAGTGTCATCTGCTCTGGGGTCAGCCTAAGCATTTGGGCAACGTGTGCCATTACCATGAGATGGGATCGTTGCTGCTCCAAGGCTATTTGATGCTGCTGGTGGTGCAAGGGTTGTGAAGATGTGTGGGGAGTGGTGGTTGATTGTTTGTTGTGGTCCACGGTGCGGGGGCAAACGACATGTCGCATTGGTGACAAAAAAGAAGAACGGCCTGGGGAGGAGTGAAGTGATAAAGGTGTGGAGGGAATGTAGTCAGGTGGAAGGGGTACTGTGGAACCAGTGCGCATTGAGGTTGTGCAGGAGGATTGCTCATTGAGGGGTGTGGGAGTCCGAACGGAGTGTGAAGTGCTAGGAGTGGCTACAGGAGGAATTGTCCCATCCCCAGCTGCCTGACAAGTGGCCAACACTGGCATTACCCTCCCACTACCACAACCTGCAGTGGCAGGTGAGTGAGATGTTTGGGAGGGCTCTGCCAATGGGGCATCTTCAGATCCAAACAGGCATTGGCGTGTGGCCAGCACCTGAGTGTCAACACTTTGCCGATCCCGTTGATGCTGGTCTGCTAAACTTACCAAGCTGTTACGCATATCCTGTTGAACCTGTAACATATCCTGGTGAACCTGTACCATTGTTGCTACAGATTCCTGTATGAGCCCGAGCAGACGTACTGCCTCAGTAGATTGCTGAGTACGCCTCCTTAACTCATTTTGGACCTGATACTCATCAAGCAGCCTCTCGGCTACATCCAGCATAGATGGACGAAGTTGGGTAGGTGACAATCCCTCTGCATCTAAGGCTACCTGAAAGCAGAAGAAATAGACCAAATCATTATCAAACATCATGACTAAATATTTCAGATTAGTTTGACAACTTAACACCCCAAGCAGAACGTTGAAAAGTTTGATGTGCTTCTAATGAGTACTTGTTCATTGTAAGATTATCCAAGCTAGCAACACTTCTGATAATGGGTACATATTATATTGGTGTGACTAATATGACAAAGGCAAAAAAGATTCAACATGAAGGTGTTCCCAATTAACCCTGGTGTGGTAGGTTGTTTATGCTTTTGGTAAATCTGTTACTACACCAATGACTTTATACATCTACGTATGTTGTCTAAAATCTTGCCATCAATCGGCTACAGGACAACCCAACCAAACGATACCCATGAATTTGGACCTGGAAAATCAAAGACGGGCCGGACTTTAAAGATCCTGGATGTTTTTGGAACATTAGTGGCACACCAAATTATAACATAATTCCCTGATGTTCAAGATAGAACTCTTGTTGTGCTGGTGCATCGTCAGAATGTCATAGCACTAATTTAACACACACAATGTAAGCCACATCTAGTCCAAAATCAATGCTACCATTGAAATGTTACATGTGCACCTTGTTCCCTTATATCACATACCACAGCACTGGATGCAGAATCGTCGCCAGCTCCTGATCCAACTCCAGCTGCAACGTCAAGAGGGGCCTGATGTTCTTTTAAAAACAAAAAAAAAAAAACATGTTTAGTACATAACCTTAGTCAGTAATGATTATGGCCAGATTGCCCTCCTAGCTTCATGAATGAAGCATTGAGGCCAAACATTCAAAAGTGCTTTCCTGGGCTCATAGGACACTTGCTAAACCCTCCCAAAGGTTAAGAAGGCTTGGTCTGCCTACTAATGACGGCACCCATTAATGCTGTCAACTGTGTTTTGCAGGGTAAACATCTAAAAGGCAACACTCTTTCCTAAGAAAAAACATGTGTGTTAATGGGGTTAATAAGATTCAAAAAAACATTATTTGACTAGACATACCAACACCTTCCTCCAGGCCTAGCTGCACTGGGTGTGTTCCCTGCTGCGGATCTTCTGTAAAGGACATAGCAATATGAGCTATCTTGGCAAAAAAAAAACATCTACATTGTTTGGCACAGTATGATATTGGACCTACCAGGAGGAGGGTCAGCACTGATGTCAACACCTGTGAGTCCGTCTGGTTCGCCAAGCTGCATGGGCTGTGGAGGGGCTGAGATCCGTGCTACAGATGAACAAATTGCAGGTTGGGGAAAACAAAAAAAGGACAATTGGAAGGGCAAGTATCACATTCTCTTAATGTCACACATAGGATAGTAGTTAATCTTTTCCAAACAACTCACACAATTGACATCCAAGATAATATCCTACCTCGGTGCAAAGCATCCGAATCTAAGTCCTCTCTGGGAAAGATGGTATCGGGTCCTATGATGTTCAAGAAAGGTAATTGATAATCCCAGAGAGAACTTCGTGCACGTTCATCCAGCCGACCTTGACGGTCATAAAGACCCTCCGCAGCCCATGCAATTAGCTTCTTCCGAACGGACCCACAGATGTCGTTGACCTTCTTCCGCACACTGTCACGGTGGCGAGGTGCTTCACCCAGTGCATTTACAGCATCCCGGATTTCATCCCACAATCTGTTCTTCTCTGTTACTGAGTAAGACGTGGCCCTGGTCCCATGTATCGCCTGATATCTGGCCATATAGGCGTGGACCAGGGCACAGCACTGATTGTGGGTGAAACGGGGAAGCCGGGGTAATGTGGACAAGCTGACTCTGGTGGACGGACCCGCTCCAGGACTACTGTCAGAAGAGCCAGCTTGTCCACTTGGTGTGTTAACACCTCCCCCGGCTTCCTCCTCCGGGATGGGGATGGTGGACTCCCTCATGGATACAGCTGGAGCCTCCCTCACACCAGAGCCAGACGATCTGCCCACCCTGCCCCCCCTGCCCCCCCTGCCCCCCTGGCCCCCCTGGCCCCCCTGGCCACCCTGCCCCTTCTCATCCTTCCAGTGGGTGGGGCCATGGGAGCACGAGGTGGGCAGAGAATCTGGCTGTCCAGCAGCAGCAAAGAGCCCCAAACTCCTAAATCTGAAATGACAAAAGAGAAAACAGAAAAAACAGGATTTGCAGATTGCTCTTCATATACAGTATAATTAGTGAACAGTTACAGAACACACTTACCTAATGGCACAAACAGACTTGGTCGTGGTGGTGGTGGTAGTAGTGGGCAAAGAGCAGAAGAGGCTGCAAAGAAAAGGAAAAAAAAAAACACATAAGAAAACGCATATGGGTACAAATCACATGAGGCCCTCCAAACACTTACCTAATGGCACAAACACGGTGGTGGTGGTGGTGGTGGCAAAAAAAGCAGAAGAGGTTGCAAAGAAATGTAAAAAAAAAACACATAAGAAAACGCATAGGGGTACAAATCACACGAGGCCCTCCAAACACTTACCTAATGGCACAAACACAGTGGTGGTGGTGGTGGTGGTGGTGGTGGTGGCAAAGAGCAGAAGAGGCTGCAAAGAAATGTAAAAAAAAAACACATAAGAAAACGCATAGGGGTACAAATCACACGAGGCCCTCCAAACACTTACCTAATGGCACAAACACAGTGGTGGTGGTGGTGGTGGTGGTGGTGGTGGTGGTGGCAAAGAGCAGAAGAGGCTGCAAAGAAATGGAAAAAAAAAACACATAAGAAAACTCATAGGGGTACAAATCACACGAGGCCCTCCAAACACTTACCTAATGGCACAAACACAGTGGTGGTGGTGGTGGTGGCAAAAAAAGCAGAAGAGGTTGCAAAGAAATGTAAAAAAAAAACACATAAGAAAACGCATAGGGGTACAAATCACACGAGGCCCTCCAAACACTTACCTAATGGCACAAACACAGTGGTGGTGGTGGTGGTGGTGGTGGTGGTGGTGGCAAAGAGCAGAAGAGGCTGCAAAGAAATGGAAAAAAAAAACACATAAGAAAACTCATAGGGGTACAAATCACACGAGGCCCTCCAAACACTTACCTAATGGCACAAACACAGTGGTGGTGGTGGTGGTGGTGGTGGTGGTGGCAAAGAGCAGAAGAGGCTGCAAAGAAATGTAAAAAAAAAACACATAAGAAAACGCATAGGGGTACAAATCACACGAGGCCCTCCAAACACTTACCTAATGGCACAAACACAGTGGTGGTGGTGGTGGTGGTGGTGGTGGTGGTGGTGGTGGCAAAGAGCAGAAGAGGCTGCAAAGAAATGGAAAAAAAAAACACATAAGAAAACTCATAGGGGTACAAATCACACGAGGCCCTCCAAACACTTACCTAATGGCACAAACACAGTGGTGGTGGTGGTGGTGGTGGCAAAGAGCAGAAGAGGCTGCAAAGAAATGGAAAAAAAAACACATAAGAAAACGCATAGGGGTACAAATCACACGAGGCCCTCCAAACACTTACCTAATGGCACAAACACAGTGGTGGTGGTGGTGGTGGTGGTGGTGGTGGCAAAGAGCAGAAGAGGCTGCAAAGAAATGTAAAAAAAAAACACATAAGAAAACGCATAGGGGTACAAATCACACGAGGCCCTCCAAACACTTACCTAATGGCACAAACACAGTGGTGGTGGTGGTGGTGGTGGTGGTGGTGGCAAAGAGCAGAAGAGGCTGCAAAGAAATGTAAAAAAAAAACACATAAGAAAACGCATAGGGGTACAAATCACACGAGGCCCTCCAAACACTTACCTAATGGCACAAACACAGTGGTGGTGGTGGTGGTGGTGGTGGTGGTGGTGGTGGCAAAGAGCAGAAGAGGCTGCAAAGAAATGGAAAAAAAAAACACATAAGAAAACTCATAGGGGTACAAATCACACGAGGCCCTCCAAACACTTACCTAATGGCACAAACACAGTGGTGGTGGTGGTGGTGGCAAAAAAAGCAGAAGAGGTTGCAAAGAAATGTAAAAAAAAAACACATAAGAAAACGCATAGGGGTACAAATCACACGAGGCCCTCCAAACACTTACCTAATGGCACAAACACAGTGGTGGTGGTGGTGGTGGTGGTGGTGGTGGTGGCAAAGAGCAGAAGAGGCTGCAAAGAAATGGAAAAAAAAAACACATAAGAAAACTCATAGGGGTACAAATCACACGAGGCCCTCCAAACACTTACCTAATGGCACAAACACAGTGGTGGTGGTGGTGGTGGTGGTGGTGGTGGCAAAGAGCAGAAGAGGCTGCAAAGAAATGTAAAAAAAAAACACATAAGAAAACGCATAGGGGTACAAATCACACGAGGCCCTCCAAACACTTACCTAATGGCACAAACACAGTGGTGGTGGTGGTGGTGGTGGTGGTGGTGGTGGTGGTGGCAAAGAGCAGAAGAGGCTGCAAAGAAATGGAAAAAAAAAACACATAAGAAAACTCATAGGGGTACAAATCACACGAGGCCCTCCAAACACTTACCTAATGGCACAAACACAGTGGTGGTGGTGGTGGTGGTGGCAAAGAGCAGAAGAGGCTGCAAAGAAATGGAAAAAAAAACACATAAGAAAACGCATAGGGGTACAAATCACACGAGGCCCTCCAAACACTTACCTAATGGCACAAACACAGTGGTGGTGGTGGTGGTGGTGGTGGCAAAGAGCAGAAGAGGCTGCAAAGAAATGGAAAAAAAAAACACATAAGAAAACTCATAGGGGTACAAATCACACGAGGCCCTCCAAACACTTACCTAATGGCACAAACACAGTGGTGGTGGTGGTGGTGGTGGTGGTGGTGGTGGTGGTGGTGGCAAAGAGCAGAAGAGGCTGCAAAGAAATGGAAAAAAAAAACACATAAGAAAACTCATAGGGGTACAAATCACACGAGGCCCTCCAAACACTTACCTAATGGCACAAACACAGTGGTGGTGGTGGTGGCAAAGAGCAGAAGAGGCTGCAAAGAAATGGAAAAAAAAAACACATAAGAAAACTCATAGGGGTACAAATCACACGAGGCCCTCCAAACACTTACCTAATGGCACAAACACAGTGGTGGTGGTGGTGGTGGTGGTGGTGGTGGTGGTGGTGGTGGTGGCAAAGAGCAGAAGAGGCTGCAAAGAAATGGAAAAAAAAAACACATAAGAAAACTCATAGGGGTACAAATCACACGAGGCCCTCCAAACACTTACCTAATGGCACAAACACAGTGGTGGTGGTGGTGGTGGTGGTGGTGGTGGTGGTGGCAAAGAGCAGAAGAGGCTGCAAAGAAATGGAAAAAAAAAACACATAAGAAAACTCATAGGGGTACAAATCACACGAGGCCCTCCAAACACTTACCTAATGGCACAAACACAGTGGTGGTGGTGGTGGTGGTGGTGGCAAAGAGCAGAAGAGGCTGCAAAGAAATGTAAAAAAAAAAACACATAAGAAAACGCATAGGGGTACAAATCACACGAGGCCCTCCAAACACTTACCTAATGGCACAAACACAGTGGTGGTGGTGGTGGTGGTGTAATCCTTTATAGGCAAAAGGAGGCTGCAAACATTAAACATACATGAGAAATCGCATGACCTACATACGTGCACATAATAAATTACAGTTATCAGGAAAGCAAAAATGGTGTCTTTGGAAGCTGGGAAGGTAAGGGGGCAGGTTTAGATGCCAAATCTAGACTGCACACCTTTAACAAACATGAGAAAACACATGTCCAAACCACATGCACATGGGGCCAACTGCCAATGATTAAAAGACACTTGAGGGGTTCCCAAGCTATTGTGGGTTGGAGGGGATTCACCATAGACAACTTAAGCACACCCAAGATAAGTACAAATTGTCTCCTTCCTTTTTTTTGGGAGAGAGAGATACAATTGTCTTACCTCCAGATAATGTAGGTTGTGGGTCACAGGGTCTTGCTAGCACATAAGAAACATCGATCTATAACATCCAGCAGCCATATTGGCCATGTGCTCCTTTTATAGCTGGCTCACAGGTGTGATAATTAGCGGCCGTTTCTATATATATCTGCGCATTCGCGAATTTGCGCGTTCAAAATGGAGGACGATATCCCAGACGCATTAGATGGTGCAATGCTGGCATTTATTGGTGCCTTGTTTGAGGAGGCCCTGGCACAGGAGGCAGCAGAAGGTGGGGAAGCTGCAGCAGCAGCAGCAGCAGCACCTCCAGCAGCAGCACCTCCAGTCCGTGTGCCCTTACCTCGCCAGCCACGCATTTTTGCTCCAAGGATCTATTTGGACAAGCTGCGGGATTCTGATGTCAGGAGGAAGTTCCGGCTCGAGCGACGAACTATTCTACACCTCTACCAGCTCATAGCAGAGAAAATTGACCCGGACACACAGCGCGGCCATGCGGTGCCCGGCATGGCCAGATTGCTGGCCACTTTGTATATTTTAGGGCGTGGCAGCTTCCAAGCCACTTCGGGAAGTATCATGGGCATTAGCCAGCCCACAGTTTCAAGGGTGTTCATGTTGGTCATTAATGCCATAGTGGATATAGTGCCCAATTTTATCCACTGGCCACAGAATGAAAATGAGTGGAATGAAGTCAAGTTGGGTTTCTACCGGCGGGCACACATGCCGCAAATCCTAGGGGC
Source organism: Pelophylax lessonae (assembly GCF_965119305.1). Classification (NCBI taxonomy): domain Eukaryota; kingdom Metazoa; phylum Chordata; class Amphibia; order Anura; family Ranidae; genus Pelophylax; species Pelophylax lessonae. Next base: position 83,459,337 of record NC_138769.1, on the reverse strand, counting down.
AATCGATGGCACCCACATAGCCATTAGGCCCCCAAGGAGCCACGAAAGTGAATACCGGAACCGCAAGCAGTACCACTCTGTGAACGTCCAATTAGTGTGTGACGCCAAACAGCGCATCATGAGTGTCAACACTGGTCACCCAGGGTCGTGCCATGATTCCAGTATGTTAAGAACAAGTACTCTGTACGAGGTGTTTGAAAGTGGACAAATGCCCGAAGGGTGGCTTATTGGTAAAGTATTTTGTCTTAACAACATAAACTGTAAGATTACATAGACATAGGAATAAGCTACATCGGTGTACACCCTGATTTAAGCAAAGCCTACCTAAAATGGATGTGTTAGGAGTTGTCAGGCTGTTCACACACAACCAGATCAGCAGCTTAGCAGCTCACAAAAGAAAGATTTGCAAAGTTGTCTTTGAGTCCAATGAAGGTGGTTAACCAATGTGTAAATGGTGTCCTCTAGCCACCCAAAGAAAACCTACAAATGATTCCAATGGTATTGCCATATCCCCAAAGTACTTTGCATAAGTGAGTCAATATTGGTTTCCTCACTCTAGTTGCAGATATATTCCAGAAGTAAGACCTAGGCTAATGTAATAGGAACAAAATAGGGGCCAAGTTGGAACTTGCAAGAGAAACCCACCACTTTGTGTGTCCTTTTTCCCATTTGTATTAGTGATTTAGGCAGTTAGACAGAGTTGAGATGTTTCATATGATTTTTTGCAAACAGACGAGCAGGTTGTTTAGTAAAATGCCTAATTGTCTCCCATTTTGAGGAGTCATCTAAAGTCACATGATAGGAAGAACTAATGTATATTTTTCTTATTTTTCAGGGGATGCTGGTTACCCGCAGCTGACGTGGCCGATGGCTCCAATCAGGTACCCCCAGGGCCCAGCAGAGAGGAATTACAACAGGGCCTTGCGGAGAAGCCGGAGTATCATTGAGTTGACCATAGGTCTTCTCAAGTCCCGGTTTCTCTGCTTGGCCCGGCCTGGGGGTGAACTCCTGTACTCTCCTACAAAGGCTTCCAAGATCATCCTGGCGTGCTGCGTGTTGCACAACATGTGCGTTGCCCGGGATGATTCTTGGGAGCTGACGGAGGAGAGGGAGCCAGAGGTCCGTCAGCCGGCGGCCCCCAGGCGGCGGAGCACCGCTGCCGGTATGGCCACCCGGAATACCCTGGTTGCTAGCCACTTTACATGTAAGTACTGTAACCGGTCAAGATAGGGCATGTGTATTAATTAGCTAGTTAGCAGAGGTGCCACTCACAGGGAGACAGAGGGTGATTATCATCTGCCAATGACACTTGCCATTGTAGATAAAGTGTAGTCAACATTGGTAAAATTGTGTTACTTGAGCAAAAACATGCACCTCTAACCATAAACATGTTGGTATTGTGAATAGTGTAAAGGGCTGAGAAGAGCTGGCAGGTGTTTATTTGTGTCTATGCCACCTGTGTAGTTATTGATAACATGAACGGCTGCTTGGTATCTTATGGTGTTGTAATTTTCCAGAACATCAACATCTTGGAATCATGGCACGTACCATGGGAAGCCTGTGGTGATGGGCTGTCTGGCGTCACAGGTGTGTATTCAAATGTTTACATTAATGATTTCTGGTTTGTGTAAGTTGGCATAAAATGTGTTATTTCACTCGTGATGTCGAAATTAAATGAAGTTCAGAATGAAGCAAACAGGCATTAAGATGTGATTTTCATAATGAAATGTCTTATCCTTTGTTTTATTTTTCCAGGAGTGGTACTGCTTGCGGGTGTAGGTGGTAGAAACCCACCTTGATGGACTCCACTCATTTTCTTTTGTGGTCAGTGGATATTTGGTAAGGCACATGGCCAATGACCAACATGAACACCCTGGAACTTCGAAAGTGGCTTGGAAGCTGCCCAGCAACCTTGCCATGCCTGTCCCCTATGAGCTGGTAGAGGTGCAGAATGGATTCTGAACTCTGCCGGAAGTTGTGGAAGACATCAGAATCCCGTAGCCATGGAGCAAAGATCGTGGTCTGGCGCTGTAAAGGCACACGGACTGGAGAGTGACAATATTCTTTTGCTGCATCCCTCCTTCTGCTGTCATTCTCAAATAAATAAATACATTAGAATTGAACATGTGTTTTTTTGTTTTGTGTGGGTGCCTACAGACAAAAGGGCCATCCACACTGTAAGATTTAGAGAAGACTTTATCCTTCCGATTGACATTTTCTATGTAGTGCAAGGGCCTGCCTGATTGCATCCAAATTGAAAGTGTTGAGGTTTGAGCTTCTATTATATGGTTTGGTTAAGTCTACAGGAAAAAGTCTAGACAAATTGTTAGTGTATGGCCCATTAAGCTGCCAAGGCCGGAGTTTTGCACTTTGCATGCTGCTTGTACTGGTGATGTGAGGGGTTGTAATGTAGAGTAGGGATGTGACAGTGTTGTGTTGAGGTGTGAGGCAAATGTAGTGTTGGACTATGAGGGCCTGTGTTGTTGAAATATGGAGAGAGTCCAATATCAGACACCTATGTTTATTGGTCAAGAAATTGTAAGAACCATGGTAAATATGTAAAGAATTGCATCTCGATAAAACTAGGACCACACTCATAAAATCAAAATTGTGTTGTTTCCATTGATGTGCTTGAAATTTGGGTAGGACACCCCCCTCCCCCCCCCAAATTCAAGATAGTTTAAAAAAACTGTTTAAAAAAATGAGAGTGAAAAGAGATCCCAAGTGTAGTGATGTGATTTGAACCCATGACCTTGTGAACTGCAGTGAAGTTGCAAAGCACTTAGCTATTGTGCAGAATAAAGCTGTATGGTGGAAAAAATGGAGTGTGTTAAGGCTAAAAAGCACATATGGCTAAAGAACTAAACATTGTATGGAATGTGGGAAGAAGACCATGGTAAAATTGTGAGGTTTCATCTTGCCCTGAAGTAGGGTAGGGGTTTGGTCACTTGCCTTTGATACTTTCCTTCATAAGATCGATTCGACACACAGACAAGATCAAAAAAACACTTAAAATGGTGTAAGCTTGCAAGCGCTTCTGAGTGTAACATTATTTAGCAATATATATGATGTAATCCGTTACATTTTAGCAATATAAACAAAAAAAGAAAATAAAAAAAGTAGGTGGAGATGGTAAGCCTCGAACCTACAGCAGAGGGAGATGAATTACAGACATGTGATGTGTGCACTAATCCACTAGCCCACATCGCTATGTGAAACTGCTATAAGCACGAAGACATAAGTTTGCGAATTGGCGAAGCCGCGATCGTAAGTGAATCCCGCTGACGGCGGAATTCATTATTGCTGTTTTACTCGCCAATTCGCCGCAGCGCCAGTTAATTGATTTGAACGCGGCGAAACTGAAACACGTCATAGAGGTTTGAAGCTGCAGTTTCTTTAAATCCGGCCCCCCGTCTCCCAGTGTCAGTTTACTGGTAATCGCTATGCACAGCGAATATGGCTTTAACTGGCATTGAGGAAAGACTGTTAGTTGTGGAAACCTTCCACTAAATGGAGAGTGCATACCACTCGCCTGATCCCCCTGAAAGGCTACCGCTGGAGCAAACGCTGATCCGGATCTATGGCAGTGCGATGCGAACTTCACCGTGCAAATGTATATCAGCCAGCAGGGGCCCCGTATTCACTAACGGAGATATGTTTGTGATGTGAAATTATTATGGTTTTGATAAATATCTGCCCTTTTGCTGGAATAATAGCTGGTAGCTTTCTAATATGCTTGAGCCGCATGATTTAAATACTGCTGCTATTTCCTTTTGCAGAAATAGTCCTATTTACTGAAACAATAGCATAATCACTATCAAATATGTTTTTTTTATGAACTATATTACATAGGATTCACTCTAACAGATTATGACGGGAGTGCATGCATATGTAATGGCTGGGCCGCGGTCACGAGAATCCACGCTAGTTCCTTTGTATAGTGTTAGGCAGTTTCACTTTCACTTGACAGTTGGGAATTCATGCACACGGTCAAAAGCAACCTGAATTTGACACACATGGAACTTAAGGAATGTATCAGAAAGTTAAACATTTTTGGAACTCCCCTTTCATATTGTACTTTTGAAAGTATACATGTCTGTGATTGGTTGTGTTGACGCCACCTCCCCTGTAAACCCCATTTGTTCTCTGACTGTAAATAAACAAGGCCCATTGTTTATCACAGGGCAACTTGGGAACATCCAAGCTGAACCAGCCTGTATGTCTGTGTCTCTAAGGATGGCGAGAGCGCTCCAATGCCTTATACAAAAGAGCTGAGAACTGTACTTTTTTAATTGCACTTGGCGTATATTAATATCCAAAAGTGCACTTATTAGTGCAACAGAGTTATTTGTGCATCAAGCGTATATTAATTTCCACGACACTGGACAAACATTTAAATAAAATGCACTGAAGATAGGTCTCCTCAGCCCCAACCTGTACCCATCCTGAAAAGGAAAATTTGAACTGGTTTGAATTACACTAAATACACAGCCACTGTTAATGGAATATGATAGCCAATATCCTGGACGTTTCACAAAGATTACTATGCAGGTTTATAAATTGTTTTTTGTTTTTGTTTTTTTTACACAATAAAATTGTGTATATATTTTAATGGTCCTTTAAGCATAAGACATTTTCCATTTAGTTTTGGAGGTGTTTGTAAGGATAAAATACTTATGATGTGCTAGAAATCACTCCAACGGAACTACATGGGACCAATTTGTTCATCCCAAATAGGAAATGAGCAATAAATGCTTTCCTGCAGTGGGAGCTGCTAGAGATGTTTAAAGACATTTAAAGCCTATGACTGCATAATGAATCTCTTGGATATGAACATGATTACTAGAGCAATGTCAAAATCGATATTGACATTAAATGAGCCAGTGCTGTGGGACGTTTCTGAAATCTTGAACTTTAATCAGACCTCTTCTCCAACAAAAAATGTATTATTTTCACGACAGAAGTTTTGAGTTAAATTTGCTTTCTCTAGGTTATGCAGAAACACATATGAGATAATTTACTGAAGAGTAATGTAATATTACTATAATATAATACTATAATAGCACACTGAACTTCGACTTATTTAACATTTTTGTGCCAGAGGTCAAAGAAGCTTTTATACCCAGGCCAAATTGTGTATGTTTTGATTTATGAACCTAAACCAGTAAAAAACTCTAAAACAAATTTGTAATATATTGCAGCTTATCAATCTTAGATGTGGTGGCTGCATTCATTTTTCTTTTTTTTTTTTTAGGTTTTTTCCCCTCTGTTTTGACCTGGTTATCTGGCCAGTAATGCCCCGTACACACGTACCGATTGTCGGCCGTAAATATTCGTCCGACGACCGATCGGCCGATTGTAGGCTTGTTAGTATGATGCTTCCGACAGCCGACAGCGCATTTTAATTTAAATTTTTGTTGGCCAACACCAGAACGGCCGATTGTTCGCCAGTCAGTACAGATTTAGGCCGACAGACAGCAGATTTGCAAGACTGGGCATGCTCAGAAAAGAAAAAAGACAAGGTAAGTTAACCATCACATGACATCACTTCTGCAGTCGGCTGTTGTTGGCCGACAAAATTCGTGTGCAGTCTTTTGCAGTTTTTAACAGACACGACAGCCCTGGACAAAAGACTGCCAATCGTTCGGCCGACGATCGGTACGTGTGTACGAGGCTTAACAGACTGCCTGTATTAGAGTGTTCCCACTCTGGATGAATGAGAACAGGGGTCACAGCAGACAGCAGCATTGTCAGTCTGGGGGGAGGAGAGTGTTAAATATACTAGCACTAACAAATTATAGCCAAACTCCAGCTAACACTTTATAAGCACTTAGAGCAAACAGTTTTTCCCCTTAAGATAAAGGTTTTTTTATGAGCAAATAAAAGCTAATCATTGTAAGCCAATACATTGCATGAGAGTTTATTCTTTTGAAAAACAACCGAGTTACTGACTGGATCACCAGATGAAAATAGGAAAACGAAGGCTAAAAAAATGAATCCAGTCTTCACATTTACGAATTGGTAAGCTGCACTAAAAATAAATGTCTGTTTTCGGGTTACCCACCTAAATGTATATATATATATATATATATATATATATATATATATATATATATATATATATATATATATATATATATATATATATATATATATATATATATATATATATATATATATATATATATATATATATATATAATAGCTGTAATAACTGCTCTGCTTACACATTTTCTTATAGGCTGACACTAAGCATAATGTAAAGAAAATTATATATATATATATATATATATAGGTGAGTGCACCCTTCACATTTTTGTAATTATTTTATTATATCTTTTCATGTGAACACTGAACACTGAAGAAATTACACTTTGCTACAATGTAAAGTAGTGAGTGTACAGCTTGTATAACAATGTACATTTGCTATCCCCTCAAAATAACTCAACACACAGCCATTAATGTATAAACTGCTGGCAACAAAAGTGAGTACACCCCTTAGTGAAAATGTCCAAATTGGGCCCACTTAGTCATTTTCCCTCCCTGGTGTCATGGGACTCGTTAGTGTTACAAGGTCTCAGGTATGAATGGGGAGCAGGTGCATTACATTTGGTGTTATCATTCTCACTCTCTCATACTGGTCACTGGAAGTTCAACATGGCACCTCATGGCAAAGAACTCTCTGAGGATCTGAAAAAAAGAATTGTTGCTCTACATAAAGATGGCCTAGGCTATAAGAAGATTGCCAAGACCCTGAAACTGAGCTGAATCATGGTGGCCAAGATCACACAGCAGTTTAACAGGAAAGGTTCCATTCAGAACAGGTCTCGCCATGGTCGACCAAAGGAGTTGAGTGCACATGCTCAGCGTCATATCCAGAGGTTGTCTTTGGGAAATAGATGTATGAGTGCTGCCAGCATTGCTGCAAAGGTTGAAGGGGTGGGGGGTCAGCCTGTCAGTGCTCAGACCATATCCTGCACACTGCATCAAATTGGTCTGCATGGCTGTCATCCCAGAAGGAAGCCTCTTCTAAAGATGATGCACTAGAAAGCCTGCAAACAGTTTGCTGAAAACAAGCAGACTAAGGACATGGATTACTGGAACCATGTCCTGTGGTCTGATGAGACAAAGATAAACGTATTTGGTTCAGATGGTGTCAAGCGTGTGTGGAGGCAACCAGATGAGGAGTACAAAGACATGTGTGTCTGGCCTACAGTCAAGCATGGTGCTAGGGGTGTCATGGTCTGGGGCTGCATGAGTACTGCCGGCACTGGGAAGCCACAGTTCATTGAGGGAACCATGAATGCCAACACGTACTGTGACATATTGAAGCAGAGCATGATCCCCTCCCTTCGGAGACTGGGCCACAGGGCAGTATTCTACCATGTTAACAACCCCAAACACACCTCCAGGACAACCACTGCCTTGCTAAAGAAGCTGAGGGTAAAGGGGATCCACTGGCCAAGCATGTCTCCAGACCTAAACTCTATTGAGCTTCTGTGGGGCATCCTCAAACGGGAGCTGGAGGAGTGCAAGGTCTCTAACATCCACCAGCTCCGTGATGTCGTCATGGAGGAGTGGAAGAGGACTCCAGTGGCAACTTGTGAAGCTTTGGTGAACTCCATATGCCCAAGAGGGTTAAGGCTGTGCTGGAAAATAATGGTGGCCACACAAAATATTGACACTTTGGGCCCAATTTGGACATTTTAACTTACGGGTGTACTCACTTTTGTTGCCAGTGGTTTAGACATTAATGGCTGTGTGTTGAGTTATTTTGAGGGGACATACACTGTTATAGAAGCTGTACACTAACTACTTTACATTGTAGCAAAGTGTAATTTCTTCAGTGTTGTCATGTGAAAAGATATAATGAAATATTTATAAAAATGTGAGGGGTGTACTCACTTTTTTGGAATTATATATATATATATATATATATATATATATATATACTGTATATGCAAAATATGTTTATGGAAAACGAAAGCCTTTATAAAAAGAAAAGTGAGTCAGGTATACCATACTTTAGAGTTTGGATATGTGGGCATGATCTAACAAATAATAAAAGCTTAAGTTCAACTTGGACAAAAAAGTAAACATGTCTGTCTCTACAATATTTTTTTTAAATACAAAAACAGCATTGTCCCTCATTTATTAATCCATTACCACTCCTTTTCAGGGTTAATGTATGCCCAGCATCATTCAAACCCCTTCCTGTGAGCCCAGAGTGTCATGGCTCCACCCCTTGACCTGGACTGCAGAGAATGACATTTGGAAAAAAGATATCACATTACCCAAGTGTATTTTCATGAACAGATGAGTGAGCCCAATTGCCTCTTGGAATTTTCATGTTTGCAAATACATGCAATTTCACCATTTTGCAAAGGGCTTACTGATAAAGTCCAGCAAACTACTCCACACTGTCTTGTATCTTCTTCCACTATCTTCCAATGTCCCCAGCACAGCTTTTGGCCTGTGCTTCCCGCAGTCATCAATGTGTACCTTCTAATGTTCATACATAAAACTCCCAATGCCTGATGTGGTTTTAATTTGCCAGGTCATCCTAAAATCTATTCAGGTCAACATTAAAATAAAATTAGAAAATATATTAATTTAAAATGCTAATTGGTACAATCTGTGAGCCAAGTTGATTAGAATTTTATGAGCAAATCTGTTGTTTCTTTTTATATAAAATATTTTTAAGTTCATGTTATACAGCACCAAACAAGTTTGGACAGGGTTCTGTCTTTAGCAGGTTCTTATTCATTCATTATGTTTACTCTTTTAATGTGGAAATCTCGATTAACTATGGTAGAATGTCACAGCTGTCATTGTGCATTATAATATATTATGTTAGTTAGAGATATGTAAAAATGGCATGTTTATTAATTAATGGTGATTAATGCTCAATGCAGATTCCTTCTTAACAGCCTTTAATTCCAGTATTTTAAACATTTCAGTAAGATAAATATGCCAGAGCCAGAACACATAAATTATTAATACGTATTTTCCCATTTATATTATAATGTATCAGCAATACCAAACACATTACATACATGTTTGACTATAATATAATTTAAAATATATATATTTATCAGGAGCATACAGAATATGTTTTATTTTACATTATATAAATGTGAAGTGTAAAGCAAAATTCCAGACAAACATAAAGACACACAATAATGTAACTCTGTAGTCATTAATACCTAATTAAATGTCATTTTTTTTTTAAACACAAGCTGTGTGGGTACCTGGATTTGACTTTGTATCAGCCTCTTTGCGATCCCTTGTGCTGCAGAGTTCAGACTGAGAGAAGGAGCTCCTCCCACAAGGAGCCACTCAGTTGTGTTCAGGTGGTAACTAGGAAAATGCTGATAAAAGGTGAGAGCAAAGTCAGAGAAGATGAGTACATCAGTATGCTGCTTCTCCTTTTACTGACCAGTCACAGACTGGGAGGGGAGGCAGGATGAGAGCTGTAAATGTTACCTAACTTAAGTAGTAGAAGTAAAAAAACAGTTCTTCTCTCCTACCAAACAGGGCTGTGATGTGTGGCAAAGCTGTGTAAATCTAGGGACTGGATGGACAAAAATAAAAATCCTTTGGCAAATAAAACTGCTCTCAAAAACGTATTTCATCTGCATACATAGCTGTTTTCCATTGAATTAATTTCCTATTATCAATAAAAGTTGAAAGCGAATTAATTCCTTCAACCTCTAAGTAAACATTACTCTCGGTTTTGCCTGCATTTGTCCTTCTTGAAAATCTTTACTTTGTCTATACAGGGCACTACAAGTTTGCTTTACCCATCTAACTGTAAGCAGTATTTAACTTTCCCTAGCTTTGCCCCTGTTCAGTGTCCAGATCTGAAGAAAATAGCCAGCACTTATGGGTGTGGAGAAGCATGTGACTTGGCCAAGTGACAGCTCTGGGCTAATTTGAATGCAGAAACTTGTAGCTTTTACAGGGGAACAATATGGTCAATTATATGTTGCTTGGGAATTCTTCATTATTAATCTTTTGCTTTGTCCTGCATATTACAAGTTTACTTTAAATTAATTTAGATGCCACACTTAAATAGTGGTGGCTGGTTAGCACGTGAGTTTTTTTACTTTCAAAAGTTTTTTATTTTTAACAAACACAATAACATAGAAAATGTAGCAAACATTTCAAGTACAAAATTAAGTAACATGTGAAAAGGTCATCAAGTAACTTACATGGTACAATTTACTCTAGTTGCAGATCGCATGACATCATTAATCCCTGAATGTTGAGGTACAGGGTAATTATGGACATGTATATGAGGATATGCATGAACAAACTCCAGGAAGACCTGTATCGAGGGACCGTATGTTATGTCAGAAATAACTAACATGTACCCTTCTATGAGGGTAAAGAAAAGAAGAAAAAAAAATTCAAGATACCCAAAAATTAACCTTCCCTAGGTCAACAGACCAGGGAACCAGGAGAGGAAAAGAAGAAATGAAGAGATAAGAGGGACAGGGGTGAGGGAGATAGGAGAAGGGTTGAAGGAGAGCAGCCGGGCTCCAGGGAGACTCGCCCGCACCACAGGACTTCATACTAGACCCGGGATTAAGGACGTACCCAAGTAGTTAGCCCAAGGTTCCCATATCTTTTCAAACTTAGAAACCGAGTTGGTAAGAGTGCTTACCATTTTCTCCTGTGTCATGATCCAGGTAATTTTGTTTCTGATTTTCCGTATAGAGACCGGTTGCTTTTTCCAGGCTGCGGCTATTGTCATCTTAGTACCCAGCAAAACAAAGAATATTAGCTGTTGTGTGTGTTTGGGCACGTTAGGCACTTTGGAATTTAAAAGAGCAATTGCCGCCTGTCTGGGGACTCTGATGGCCGTGACTTTAAAGAGCATGTGGAAGACTCTATTCCATGTGCTTCTCAACTTTGGACATTCCCACCAAATGTGGAGCATAGAACCAAGACGGTGGCATCCACGGAAATAGAGAGGAGGGGAGGAGGGATACATTTTATGAATGTGCATGGGCACCAAATACCAACGGGTGGCCACCTTCAAGTTAACCTCAATTAGCTTTAAAGGAATGGAAAGGAACGGAAAAACATATCTCCCCACTCCTCTGCCTACCATGACTCCACTAGATCTGTCTCCCAGGCTTGCATGTAAGATAATTTGGATCCGTCAGACACCAGTGATAAATATATCAGTGATATGCCACCCCTTTGTTCGTCCGAATTTCCGCACCATACCTCGTAAGCTGTGAAGGAGAAAGGGGGGGGGGGCTCAGTAACAGATATAGATTGTAGGAAATGGGAAATTTGTAGAAACCGGAATGTTTCCGCTTTAGGCATTTTAAGTTTGTCATAGCAATGTTTCAAAGTGAAGGGACCCTTATTGGTGAAGAATTGTTCTATACAATAAAGGCACTTATCGAGCCACCACTGAAAGGCCTTGATGTCTAGACCCGGGGGAACTTTTGGGTTATTGAATATGTGTGCTAATGGTTGAATTGTGGACGTTAAGGCCGGTAAAGCTTTTAGGGTATCCCATAGTGCAAAAGACGCCCAAAGCGTGGTGGCCAAAATAGATGGTCTATGTTTGGGAGGACTCCAGAGGAAGAAATCCAGGGTATACGCAGGCACTGCCTGTCTTTCCATTTGCACCCAGTCTGGTTTTTCATAATGCGAGTACACCACCGAGAGCTGGGCAAGCCTTGCTGCTTGGTAATAAGCCCAAAAGTTCGGGACTCCCAACCCCCCTTAATTTCTGGTTTTTAACAGCACCTTGCGGTTTAGTCTGTGACCCGATTTGACCCAGATAAATTTAACAACTGAGTTTTGGAATTTTCTTAGTTGATCCCTATGTATCGAGATCGGCAGAGCTCTAAAAAGATATAAAAGTCTAGGGAGTATATTCATCTTAATGGAGTTAATCCTACCCAGCCAAGATCGCTGATGTGAGGACCAGTCCGTTAATTCCTTCCCCAGGGATTAATAGATTGCTTTGTAGTTCAATTTGTGCAAATTTTCTATTTTGGATGAAAACATTTATACCCAGGTATTTAATGTGAGACTCACTCCACGTGAATTTGAAAGATGATTGCAAGCGAAGTGCTTCCTGGGAGTTTAGAATTTAGAATGGAGGATTTAGAGAGGTTAACCTTCAGGCCCGAAACCTTGGCAAATTTGTCCAAAAGAGAGCAGATATTAGGGAGGGTAGTGGTGGGGGACGTGACAAACAGTAGCACATGTGCTCAGAGGGGCCACAAGATACTCCTTTGATGTTGGGATCCGAGCGGATTGCCAGCGCTAGAGTTTCTATTGCTATCGCAAATATTAACGGTGAGAGGGGACATCCCTGTCTCGTGCCCTTAGAAATTGGTAATGAATCCGAGTAAAAACCCTGGTATCTGATTTTGGCGGTCGGGGAGGAATATAGAGCTTTCATGATGTCCATGAAATTCCTGCCAAAGCCCCATCTTTCCAAAATCGAAAAAAGGTATGGCCATTCGACTGAGTCTAATGCTTTCTGTAAGTCTACTGATAATAAGAGTCCTTCTTGGCTCCCATCCATATTGGAGTATCGTAATGATGTCAATTACCCGTCTGATTTGGTCTGGGCCCTGCCTCCATGGTATGAAACCGACTTGATCCTTGTGAATGTAATTAGAGATGAAAGAAGACATTCTATTAGCCAGGATTTTGGTTAGAATTTTTAGATCGTTGTTAATCAAAGATTTAGGTCTGTAGCTGCTCACTTGTCCAGGATCTTTGTCGGGCTTCGGGATGATTGAGATGAAGGCCGAATTACCGTCCCTATCGATCGGGTTGCCTGACTTCACAGTGTTAAAAAACCTGGCCAGGGGGATAGTACATCCAAGTACATTTTATAATAAAGGGTAGAAAATCCGTCCGGGCTAGGAGCTGAGCCTGTTTTAAGAGTTTGGATGACCATCATGATCTCCGCCTCCGTAAAGTGGGCTTCAAGAGTATCTTTATTCTTAGTAGAAATGGTGGGGATGGGGAGATCATGTAGGAAATCCTCCAGGCTAGGGTCAACTCCTGTCCTTTCAGATGAGTACAGCTGTTTAAAGAAATCTGCAAAGGCAGGTAATATACGTTTAAGGTTTTGGGTTTTCTGGCCCCCCGGAATGGAGAATTTAGGTATGTGGGTTGAGCGAAACTATGGTCTCAGTTTAGAGGCTAGCATGGATCCAATTTTGTCCTTATGATGATAGAACTTAGCTCCCTGCCATCTCAGATACTTTTCCGCTGAGCTGGTGAGAACTAGGTTAAGTGTGGCCCTGGCTTCATCCAGTGTGCGCAAGGGAACCGAAGTAGGATTAGCTTTGTGTTGGTCAAGGAGGAGAAAGTAGTCTTTTTCTAACTTGTCAATGTGGGCCCTTCTGTCCCGTTTGAGTTTAGAGGTTAGTTGGATCAGTTTGCCCCGGAGGGTTGATTTATGTGCTGCCTAAAGCACATCTGGGGGGGGGTGTCCCCTGTATCATTAAGGGTGAAATATTCAGTAATAGCTTTGCCAATTTCGGTAACTCTACATGGTTCGCTAAGAATGGACTCATTTAGCCTCCAATGAAAGGTAACGTTGGCAGGATGGGGACGTGTGATCGTCGCCGCCACCATAGAGTGGTCCGACCAGACCGTGTCTTTAATGGAGGCCGAGTGGAGATAAGGGAGTAAAGACTGGGACATCAGTATATGATCTATACGCACATACATTTGGTGTGGGTGGGAGAAGTTAGTATAATCCTTGGTTGTGGGATTCATTTCCCTCCAGCAATCTATCAACCCCGCTTGGTTAAGCAATTTGGCTAGTCTCATACTATGTTTAGGTGGTCATAGTGATTGGGAGCCCAAAGGTTTGGATTTATCCAAGCTAAAGTCGAAGGCTGTATTAGAGTCCCCTCCAAAGATTATGTGACCTTCTAAATGCGGGAGAAGTTTTTTAAACATGGTTTGGAAAAATTGGAGCTGATTGTGGTTAGGGGCATAGTAAGATACAAATGAGTACAATTGGCCATCAAGTGTGCCTTTAACTAAGAGGAATATACCTTCTGGGTCTTTAAATTCATATAGAAATGCGAATCTGCAGGATTTGGCTAACAGAATGGAAACGCCTCATGTTTTGTTCTCTGCGTTTGCTAAGTAAAACGTGGGGAATTTGGCATGGAGGAAGGTGGGATTATATGTTCTCGGAAAGTGTGTTTCCTGAAGCAAAATCACCTCGACTTTTCTGTGATGTAATTCCTGAAACGCCTTCCTGCGTTTCAGGGGGAAATTGAGGCCCTGAGCATTATGGGTAGCTATTCTGAGGTATGGTGCGGAAATTTTAGAAGAAGACATTTTGCCTGTAAGGAGAGAGCTCATGGAATGTCGAGTCACTTAACCGTGGTACGCGCCACATCAGAGTCATTGAGGCCTCGAGTCAGTATGGTTCGTGGAATATGAGGTGAAGGGGTTTTTCGAAAACCCTGGAGAATGGCTGCAGGGAGAAAGAGAAAGGGGAGCAGTAAGAGAAAGATGAGTAGAAAAGAAAGCAAACCAATGTCCAAAGAGGAAATCAGCGATCGGATTGTGGTCTGCAACAATCCGATCAATGGTGTAATTTGGTCCCTGCCCCCCAAAACAGGGGGTTGGAACCCGTCGCATGGGAAAGACCAAAGAATTTCCCAGGGACAGGTGGAGGCGCCATCTGGCCACTCCAGCAGGGCTCCCGCCCAACTAAAAAGATATGTAAACGCCAATGGCACTTAGTTGTAGGTGAACAAGCATAATGAAAAAAAAAAAAAAAAAGTTTTAAACTGACAGAAAAGGTAATTAAGAGGCTGCAAATAGGCTAAAAAAATGTTCCAGGTCAATAAGTCCAAAAATCAAAGGGAAGAATCAGAAGGATTAAATGGAGAGTCAGGTGAGACCGAGGTCAATAGGAACTTCAGGGGGAAGTAACCTTGGAGGACTGGGTCCTCAGAGAGAAAAATTGTGGATAGACAATGGAGTATTTCATGGAGGATTGCATTCCTTGGATCTCTTGAATTTGGATTTATTCCACAGAGGCATCAGGGGGCTTGTCGGGTTCGGGCACTTGGTGGATCCAGAACTTGTAGAGGGGCTCTGTTGCTCCAGAGTCTGCGGCAGAAGGTTGAGGTGGAGAAGCAGACGTTCACCCTCATGCAGGCTAGAGAAGGAGTATGTTTTATTCTTGTGTGAGAACTTGAGTGCAAAAGGAAAGGCCCACCAGTACTTTATCTCTTTCTGCGATAAGATGGTGAATAGAGGTTTCAGTTCTCTCCATCTTTGGATTGTGGATGGAGCTAAATCTGAGAAAATTTGTACCTGATGACCGAGGCAGGTAAGCAGTTGAACATGTCTGGCTCTTTTAATTATTTCTTCCTTGACCGTATAGAAGTGCGGCTTGACTACCACGTCTTTCGGGCTGCAAACCTTCCTGGGGGGGCCTAAGGCTCTGTGAGCTCTGTCAAGTTCCAGCTTATGTTCCAGAATGTCTGGGATAATATCTTTGATCAGGCTATGGATAGCAGCAGGAATATCAGTGATAGAGTCTGGGAGTCCTCTCAACCTGAAGTTATCTCTGCGGGACCTATTTTCCAGGTCCTCCACTTTGAGGAAGGCAGAGTCCAATTGATCTTGAAGTGTCTGCATAAGACCAGTATGTTGGTTGGTTTTGGCAACAGTCATATCCAATTTGTTTTCAATCGCCACCATTCTTGATCCCAGGTTTTGAAAATCAACTCTGAGGTCTGAGGTAATTTTGGATGCTATTTGGGCAAGTCCTTTATCCAGGAGGATTGAAATCTTTGACAAAATATCATCAGATGCAGGGAGCCCAGGCCTAATGGAGCCTATCAGGCCGGGGCGGTCCTGGTGTATAGCAGGGGAATCACAGGCAGGTAACAGTGAAAACTTTTCCACTACTCTTCCCAGCAGGGATTCTGTGGAGGCCGGGGACGGTGTAAGCAGCATATGAGTACTCACTGTGCCCCTAGGAGTGAAGTGCTGAGGTCCGCCACCCGTTAGAGTTGCCTGTGTGGGATCTCCCTCTTCCATCCCCTCTCTCTGAGGCGCCGGGTCCGCCATCTTGGGAGGTTTGGTCACCTCCAATGCGGCCTGATATTGAGGTTGGAGGTCCCTCCTGACCCGATTTAGGGACATGTACCAGACCTCTATGACAGCGGCGAGCTGTGACTGTGTCTCCAGGCTCGGGGGGTGCCTGTTCACCGGCTCTGGGCAGGAGGTAATGCTGGGGTGGCGCGGAGCTCCGGGCTTAAGCGGCCATCTTGGGAAGCTCCGTGCATGCACCTCAGCACGTGAGTTTTTTATGTATACTGAATTTTATACCACTTCTTTAAAATGAATACTTTATAGGGGCATGGCTACCGAGCTCCGCTATGGACGCCTAAGCGAGAGCTCTCTGCAGCCGCCAGAGGAATCCCCGCACATCAGCGCCTCAGCCCAGCCATCCGACCCACCATGGACCTCCTTTCAGCCCTTGCATCCTCCGCTATGCCACGGAAGATGAAGGAGCTGCCGCCACAGCCCCAGAAGCTCTCGAGCTTCTTTCCTCCCTTGCAGTGCGGCCTACCTAAAGATGGCGGCGCCGCCAGCCACATGCGGCCAGATGACCAGGCCGGACCCCCGCCGCTGGAATGGGGACAATCATCCACCCCTCCCTCACCATCCCACAGCAGGGGATCTTCAACCTACTCACCTTCCACAAGAAATCCTGCCAAATTCAGGTCCCGGATAGAGTCCCCAGGCAGAGACACCTGGCATCCCAACATGAAGGTGAGTGGGCCCCAGACCTCACAGCACAGCACACCACCTACAGGCCCAGATCCTATTCACAGCTTTCCCACCACTGGCCAGCCTGTCTCAGACACTGTCCTTAAGGAGATGCTAAAATCCCTCAGATCCTCCTTTCAGGGAAATGGGAAATAGGACGCTGCAGAGCTGAAGTGCAGGTCCTAGGGGACAGACTTGATTATGTGGAAAACACCATGGGAGAATACTCCACTTCTTTCAATACCCTAGTAGACACACACGCTGCCACTAAAGATGAAATAATGTGGATTAAAGACAAGTTAGCGTATCTGGAGGATCGATCCCACCGCAACAACTTAAAAATCAGAGGGGTCCCTGAAATGGTCCTAGCCTCTCAACTCCCCCAATATGTACAGGACTTTTTCACTGCACTTCTCCCTGCTCTGACACCGCTAGACCTCATGGTGGATAGGGTTCACAGTATCCCTAAACCATCCTTTCTAGCTGACGAGGTCCCCAGAGACATTCTTCTCCGCATGCATTTCTACCGCAGCAAGGAACTTATCCTAGAAGTGTTGCGCAAAGCCACGCAGCACCTGGAACAATACGCCACCCTTCAGATTCTCCCTGACCTATCCAGACGCTTCAGCGTCGCCAGAATCTGGCCACAGTCGCCAAGGCACTTCGTAACCACCAAATTCCACACAAGTGGAAGTATCCTGCCACTCTGAGCATAACCCACAATGGCACCACCACCTCTGTTTCCACCATCCAGGAAGGCATAAATGTCCTACGCCTTTGGGGTATCATCCCGGACCCCCCCCCCACAACATCCAAGGAGGTCCCAGTCCCCAAAGAATCAACACTGACTGGCACACGGTCTCACACAAGCGCTGCACCTCCAAAAAGCAACCCACCTGAAGAGGCGCAATCTCAGCTACAACCATATCCACGCGGATTCCTCCCCTGCCGGAACTGCTACCACCCGTTCGCTACCCCTCTCAACCTTTAGCAGTTGTCACTGCTCATTGGACCCCCCCCCGAGGTCCTTTTTTAGCATAATGCTTGGTTTGCTTTTGTTTTGTTTTCCCCCTCTCCTTCTCTCTCCCCCCTTGTGCTTTCTCTGGCATTCCCTCCGCAAGAACCTCCAAAGTATCCAATCCTCAGCTCCAGCTATCCACACAGCTCCTCGAAGAGATGCTGCCCTCCATTGCCAACTGCCGCTCCTTCTTGAGACTCTGGTATGCCTCACAACACCTGCCACTGCTTGAACTGTAAGTATGGTGCCACTCACAGCTTACTCTTTCCTGCGCCACCATGATGACTATTAATTGCCTGTCCTTAAACGTCAAAGGACTAAACCACCCGGCCAAACGCTATTCAATGTGAAAAGAGGCCATTAAAGCCCAGACTGATGTACTATCCATCTAAGAGACACATTTCCAAGCATCGGACCCCCCAAAGTGCTCCCACATATGCTACCCCCATGTCTTTTTCACCAATAAAGAAAATAGGGGTATTGCTGGCTATCAGAGACACTCTGGACTTCCAACCCTGACAGATTATTGCCAACCCTGATGGAAGATACCTACTTGTCACCTGCAATATTAATTCAGAGCCCTGTACACTTTCTACCATGTACGCCCCGAACAGCCGCCAATTGCGTTTTCTCCGCTGACTCTCCAAGACGATAAAGGCAGTCTCTTAATCTGCGGAGATTTCAACCTTACTGCTAATCCCAAGTTAGACTCCTCATCCCCCCGAATCAAGAGGCCTACCTCTCTTAGTGGATTTTTACACACAGAAGGTTTGTAGGATGTCTGGAGGTGTTCCCACGTTAACTAGAGAGACTACACTTATTTCTCCCCCAGACATCGTACCTACTCACGCATAGACTTTTTTTTGATGGACCAATGGTTCCTCCAAAAGGTCTCCTCCTGCACCATACAAGACATCCTATGGTTGGACCACTCTGCTATCACCTTGAGTACATCGCTGGGGGCTGTTTCCCCCTCAAACCCCATCTAGCGCTGCAACATCAAACTTCTACAAGACCCCACCTCCTCAAAACTAATTTCCCAACATCTCAAGGACTTTTTCCCCAACAATGTTGGCTCAGTTTCCAACTCCTACACTTTATGGAATGCCCATAAAGCTTTCATTAGGGGTATACTTATCCAACAGGGTGCCAGACTTAAGAAAATATACACATCCCGACTAGACGCGCTGACCACAAAAATCTATGCTCTGGACACCCTGAACAAAACTTCTCCCTCCTTGGACCAAGAGACATCCCTCCACAACCTTAGGGAAGAACTGAGACTTCTCCTAACCCAACAATATGACAAACACTTTCGGAGGCTTAAACTTAACTACTACGCCAACGCTAAAAGAGCGAGCAAACTCTTAGTCAACCCTCAACACATTGCCGATCAATTTGCAGACTTTTATAGTGTGCTATACAACCTAAAAGAAGATCCGGACACCCCCCAACCGACAGAGACAACCATCAATTCATTCTTGACAGAACTGGAACTTCCTTCTCTGACCGCAAACCACTTGGCCACTCTTAATGCCCCCCTAACCACTAAGTAAATTGAGTCAGTAGTAACATCCCTCCCCAATGTGAAATCCCCAGGCCTGGACGGCCTACCAGCAGAATATTTCAAGACCTTCCGTTCCGTCCTATCCCCTCGCATGTGCAACATATACACGGCAGCAGCCACTGACTCCCCTTTTACATCGTAACTATACCCAAACCAGGGAAAGGACCCAACACGCCTGCGAATTTCAGGCCCATTTCACTACACAACGTCGATATCAAAATACACGCCAAAATACTAGCCAACCGCCTAGCTGATATAGTCCCCTCCATAATACAATGCGACCAGATGGGGTTCACGCGGGGTAGGCAGCCCTCCGACGCCACCAGGCGTATTCTGAATTTAATGCATTATTCTGAAACTACGCAAACACCTTCTCTGTTTCTCTCTGTGGATGGAGAGAAGGCATTTAAAAGAGTCCATTGGACCTACATGCACCATGTATTTTTGAAATTTGGGTTCACAGGTCCAATACTGTCAGCTATACGAGCGCTATATTCCTGTCCCTCGGCTCGCGTACTTACCTCAGGGCTACTCTCTAAATCCTTCAAAATTACAAATGGTAAGTCACAAGGTTGCCCCCTGTCCCCCATCATTTTTAATCTAATCATAGAGCCCCTAGCAGAAAAGATCTACACCCACCCCCGAACTGGATTTTGCTTCCCACATCACACTCACTCAGTTACCCTATTTTCTGATGATGTTATACTATTCCTCACCAAACCCCAAACTTCTCTCCCGCACTCCCATGCCCTTATCGAACAATTTATTTTGGTCTCTTACTACAAGGCTAACCACTCCAAATCCCTTATACTGGACTTAGGTGTCCCGCCCCTTATCAGCTTCAAACTCCAGCAACAAGTCCCATTTAAATGGAGCCAGTCCGGAATCCCTTACCTGAGTCTAATACTCACTACTCCCCTCACTGCCCTATCTAAATCGAACTTTGAACCACTGATCTCTTCTATCATGAAACAGCTAACGGCAATGTTACGCCACAAACTCACTTGGTCTGGCAGGCTGGCAGCTCTGAAGATGATGATTCTCCCACAAATACTTTATGTATTCAGAGTACCTCCTGAAACTGACAAAGGTACTACGCTCGTATATGTGGGGGAGGAAGAGGGCCAGGTGCCCACATTCCACCCTGATCAAGCACAAATTGGTGGGAGGCATGGGCTCAATCGATTTGTACGACTAATTTTGGGCCACTAAACTGGACCAGCTGAAACACTGGTTCAACACAGAAGACGGCCCGCTATGACGGCTTGACATAGAAACACACCTAGCACCCTCACGCAGTCTCCGCACATTACTGTTAAGTAATCTGTGGAGACCCTGGGACACTAAACCCATGTCACCCCCCCTCAAGGTTTCCCTTCAAGCCTGGAGACATCTATTAGCACAACCACCCTCCCAGCCAGCCTGTCCCCTCCCTCCAACACCCCTTCATGTACTTGGCAGCATAATCCCCTCTCTAAATATGGCACCACTCCAGTCCCGCGGCCTCACTTCCATACAACAGCTCTGGGATCACTCTTCCCTTAAATCATGGACCACCCTAAGCTCTGAATTCTGCTTACCCACCTACCTACATTACACATACCTTAGAATACGCCACTTTCTCTTGAAGCACCCCGTCCCTGCTGCTACCCTTCACCCTGGGGCTCATTCAATTTTTTTCAACCATTAAAATCGTACTAAAGGCATATCCCTTTTCTACGGTCTCCTCCATGACAAGCGTGCACCCCTCAAGTTGAAGCCTATGGAACTGTGGTAAAAAGACCTACAGACTCCAGTGACCTGGCACCAATTGCAAACATGCATATGGGCGATACACTCTTTCTCCCACTGTGTCAACCACTGAGAGATGATGTTCAAAATACTCCACAGATGGTACTATACTCCATCCCGGCTAGCCAAAATGTTTCCCAACTCCTCCCTTGATTGCTGGCGTGGCTGTGGAGGACATGGGTCACTGCTACACACTCTATGGAGTTGCCCAGTTATCTCCACTTACTGGAGACGCATCTTTCAACTCTTAGCTACTGCAACAGGTATTTTAAAACCTTCCAGTCCCGCCCTGGCAGTTCTGCACATTGGCATTGAAACCTACCGGAGCCCCATGACCTGTGATGACCCATGTCCTCCTGGTGGCCCGCAATCTCATCCTAAGAAAGTGGAAATGGGCTAAACCCCCTACTCTACCAGAACTAATAAGCACAGTCAACATCCATCACCAACTCGAGCGAGCCTTCGCGATCAATACCTCTGCCTGCGACCGTTTCAATAGCAATTGGGCAATATGGACATCTAAATACTCCTGATGGAGGGGCGTGTCCGGCCGGCGGAGATTATGGCCACGTGATCGCAGAGCTCCGATGGCCTCAGCACTTCCCGGCTCACAGCTACACTGGACAGGGACGTCAGCAAGCTGGCTCTCCTTCGCTCCACACCCCCCGAGATCATGTCCAAGCGCCGAAAGGCAGTAAAACCACTGCAGCGCCTCACAGCTTTCTTCCCGGTTGGCCCGCACAAAGGTAGGCAAGATGGCGCCAACCTCGGTACGGAGCACAGCCAACACCACCTAAGGGGGGGGGGGGACAGTGAGGCAGACAGGGGCAGCCAGGGGACCATAGCAGACTTGGAGGAATGCTCCCCTCCCTCCTCACCCACAACCAACAGCCCGGCCAAGTCCAAACAGCGCAGGGAGGATGAAAGGGGCCCCCCCTCCACATAGCAGGTGGCAGACCAGGCCTCTAGACCATCTTCTCATTGGAAGCATGCCCTGACGTTGTCAGGCATGCATACAACCATGTGGGGACCCTAAAAACTACTGAGTACCATCTTGAGTTGCTGCAATGAAATTTCAGCAAAATGGACTAGCCTGCTGCATTTATTTTTCAATTTGATTTTCAGGGTGTCTTTGAATTTAGCCCTCTGTAGGTTGATAATTTTTATTTACATCAAAGGATGTGGCATCCTTTTGTTCCTAACATGTTACCCAGTCCATATCAGTATAGAACTCTAGCATGATATTTTTCTGCATTGAGATCTAATGTGTTTTCAAAGTGTTCCTTTAATTGTTTTTGAGCAGTGTATTTCTCAGTAGCCACAAAAAATATAAATCCATTTTATTTGCATCATATGTCTTTGAAAACTCAAACATTACCTTGCAAATGTATGTTGCAATGTAAATGACATAATCACTGTGCTGTACATGTCCTGTGCAGAAAGCAGAGCTATGGGACATTTTTTTTTTGGTTATACTGTTATACATGTTGTACATACAGTATACTGAGGGACACAGAGCAACAAGAGTAACAATAAACCAATCAATCAATGCTTATATTAGAGCACAGAGTTACTGATACACATGAGAAAAAAATGTAATATTCAGCATGTATACCAGCAAATAAAGTACCTCAAACAGTGATAGAAGATGCCATTGAATTCCAAGGACTACACATCCTATTGAATTTGTGAGTAGGACTTGTTCTAAGAGCTATGCCCTTTTAATAGTTATATGTTAGGTTTAGATAAGCAACTAGCTCACATTGGGTGCTTGAGAAGACCTCCAGAGTCTGGTAATGAGCATCTTGGTGGACATGGGAATGATTAATTATAATGTCGTGGATTTGAAATGGAAGTTTTCAATGTTTAAGTAAAGTAAATGGGAGAGAATTCCAATGATTCTAGATATAAGTTGGAAGACTTTATTCCAGTAACTTGTTAAGCCTTTACAATCCCAAAGTATGTCTGAGAGGGTACCCATGTATCCACATCCTCTCCAGCAGAGAGAGGAATTCTCAGGAGAGATTTTTTCTAAACAGTACAGAGATAGGTGCCAGTGGTATAGGATCTTTTGAGACAGTTCCTAGTGGTGGACGCAGTGGGTATTGCTTTCGGAATACAGAATAGCTATTAAATTTGGCACTTTGGACTTTTAACCTTTTTGCCAGGAGCTTTTCTGATCTGTTGTCATTTTCTTAATAATGTAGCTTAAGATGTTTCATATAATTGGCATGCTGAGAACATAACAAAGAACAAAGCTCGTAGTGCAATTGAGTTAGTCTGGCCGAGATGGATTCAATAGTAGAGATCTTATTTTGAATTTCAATATCATGGATAGATTCGAGAAATATAATAGATCTCTTATTAGTTGGGATAGTTGCACAGGCTGGACCGATTCAGAGATACTCCTGATTTTCAAATTATTTCTGTGAGACCGATCCTCTAGGTCTGATAGTTTTGCTTTAATCCAGGATATATCCTCTGACTGAGAATCTACGAGGGTGTTGTAGTTTTCAGTAAACTCACTTAGAGAGTTTTCTACATGATCTACACAGTCTCCCAGCTCTTTGATCTCTGCTTTATGCTGGTTAATTCAAGTTAGTATGTCAATGTCAGTTTGTGTTGATGCTCTCAGCGATAAAAGCATGTCTTTAAGCATGGTATTCAACATTGGCTGGCCTGTAGTAGGGAATGCTGCTGTTGGATCTACAGGAGGAGGTGGCAGTGGAGTCTCCCTATGAATGTCTTCTTTATATGAGTGTGGAGTATCTCTGTCAGGGCTATTAAATGTAGGTATAGAAGCCCCTCGTGCTGAAACTGTGTCTATTTGTGTGTTTGGGCCACAGGAAGATCACCACGAGGCCACTGCTACAGGTCCGGCAGTGGGCCGCAAAGTGCATGATCTGCAGCAATTTTGTTGTGGTTCACAGGGCACTGTGTGGAAGAAACCTGACAACCTTACGGGGCTGCAGCAGTTCTCTTTTCCGATGAGGCATGGCCGGAGGTTCCCTGCATTGATGGGCACCAGATGCTGATGATGGCTGACTCCTAAGGCTTTGTTTAGATGTGATTCCCTTGGTGATGTTAAGATGCCACAGCCTAAACAGCCAGTATGATGGGCAGTTGCCACCCCCCCCCTCTTATACTTGCTCCTTAAATGCAGATCAAGGGCTCATGCAAATGTATCTTATTCTTAGAGCCTATTACACCCTTATGAAGCTTTTGAAGATGGGGACTTTCCCAGATCCCACTTTAAATAAATGTAGTTAAGATCGTAGGGATCTGATCCATCTACTCTGGAGCTGCCCTAAGTTGCATATGTACTGGACAGACATAGTGACCACCTTTAATGGGGTGTTTTAAACCACTCCGTTGGTCAATGCCAAATACTGTGTCTTGTGTATCCTAAGTGATTTACAGTTTGATAGCTTTATCAGGGAAGCCATTACTAGAGCAATATTTCAGGTCCATAGACTGATTCTTATTTATTGGAAATTTCAGAATCCCCCTACACATGCCAAATGGGTTAAATCTATAGGTATAAGCTCTGACTGGAACACTACATATAACAGCACAGGGGTTGCCCTGGGAAATTTGAAAAGATCTGGGGCTGGATACCCGGGGCCTTAATCCCACGGACCTTATTATGGATAGAATATTATATATAAATACGGATTTTAGTGACCTTGGTTTTGTATGTAAGCCAAGCAGCTGCATGGTCCTAGCACCTTTAATTACCTCAACAGTGTATGTCTGGAGGCAGATGTACATACATGTTACATAGTTAGCGAGGTTGAAAAAAGACCTCAGTCCATCCAGTTCAACCTATGATGTGTGTAAGTGTTTGCTGTTAACCGTACATTGTATACCCCTGTACATTGTGGTCTTTTGAATCTACCGATGCTCCCTGCTGATACGACTGTTTGCGGAAGAGAATTCCACATCCTTACTGGTCTGACAGTGAAGATCCACCTACGTACTTTAAGGTTAAACCGCCTTTCCTCTAGTTTTAGTGGCCACGTGTCTTATTGTATTCCCTTTCTCTAAAAAGTTTGTTCCTTATGCTAGGGTCCTCACCAGTACAGTATTTGTACATTGATATCATATCCCCCCTCAAGCGTCTCTTCTCCAGAGAGAATAAGTTTAGTGCTTGTAGTCTTTCCTCATAGCTGATGTCCTCCATTCCCCTAATTATTTTTGTTGCCCTTCTCTGGACTCTTTCCAGTTCCAGCACATCCTTCCTGAGGACCGGTGCCAAGAACTTGACAGCATACTCCAGATGTGGCCGGACCAGAGTCTTGTAGAGTGGGAGAATAATCTCTTTATTTCTGGAGTGAATCCCCTTTTTTATACATCCCAGTATTCTGTTGGCTTTGCTTGCAGTGGCTTGGCATTGCATGCCACTGCCAAGCCTGTTGTCTACCAGTACCCCCAAGTCCTTTTCCATCCTAGACTCACCCAGAGGTTCCCCCCTAGTGTGTTTCTGGCACCTAAGCAAGTCTGTTGCTTTCTGGTTTCTGGCACCCAAGTGCATTTTTCAACATTAAACCTCATCTGCCATGTAGTTGCCCACCCCATTATTTTGTTCAGGTCCGCTTGTAAGGTTTCCACATCCTGCATAGAAGATATTGGCATGCTTAGTTTAGTATAATCCGCAAATACTGAGATTGTACTAGATACTAGATAAACAGGATTGGCCCCAGGACAGAACCCTGGGGGACCCCACTTTCCACACCTGCCCAATCCGAGTACTCCCCATTAATCACCACCCTTTGCACTCTCCCCTGGAGCCAGTTATCTATCCAGGAACTCACCTTATGGTCCATACCTACCTTCCTTAGTTTGAACAGTAAGCGTTTGTGGGGAACGGTGTTGAAGGCCTTTGCAAAGTCCAAATACACCACATCCACAGTCTTACCTTTATCTAGGTGGCAGCTCACTTCATCGTAGAAGGTTAATAGATTGGTTTGGCAAGAACTATTTTTCATGAATCCATGCTGATTACTACTAATAATACCGTTTTCATTACTAAAGTCTTGTATGTGGTCCCTTAATATCCCCTCCAAAATCTTGCAGACTACTGATGTTAGGCTGACCGGCCTATAGTTACCCGGGATCTATCTCGGCCCTTTTTTAAATATTGGTACCACGTTGGCTTTTTTCCAATCAGCTGGCACCATGCCCGTCTGTAAACTATCCTTAAAGCTCAAGAATAATGGTCTGGCAATCACCTGGTTGAGCTCTTTAAGAACCCTTGGGTGCAAGCCATCCAGTCCCTGTGAATTTATGAATGAATTTATGAATTCATAAGTACATGTATGAATTTTTCATTTAAAAAGACAGCTACCATTGGGAAACGGAGGAATCATAGACCAAGAATTTGTGCCTTTATCACACCCATTTACTCAGGGCAAAACACCACTAACAATTTCCAAATTCCAAAAGGTACACTTGGAGTCAATGCAAGCATAACTTGTTTAAATAACCTAGAATAAGGGGCTAAGAAAATAATAATCATCCAGTCCTCTTCTAACACTAAATGCCTTTTACTTTAAGACCATCCAATTTGATATTATACATTTTGGCAGAATGTTTAGCCAATGGTTTTTGGGTCTCTATCTCTGATCTCCCTCATGTGCCACTCGTATCTTCAGCTGTCTTTTAGTCATGCCAATCGACATTGAGACACACTTGTCATTTACCACAGTCAAACATCCCTTTTGTTCCAGGGTAGTTTGACAGCCACCAACCTGCTGGTTCCCTAACAAATTTGGAATGCATCAAGATGTCCTCTAAATTCTACACCCTACATGCCATAAATGTAGGGGCTGAACCCACAATCTTGGCAAGTCCAGGGCATTTTGTTAGTATTCTGTATACTTTACCCTACTGGGACCCAAATTCAGTAATCAATCTAACTGTGTCTGGGTTTATTCTCAGTAGGCTCTTCCTGTCACTAGCCGCTGCTCTTCTTCTTGCTGTATGGATTTTTTTCTGTGAATATCCTCTCTCATAAAATCTTTTGTAAAGTTCCCCCCCCCCCCCACCTATCACCTATTTTAGTGCAATTGTATTCTATACCCAGGAACTGTCCTACTCATATTCCATAGTTAAGCCACTCAGAATGGTGGCTATCAGACTGTAGCAGTATGCTGGCTGCAGTCTTTTTACGAAAGGTGTGATCAGGGAGCCTTTCCCAATAGAAATCATCAGATCAAGGAACAAGATCTTTTTCTTATCAAAGGTGTATGTTAGTCTGATGTTACTCTAATTCTGGTTCAATTGATACAGTATGAACGTATGCAGATCTTAAATATCACCTTTCAAAATTAAAAGAACATTGTCAATGTACCTCGGCCACATATGCACGTGACCAAGGTACATCGGTAAGGCATACACCTCTTGCTCCTCCCCAGGGAGGAGGAAGGCATAGGTCAGTGCCCAAGGTGTCCATATTGAGGTACCTTTTTTTTGTTGGTAGTATTTTCCTAGAAATTTAAAATAAATAATTGGTCAATGCAAATTACAACTATTCCATAATAAATAATGTTGAAGTCCCATTGATCGATAATGGTAATATAGAAATCATTTGATCACCCTTATCCAGCATTGATGCATAATTGAAGTATATAAGTATTCCATATCAAACCCAACCAGCCATGAATCCTTATCCATGAGACAAACAGATAAAAATTCCCAGTTCAATTTGCCAACCAGTTTGCTTACCAACCAAATTAACCTGTCTAACAGTTTGCGTCAAAACAGGGGTTTAGTTAGCACTAGTGTTGAGCGAACACGGACTGTATTATTCGTGTTCGTACCGAATATTTGGATTTTTTGTACCCGAACACGGACACGGACACTTTACTGTATGTTCGGGTAAAAATCCGTGTTCGGTCGTTTTATTTCCGGGTTTTGCATGCTTTGGCGCTCTTTTCATGGCGGGCTTTCAACAGCCAATCAACAATCGTTTAACTGGTGTGCCTTAAGCCATCCCAGCCATGCCTGCAAATGTCTCAGTAGCTGTGATTGGCCGTCTGAAGCATGTGACCAAGTCTTTATAAGTTCCAGGCAGCCGCAGCATCTTCATTCTGCTGCTTAGATCAGGGACAGAGCACACATCAACGTGCTGGCTGCTGATTAGGGAAAGACAGGCAGGAAAAAACCATTTGTGTCCGGATAGAATTGAGGGACAGGTCGGAGTGTTTAGGCAGGGCGAGTTGTAGGCATTTTAGGGATAGAGTCTGCTGAATTATAGGGTCAGTGTCTTCTACAAAGTACAATCGATATTGCTTTGTGGGGGGTGGGGTGACTCTGCACTCAATCCTGATCTACGATCTCTTCTCAATCCTGTTAGGGAGAGGCTGCTGCTGCTGAATTTTAGGGAAACTGTGTTCTACAAACTACAATCGATATTGCTGTGTGGTGTGGGATAGGAGATAGGCAGGTGTCAGTGATCCACATCCATTTTTCTGTGTGTGAGCTGCAGTGAACACAATCTTTTTGGGCTGCAGTGAACACAATCTTTTTGGGGTGCAGTGAACAACGTCCTTTTTGGGGTGCAGTGAACAAAATCTTTTTGGGGTGCAGTGAACAAAATCCTTTTTGGGGTGCAGTGAACAACATCCTTTTTGGGGTGCAGTGAACACAATCTTTTTGGGGTGCAGTGAACAAAATCCTTTGTGGGGTGCAGTGAACACAATCTTTGTGGGGTGCAGTGAACACAATCTTTTTGGGGTGCAGTGAACAACATCCTTTTTGGGGTGCAGTGAACAAAATGCTTTTTGGGGTGCAGTGAACACAATCTTTTTGGGGTGCAGTGAACAAAATCCTTTGTAGGGTGCAGTGAACACAATCTTTGTGGGGTGCAGTGAACACAATCTTTTTGGGGTGCAGTGAACAAAATCCTTTTTGGGGTGCAGCGAACAACATCCTTTTTGGGGTGCAGTGAACAAAATCCTTTTTGGGGTGCAGTGAACAAAATCCTTTTAGGGTGCAGTGAACACAATCTTTGTGGGGTACAGTGAACAGAATCTTTGTGGGGTGCATTGAACAGAATCTTTGGGGGGTACAGTGAACACAATCTTTTTGGGGTGCAGTGAACAAAATCCTTTGTGGGGTGCAGTGAACACAATCTTTGTGGGGTGCAGTGAACACAATCTTTTTGGGGTGCAGTGAACAAAATCCTTTGTGGGGTGCAGTGAACACAATCTTTTTGGGGTGCAGTGAACAAAATCCTTTTTGGGGTGCAGTGAACACAATCTTTGTGGGGTGCAGTGAACACAATCTTTTTGGGGTGGAGTGAACAAAATCCTTTTTGGGGTGCAGTGAACAAAATCCTTTTTGGGGTGCAGTGAACAACATCCTTTTTGGGGTGCAGTGAACAAAATCCTTTTAGGGTGCAGTGAACACAATCTTTGTGGGGTACAGTGAACAGAATCTTTGTGGGGTGCAGTGAACACAATCTTTGGGGGGTACAGTGAACACAATCTTTTTGGGGTGCAGTGAACAAAATCCTTTGTGGGGTGCAGTGAACACAATCTTTGTGGGGTGCAGTGAACAAAATCCTTTGTGGGGTGCAGTGAACACAATCTTTTTGGGGTGCAGTGAACAAAATCCTTTTTGGGGTGCAGTGAACACAATCTTTGTGGGGTGCAGTGAACACAATCTTTTTGGGGTGGAGTGAACAAAATCCTTTTTGGGGTGCAGTGAACAACATCCTTTTTGGGGTACAGTGAACAAAATCCTTTTTGGGGTGCAGTGAACACAATCTTTTTGGGGTGCAGTGAACAAAATCCTTTGTGGGGTGCAGTGAACACAATCTTTGTGGGGTGCAGTGAACACAATCTTTTTGGGGTGCAGTGAACAAAATCCTTTTTGGGGTGCAGTGAACAACATCCTTTTTGGGGTGCAGTGAACAAAATCCTTTTTGGGGTGCAGTGAACACGATCTTTTTGGGGTGCCGTGAACAAAATCCTTTGTGGGGTGCAGTGAACACAATCTTTGTGGGGTACAGTGAACAGAATCTTTGTGGGGTGCATTGAACACAATCTTTGGGGGGTACAGTGAACACAATCTTTTTGGGGTGCAGTGAAAAAAATCCTTTGTGGGGTGCAGTGAACACAATCTTTGGGGGGTACAGTGAACACAATCTTTTTGGGGTGCAGTGAACAAAATCCTTTGTGGGGTGCAGTGAACACAATCTTTTTGGGGTGCAGTGAACAAAATCCTTTTTGGGGTGCAGTGAACAACATCCTTTTTGGGGTGCAGTGAACACAATCTTTTTGGGGTGCAGTGAACAAAATCCTTTGTGGGGTGCAGTGAACACAATCTTTGTGGGGTACAGTGAACAGAATCTTTGTGGGGTGCAGTGAACACAATCTTTTTGGGGTGGAGTGAACAAAATCCTTTTTGGGGTGCAGTGAACAACATCCTTTTTGGGGTACAGTGAACAAAATCCTTTTTGGGGTGCAGTGAACACAATCTTTTTGGGGTGCAGTGAACAAAATCCTTTGTGGGGTGCAGTGAACACAATCTTTGTGGGGTGCAGTGAACACAATCTTTTTGGGGTGCAGTGAACAAAATCCTTTTTGGGGTGCAGTGAACAACATCCTTTTTGGGGTGCAGTGAACAAAATCCTTTTTGGGGTGCAGTGAACACGATCTTTTTGGGGTGCCGTGAACAAAATCCTTTGTGGGGTGCAGTGAACACAATCTTTGTGGGGTACAGTGAACAGAATCTTTGTGGGGTGCATTGAACACAATCTTTGGGGGGTACAGTGAACACAATCTTTTTGGGGTGCAGTGAAAAAAATCCTTTGTGGGGTGCAGTGAACACAATCTTTGGGGGGTACAGTGAACACAATCTTTTTGGGGTGCAGTGAACAAAATCCTTTGTGGGGTGCAGTGAACACAATCTTTTTGGGGTGCAGTGAACAAAATCCTTTTTGGGGTGCAGTGAACAACATCCTTTTTGGGGTGCAGTGAACACAATCTTTTTGGGGTGCAGTGAACAAAATCCTTTGTGGGGTGCAGTGAACACAATCTTTGTGGGGTACAGTGAACAGAATCTTTGTGGGGTGCAGTGAACACAATCTTTGGGGGATACAGTGAACACAATCTTTTTGGGGTGCAGTGAACAAAATCCTTTGTGGGGTGCAGTGAACACAATCTATGGGGGGTACAGTTAACACAATCTTTTTGGGGTGCAGTGAACAAAATCCTTTGTGGGGTGCAGTGAACACAATCTTTTTGGGGTGCAGTGAACACAATCCTTTTTGGGGTGCAGTGAACAACATCCTTTTTGGGGTGCAGTGAACACAATCTTTTTGGGGTGCAGTGAACAAAATCCTTTGTGGGGTGCAATGAACACAATCTTTGTGGGGTACAGGGAACAGAATCTTTGTGGGGTGCAGTGAACACAATCTTTGGGGGGTACAGTGAACACAATCTTTTTGGGGTGCAGTGAACAAAATCCTTTTAGGGTGCAGTGAACACAATCTTTGTGGGGTGCAGTGAACAAAATCCTTTTTGAGGTGCAGTGAACACAATCTTTGTGGGGTGCAGTGAACACAATCTTTGTGGGGTACAGTGAACACAATCTCATACTTCTGAACATTTGAGGGTGCTGCCTGTTCCATACTCCTCCTCCTACTGCTCAACCATCCTTTTAGGGGTACAAACAATAGTAATTGGGGCCTAGTGTGGTGGTGTACGTGTGAGATACATACACTTTCTTTTTGATCATATTTTCTATTCCGCTATTCAATTAAAACCTTTGGGGATCAATTAAATTGCGTGATAGTCTGTGTCGGTACGTGTGAGATCCACCTTTCCAAGTTTTTGGGGTTCATCTCATACTTCTGAAGATTTGAGGGTGCTGCCTGTTCCATACTCCTCCTCCTACTGCTCAACCATCCTTTTAGGGGTACAAACAATAGTAATTGGGGCCTAGTGTGGTGGTGTACGTGCGAGATACATACACTTTTTTTGATCATATTTCCTATTCCGCTATTCAATAAAAACCTTTGAGGATCAATTGAATTGCGGGATAGTCTGTGTCGGTACATGTGAGATCCACCTTTCCAAGTTTTTGAGGTTCATCTCATACTTCTGAAGATTTGAGGGTGCTGTCTGTTCCATACTCCTCCTACTCCTCATCCATCCTTTTAGGGGTAGAAACAATAGTAATTGGGGCCTAGTGTGGTTTTGTACGTGCGAGATACATACACTTTTTTGGATCATATTTCCTATTCCGCTATTCAATAAAAACCTTTCTAGGGCAAGATCTTAAATTACAGAAATATGAGGAGACCGTCAAATAAGGGCCGTGGCCTGGGTCGTGGTGCTGCTGGTAGAGCTCCTGTTGCAAGGAGAGGACGTGGTCGATCTGTGCCAGCTACACGCACAAGTGAAACACCTTCCTCAAGTGTGAGTAGGCGACAGAACCTGCATCAGTATTTGGTAGGGCATCATACGCCCCTAGAAGTGATGAGGCCAGAACAAGTGGAGGCGATAGTAGATTGGTTTGCTGCTGATAGTGCCTCCAGTTCCTTCACATTGTCTCCCACCCAGTCTACTGCAGAAAGGTCACAGTTGGCACCTGCAGCCGATGTCCAACCGTCTTTCACCTCACCCCCTTGCAAATCAGGCAAGCAGTCTGAGCCCCAAGCCATACAGCAGTCTCTTCTTCTTTTTGATGACTCTGTCAGCAGGGTTTCCCAGGGCCATCCACCTAGCCCTGCCCCAGAAGTGGAAGAGATTGAGTGCAGCGATGCCCAACCACTTATTTCTCAAGATGAGTACATGCAAGGATCATCGCAGCACGTCTCCGATGATGACGAAACGCAGGTGCCAACTGCTGCGGCGTTCAGCATTGTGGAGACCGACAAGGAGGGCAGGGGTGAAGACTGGGTGGAAGATGATGTGGAGGACGATGAGGTCCTCGACCCCACATGGAATGAACGTCATGCAGGTGACCTGAGTAGTTTGGAGGAAGAGGCGGTGGTCGCACAGAGCCACCAGCACAGCAGAAGAGGGAGCAGGGTGCAGAAGCGGAGCGGCCGTGCCCTAGACACTACGCCCGCTACTGCCCAACGCAGCAAGGGAACGAGCGCACCAACGTCAGCTCAAAGGAGTTCTCTAGCGTGGAAGTTCTTTAGAAAATGTGCTGATGACAGGACACGAGTGGTTTGCACCCTGTGCAATCAGAGCTTGAAGCGAGGCATAAACCTTCTCAACCTGAGCACAACCTGCATGATCAGGCATCTAAGTGCAAAGCACGAGCTGCAGTGGAGTACACACCTTCAAAACCAAGAAACGTCTTTGGCTCATCCTGCTTCCTCTTCTGCTGCAGTCTCGGCCGCTCCAGCCACATCTGTAGTGATACCGGCACCTGCCACCCCGCAAACAGACGATCTGTCAGCAACACCACCACCTGGGTCACCAACAACCATCTCCACAATGTCCCGTGGAAGCGTTCAGCTTTCCATCTCCCAAACACTTGAGAGGAAGAGGAAGTACCCCCCTACCCACCCGCGATCCCTGGCCCTGAATGCCAGCATTTCAAAATTATTGGCCTTTGAAATGCTGTCATTCCGTCTGGTGGAGACGCACAGTTTTAAAAACCTTATGTCGGTGGCTGTCCCACAGTATGTCGTGCCCAGCCGCCACTACTTTTCCAGGCAAGCCATCCCTTCCCTGCACAACCAAGTGGGGGAAAAAATCAGGTGTGCACTGCGCAACGCCATCTGTGCCAAGGTCCACCTAACTACCGATACGTGGACCAGTAAGCACGGTCAGGGGCGTTATATCTCCCTAACGGCACACTGGGTAAATGCAGTGGCGGATGGGCCTGAGGCGGATAGCAATTTGGCGCATGTCCTTCCACCAGCGAGGATTGCAGGGCGCTTCAGTTTGCCTCCTGTTCCTAACTCCTCCTACTCCGCTTCCTCATCCTCTACCGCCTCCTCATCCGGACAGCGTAACACCTTCACCACCAACTTCAGCACGGCCAGGGGTAAACGACAGCAGGCAGTTTTACAACTTGCCTGTTTGGGGGACAAACCACACACCGCGCAGGAGTTGTGGAGGAGCATGGAACAGCAGACAAATGAGTGGTTGCTGCCAGCGAGCCTCAAGCCCGGCCTGGTGGTGTGCGATAACGGGAGAAATCTCATAGCAGCTCTGGGCCTAGCCGGTTTGACGCACATCCCTTGCCTGGCGCATGTGCTGAATTTGGTGGTGCAGAGGTTCCTTAAAAACTACCCCGATATGTCAGAGCTGCTGCAGAAAGTGCGGGCCGTTTGTGCGCACTTTTGGCGTTCTCACCCTGCTGCTGCTCGCCTGGCAGCGCTGCAGCGTAACTTCGGCCTTCCCGCTCACCGCCTCATATGTGACGTGCCCACAAGGTGGAACTCCACCTTGCACATGCTGGAAAGACTGTGCGAGCAGCAGCAGGCCATAGTGGAGTTTCAGCTGCAGCACGCACGCGTGAGTCGCTCTGCGGAACAGCACCACTTCACCACCAATAACTGGGCCTCCATGCGAGACCTGTGTGCCTTGTTGCGCTGTTTTGAGTACTCCACCAACATGGCCAGTGGCAATGACGCCGTTCTCAGCTTAACTATCCCACTTCTATGCCTCCTTGAAAAAACAATTCGGGCGATGATGGAAGAGGATGTGGCACAGGATGAGGAGGAGGAGGAGGATGAAGAGGTAACATTTCCAAGGCTTTCAGGGCAGTCATTCGCATGGGGCTCCGAGGGTGGGTTCCTGCACACACAAACGCCAGGGACACAATTGTCCAGCAGGGGCACAGTTCTGGAGGATGAGGAGGATGAGGAGGAGGAGGAGCTGGAGGAGGAGATGGAACCATGTTCACAGCAGGGTGGCACCCAGGCCAGCTCATGGCCATCACTGGTGCGTGGCTGGGGGGATACAGAGGACACGGACGATACACCTCCCACAGAGGACAGCCTTTCGTTGCCTCTGGGCAGCCTGGCACACATGAGCGATTACATGCTGCAGTGTCTCCACAACGACCGCCGAGTTGCCCACATTCTAACTTGTGCTGATTACTGGGTGGCCACGCTGCTGGATCCCCGTTACAAGGACAACGTACCGTCCTTAATTCACTCACTGGAGCGCGATCGCAAGATGCGCGAGTACAAGCGCACGCTGGTAGACGCCATGCTGCTGGCATTCCCATCTGACAGCGGGGCCGCAGTGGAAGCACAAGGCAGAGGAGGAGGAGGAGGAGGTCGCCAACGCAACCAGGGCACCGCCAGCACCTCAGAAGGCAGGGTTAGCATGGCCGAAATGTGGAAAAGCTTTGTCAGCACGCCACAACAAACAGCAGCACCAGCAGCTCAGATGGAACGTCTTAGCAGGAGGCAGCATTTTACCAACATGGTGGAGCAGTATGTGTGCACACGCCT
Source organism: Pelophylax lessonae (assembly GCF_965119305.1). Lineage (NCBI taxonomy): Eukaryota > Metazoa > Chordata > Amphibia > Anura > Ranidae > Pelophylax > Pelophylax lessonae. The sequence goes on along the minus strand of NC_138769.1, from coordinate 83,423,718 downwards.
ACATGTAGTGAATGAGGGGTCTGCCCCCTTCAACTTCTGGGTCTCCAAATTGGGCACATGGCCTGAGCTTGCCCTTTACGCCTTGGAGGTGCTGGCGTGCCCTGCAGCCAGTGTATTATCTGAACGGGTATTTAGCACGGCTGGGGGCGTTATAACAGACAAGCGCAGCCGCCTGTCCAGAGACAATGTGGACAAGCTCACGTTCATTAAAATGAACCAGGCATGGATCCCACGGGACTTTTCCGTACCTTATGCAGAATAGCAATGGATACCGACCTTACCCACCCATTGTTCCATTTTTGCTCTTTCTCACTCTTTTGGGGTGTACCCTCATTTAAAATTTGTGAAAAGAAGCAGTGTTGGCTACCTCGTCCTCCTCCTTAGGGCCAGATTAACGTAGGGGCTATTGGAGCTGCAGCTCCAGGCCCCTACCTTTTATATAGGCCCCGGGTTGGCCATATTCACTGTTACCGCTCTTCTGTCACTTGTAAACACAGAAGTCTGGCTTCTATGCTCGCTTCCCCAGGCAGCACCCTCAGAACCTCCCCACACAGCGCGAAGGCCGAACAAGGAGGGACAGTTGCAGATGCATGGATGTGTTTATGGGCTTCAGAGACAGCATCCCATGTTGAATTAGGCATGCATGGCTGCACCCTTCCTCCTCTGGGTGCATGGCAAGGCACGGCCCTTAAGGCCCTTCAAAATCCTCAGCACCAAGCCCATGATGCTCTTAATCCGGCCCTGGTCCTCCTCCACCGCCGCTTCCACCTACACTGCCCATAGGTGTGCGCAGCCTATTGCATTAAGGTGTGCACCCCAAAGTTGAAATACACATGCATGTGTTTGCCAGCAGGGAGAGTAATGTATCGGGGCCATGTACCTGTAGGCAAAGAGAAATAGAGCAGAGCAGGTCCGAGGGAGATCTTTCCCATCTCCTCACTGGCAATGCTATGTGCCCTAGGTGATTAGGGTGTGCCCAGGCACACCCGGCACACCCTGTGCGCATGCCTATGTCACCGCCACATCCACCACCACCTCAACCTCCCTCCTACTCCATATGGGCCTCGTCCTTCAGAGATGAAGAAGAACATTGTTTTATTTTTCTGTTTTTTTTTGTTGTTTTAAGTTATTTCCCTATCCACATTTGTTTGCAGAGCACTTGCCATGCTCTTAATTACGTTTTGCTGCCATTTGCAGCACTCTAGCCCTTTCCTTTGGTGTTTTAGAGCCATTTTAGTGCCTTAAAGTTCGGGTCCCCATTGACTTCAATGGGGTTCGGTGTCCGGGAAAAGTTCGGTAAAAGTCCGGGACACGGACCCGGACTTTTTTTTAAAGTTCGGCCGAACCCGTCGAACACGGACATCTAGGTGTCCGCTCAACCCTAGTTAGCACACATTTGCAAATGCATGTGTAAGCTGCAGGGCCACTCCACAGCACCCTGTATTACCTGCAGTCCTAACACTTGTAAATTTATGAGAGTCTTCACAGTGGAAGCACATGCAAGCTAATGGATAGATAGGGGGCAGGTGAGCCTGGAGATAGCCCAACCATCGTAAAGGTACTTGGGGGCATAATGGATGCCCAGCCAATGGTACAACAGCAAAGGCATCCACTATGTCCACTCAGCAGTATACATTAACAACACAGAAAATGACCTCTGCCCCCACCTATAACTGGCCTTCATAGCAAAGAACACATGGAAGGGCAATGCACATGAGACAAACAGATAAAAATTCCCAGTTCAATTTACTCCACGGCACCCTGTGTTAGGACTGCAGGTAATACAGGGTGCCGTGGATTGGGCCTGCAGCTTACACATGGTTTGCAAATGTGTGCTAACTAAACCCCTGTTTTGACGCAAACTGTTAGACAAGTTAATTTGGTTGGTAAGCAAACTGGTTGGCAAATTGAACTGGGAATTTTTATCTGTTTGTCTCATGTGCATTGCCCTTCCATGTGTTCTTTGCTATGAAGGCCAGTTATAGGTGGGGACATTTTCTGTGATGAATCCTTATCCACCCTGAGTTCTGTAATTTTGACCAATATATCACCAGTGCCTTGGACAAAAGACTTGAGTTGACACACCATATCCTTAAGCAGTTTGTCAATGTACTTGGGGAATCAGACGGAACGATCAGTCTTTTTGGTGGGTTTTGAAGGCATTTATGTATCTATGGCATTATGTAAAAGGTAGGTACATTGAACTCACCTACCTTAAGGTAGTCATACTCACATTTGTTCATCAATCCAGCCTCCTTAGCCAGTTTATTTGACCTTAAGCTCACTCACTAAAGTTAGGAAGGGGTTAAAATCCAATTGTCTGTCTGTAGTTACTTCATTCAGTTATCTTTTAACCTCTTTTTCATAAAGAGTTACATTCATCAACACTACATTCCCCTCTCTATGCAGAATAAGGGCGGTCAAATGTTTTTAAAGAACTGTTGCCTAATAGTAAGATTAGTTAAGATTGGTTAAAAAAAAAAAAAAAATTAGTTTTTCTCTTTCTTTCTCCCTGGGGGATGGAGATATTTATGGAATTATATGTATATCAAGGGGTATCTAAATGTTTTATAGCATGCATAATCTAGGAATATTATGTTTATATGTGATTTTGTTTTATATGTGATTTTGAATAGTATGTAATGTTTTGGCTTTGTTTTCTAAAGTAAAATCAATAAATAGACTTTGAAAAAAAAATAACTCTTGCAAAGCCACCATTGCACTGACAAAGCTACACATTAGCAAAATGCATTAACGCTATGCCCCCTTTCCCTTGTTTAAGTCACCATAGAAATGGACTGTGAGACAAGCAGGTATGTAAGTCAGATGCAAGAGGGGAAACTGCAGCTCACTCAGCAAGGAGTGAAATAGAGTGAATGGCAGAAACAGTGGATAACGGCAGCGGTAAGCAGCTCTATGAACGAAACAAATGTTGTGACACTTACACAGCTGAGACTCTACTGCTGTTGAGCTACCCCTTCAGGACATTGATTTTCAACATGAGGTGATCACGCTCATCCACCTTCTGCAGTTTCAAGCCCCATCCACATTGTCTCCTTGAGGACTTTTTATTACAACCAAATGTGGAATTATATTAGCCACGAGTCTACTATTATTGTCACCTTAAGATAACTGAGCATGCCAGTTTGCTACCCTTGCATTGTCTTGTATGTTGTCTCAGAATGACTGCATGCCCTGGCATAGCTTCTTCTATATGTCAATGCTCTACATCTGCCAGCTTTTGCCTATTATTACTGCTTCCTCTTTGCACTATGACATACAGTATGGAGTCTGTATGTCTTAAGGAAGTATGTGAACAACATATGCTACATGTCCATTGGTTTTGATCCTAACTGCCATTAAGATGTTACTGATGTTTGCCAACGCTAGCCTATTTGACAACAGAAAAAAATCTTCTTTCTAGAATTAACTAGTAGGAAGCTAAATAGGGCGCCCCCTACCAATCGCAGTAATACTTGGTACACACTTTATCAGCCTTAGTTAGGTTGAATTGGCTCAAGCTTTTTGAGGGAATGAAACTAAAGGACAGCAACTTCAGTCACTACTATACAGGATCCATTTTTTGAATTTTAGTGTTGCAGGACTTGTTCATTATCTGACATCTGGACGTTTTTGTAAAAGGGGGAAGAGAGGTAATGGTGTTTCCTTAATTAGTAAATGCAATGTGTCAAATACAAAAAGTTGTTAGAAAGAGTAGTCAGCAATGATACCATGTAGATATGCAGATGTTAGAAGGTAAAGACACTTATTAAATAAAAATATAAGAGAATAGGTATGATGATCTAAACAACTTAAATATATAAATAACTTTAAAATGGTTTGAATCTAAAATATATAAATATATCAACATGATTCCAAAATTAGATAATTAGATGACGCAATACAACCTATAATATAATGATGGGGCAAGTAAAATATAACAGTTATAAAGTGCCGAAGGTGGTGGTAAGCGCTTGGGTGAAGTAGGTGATATTGATCTATGTGAAATGATATCACAAAAAATACACTCTATGTCAAAACAACCTATATATAGAGAGGTGCAATGAAACATACTATTTCAAATTTTATTATCACAAAGGCGAACCTGGATATATAAGTGATGGTACATGAGTGTGTTGGTGGAATCATATGTAATATCGAAAACTGTGATACTGCAAAAAATAATTAAGGTGAATAATACAGTGTATCATAAATACAAGAAAAAACTCCAGTAGAAGATCAAGTACATGGAGTAGAAGAAACAGTGATTAACATTATAGATACCCAAATAAAGTGAATATACACAGGAGATGTTTCTTGGGTCAGAAAGATAGTGATAGGTGTATGAGAAAAATTGTTAAATTAAATAAAGTGGCTATAGCATGAGTGGCCAAGTGCATTAAAACAATAGTCCATATGTTGAATTCGGGATCCAAAAAAGTGAAGAATCTCGAGGTGATCCACAGGGTGGTTGTGCTGGTGAAATAGCACTATCCTCTATTGCGGCACACTTCCGGAACGCAGTTCGTTCCAGCTAACGGAAGTGCGCGTCACTCAGAAAGTGGTAATGGCGTGTGACGCTCTACACATTTCACCAGAGCAACGTCATCAGGAGCAGCCTGGACATTCTTGTGCAAAGTATGGTGCAGCTGTGCATGGCAGCCAATCAACTTCTAACTTAAGCTTGTTAAATTAGGCTTTGAAAAAAAAAACTGAAAACTGATTAGTTTGTATGCAGAGCTGCACCAAATTGTGCACTCTCCAGTTTTAGTAAAATAAACCCTGTGTATTATATATATGGGTTGGTAACTTTGTAGTATTTTTTATATATTTTTTTAATTTTAATTAATTAGATAGACATCATTAAGGTAACCACTTTATTGCCCATGCTTACTCTTTATCTATCTATCTTTATCTTGTATCATGTCATTAAGGTAACCACTCTCCACCTCACCAGCCCTTTCTGTTGCAGGAGATTAAAAGAAGTTGATATTAAGTTAAAGTGATTGCTAAGGGTAATTTTTGTCTATACAAACCCAATTCCAAAAAAGTTGGGACACTGTACAAATTGTGAGTAAAAAAGGAATGGACTAATTTACAAATCTCATAAAATTATATTTTATTCACAATATAATATGGATAACATATCAAATGTTGAAAGTGAGACATTTTGAAATGTCATGCCAAATATTGGCTCATTTTGGATTTCATGAGAGCTACACATTCCAAAAAAGTTGGGACAGGTAGCAATAAGAGTTCGGAAAAGATAAATGTACATAAAAGGAACAGCTGGAGGACCAACTTTGCAACTTTTTAGGTCAATTGGCAACAAGATTGGGTATAAAAGAGCCTCACAGATTGGCAATGTCTCTCAGAAGTCAAGATGGGCAGAGGATCACCAATTCCCCCAATGCTGCGGCGAAAAATAGTGGAGCAATATCAGAAAGGACTTTCTCAGAGAAAAATAGCAAAGAGTTTGAAGTTATCATCATCTACAGTGCATAATATCATCCAAAGATTCAGAAAATCTGGAACAATCTCTGTGCGTAAGGGTCAAGGCCGGAAAACCATACTGGATGCCCGTGATCTTCGGGCCCTTAGACGGCACTGCATCACATACAGGAATGCTACTGTAATGGAAATCACAACATGGGCTTAGGAATACTTCCAAAAAACATTGTCGGTGAACACGATCCACCGTGCCATTCGCGGTTGCCGTCTAAAACTCTATAGGCCAAAAAATAAGTCATATCTAAACATGATCCAGAAGCACAGGCGTTTTTTCTGGGCCAAGGCTCATTTAAAATGGACTGTGGCAAAGTGGAAAACTGTTCTGTGGTCAGACGAATCAAAATTTGAAGATCTTTTTGGAAAACCAGGGACGCCATATCATCCGGACTAAAGAGGACAAGGACAACCTGAGTTGTTATCAGCGCTCAGTTCAGAAGCCTGCATCTCTGATGGTATGGGGTTGCATGAGTGCATGTGGCATGGGCAGCTTACAAATCTGGAAAGGCACCATTAATGCTGAAAGGTATATCCAAGTTCTAGAACAGCATATGCTTCCATCCAGACGTCGTCTCTTTCAGGGAAGACCTTGCATTTTCCAACATGACAATGCCAGACCACATACTACATCATTTTCAACATCATGGCTGCATAGAAAAAGGATCTGGGTACTAAAATGGCCAGCCTGCAGTCCAGATCTTTCACCCATAGAAAAAAATTGCCACATCATAGAGAGGAAGATGCGACAAAGAAGACCTAGGGCAGTTGAGCAACTAGAAGTCTGTATTAGACAAGAATGGGACAACATTCCTATTCCTAAACTTGATCAACTTGTCTCCTCAGTCCCCAGATGTTTGCAGACTGTTATAAAAAGAAGAGGGGATGCCACACAGTGGTAAACATGGCCTTGTCCCAACTTTTTTGAGATGTGTTGATGCCATGAAATGTAAAATCAATTTATTTTTCCCTTAAAATTATACATTTTCTCAGTTTAAACATTTGATATGTCATCTATGTTGTATTCTGAATAAAATATTGAAATTTGAAACTTCCACATCATTGCATTCTGTTTTTATTCATAATTTGTACAGCATCCCAACTTTTTTGGAATCGGGTTTGTAATTACATGTTATACTTACCTGCTCCGTGCAATTGTTTTTCACAGAGCAGCCCTGATCCTCCCCTTCTAGGGTCCCCACCTGTTCTTCTGGCTCTTCCTCTTTTCAGTGTGCCACCATAGGAAACCGTTTCCTATTGTGGCACTTCTGCAGGCTCAATCATGAGCCATGCTGCCTGTGTTCCTCGCCAACGGCTCCCACTGCTATCAATCTGACCTGTAAGGAGGAAGAGAGTGAAGAGAGCTGTTGTTCTTGAGTACAGCGCTGGATCAAGATCAGGCTCAGGTAAGTATAAGGTAGGCCTGGGGGAGGGGGGTAGCTTCACACAGAAGGTTTTGTACCTTAATGCAGAGAATGCACTAAGGTAAAAAAAACCTTCTACCTTTAGAACCACTTTAAATTCAGATACTTATACTATTTGCTAGAGTTCAGTCTTAAATGCTTGAATATACTTTATATCATGTTTTATTTTGTGAACATATTGATAAGTAAAGTGTATATTATCATGGGTAACCCATGTGTACAGGGGACATTTTTCATTTATGTTGGGAACGTAATTTAGTTTGTTTATGATTATACAATCCTTGTGTACCAGATAAAATGTATAAGCTCTAGAGATAGGTTAGTAAACAGCTGTCTCATTCATTTTTAATGCACACATATTTTACCCATGCATGTTTAATTAACAAAAGAGCTTTACTTCAACATCCACAAACATGTAAATATAACATTTAAAAGTTTTCTATGTCTGAACCATGCATGCAGTTTTGGGACTATTATGATTTCCGGGCGAATCCTGAATGTTCAAGGTCCGGGCAAATTTATTTTGAATTTCACAGTGCAAATTCTTTCTAACCAAATTGCAATGAATGAACCTTTTAACCAGGATTGTCTGGCATACAAGAGTCAATATAGGTGGCTTCACTATTGGCACTTTTCCACTGCAAGTACCGGCTAGTACCGGCTCGGCTCTACTCGGCCCTGCTTGGCCTGGTTTGCTTTTCCACTGCTGGTACCGCATGGTATAGGGTCGGAACGGTTCGGTACGGTACGGTATAGGTTTGCTTTTCCACTAAAGCAGTACTAAAGTTAAGTGGGTGGGATAACAACGGGGTGGGTGGGATTCTCTGACCAATCAGTGGCTAGTAGTGACTGCATGCAAAGGATTGTGGGATATGGTACCAGTTTGGTACCTGTTGGAACCACAATCGAGTAGGTACTGTTTTTTCAGGGCCGTACCGTACCGTACCGTTCGGTTCCATGCAGTGGAAAAGCAATCCTATACCGTACCGTACCGAACCGTTCCGACCCTATACCATGCGGTACCAGCAGTGGAAAAGCACAAAAGGGTGCCGAACAGGTACGGTTCCATGCAGTGGAAAAGCGCCATATGTTCCAGCCCTACCACGTTCCAGCCCCACTTTCCCTGCAACAGCGGTGTACACAAACTGCTGAAGGGAAAGGATTTTAAACGCTTAGAGCTTTACTGTACTGTACATTCTGTTTGCTAGCTCTTGGCAATCAACCTCTCTTCTGCCCATTTTTAAATTATTATTGTGGAATTTTTGTCTTGATTTAAAGTCAGCAGTCGCTTTTAACTTGACTTTACCTTTTAACTTTAACTTCAACTGTTTTCTGCTGCAAGGTTTTCATTTAAAAAAAATTGTTTTTGTTGACGAAATAGTGTTTTTTATTGTATATTAACAGGGACTTTTTTAAGTTAAACTGTGTTGCTGCAAGACTTCGTTTAAAAAAAACAGCCTTAAAAGCAAGGGGGAGGAGCTCCGCTATGGCTGCATAGCAGTGAAGCTCCTGCCTCAGCCTGGCCGAATCGCTCGCCATCCAGCACGTAGCCAGCGCATCGACAGACCCCAACCATCCCAGGGGAGAGAGGAGATTCCAAGGCACCCCCAGGTACCACTATTGACCAGTTTTGGGCACCGGGGACAACGTTGCAGCTCAGCCTGGTTTTGGGCCTAGGCCATCCTCCCTACATCCAGAATAAGGGAAACCATCCCGCACACCAGGGGCAAGCTGAGTCCCCAAGGCACCCCCAGGTACTATTATTTTACGAGTTAAGGCAACGGGGACGACGTTGAAGCTCAGCCTGGCTTCCGGCCTAGTGCAGCCGTGAGCTCCCATCATAGCCCGGCCTTATCTGCTGCCATCCTCCCTGCATCCAGTATAAGGGAAGCCATCCTTCACACCAGGGGCAAGCTGAGTCCCCAAGGCACCCCCAGGTACTATTATTTTACGAGTTAAGGCAACGGGGACGACGTTGAAGCTCAGCCTGGCTTTGGGCCTAGCACAGCTGCGAGTTCCCGCCGTGGCCCAGCCTCATCTGCTGCCATCCTCCCTGCATCCAGAATAAGGGAAGCCATCCTTCACACCAAGGGCAAGCTGAGTCCCCAAGGCACCCCCAGGTACTATTATTTTATGATTTAAGGCCACGGGAACCCCGATCCTGCCCTCTATTCTATCAGGCCTAACTTTCCAAGATGGCGGCTGCACCTCAGCCCCTCAGGCTGCCCAACCAGATCCCAGGATCCCCCCAGCTATCCCCCATGTCATCCCTCCATTATCTGCCTCAGGGGACACCTTCATTCCACATTGCCAGCTCTCAGGCCTCCCCAGCTTCAACTTCATCCATTCTTGAACAGACTATGGATGGGTTACTAATGTCCCCTATGTAATCAGCAATGGCCTCACTCCAGGCCAGGGACCCCACGCCATCTCATCCCACAGACATGCCTTTTGACCCCAACTATCTGATGCTAAAAGAGCTCTGGGCCCCCCCTGCTCAGATGGCCTACCCAGGGACATTGTTGTAAAACCCCACTATTACTCAATTAAGGAGGAAGTGATGAAAAAGTCCCGTGCCACTGCTCAGCTTTCTTTCCAGGACCACCTTTTTCAAATTTTTGCTGATTTATCGCCATTCACCATACAAAGACGCAGATCTCTCAAACAACCTGCTGTCAGTTCTCTCTCAAAAGGAGATAAAATATTGGTGGCTTTTTCCCTTCAACCTGAAGTTCTCCTACAAAAACAAATACTACACATTCTCCAATATCTCTGATGGTGAAAAAATTCTCTTGGATCTAGATCTGCTCTCCCAAGCTCCAGCCTCCCCTCCTCCACAGGAAACACCTTCAGGATCAACTAAACGACAGATGCCCACAAGTCCTATTGCACCTCTTTGGCAAAAGCCCAAGCACAAGCATTCCAAGGACTCCAGGCGACCAAGATGAACTGTCCTCTCACGGGCTGACCCCTGCCCAAGGAATTCTGCAAGTGCAGGGCCAGCGTGCCCATTTTTACCCTGAGCAGCCGCCCTGGTTCCGGGAGGTTCTCCACTCATTCCTTTCCAATCTGCTCAGCTTCTTTTACCACCTATACCTTTTTTGAACATGCAACTACCCCCCCCCCCAAAAAAAAAAAAAATCTTTTTTTTTGTCCCCCTGGTGTGAGTCACAACAACATCCATGGCTTGCTCCCCTGATGTCTGTTCCTATCAACACCCATATATACTCTCATTCTTTTAATTATAATGTTGTACACTCAGGATATTTTCTGTCGAGGACTTTTGGTCCACTATGTATATGTTTTGGCTTACTAACACTTTGATTCTTAGTTTTAATATGATTGATACATGGGCGCTTCGGCCGGGCTGCAAACCTTGCGCCATTACCTATTTCAAGGACTAGGTTATGTTCCGTCCTCTTGATGGGTTCACCCTCGCGATTTTAGCGAGGGTACTGACCATTTTCCTTTGGTGTGTGAGGGGTTTTTCCCTCTCAATCCCTGAATGGAATTTTCTTTTTTGTGTGTCCCTCTATCTATCCTTTTTGTTTTCCTCTCTTCTAACCTTTCTCTGTGTTTTAGGCACCCCGGAGGTCTTCTGTGTCACGATACCCACTCCACGGTTTACCACATCATAGGGTTGTTCTGCCGAGCTCTCACTTCCTTCAACGGAGGGGTAAGTGTCTCGTGTTCACTATGGTTCCTCCTACTCTATCTCCATGGCTGATGACAATAGTCACGTTCCACTTCTCCGAATAGGTACCCACAACACTCAGGGCCTAAACTCCCCTGTTAAGAGGAGAAAGGAAATCTTACCACACGCAGAAAATAGATGTAATACTCCTACAGGAGACCCACTTCCCCAAACAATTCAGTCCAAAATTTCTCCACCCTAAATATTCAGCTTTTTTTCTAGCCAATGCTGAAGGGAAAACCAAGGGAGTGGCAATATGGTTTTCTCATCGTTGTAAGTTCGCCCCTTCCCTTATTCACAGAGACCCTGATCGTCGCTATATCTTGGTTAAGGGTTCACTTGACAATCACACATTCTCCTTTATCTCTTACTATGCTCCCAATCTAGCACAAGACAGATTCTTTAGTTCCATGTTCACTTCCCTCTCTTCGCTGGTTGAAGGCACCGTTATCTGGGGGGGGGACTCAAATGTCGCATTCGATATGAGTATCGACAAAAAACGTCCGGTAGGTTCTCAACTCACAAGACCCACCAAGTGTAGCTTAAAAGTAGCTAAGTTGGTCTATGATCAAGGCCTTGTGGACATTTGGCGGGAACTCAATCCCTCTCAAAGAGACTTCACACACTTCTCACATCCTCATAAGTCCTACGCGAGAATTGATCACATATGTTTACCAACCTCGCTTGTCCCCCTTGCTCGCAAGACTGACATCAAGGATGTGGCTTGGTCCGACCACTCGTTGGTGATGCTGTTGCTTCAGCGACCCAACTCCCTTCCCTCACACTACACTTGGAGACTAAATTAATCTGTACTTAGTGACCCTGTCAAAACCCAGGAGATTGAAATGCACATCAAGGAATATTTTTTGCTTAACGATACGGGGGATATCTCCCCCTCCACCCTCTGGGCAGCTCATAAAGCCACCATTAGGGGGAAACTAAGAGAATTTCTTGCTCTCTCCAAGCAACATAAACACCGCCCGGATTTGGTTTCAATCTCACAACTAGATGCAGCCAGAACGGAACTTAACTTAGCTTTGAAAGCTAAAGCAGACAAATATCTCAGATGGAAAGGAGCCAAGTTTTATTCCCAACGTGATTGGATGGGAACTTTATTAGCGGTGGGGCTTTCTCATAAACCTCGTGTTCGAACTCCCCCAGCCCTTCGTATATATATGTATCCCACCCCTACTCTTCTCCCCCCTCTCTTTTCTTCTTCTTGTCCTTTATCCCGTTTGTCTTCTCTTACCCCCTGGTCTCTCTGTCCTTTTCTCCAGGTATCTACTTTTGTTAGGGTAACCATGCCAGGATTCTAGTTGATCCTGCTCTCCTACAGTCTCCCTTCTACAAGGACCTTTTTTCTGAAAATACTACTTATGCTTCTCATCGGAGCACAGATGTTACTGCCCTCCTGATCTATGCTCCTCATCAGAGACCTTAGCAAATCACCTAAGCAGTCCTGACTCTCATCCGAACCGGCTTCACTATTTTGCATTCTGAACTCCCTCAGTCTGCTGCTGATCACTTATTCGGGTGGGGTCTTTCCTGGCTCTCCGGGCGACAGATTATGATCCCATTGGGATTGCCTGGGGGTCAGGGGGGTCCCCCCCGACTGCATGATGTTCTACTTTCACTCACGTTGCTCTTCCTCCATAGGAGCCTCTTTACCTGCATTGTTTTTTATGGCTGACATTTTTCACTCCACAGGTCAGGTATGGTGAAGCTTTCTGTAAGTTACCTACCAATTTATATGGCTAAATGCTGTTATCTGTTGATGGATTTTGTTTTGTTAAAACTTAATAAAAATCTTTGAAAGTAAAAAAAAAACCAGCCTTTTCATTTAGCAGTGGTATTTTTATGGGTTTCTTGATTTTTAATTCATGTTGATAGGGCCTTTTTTTAAGATCTGGGTGCAGTATTCAATTGTTGACCAATTATTCGTTTGCTTTTAGTATACAGCTGCATAATTTGAAGGAAAAATTAAACTAAGTACAAGAACACTGTCCATCCAAACCACCTCAAATTATTTCACTCACATTCACCTCATCCCCTACCTCCATAGTAAAAATTTAAGTTAGGAATAAACCGATTAGTTCTATCCTCCCTGAATAAAAAGGTCCTGCTACTGGCCAGTTTACCCTGCTGTGTCCTCTGCAGTATCTCTGTACTAAAACTCCTACCTGTGTTATTTGTCTCTAGTAAATTTTGGTCTAGTCTTGCTCATTAAAATATTAACCCTGCTGGCCAATTTTAAACAGCTCTATCATCAGCGGTCTCCTAATTCTTAATGAAAGTTTGATAGAAATTGGCCAGTAGCAAGACAGATTTACATCAGTGAAAAAAGGGAAAGCCTTGCCAAACTCCTGAATGACTTCTATCTTCCAGTCAAAGCAGGCCTATTTCTATAAAATATAAACCCATATAGTCATATAATGTTTAAAAATTAACATAACAGTACACATTTATAAAAAAATGGTGTATAGCCCCCCTTTGGTTACAGCAAGACAAATCGATGGCACAATTATCAGCCCATCCCCGCATGCCAAGGTCCTAGGTGTTGTGCTGGACTATGAACTCTCCTTCAAGCCCCACATCCAATCACTGCCCAAATCTTCCTGTCTCAACCTCCGCAAGATCTCCAAAATATGCCCCCTTCTAACCAATGACACAACAAAGCTCCTAGTTCACTCCCTGATCATCTCGCACCTCTACTACTTCAATTCCCTTCTCATTGGCTTACCTCTACATAGGCAATCCCCACTCAATCCATCATGAATGCTGCTGCCAGACTCATCCACTTTACCATTCGCTCAGTGTCCACTACTCCTCTCTGTCAATCCCTCCACTGGGGTCTGCTTACCCAACTAATTAAATTCAAAATAATAACAACATCTTGCAATGCCATCCACAATTTAGCCCCCAGCTACATCACTAGCCTAGTCTCAAAAGACCAACTAAATCGCTCTTTTCGCTCCTCTCAAAAACCCTTGCTCTCTAGCTCCATTGTCACCTCCTCCCATACTCTCCTCCGGGACTTTTCCAGAGCCTCCAATCCTATGGAACTCCTCACCCCAATCTGTCCAAATATGTCCTACTTATTAGCTTTTAGACGTTCCCTGAAAACCCTCCTCTTCAAAGAAGCCGATCCTATTCACACCTAACAACTGTACTTCCAATTTCTCCATCAGCTCATCCCCCACAGTTATTGCCTTTTGTTTTACTTGACCCTCCCTTCTAGATTGTAACTTCTAATGAGCAGGGCCCTCTAATTCCTCCTGTATTGTATTGTATTGTAACTGTATTGTCTTCCCTCATATTGTAAAGCACTGTGCAAACTGTTGGTGCTATATAAATCCTGTATAACAATATAATAAAAAAATTAAGCCTGGGTGGCCAAGAAAATGAGGGCAGTGAGCATGTGCCCCCACCCCTGTTTTACTAGATCAGGCCACATTCCTTTCTATATTAGGGGGGCACATGAAAAGGTGGGGGTAGCAAAGTTCAAACTCATACCTACCTTTTTTTAAAATACATTTCATGAATGCACCCAGAAGTAATTCCAAATCAATCCCAATGCCTGGCAATCTAATCCACATCCAGCTATGCAAGTGCAGTGACAGTCATGAAGACCCAACACCTAGAGTTATATACAACCCAATTCCAAAAAAGTTGGGACACTGTACAAATTGTGAGTAAAAAAGGAATAGACTAATTTGCAAATCTCATAAACTTATATTTTATTATCAATATTATATAGATAACATATCAAATGTTGAGAGTGAGACATTTTGAAATGTCATGCCAAATATTGGCTCGTTTTGGATTTCATGAGAGCTATACATTCCAAAAAAGTTGGGACAGGTAGCAATTAGAGGTCAGAAAAGTTAAATGTACACATAAGGAACAGCTGGAGGACCAATTTGCAACTTATTAGGTTAATTGGCAACAAGATTGGGTATAAAAAGAGCCTCTCAGAGTATCAGTGTCTCTCAGGAGTCAAGATGGGAAAAGGATCACCAATTCCCCCAATGCTGCAGCGAAAAATAGTGGAGCAATATCAGAAAGGAGTTTCTCAGAGAAAAATTGCAAAGAGTTTGAAGTTATCGTCATCTACAGTGCATAATATCATCCAAAGATTCAGAGAATCTGGAACAATCTCTGTGCGTAAGGGTCAAGGCTGGAAAACAATATTGGATGCTTGTGATCTTCGGGCCCTTAGATGGCACTGCATCACATACAGGAATGCTACTGTAATGGAAATCACAACATGGGCTCAGGAATACTTCCAGAAAACATTGTCGGTGAACACAATCCACTGTGCCATTCGCCATTGCCGGCTAAAACTCTATAGGCCAAGAAAGAAGTCATATCTAAACATGATCCAGAAGCGCAGGTACTTTCACTGGGCCAAGGCTCATTTAAAATGGACTTTGGCAAAGTGGAAAACTGTTCTGTGGTCAGACGAAATTTTAAGTTCTTTCTGGAAAACTGGGACGCCATGTCATCCGGACTAAAGAGGACAAGGACTACCCAAGTTTTTATCAGTTCAGAAGCCTGCATCTCTGATGGTATGGGGTTGCATGAGTGCATGTGGCATGGGCAGCTTACACATCTGGAAAGGCACCATCAATGCTGAAAGGTATATCCAAGTTCTAGAACAACATATGCTCCCATCCAGACGTCTTCTCTTTCAGGAAAGTCCTTGCATTGTCCAAAATGACAATGCCAGACCACATACTGCATCAATTACAACATCATGGCTGTGTAGAAGAAGGATCCGGATACTGAAATGGCCAGCCTGCAGTCCAGATATTTCACCCAAAGAAAACATTTGGCGCAGTTGAGCAACTAGAAGCCTGTTTTAGACAAGAATGGGACAACATTCCTATTCCTAAACTTTAGCAACTTGCCTTGGCCTTGACCCAACTTTTTTGAGATGTGTTGATGCCATGAAATGTAAAATCAACGTATTTTTCCCTTAAAATTATACATTTTCTTAGTTTAAACATTTGATATGTCATCTATGTTATATTCTGAGTAAAATATGAAATTTGAAACTTCCACATCATTGCATTCTGTTTTTATTCACAATTTGTACAGTGTCCCAACTTTTTTGGAATCGGGCTTGTACAAGCTTCACTCCCTACGCTAAATGACAGATTTACAGTTCTGGAGTTATAAATTAATAACTGTAAATCTTGCATGACGTCATTGAAAAAGGGGACAGAGCCTTTGAAACGCGTATCAACCTCCAACATCACAAGGCTGTTTTGACAACTGTATCTCCTTTTGTTGAGGCCATACACACTAAGGGCTTACCTGCCAATCCCTGTCTGAGGCTGGATGTCCTTACTGTGCATGCTGCTACATATCAGGCTTGTCTGCATTCATCTGTCATCCACTTGATGGCTGCCATTCTGCCTGGGTTCTTAGTATGCTGTTCATCCAAATTTTACCATGTAAGTGTGCTTTTTACTAGAAGGTGTTGCTTTTGTGGTTTAACCAACTCCTTGCGCTTGCTCTTTTCCCTTGTATTTTGAGATCCATCCCTGATCTGACTAGGAAGCTGCAGGAGTTTCTTGGACCTTTCTCCATCCATCATTATCTTCCATTTGGGATTCCTTTTGGGACTTTATACTCTTGGTCCATGGACACATGTATGCTTAGGAGGGCTGAGTAAGCTGTCTTAGTTTTGTTTTTACTTTACTGTCAATAGCCTGACCACAGGTCCACTTTAAGGGCTGGGACTAATAGATTATATGTTTTTTTCTGTGCTTTTTAGTTTAATATAGCCTTTAACTTCCAAACGTATGATTGGAGAGGTGGACTGCATGAGTAGAAGACAAATGTAAACTTAGTGTCAAACATCACACTGATGGAACACTATGTTTGACATAATTACAGAATTAAATATTAAAAATAATAACAATAATCATAATTATTATTATTATTATTATTATTTTATCTTATTTTTTTATTTATTATTACATCAACAGTTATACATAATAGAGAAAAAATGTAATCAACAAACTTTTTTAAGTTATTAACGTTATCATTTTAGAACTTTTTCTATTTTATTACCACTGTTTTTCCTCTCTGTCATTTTGTATTAATATTTCTCATGTATAAAATAATAAATAGCGCATGGGTCTTAAAATATGCCTGTCAGTGCGCTGACATTGATGATGATTTTTTCAGTTCATGCAATCATTGTAAACAGTTTTTGAGTGACTCTAATAACTGTACTTCTAAGATCCGCTCAAATATACCTTACCGACAGTGATGACAGAGATTTAGTACATTTTGTTGTTGATGGAAAATTACTGATAAGTACATATCCTAAAACTTTTAAGAAGCAGATTCCATTTGAATAATTTGTAACTAAAACTTTTTGTTCCTGTAAATTATTGTAACATAGATATGAGTGGAAAGCTTTTTTTTTTCTAAAAAACTAACACAAGCAAATATTAGCTGGCACTATGAGACCCACTTCTCAAAAGTCACATTTTTTTTTCATTCAGATTATTTTGTTACAACATATGCATTAATAATTCAAGAACAATTCTTAAGACAAGAATTGCTTTCTGCTTAAATCAAATCCCTTTTTTTATAAAGTGGAAGAACATTTTTTTTTTTTTTTAATGTAATATTTAAACATTCATTTTAGCATATCGTTGTGTTCAACTAGTCAAATTTAAGAAGGAACGCCATAATGTATTTGCCTGTTCACAAATTCTAAGGTTTCTTGGATTTGCAATTTTTATTGAGAAAGAATATTTAAAATGTGCGCTTCTGGTAGTTTACCTAATTGACCAGAACAATTTGGGTTTTTTTTGTACCAGAAAATTACCACTCGACAATATATAGGTAAGTAGTAAAAGGTAATATAGTAGAGCAGTGGTATAGTATCAGCAACAGCTCATTATTTTCATTGTTGCTATTTTTAACCTTTCATGCCAAAGAAAAAATGACTATTAACATTTTTATATACTACAGTACTATAATGTATGTATTGATTTTTGAATCGTACCATGGTAAAGCTTCTGTTGGAAACATCTAGAATTACTAATATTGTCCACATCAATACTACTAGCACCAACAATTGTTGCTGTTACTATACTATAGTCAAGTAATATAGTTGTCGCTACTACATTTAGCCTAGGTTCACACTGTAGCAGGTGTGAGAATGCATGTAAATCACAATCATTCCCACACCCACAGGCACCTGCAGTCAAAACAAGCTGCTGTTTGGAAAACTGACAGGGGTCCAATATACAAGGGAAGATGACCACACTCCAGGTTGCTAAAGATGAAAACTTTATTCTATAGGATTCATAGTAGATATCAAAAACAAATTCATGGTACACTCACAACACAGACGAACAGCAGCATGATTACCGTGCTGCTGTTCATCTGTATCGTGAGTGTACCATGAATATGTTTTTGATATCTCCTATAATTCTTATGGAATAAAGTTTTCATCTTTTGCGATCTGGACTATGGTCATCTTCCCTTGTATGTTGGACAAGCACCCAGTCAATTTGAGGAAACATCATTTCACCTGGAGCGGTGTTACCTCCTCTGCTTTTGTATGCTAAGATTTAAAGGGTTGCCATTAATAGTTCATGGTGGCACCACACATCAAAAAACACAGTGAATTTTTGGGTGCCAAAGCACCATGTTGTTTCATGCAGTTGCATTTTAAAATAAGAGTCAGGGACTTTTTTCCTGCGTTAAATGCAGGAACAGCAGCTTCTTTGAATGACTAGGCTACTGCACCCATGCAAATGTGAGCCATGCCACCCACACAGATGTGAACCATGACTAACTCTACAGCTACTGCCTGCTTGTCTGACTGACAGTTCTGAACATTGATACACCGATACGATATGCTATTACTGCTGCTGTTTACCACTAAAAGTGCTTTGGCAATTGTTTATTACTGCTACAAATATGCATGAAAAATTTGTATATATGCACAAACTGTAAATACCGCTGTGCAATATTACTATTGTTATTTCCAATTTACTTATAGTCTAATACATGTACTTAATACTGCTTTTTTTTTTTTTTCCAAGAGTTTTTATTGAGTTTTTACAATGATGTATATTAATACAGTGTAAGCTGAATATTATAATAAAAAGTGTCCAAACAGTAAATAAGAACATTACGAGGACCAAGTAACTTAAATCAACTTTAATTCCATTTCTATCATAAATCAAGAAATAAAAGCATGGATTATAAGAAAGTGCTGACTTGCTGAAGAGCACATGGTGTTTTAAGAAAGGGAGGTATAATTATGAGTATAAGAGGATTTGGTCAGTGAAATAGACCGTGGAATACTTGATTGAATTCTCCTTGTTGGGTCTTGTTGGAGTTAGGGTTACAGTATTATGACCATTATTCCGGTCATGGTAGGTTTTAGTTTGGCGTACCTATATGAGGCTCAAAAGCCATGTGGCAGTATTTGTAAACTAAAGAGGAGGGGGTAAGGGAATAACATTCAGAGGAAAAGGAGGGGTAAGTATGCGAATACTATCATGTTTGTATATGGGAAGGGGGTAAGGAAGTTAGAATGTTGCATTGTTTTCGTCTCCTTAATGTATAGTAAATGTTGACCAGAGGTGTTAGTACTGTTTAGTGATTGGATATCGTATGGGCTGTTGAATTTGTCAAACAGAATTTGTGAAGGAATACGGGTGTCCTTTACCAACTTGGGAGTATTTTATGTCCTGTTTCCTGTTCTGAGACATTCACTGAGCTGTTGTGTGTATGCGTGAGAATGTTAGCCCATTCATCCTCTGTGAGGTTAATGTTCCCAAATCTGGCAAATTTTGTTAGCTTTCGGGATGTTTTTAGAGAACAAGAGGGCGTATAGTAGAGAAATGAAGTGTCATTGTGGTGTGGTATTTGAGCAAATAGCTTAAAAGGGTATGTGTTAATGGTGCCAGCCAGGGGAGATCTTGGGTAGTTAAAAAAATAACTTAGCTGGACAAAAGTCTACATCTCCTGGAAGATGGAGTCATGGGTCTTGGTCTGTAGTTCCTCGTAAGAGAGAAAGAACACATTATGAAAGAAGTGTTTAGCTAATACTTGTTCATGGGGTAAGATGTTTCTCAAGAAGTCTCTAGACATGACTGGGGAGAAATCCAGGTTGTGTCTGATGGGAGTAAGCGGTCCATGGTGAGAGGAGAGGTCCTTATGGGATGCATGCTTTCCTGAAGCAATGTAAAGAGGGACCCATTGTTGCATGCTCCTTGTAATCTGGAGGTGTGTGTTTCAGGGGTAACCAGGGGATCAGTTCTAATGGTGTCTCAGAGTATGCCTGTTCTAGCTGTACCCAGGCCTTATTGTTCTGATTGGAGGTCCAGTCCACTATCCTTGAAAGATGCCAAGCCAAATAGTACTTTTGAATGTCAGGCATACCTATGCCTCCTTTTGGTTTGGGTAAAGTTAGTATGGAGTAGCTAAGTCTAGGTTGCTTGTGTCCCCAGAGAAAAAGAGTGCATATTCTATGGAATGATGCAAAGAATTCCTTAGGTTTTTGAATAGGAACAGTTTGTAACATGTTAAGGATACGTGGGAATATATTTATCTTACTGCAATAATGGCGGCTCTCCCGAACCATGAGGAGAACCCTTTGTGCCACTTCTGTAGGTAAATTTAAATATCCCTTAGTATGGACAAAAAGTTCAATGGATTGAGATTGGAAAGAGTTATCAGGAGTGGGATCCCGAGGTAGGTTACAGCCTGCTTCTGCCATGTAAAGGGGAATTTAGGTTTACATAAGGTAATTTCACGAGATGGTAACGATACGTTAAGAGCGAAATATTTTGAAAAATGTATTTGTAGATTAGAGAGAGTGTTGTAATGTGTAAAGACTTCCATGAGGCAAGGGATAGTGGACTGTGGCTCAGTTAGGAACAGCAGAATGCCGTCCACAAAAGCTGTGATTTTATATATGCGTCCAGCCGTTTCTATCCCTTTTTTTGAAAAACATTTTATTGAAGTTCAACTTTTTACAACAAGAATAAACAACATGACCATGTGTGAAAATACAAAGGGCATTGTGCGTACAACCTGGTACTTCATAATACATAATGGTCACAACAGTTAACCTGAGAAGATGTTCGAGGAACTGCACAGAAAGTAGGTTTGGAAGGGGGTATGGATGACTTCGGTGTAGGTGTTTCTAATTTTCCTTTATAATAATGTGGGGAGGGAGGGGAGGGAAGGAGGGGGGGAGTGAGAAGAAGGGGGTGGGAAGAAGGGAGAAAGATGCGTGGGAGAGGAGGGATGGGGAGAGGGGGGAAGCGGGGAGGGGGTGAGGGAGGGGGGTGGAGCTAGGTAAATTATTGTGCAAAACCAGTAAAAGCGGTAAAAGCGGTAAAAGGTGGGTTCAATGCCCACCTTAAGAAGTATTCAAAGAAATACATTAAGCAAGCAACATTGTAGGCCACCGTCTCATCTACCCCATTTGACAATAACACCAAGGATCACCTGTCGTAATGCTGGCGAAGGGTGATGATGCTCGGCTCTCATGCAAGTAAACGTGTGTGGGAGATAGGAGCATTATCAGCCTAAATAAAGAGGTGAACCATCAAACATTCATTGTTGTAGCATTCAGGGTCAGGTCAGATCATGGAAGGGAGTGCTTTCCCCCAGGAGGGGGGAAAGCGGACCATTTTCTGAGCAGGCGGGTATGGCCATTGGAGGAGGGATGTTGCATGCCCACCAGTTCTCTATCCCTGAGGAGGGATAAGTCATTATGCAGTTCGTGGACGGTGGGAGGTTTGGTGTCCATCCAATGTTTTAGTATTAGTCTGCGTGTCACCATGAGGCACGTTATTATCCAATGCTTGTAGTCCAGTAGAGGTTTCCTAGAGTTTTTGGGTAGCGACAGCGTTTGTAGGGAGAGGTCACCAAACAATAGGAGGAAAATGTCTTTCGGTAACGAGACCCTGGTATATCTGGCTATGTATCTTAGTGTTTTGTCCCAATAGGAGGATATAGAAGGACACTGCCAAAATTTGTGAAGTAGAGAGGGGAACCGTGACTTGCACAGCGTGCAGAAGTGGTGGGAAATGTCTGAAGACCATCTGATATGGGGAAGATATGCCCGGTGCATAATTTTAAATTGTTGCTCCCTCCAAAACTCGTTGGTGATGAAGCGACGGATTGTTAGGTATCCTGACAGGATGCGGAGATGAGCATTGTCGGAGTGAACCTGGTCATTCCATGCCCTAGCAATCTGGGTGGAGGTCCCCTGATAGAGTTCAGAGTGCAATGGTTTGTACATATGTGATATTTTGTGCTTGTCCTGTTGTATCCAAGTATCCAAGACGGAAGTTCGGAAGCGGTTTAAAGGTGTGCGGCAGAGGGAATCCACAAAGCTTACACATTGATGAAAGTATAGAAAGTGTTCAGATGGGAGGTTGAACTTTGCCATGAATGTTGCAAAGAGGAGAGGTTTACCAGTTTGTATATCATACAGCTGCGCAAATTTAGTGATCCCTCGCTTTGACCATTCCTCATAAGCTGAGCACTGCTGGGCCTGCGGGAACATAGGATGGTTACGAATAGGTAGATAGCTGGAGAGACGCTGGGACAGCTTAAAGCGCTTCCGCAGCTCTCTCCACGCCAACACAGTGTCCCTGAGTAAAAGATTGCGTCTCAGAGACACAGGTAAGTCCGCGATCCCACAGTGCAGCAGTGCTGTTAGATCATAAGGAGCAGCCAGCTGCGATTCCAGGGAAAAATTGGTGTATCTAGATTCGCGGCTCAACCAATCCATACACGACCTTAGCAAGCAAACCACATTATATATGCGGGTGTTCAGAAGATCCACTCCCCCCTCTCGTGTAGATAAGTGTAGCTTAGACATTGAGATCCTAGCCCGTTTCCCCTTCCACAAGAATAGAGAAACAGCTCTGTGTAACCGTTTGATGTCTGTATGTTTTAGGAGAAGTGGTATAGTTTGAAGGGGATAAAGCAATTTGGGGAAGGTAGCCATTTTGTACAAGTGACATCTGCCCCTGAACGAGAGAGGGAGATCTGCCCAGTTCTTCAATTCGGCTAACATCTTGTCTATAACAGGAGTAAAATTTAGCCTGTACAGAGAGGACGGGAAGGGCCCTATTTTAATTCCCAAATATGTAATGTGGCTGGTGTTAATGCGAAGTGTGGAAGAGGACGCCCACTGCAGGATTTGCATGGTATTCAGCGGGAGTACCTCACTTTTAGTAAAATTGATGCGGAGGCCCCAGCACTGCCGGTAGTCCGCAAAGATTTGTTGTATGATAGGCAGGTCGTGGCCAGGGTCTGCAGTGAATATCAACACATCATCTGTGAACATTGCTGTGCGCAGTTCTTCCTGTCCCACCTCAATGCCCCGGAGCTCAGGGTGCGTCAGCATATATCTTGACAATGGTTCCAGAGCCAGGTTAAATAGCAGGGGTGACAGCGGGCACCCCTGCCTAGTGCCTTTATACAATTTGAAGGGTTGCGAGGCATGTCCGGCCACTATCACCTGAGCTGCGGGGGAGGCGTACATGGTCCTGATCATGTGTAGGAAGGGGCCAGAAAATCCGAAGCAGTTCAATACCTTGTCTAGCCATTGAATGTTAACATTATCAAAAGCCTTTTCGGCGTCGAGTGTGATAATGGCTGCCTGGTTATCAGGGTTCAGTCTCGCGACCTCAAGTGCTAGCAGGACCTTCCTTATATTGGATGTGGCCGATCGGCCTTTAGTAAATCCTGCTTGGGCCGGGTGTATGAGCGTGGGTAGTATGCATGCCAGTCTGTCTGCGATGATTTTGGAGAGCAGTTTGGAATCTATGTTCAATAAAGAGATGGGCCTATACGATCCTGGGTCCCTGGGGTCCTTACCCTTTTTATATATCAGCTTGATATGTGCTTGGTAGCCAGTGGGCAGATAGGGGTGTCCAGTCAAGATGTGGTGGAAAACTGACGTCAGAGTGGGAGCGACCTGTTCTATTGCTAGTTTGTAAAACTCCGGGGTGTATCCATCAGGCCTGGGAGATTTCCCGGGTGACAGCCCTTGGATGGATTTGCGCACCTCTTCTAGGGTTATTGGAGCGTTTAGAGTAGCCAGTTGGTCAGTGGTTACTTTGGGGAGGTTAACCGAGGACAGCCAGCGTGTGGCTACGGTCTCGTCACAGGGTTCGTGGCTATACAGGGAAGTGTAAAAGTCTGCAAATACCCTATTGATGTCTGAGGGGGAGTCTACCAGGTTGCCTTCCGAGTCTCTAAGGGAGGTGACGTGTGTAGGTGTAAAGGGGCCCCGGCATAGGGAAGCTAGCAGCTTTCCAGGTTTGTTCCTAAAGGAATGGTATTTCCACTCCTGCTGGGATTTAAAGAGGCGTTCCCTGGTGTCGGCCCAAGTGTCAAAAGCTTACTTTGCTTTGCGCCATGCTTCCCTGTGAGCAGGGGAGTTAGTGCGATATAGGGCCTTTTGAGCATCCCTCAGGGAGGTGCTGGCTGTCGTGTAGGCTTTTGCAATGCGCTTCTTGTAAGCCGACGCGTATGAAATGATGCGGCCTCGGAGGACTGCTTTGCCCGTTTCCCATAATAGGGTAGGGGAGACAGAGGAGGAGGCATTGGTGTCAACGAATTCTGACCACGCGTCCCGGATGAACGTGGCCACCCCTGGATCCCTGACTAGATATGAGGGGAATCGCCAGTGTTTAAAGGAAGGTGCGTGGGCAAATATGGAGATGTCTATGGAGATGGGGGTGTGGTCCGAGATGGCAATGTCGTGTATATTAGGCGAGCTAGTGTACGGGAGCAATTTGTCATTCGTCAATGTGTAATCAATCCGCGAAAGTGTACGGTGGGGGTGGGAGAAAAAGGTAAATTCTCTGCCCGTGGGGTTAGACAGACGCCAGGCGTCAGTCAAGTGTAGGCTTTCCGTCATATGGAGCAACAGGGGGCAGTGATAGTGGCGTGAGGCGGGTGGAGAACCTATTGCTTGAGACCTATCTTCGGATGGGGACATAAGTTGGTTGAAGTCGCCTACCACCAGCAATGGCAGGTGCAGAAAGGGGGCCAAGTCGTGAGACAGTGTCTGGAAGAAAGTCGCAGAAGGAGTGGTAGGGGCGTACACCCCTGCCACTACCCATTCTTGGTGAGAATCGGTGAGATGCAGGAGAGCTATACACCCTTCCTTGTCAAAGTGGGTGGATTTGACTGTGGCAGGATAGTTCTTGTGGACAAGAATTATTACACCAGATTTACCTTTAACTGCCGGTGAACCATACACCTGCCCTACCCAAAGTTTTTTCATTCTATGGAAGTCCCTCTCCTCCAAATGGGATTCTTGCAATATGGCTATGTCCGCCCGTAGATGCTTCAGGTGTCTAAGGACGGCCATCCGCTTATGAGGCGACCTGAGACCCTTAACATTCCATGAGATTATGATCATGGGGGGTCATATGGGTAGGATTGAGCCGCGAAGTAGTACAGTATAACAAGGGGAGTGAGACGGTGCCATGTGTTGTACACAAAAGTGGGTGAGGGACCTGTACACCATGAGAGTGATTTAGCTGAACCTAGCGTACAGGTGGGTACAAGGAGGGGGTAGCATGACCCAACAGGGGTCAGAGGAAGGAGGTATAGGGTGTAGAAACATAAGCGTGAGGACTTCACTTTTTTCCTCATGTAGGGAGACATGCTTATGGACAGCGTTACCGGTATCTCTATGATCAGCGTCCGGTTCAAACATAAAGCGCATGGGTTAGATCGATCGCTTAGGTCGGGTGGAAGCGTTGATCATAGAAGCCAAGGGCAAGGCCAAGGCCTAGATAACTGTAAGGCTGTGTATTGCCATAACATAAAGGAGCAGATAGCATCAAACCAAATAACATAACACATCACCATAGGTGAATGAACCATCACGATTAAAACAACATATAAACATACGACCTCATGTAGATCTGCCAGGGTGGCCTAATCGCACAGCTCCGTGTAGTATCGAGCACAAACAGAAATAGTGCTGAAAGCATACAGGACAACAATGTATTGCTACAGACCGGAGGATGTAGTGTTCAGTCGCGGTGTTTGAAGAACAAACCATTGCCAGTGCAGGGGCAAGTG
Organism: Pelophylax lessonae; assembly: GCF_965119305.1. Taxonomy (NCBI): domain Eukaryota; kingdom Metazoa; phylum Chordata; class Amphibia; order Anura; family Ranidae; genus Pelophylax; species Pelophylax lessonae. Next base: position 83,397,981 of record NC_138769.1, on the reverse strand, counting down.
ACTCCCTGAGTAACGGCACTGAAGGATGGGAGAGATAAGTGTCATAAAGATGAACAGAGTTCCATCACAGCATAGGGGGGTCGAGGTGTTCAGCGTTGTCTTTGGCGGGATGCGGATCCGTTGGTGCGTTGTTTTTTCGCTGGGTCTTTTCTCGGGCTACGTTGTTCCCTCGCCCCCTGCGGGCGCTGGGGAGAAGGCGTTGCAGGCATGTCCACCTGAATATTGAAGTGGCGCTCGAGAAAATGCGTGGCTTCCTCAGGATGCGTGAACGATTTTTGTTCCCCTGACATGTCCGATAAACGTAAAGTGGCAGGGTATGCCAAGGTGAATTTAATAGATTTTCGGTATAGTGCTTGGCAAAGGGGCTGAAAGGCTTTTCTACGCCGTGTTACCTCCTGCGAGTAGTCTGCAAAGACCAACAACTTGTGGCCATCAACTTTTTGGCGTTTCGGAACGATTTGAGGATGTTTTGCCGATCCATATAGTTCAGATATCTCACTATTACAGGGCGAGGTGTTTTCCTGTCATTGGACGGGGCCCCCAAACGGTGGGCTCTCTCGGCCGTGCATGTGGTGTGGATCCCCAGGGCCAAAGGGAGGCGGGTAGTGACTATGTCCATGAGAGTGTCAGCTCCATAGGTTTCAGGGAGGCCTATGATCCGGAGGTTGTTCCTCCGAGATCGATTCTCCAAATCGTCCAGTTTGTCCAGCAGATATCTCTGGGTCTGTCTGGCTTGTTGATCCATGGAGAATGAGCCCTGTAGCTCATCCTCTACATCAGATAGCCTGTGTTCTAATTCCTGCAGCCTGTGGGAGTGATCCCCCAATTCCTTGCGGAGCTGCGCCATCCCTGAGGCTATTGCCTTGTCCACTGCATCAGTGATCGTTGGTGACAACAATGTGGCCACTGCTTGGGCTAGGGAGGCGATTTGGGTGTCAGGCAGAGGGGATGGTGTCTGACCTTGCCGGGCCGTGGATGTTTGAGGTGCGGCGTCCGCCATGATGGCCTCGCTGTAGGCCGGAGTTGAAGCCACGGTCTCGTTTAGCGGCGGTGCGGCGGAGCCATTCGGGCGGAGGAAACGATCCATCCCGTGGTGTCTCCAGAGGGTCGGGATCGGTTTGTGTGGTCGGATGGCTTGCCCAGACCGGGTGGAAAGGTTAAATGTGCGGGTTAGTACCGGAGCCTATGTCCCTCACAGCCTCTTACATGGGCGCCGGAACCGGAAGTTCGTTTCTATCCCTTTAATGTTCTGATTCACTCTAATGCATTATGGTTCCAGTATTAGAATAAACAAGAGTGGCGCTAGCGGGCAGCCTTGTCTGGTCTCATTTGAGATGTGGACAGCATTCGATAGGTGGCTGTTTACACAAACTCTGGCGGTGGGTTCAGAGTATAATGCCATAATACTGTAGGTTTAAGCATATTTTGGCGTATGCCAATGTGTTCTAGAACTGCACGCATATAGTCCCAGGCCACTCTATCGAATGCCTTCTCTGCATCTAGTGATATGAAAGACCCTATTCATTTGGTTCTAGTTCTGTGAGGTCTCTGCCTGGAGGCTTGGAACTCTATTTGATCATCGAGTGGTCTTCCTCCTGCAGGTGTGGGAACATGGAATTCTCTGTACCAATCTAGGATTGAAACCAGTGGGATGCCGAGCTAAACGCAGGAATTAGGAAGATCTTCTGGTACCTTCAGTGTGGCTGCCTTGCTGGCTAGTGAGGCGGTGAGGTAGAAAGGAAATTTCCACCTGTAGTGGGCTCCTCTGGCCCAGAGGACATGTAAGAGAGAATGAAGGTCCTTGTGGTTCTGTAGGATGATGTTAGATAAATCTTGAAAGATTTTAATGTCTGCGCCATTGTGCATGGTATGAATCCTGTTGGGAGCTTTCCTGAGTATATCTTCCTTGAGGCAGAATTTGTCAAGCAGCATACTATATCTCTAGGCAGTTCTGTGTCCCTGCCCTTGGGTGGAGTACTTAATGAATCCACTCCATTTCAATTGTGGTGGTCCTGAGTCTGTCAAGGAGTTCATTAAAAATGGCCTTGACAACTTGTTGAATCTGGTCATGTTCCACAGATTCAGGAATGCCACGAACTCTGAGATTGTTTCTACGGCCTCTTTTGTCATAGTTTTCTAGATGTCTTTGCATGTCTCTCATTTGCAGGGTCTGGGTGTCCTGCAAATTGTACAGCTGCTCAATGTGTGATTCTTGTTGAGATGTGATCCTTTCTACATCCTGCAATCTGTCTGCTATATTCTGTATATCATGTTTTAGATAATTGATGGCCGCAGAGAATGCTGCAGATAAGGTGTCTTTAATGTCTGCTGCCACAACGTGGAGATCATGTAGGCTAAGAGTTGATGGCTGGGCACTGATTTGTACAGGGCTAGAGCCAGGCCCGGATAGGCCAATCGTGAGAACCGGGTTGAGGCCGGTGTCTTGATCTGCAAATATGCCTGAGAATATGCTTCCTGCATTCCACCAGCCTGAGGAAGGAGGCTCCGCCTCCGAAACGCATTGTCCGTAGTAACAGCAGAGGCAGTGCACCCGTGTCTTGAATCCCCCACCTCGCAGCTCCGTACAACTTGTGGCTCCGGTTTTGGCTGAGGCTCTCCTGAGGCGCCGTAGATCACGTCGGTATAGTGCGCAGGCGCACTAGAACCGGCATCCGGTGACCAGGCAACACAGGAAGTGAAGGAGAGCGGGCATACAGCGGCGGCAGCCGCGGATGAGGAGACCGCAGAGTCACCATCTGGAGGGACGGGAGGAGCGAGTAGCTCCTGTTGGAATGCTGTAAAGCGATTGCCTTAAAGGAAAAGTGTGAGTGCAATTCCAATGTACTGTGTTATTGTCCTTTATTAAAGCGTTATTGCCCGAGGTTGCGTGCGCTTTTCTTTACAGATTTGAATTGTTTTGATCCGCCCAGTGGAGTGAGAGAGAAGCAGCAGCAACCAGGACATTTCAGCTAAAAAACATACAAACAAAGGAGGTGAACACATGGACAGCGCCATGGGCTGGTGAAGTACTCCTCTTTGTACTTGTTGTATATCAGCATGTGCAGGATCTGTCCTTTTTGATTGTTATCTTCTTTATTGATCCTCACTTCTGGGTCCGGCCGCCTATATGCGATTACGTCATTCGGCGATTTGCAAGGGCTGCTGGGATGTATCGCGCTATTCTTTTTTAATATATATGCCCTTGCGAATCGCCTAGTGATGAAATCTCACATTATTACACCGGCACCAGCTGTACTCGGGATGTATTGCATTAAGTATGTGCTCCGCCCCCTCCAGTGCCCTTCAGCTCCTCCAGTGCTCTCTGATTCCCCTGTGCTCTCCAGCCCCTCTAGTGATCTTCTATCTTCTATCATGTATGCAGTCTCTCACCATCTCTTGTATCATGTCCTCAGTCTCTGACCATCTCTTGTATCATGTCCTCAGTCTCTGACCATCTCTTGTATCATGTCCTCAGTCTCTGACCATCTCTTGTATCATGTCCTCAGTCTCTGACCATCTCTTGTTGCAGTGAATTGGAAATATTTTTTTGAAAAATACAATGAATTACAAGGCTGTAAAGAACAGTGCACCATTGCAAACGTATATTCTGAGGTTTTAATTACATTATTTTATTTATAGTCAATAGGCAGTCGTGAACTAAAGTGGGCTGGTCTAAGGCATGAAACTCCAGGGCTGAAAATGAGTCCCACTCCGGCCCTGGCTAGAGCTATTAGTTGGGGCGGGTGGATGGCTTTGCCGTGCAGACGGAAGTGAAGTTACCTGTGTTCACGAGAAAGGTGGCGCCTCCATGTTGGATGCTTGTGTCTGAAGATTTCCGGTATGTGCCGGCTTAGCTAAGTCCCCTGTAATCCCTGCTCCCAGTGAGTGAGTGAGGCAGATCTGCTCTGAAATGATCTTCCCATATTAGTGCTGCTCAGGGTCTTGGTGTAAGCCCTCTGACAGCCGGAGCTCTATGTCTAAGCGGCCATACTCGTCAAAACTTAATACTAATTATCTTTGCCTTAAAGTATTCATTTAACTTTTCCCTATTACCAGATGCCAGCATTTTTCTGCAAATGCAATACACAAATCAAAAGTATTCTTTATCAGTAGTATTCAAGGCAGTAACTATATGTGATAACATCTACTAAAATATGATGTACAGTTTTGTCTTGATATGAAGATTTGATAGTATCATTTTACATAACTAACACTGTAATACACAAATTAAATTTAAAGCATTGGAAAAGGTGTCCCTTTAAGGGACATTAAAGCTTCATATTTCTTTTATTAAAATACTGTAACAAACATGGTATACTTACCTGCTCTGTGCAATGTTTTTGCACAGGGCTGCCCCAATCCTCTTCTTCCAGGGTCACACACAGACAATCCAGGCTCCTCCTCTTCAGCAAGTGCCCCGATAGAAGGCCGCTTTCCATGGGGGCACTTGTGCCGGCTCGCTCCTGAATTGTGCTATCTGCATCTATTGTCACAGAGTTGGTGACTCAGCCCCGCCCCTGCTTTCTTGTCACAGACTTTGATTGACAGCAGCGGGAGAAAAAGTCACGTGATCTGTGACGCAACATGTAGGGAGGAATTTGGTGACGTCACTTCCGGTTACGGCAGACACCGGAAGTCCCCGCAGTTTACACTGCTATTTGCGGCAAGCGCACAATTCTCTTCATTAAATGTGAGTTTTATTCTTGTTTCTTTGGAAAATAAAGTATTTATATACTTCACTATGGAAGTCTATTTTATATCTTTCTGATACCTATGAGAATAATCGTGGGGATTTGTATCATATCGAATACCCCATCTAAAGGAAAGGATATCGAGGGACCCCCCAAGCATTAACCCCCACCTTAAAGGAGAGAAGGAGAAAAAGAGGAACGCCAATATTGGTGTAATGTGAGGTGAGTGGCCATTGCACCTATATGTTTTTTTCTGGCGTTCCTGCTCACCCTGCATGATGATCACTATTCTGGATATTAATATCACAATCACAGAATATTTTTTGGATTATTATCACCAGTCACAGTCTATATGTAGTATTTATGGTCACGGAGAAGGATCCACCCCCCCCCCCTCTTTTTTCTGCACAGAATATTGCACAAAGACTTTATTTATGATTTTTTAGTGGACAATTTGATTATTATTTGGAACTTTATATATGATGACTATTGAGAATGTGCATATTATTTCACCTCACATATTTCTTTGATATATTTATTATTTATCTATTCATGTATGTAAGAGTGGCACCTTGATTCACAATCACTTTTACTCACCTTTGTGGAATCCCTTTGTGAGATCACTTATTTATTTATTTATTGATTCTTCAGTTATTTATTTATTGCCACTTGCCACTTTGGTCAATAATATTATATGTTTTGATACACGTATGAACATGCAGTTGTATGACACCTAGGTATTTATTTCAGCGTTTTTTTAAATCAGCGCTGATTCATTCCACATATTTTTGATTATCCAGTATTTTTTGTGAAAATACAGAATTTTCTGCTTTTTTTCCCCTTCTTTCTTACCTGTTTATATATTATATATATATTTTTCCTCTGCTTTGTTATCCATCTTCTGGCAGCGCACAGGCTTTCTCTTTATATAGCGGGAGCAATATGCACACTGTAGAGGTAGACAGAGGTGAGAGTTACTGCTCTTGAGCACATCGCTGGATCAGATTGGGCTCTGCTAAGAATAAGGGAGGGTTCGGGGGGATCCAGCAGCACAGAAGGATTTTAACCTTTATGTATTGATTGCATTAAGGTGAAAAACCTTAAGGCTTTAGAACCACTTTAACTGTATATAAATTGACTTTGTCCTAAATTGTTTTAAATACTATGCTGACTAGATAAAACGTGTACACAGCCCTGCCTACTGCAAGTAGAATTGCATGACCCATTATAGCCATAGTTATGCATTTGCATACATCAGGCCTCTACTTTTACTGTGACATACAGGACTACTAATAAAAATACTATTACTATTATATATTACTAGGGATGGGCCGAACACCCCACTGTTCTCTTTGCAGCAGAACTCCCAAACAGGGGAAATGTTCTAACCCGAACAGCGAACCCTATTGAAGTCTATAGGGGCTGTACAGGAAAAATTAAAAGTGCCCATTTTGAAGGCTTATATGCAAGTAATTGCCCATAAAAGGGGTATGGAGGTCAGGGTACTGCTCTGGGGGGCATGTATCAATTAAAAAAACAAAAAAAAACAAAACAATTGTTTTTAGGAGCAGTGATTTTAAAATATGCTTAAATTTAATTAATAAAAATGAAAAATTCATTTAAATATAGTGCCTGGAGGGCAGGGCCGGACTGGGAATAAAAACTAGGGATGATCGAACGGTTCGGGTCGACCATCGATTCGACCCGAACATTGACTGTTCGAAATTCGGCTGAATTCCGAACTTTTTGCGGAAAAAGTTCGGAATTCGGCAACCAGAAACGACCAAAATGCAATGGGACAGGAAATGGGCTTTAAAAGCCCGTGATTGGCCAGTACCCTCAGTAAAAGCCAATTGAGGGGGCAGGAGAATGCTAGGAATGTGATTGGAGTGACTAGGGGGTCCAGAGGCCAATCATTAGTGAATACCTAGCATTGTAATACAGGGACGTGGAAGAGAGTGGAAGCAGTTCTGTTACTTCTGCTTCAAAGTGTCATTTAGCAATTATTAGTGTGAGGAAAGGGATATCTAGTGTAGTTAGGGTGCTATTTTCCACTTTAGTTAGCTTTAATAATCTAGTTTCTGTAGGGAAAGTGTTAAGTGCCAGGGTTGACCGTAGTGTAGTGTAGGGTTAACTGACTCTGACTGCTATGGCAGGGTGACCAAACCCTTCCATGTCAGGGTGACCGCTATAGAGAAAAGATCGTTTCTCTTAGGTCACTTATAGAACAGCGATATGGCTTCTCGCCTGTCAGCCTGCTTTTTGCTTCAGGCGTTTATAGGGCTTTTTTGAGGACATGTTTGGAGTCAGGCATGACATCTGAACTTCTGTGTATGGGTATATATACACACACACATGTCTGTATATATACACATATATAGGTGTGAAAGTAGCAGAACACTATGCTTGCGCTAATGAAATAATTAACAGGCATATGTCTCCGCTCCTATCACACCTATATGTGTGTATGTGTATAAATACATATAAGTGTGTGTGTATATATACCCCTATACAGAAGTTCAGATGTTTTGCCTGCCTCCAAAGACCCCAAAAAAATGCCCAAAAAAACGCCTGCGCCAAAAAAAAAACGCCCAGGTGTGTTATTGCAGGCGTTTTTTTTGGGCATTTTTTGGGGGTCTTTGGAGGCAGGCAAAACATCTGAACTTCTGTATAGGGGTATATATACACCCACACTTATATGTATTTATACACATACACATATATAGGTGTTATAGGAGCGGAGACATATGCCTGTTAATTATTTCATTAGCGCAAGCATAGTGTTCTGCTATTTTCACACCTATATGTGTGTATGTGTATAAATACATATAAGTGTGTGTGTATATATACCCCTATACAGAATTTCAGATGTTTTGCCTGCCTCCAAAGACCCACAAAAAATGCCCAAAAAATTTCTGCGCCAAAAAAAAATGCCCAGGTGTGTTGTTGCATGTGTTTTTTTTGGGCATTTTTTGTGGGTATTTGGAGGCAGGCAAAACATCTGAACTTCTTTATAGGGGTATATATACACACACACTTATATGTATTTATACACATACACACATATAGGTGTGATAGGAGAGAAGCCATATGGGTGTTAATTATTTAATTAGCGCAAGCATAGGTTTCTGCTATTTTCACACCTATATATGTGTATGTGTATATATACATATAAGTGTGTGTGTATATATACCCCTACACAGAAGTTCTGATGTCATGCCTGCCTCCAAAGTCCCCCAAAAAATGCCCAATAAAAAAAGCTTGCTACAAAACCGGCAAGGTGTGAAAATAGCGGAGCCATATCCCTGTTCTATATTAATTCTAATACAAACAAACTTTTTTTTCTGGTTCTGGACAAGCTACAGAGCTGAAACTTCACAGGTACACTTTTTAGACCCCCCCAGACACTAAATCCAAAGAAATCTAATTTTTTTTTCAATAATTTTTTCAATAATTGGCTCTCTATCAAAAATGACAATTTTTAAGAACTTTTTTTTGTGTGATTAATAGTCCCTGGGGCATGACCCAGAACCCTAGGCACTTTTTTAGGGGCATTTATTGGGTTTTAGGGCTTCAAAATGGTGTTTTTTGATTACCGAAGTTCGGGTCCTATTGATTTCAATGGGGTTCTGAAATCCGGGCCGAACTTTTGGGAAGTTCGGGTGTTCTGGTCGAACCGAACTTTTGAAAAGTTCGATCATCCCTAATAAAAACCAGCCCTGGAAATAATTTCATACCAGCCCCATAACATTATTATACCAGGCCCAGTGGCGTAGCGTGGGTTGTCAGCACCCAAGGCAAGGCAAGTAATTTGCGCCCCTAACCAACGGACATTTAGCGCTCTCTGGCTCCCTACCACTCATACAGAATTAAGGACAGCCCAGCTGGGAGGCCACAGGCTCTAGGAACAGCCCAGCTGGCCCCCCTTCCACACTATCTAATACACTGCTGACCCCCTTCCCCACTATCTAATACACTGCTGACCCCCCTTCCCCACTATCTAATACACTGCTGACCCCCTCCCCCACTATCTAATACACTGCTGGCCCCCTTCCCCACTATCTAATACACTGCTGATGGCCCCCCTACCCACTATCTAAAACACTGCTGGCCCCCTTCCCCACTATCTAATACACTGTTGATGGCCCCCCTACCCACTATCTAATACACTGCTGACCCCCCTCAAGGCTATCTAATACACTGCTGACCCCCCTCCCCACTATCTAATACACTGCAGACCCCACTCCCCACTATCTAACACACTGCTGATCCCTCTGGCCCCCTCCCCCTAATACAATGCTGATCTACCCCCTAATACAATGCTGCCCCCCCTCCCCTCAGCCCTCTCCCCCTAATACAATGCTGTTCTCCACGGGCTCCTCCCCCTAATACATTGCTGATTCCCCCTGGCCCCCTCCCTCTAATACAATGCTGCCCCCCCCAGGCCCCCTCCCTTAAATACAATGCTGTTTCCCCCCTCCCTTACATTTGGGAGATCAGCATTGTATTAGGGCAGGGGTGGGGAACCTTTTTTCTGCCAAGGGCCATTTGGATTTTTGTAACATCATTCGGTGGCCATACAAAATGTATGCATAAATGTAATAGGCATTGCTTTGCGGCATAAAAAGCTGTAAAAAATTGCGTGACTTTGAGGTCACAAAAGTGTGAAAGGGGCCTTCAGTAATCAAGGCATAGTGTGCCCCCTTCAATGCAGACTGACCACAGTGTGCCCCCTTTCAATGCAGACTGACCACAGTGTGTCCCCTTTCAATGCAGACTGTCCACAGCGTGCCCCCTTTCAATGCAGACTGACCACAGCGTGCCCCCTTTCAATGCAGACTGACCACAGCGTGTCCCTCTTCAATTCAGAGTGACCACAGCGTGCCCCCTTTCAATGCAGACTGACCACAGCGTGCCCCCTTTCAATGCAGAGTGACCACAGCGTGCCCCCATCAATGCAGAGTGACCACAGCGTGCCCCCTTTCAATGCAGAGTGACCACAGCGTGCCCCCTTTCAATGCAGACTGACCACAGCGTGCCCCCTTTCAATGCAGACTGACCACAGCGTGCCCCCTTTCAATGCAGAGAGACCACAGCGTGCCCCCTTTCAATGCAGAGAGACCCCAGCGTGTCCCCTTTCAATGCAGAGTGACCACAGCATGCCCCCTTTCAATGCAGACTGACCACATACAATCACATCACCTGCTAAACACTCAGATATTCCAGATTTCTATTATTGTCCTTAATCTCCTTCAGGACCACAATAGGTCAGGTAAGATAAGTGCTGATTGGGTGTGACTGGACGGATGTGCATAGAAAGGCGATCTGGGACAGACATGAGCGCTGTGATATGGGAGACGCAGAGGTCACTGAAGGTTAATCCACTTTTTTCCTAGTGTCTGTGATATTCTGCAGAAAGAGAGGATGGGGTGAGAGCCTCTGTGTGTGAGAAGATCTGTCCCCCTTCCCCCCACAGCGGATATCTCAGTGTTAGAAGGGTAATAGGGAGCTAAATCATCAAATTCAGGGTTCTCCGAACTACGGCCCGTAGGCCACATCCGGCCCTCTGTGAGATTTTATCCGGCCCCCACTGACCCAGTAGTGTGTCCTCTACATGTATGGATTCCGCAGAGGTTGCCTATGGTCTCCAATCACCCCCCTCACCTCCACAGTCTGCACAGGTTACTGCCAGTCTCTGATCATCCAATGATGCTTCACCAATCATTTACAGGAGGTGACGTCATGCCGCTCATAGCGGCTGACGTAGGAAAGAAGAGTGTATCTGATTGGAGTGCAGCGGGGGCCGGGGCTGCAGCGGCCCCAATGCTTAAAGCGGCCGGGCGGCATCTTAAAGCGGCCCCAGGGCCAGTGGGCCCACCGGGAAATTTCCCGGTATCCCGGTAGGCCAGTCCGGCCCTGCTGGAGGGTCCCCTTAATATGCCTGTAAAGTGGCACATCTGTAGCATGCATAAAACATGCTACAGCAAAAATTACATTTCTAAAGAAAAAAAAATAGTCAAATCCCATTAACTGCCTTGAGGTTACAATTTCTGCCACCAGGCTATTGAAAAAAGAATGAAAAAACAGCCCTTCAGGATTTATGGGGGAACCCCACGCAGTTTTTTTTTTTAAATATTGGCGTGGGGTTCCCCTTCAAATTCATTGTGAAGGGGCTGGTATTGACTGGGGGGGGGGCCAAAGCCATTTTTTCTTTCTTTTTTCAATAGCTGGGTGCTGACCCCCTGCCTGCAGACCTTCGACAACCATAGCCCAGGGTTGCATGGAAGAGGCCCTTGTCTCCATCAACATGGTGACAACATACTTTGAGGTGGGGGGTCAGAGCCACCGCACCCCAAAGCACCCACCCCATATGTTAAGGGCATGTGGCCTTGTATGGTTCAGGAGGGGGGCGCTCACTTATCCCCCCCTTTTCTGACCTGCCAGGCTGCATGCCCGGATAAGGCTCTGGTATGGATTTTGCAGGGAAACGCCATTTTTTTTTTAAATTTTGGCATGAGGTTTCCCTCCAAATCGATACCAGGCACGAAGGGGGCCCCACGTCAATTTTTTCTTTATTTTTTTTTTTTACCAGAATTTTTTTTTTTATTCAGCTCTCAGCGGGGAAACCCATTGACAGCTCATATCAGGGCGCAGAATGCACTGTGCACCACTCAGTGTATTGCAGGATGTTCGTCAGGGCGAACACCCTGCAAATTTGGGAGTTCCCCCGAACAGATGAACAGGCAAATGTTCGGTCCAAACTCATGCTCGGGCCAAACCGTTCACCCATCCTTACATATTACTAGTGTTCTATTCTTCTATTATAAATACTACTATTTATACATGTTACTACCATTACATACAGTATTATGAATATACTGTACACTGTTAGAGAGGCAGTTATTTTACTAGTTTACATTCTATTTCATTTTTTTTACTATTATTATTAAATTATACAACAATGCTTTACCACAGATGCTATAACAACTACTAGACTAAACTGTTAATATTATATTTTACAATACAGTATATTTACAATGTATTATCATTTTAGTAATGAGCAGATTAGTTTACCCAAACCAAAGTAACAATAGTTCAAGATGATTGACAGCAAACAAATGTGGAATACTGATTCACTCTAACAGATAAATCAATCTACCACTAAAGGTAAGTAAAAGGTAAAGAGTATTTCAGATTCCCAACCAGTTTCCATGGTGTCTCCATTTCCCTATATCAGGGAGTACTATGTACTTCTTTGCTGTAGAAGCACCTAAAAATAAAGTTTAGAAAATACTGTATATAGCCTCCTGAAGGTAGATTTTACCAATGCAATTTCCTATGGTAAATAAAAATGGGATACCCATTTAATACCATTGTAGGGGGGCGTGGGGGGGGGGGTAGACAGTGCCAAATGGTGGGGTATGGAATCTTTGACAAGAGTCTATATTAATCAAATGGCAAATATTGGCAAGCTGAAGCAAATGTTTGCACATGTTCCTCAAACTTGTGGATGCAAGATTTTCTGATACTAAAGCTGGCCATACACTATACAATTTTCTTATTCAATTTCCTTTAGATTTACCTTAAACTATGTAGTGCAAGGGCCTGCCAGATTGCATACACATTGAAAGTGTTTAGGTTTGACCCTATATCACATGGTTTTGGTAAATCTAAAGCAAAGTTGAACAAGAAAATTGTATAGTGTATGGCCAGCCTTATTATTATCCATTACTTTAATGGTCAATACATGTACTACAGAAAACATTATAGTTGCTTTAAAAACAATTATATATCTTTTGTACATTTTCCCAAGATTAGGATATCTCATTCCCTGTTTTCTGCTTATACATTATTCATAAAACACATTTGACTTTCTGCGATTTATCAACAGTAGCTGCATTTATTTCAAAATAGCATCCAATTATCACTTCAGACACTGCTAGATAAATGATGATATCAATGTGGTCAAGAGTGTTCACAATTTATTACAGATTTAATTACAAAAATTGAAATAAATGTACATTATATTTACATACCCTTTGTTGGTGCTGAAGGTCATCTAGCTGCCAGTAATTTCCATAAAGTCTTTCTCTGTTGTTTGACTGTCAATTAATGTAAAAATTGTCAATTAGTTGATCCAGAACATGCACCAGGCTAATTTGGCATATAAGGAGAAGTCACTTGCAATTTTGCAAGAACACTTTAGCAGAAAAAAGTTAATTTCATGTCACTATGTAAGTGTTTCTTTTCAAGGACATTCCCTTAACCCTTGCAACCTTTACAGCTTTCAGCACACTTATAGACCTTTACTCAAAGAGGGCAAATAACTAAAAGGCAAACTAAACAATTTTAGCAACTGAACTGTAATCATTTTGTATTAAAGCATTTAATGATGGTGTTACCATAAGGCATCCCACCTCAATGTATGAAAAAATAGGTGCAGTTTACATTTCAATGCAGCACAATGCAATACACAGGACAGATATTCTGAGATTTACAATCCTTTCACCTAAAAGTCCCAAAAGCATGCTACGAATACCTAATGCCAGCACTATCAATTCATCACTGGAGATCAAAAGGGGTACACTTCTCCCTGAGGGACTTATGGGAACCGGGCACTCTTGATGCTTACAAACTGCCCAAATAAAACACTACATAGTTTCATCCCCAGCCTGTCCCATAGAAGTGCCTTTGCCCCTATGGAATTTTCTTAAAAGCGAACACTCAACTAAACATAAAGGTATATCTTTATTTTATCAGTACTGCAACAATCACCCCCTGAATAAAAATTATCAGCTATGCTAAAGTGGGAACAAGAACTGAAGCAGGTTTTCTCCCTACAACAACAGCAAAAATGTGGGGACCATTTGGGATAATGTGCACAAGATTCTACATAGGTGGTAAATTACCCCTATGTGTCTGCACAAAATGGATTCAAATTTGACTCCCCTATGCTGGAGGGAAAGTCATTGTGTCAGTAACCTTGTACATATCCTATGGGGGTGTGTTGTAATATGTCCATTTTTGAGGGATGTCTTCTACCTTATATCTGAAGTTTCAGGCCTAAAAATACCTTCACCCCAGGACTAGCAGCTTAATTCTAGACATTGACTATGTCCCCCCCTTATCGAGAAAAGTGGTAATTCACATATAATTTGCAGCAAAATAGCAAAATAACAGTGCTCAAAAATCCCCTCTAATATTAAAGGAGTCATTGCAAGAGTCAACTCACAATGTTTGATAGAAAAGATGCTTGCATATAAAGAAAGGAGAGCACACATTTTTCAAAAACATTGGGATTTTTGGAGAACATCTTTAAAAGCCTCGTCACATTTATGAAGATCTATGATCTTGAAATTATTAACACTAGCTGCTTGCCCTCTAGTGGTAGATCCTAAAGCTTACTTATTTGTTACCTAGAAATATTTAGGAGCAACTGATGTTAACAATTTCTTTGATGTGTTTATTGTCATTCTTGTTTTTTTTTTTCTGTATGTAATTCTTTGAGTTGCTTACTGTTATGTCCTTTGACGAGCCAAGCTACTCAATCCAAGGCACCCCTATTAGGGTCACTGCTGGGCTCCAATTCAATTTAAAATACAAGCCTGCTCACGGTGTGTACCTAGATGGGGTGACAGGCTTAACCTCTCAAGGAGGTTACTCATAAATACACTTTTAAAATGCCTCCATAGGGATAAACACTGTTTATACCTATATTATTTCTAAACTGTAAGGCATGTACAGAATTTATCTCTACGTCTCCCTATGTTTGTACACTTTGGAAATTAATAAAAATCTATGGTTAGAAAAAATAAAATTGCTCTGTGCAATGAAATTGTGTAGAGCTGTGTCAGAATGTTTATACTGCTCTGATAAACAGTGTCTATTTATGAAAATAAGCAAATATCTGTAAATAAGGAGATTCCTAACTTATTTTCCATAAATCAACAAAAATACGAGATTGTTTTAAGTGGCACTAACCTGAAGATAAGAAGAATACAATTTTGTGCAAATATATATATATTTATTAAATACTTCAGTGCAGAATAAATGTCAAAATATAATTGGTGATAAACACAAAATGTAGAACAAAATACAATAAAATGTATCACACAGATAATGTGAGAAATATAATCAAAGAATATTATTTCAGAATAGCAAGGTACCCAAAACCAATGACTTCTAGAATATGATTAATAACCTACCAAGAGGACACAAAAGATGGCAACTAATCTAACAGATTTGACACGTGATTTCTCTCAGCCAACAGATGTTCATAATTTCAATATTTTAAAGAAATGCATGGACAAAATTTGTTACACCATCACCATTGTTAAAAGTCCAGATAGTTTTGGTAAAATAAACTTCTATTAAGTTGATCTATTATTAAGAATGTATCATAACTGAACCATTTACTAAAGCCAAAATTAGCTTTAAATTCCAAGATAAGAAATATTAAACCAATCATACTGCAGTTAGAATGGTCTAAATTAAAATCCTGATGCTATAAGTTTAAGTGTGAGAATGGATCAGTCAGGTGTATGAGGCAAATTAATTGCCTGTAGGAAAAATAGAAATATATACTTTACCAAACAAACTTCTATTTCTGTTGCATGGGATGTCACGCCTGTAGCTTCAGCTTCAAATATCATCCATCAATGTCCCAGAACCTCCTTCAAAGCATCTCACTCCTTTCTTGATCTGTTCAATGCTCCTCCCCGTCTCTAACTGACATGAAACTTTTATCCTATAGGAAATGTAGGTGGGGATCTTGGTTTCCATATGACAAATACCTCAAAAAGGGGCTTATTTGCTAAGTTTCTGTAACTCTGACACAACTTTGAAAAATCACCAGGAGCACTGTTGGATTACCATCGAATTTGGGACATTGAATTTAATTTCATTATTTTCCAAAAGATAACCTTTTGACCTTAGTCTAGGAAAGAAATCTAAATCTTATGTCCATGTCATATCCTGTGAAGAATACAGACTACCTCGTAGGATTTATATGACCAAGGCAAGACGTAAAACATACCTTATATTAACATGTTCCCTATAAGTGAGTAAGTAAAGCAACTTAAGTGGAATTAGTACTTAGCAATTATACATAACAAAACCATAGTATACGAGGCATTCCTAAAATTATGTATATGCCACACGTAATATAATGACATAATAATAATATTGTTGCTAAAACAATCACTATAATTAATAATAATGTATGCTCAAGCATATTTTAAATGAGCCCTAAAAAGAAATATATTAATCATTGTCCATTGTGAAACACAGACAAGGTTTAAAATATCACCGTTTAAAGGAAAAAGAAAATCTTTTGTTGAGACTTCAAATTTGTTTGTAAAGACATCTTGCTTAAAGAAAATTAACTTTCATTCACCCCATGACAAAATGGCTGCTAGGTTGCCCAGAATTACTATATGTATAAAAAAATATGTATGGGTTTATGTGACTCCATTTTAGTCCCCCCCCCCCCAATAATCCTGACAGCTGCCCCAAACCTCCTCTTCTTAAGAACCCTGTGGGTGACCCTCCTCTCTGTCCAGTGCCCTTACTGGAATCTGCCATGGGGGCACTCGTGCATGCTCACTACTGAGCCTCGCTGATTTGTTCATTGACACAGACAGCTCGAATTGGCCCCACCCCCCATTCCCTTGTTACTAGAATTGATTGACTTGCAGCTATGAATATGTCCAATGAGGAAAGAGACAGCAGCGAGAGCACATTGCGTACATCGTTGGAGTGGATAGGGCTATCACAGCAGTACCAAGCACTTTTCACTGCACACTTTTATTTATTTATCTGAACTTTCACTATCAAGAAGTCACGTCACTTAAAAATGAACTTTTTTTGTATATGAACTTTGACACATTTTTATGAATTTTATAATTTTTGCACTATATATGAATTTGCAAATCTATCGAATTAATTAATATTGTATTCAATTTTATATTTATTTTATATTTAGAGTGTATCTATTTACTTAATATTAATATTTATAATAGATCACGGGGTTATGTATGCACCTTTATAAGTTTGAATTTAACAGTGTTCAGATTATTGGTTTTAATAATTTTAAGCAAGCGCTATAGGTAATCATATATAAACTGATTACTTCACCGTTATTAGTCATTTAGGTCAACATTGGATCATTCATAGATCCTCACTGAACTTCTGAAAAGAGTTTGCTGCACTGAAAGTAAAAGGGCTGAATAATTTTGCACGCCCAATTTTTCCATTTTTTATTTGTTAACAAAGTTTGAAATATCCAATAAATTTCGTTCCACTTCATGATTGTGTCCCACTTGTTGTTGATTCTTCACAAAAAATTACAGTTTTATATCTTTATGTTTGAAGCCTGAAATGTGGCAAAAGGTCTCAAAGTTCAAGGGGGCCGAATACTTTCGCAAGGCACTGTAACTGCCTTACCCCTGAGCATCATTTCCATTTCACCCAGGATAACTTTGAAGCTTTTTTTCAAGACCTGTCCCTCCCCAAGCTTTCCGCTGCCGACCTACTGAAGCTGAACGCGGACATTTCCTTTGATGAACTTGCCACTACGGTCAAGAATTTGCCCTCACACAAGGCTCCGGGTCCAGATGGCCTGCCTTACCTCTACTATAAGTCCTTTTTGCCCACTATTGCACCACATCTCCTTGAGATTTTTGCCTCTCTGCTGAAAGGCAAGATCCCCCATCCTCACTTCACACACTCCTATATCTCGGTTATCCCCAAGCCGGGGAAAGATGCCTCCCTCCCGGATAATTACAGACCAATAGCATTGTTAAATTCTGACTATAAAATCTTCACAAAAATTCTGGCCAATAGATTCACTAATATTGTTCCCAAACTAGTCGACCGGGATCAGGTGGGTTTTGAGCAGTCCTGACATGCAGATGACAACACCAGGCGCACGGTGGACCTGATTGATCTTCTTGATCGGTTCCCCCATCCGGCAGTGGTCCTCAGCTTAGATGCCCAAAAGGCTTTTGATCGCCTCAGTTGGCCTTACCTTTTTTCCACATTACAGAGATTTGGCCTGAAGGGTCCATTTTACCGAGCTCTTGAGGCCCTTTATGCTCCGGTCACGGTACAGGTACGATTGTCCTCTGCCTTTGTGTCGCCTCCGTTCTCCATGTGTAACGGCACCCGCCAGGGGTGCCCCCTATGCCCCTTACTCTTTATCTTGTGTCTGGAGCCCTTGGCTGCGGCCATTCGCTCCCATCCGGACATCACGGGGGTCCTGATGTGACACAGAGAATATAAGCTTTCCTTATTTGCAGATGACATCCTGTTGACCCTGACCAATCCTCTGGTATCCCTACCATCCCTACACTCAGTGTTGTCCTCTTTTAGTGCTATTTCAGGTTATAAGATTAATGCCTCTAAAACTGAAGCCATGCCTTAACATATCCCTTTGGACCTACTGGCCCGACTACAGAGTTCTTACCCCTATAGATGGTGCCCTGTGGCTCTCAAATATTTAGGGGTTCACTTGATGCCCTCTCACTCTATGCTTCATAATGCTAATTATGTCCCCTTAATTGGCGACATCTCTAAGTCTCTCAGACAGTGGATGGGATTCCCGTTGTCACTTTTGGGTCGCATAAATGTGTTAAAAATGTCCATCTTACCTAAATTGCTTTATTTGTTTGATACCCTCCCGGTCGTAATCCCCCTGACTCAACTTAAGGCTTTGCAGCGGTCTTTTCTTGATTTTATCTGGAAGGATAAGGCCCACAGATTGGCCGCCTCGGTGGTGTTCTCCCCGAGGAGGAGGGGGGGTCTTGGGGCTCCGGACATTATCAAATATTACTATGCCTCCCACCTTCGGGTGGCGGCTTCCTGGTCATCCCTGGTGGCTCCCAACCGGTGGTCGGAGATAGAGCGCGGTGCGATCTTCCTGGTCCACCCTTGCTCCCTTCTTTGGTCACCCACACTGCACACCAACAGGGTGTTACGGGAGATGTGTTTGGCATCCATGAGGGTCACCATGGAGGTCTGGCGCAAAGGTTTTCGCAGGCTCTCTCTCTCCTCGCCATGCCCCCCTTTAACCAGTGTTTTATTTAATCCTTTACTCCCGGATGGCCTCTATATTGGTAGGGTGTGGACCTGGACCCATGCCCCCCTCTTCCAACTCCGCAACCTAGTCCACCTGGTATCCCGCACATTTTTCTCTTTTGAGATGTTGCGGGCCAAATTTGCATTTCCTAAACAAACCTTTTATTTCTATCTACAGGTGCGCAATTTTTTTAGATCTCTATCGGCCCCTCTGTCCCTGGAGAGACCCTCGGCATTTGAATATTTATGTGCACATGACCCTCACCAGGGACATTTAGTGTCCTCTATCTATAATATTCTCCACAATGCCCTTCCCTTGACCGAGGATTATCACCCTTATCCTCTGTGGAGTAAGATATGGACATCCGCCTTTAAGGCATCTAGATGTGTGGTGCAGAGAGAGACTACCTTAAAAATGATTTTATTTTGGTAAAGAACCCCAGCTTGTCTTCACAAGAATGACCGCTCCAGCTCTGCCCTGTGCTGGCGGTGTGGGGCTGAGCTGGGCACTTTGTTCCACATTTTTTGGCAATGTTCTGGTATTCAAAATTTTTGGAACATGGTTATGTCCTTACTTTTCAGTGTTACTGGTTTACAACTACCGCTGGACCCTCTGCACTATCTGCTGGGCCTTCCATTCCCTGGTATCCCCTAATTGACCAATAGATTGCTCCCTTTTCTTCTTCTAGCCGCCAGGCGGGCTATTCCGCTTTACTGGCTCCAACAAACTCCGCCTGACAAAACCCCTTTGTTACGATTAATGTCACAAACACCTTACTGCATGGTCCATGATGAAATGACTAAATTCAATGCAATTTGGGCTGAGTGGGATCTCTACCACTCCGGATTGAGCTGAGTCCTGATGTCTTTTCCCCCCTTTGGTGCGTTTTGTTGTTTTCTTTTCTGCTTTCGCACTCCAATGTGATCTCATGTGACTTTGTACCTTTTTTTTTTATTGACGATTTGATATCGTACTGCTCAGAATAGGGGGGCACCGTCTCTTACTTTGCATTGTTAGTTTTTGTTTCTATCTTTCTTTATTCATTGTAACCTTCTTTTCTAAATAAAAATTATAATGTAAAAAAAAAAAAGCGGAGTTCCACCCTGAAATTTTTTTTTAGATTAAAATACCCCCGGGACAGTCAGGGCTAGTGCATTTAAGCAATGAGAGCCTCTGAACTGTCCCCTGTTTCACTTACATTTTAGAAGAAATACTTACCTTTAAAATGTCTTGTCCAGGGCTGCCATCTCAGGTGTTGGCAGCTGAAGCCGGGGCATCCTCTTCGGTGTCCTCTTCGGTGACGCCGGATTTCCAGAATGCCCTACACTGGCCCTGCTCATCACTTCTGGTGTAGGCGCGTCATCCCTGCGCAGCTTCTGGGTATGCCCGGAAGTGACGAGCAGGGCAGGTGCAGGCGCTAAGACTCCTGGGATCAATGATGCTCAGGAGTCAATGCAAGCAGGAAGTGACAGCGTGGGCCGCAGCCGCAGAGGGAGGAAGAGGAAGGTAGGTAAGTAAATTTTCTTTAAAAAAACAAGGTAAGTGAATGAAAAAAAAATGTAATTATCCAATTCTTTTACAGGTAATTTAGAGCAAGCGGATGGGGAAAAGTTCATTTTGAGGATGGAACTCTGCTTTAACTAACTAATAGAGTTGATTGAACACCTGGATGTCCGTGTTCGTGACCCGGACTTAACCCGAACTTTACCCCGATCCCGAACCCCATTGAAGTCAATGGTGACCCGAACTTTTGAGCACTAAAATGGCTCTAAAACAAAGATGGAAAGGGCAAGAGGGCTGAAAATGGCAGCAAAATCATCTTAAGAGCATGGCAAGCACTCTGCAAACATATGTGGATAGGGAAATAGCTTAAAATAACATAAAAAAATGAAAAATAAAAAATAATAATCTTGAATGATGAAGGAGGAGGACGAGGCCCATATGGAGTAGGAGGTTGAGGTGGCGGTGGATATAGCGGTGTAGGTGGAAGCGGCAGCGGCGGTGGAGGAGGAGGACGAGGCCTATATGGAGTAGGAGGTTGAGGTGGCGGTGGAGGTGGAAGCGGCGGTGGAGAAGGACGAGGTATTCAACACTGGTTTTTGTTTTTAATTTTATTTCTTTTTAATTTAGGGTACACCCAAAAGAGTTAGAAAGATCAAATACAACAATGGCTGGGTAAGACCAGTATACATGTCTATCCTGCACAAGGTACAGACAAGTCCTGTGGGATCCATGCCTGGTTCATTTTAATGAACGTGGACAGGCGGCTGAGCTTGTCTGTGAAAACGCCCTCCGCCGTGCTAAATACACGTTCAGATAATACACTGGCTGCAGGGCAGGCCAGCACCTCCAAGGCATAAAGGGCAAGCTCAGGCCATGTGCCCAATTTGGAGACCCAGAAGTTGAAGGGGGCAGACCTGTCATTCAGTACGTCTAGGCGTGTGCACACATACTGCTCCACCATGTTAGTGCTGGGTCGTGGTGCTGCTGGTGGAGCTCCTGTTGCAAGTAGAGGACGTGGTCCATCTGTGGTAGCTACACACACAAGTGAAACACCTTTCTCAGCTGCGAGTAGGCGACAGAACCTTACAGCAGTATTTGGCAGGGCCTAATGCGCCTCTACAAATGTTGAGGCCAGAACAAGTACAGGCGATAGTAGTATCGGTACGTGTGAGATACACCTTTTAAATTTGTTTGGCGCATCTCCTTCCACCGCCAAGGATTGCAGGGCACTTCAGTTTGCCTCCTGTTCCCAACTCCTCCTACTCCTCTTCCTCATCCTCCCTTTAGGGTACAAAAAATTTTAATCGGGGCCTAGTCTGTGTTTGTACGTGTGAGATACACCGTTTTTTTATCCTTTTTCCTATTCCGCTATTCAATATACACCCTTTTGGGGTAAAAAACATTAAATTGCGGCATAGTTTGCATATTTGACTGTCAGATACACCCGTGCGATACTGTTGTTGTTTTGTTCCGCTATTCAATAAACACCTTTCTAGGGCAAGATCATAAATTACAGAAATATGAGGAGACCGTCAAATAGGGGCCGTGGCCTGGGTCGTGGTGCTGCTGGTAGAGCTCCTGTTGCAAGGAGAGGACGTGGTCGATCTGTGCCAGCTACACGCACAAGTGAAACACCTTCCACAAGTGTGAGTAGGCGACAGAACCTGCATCAGTATTTGGTAGGGCATAATGCACCTCTAGACGTGATGAGGCCTGAAGAAGTACAGGCGATAGTAGATTGGGTTGCTGACAGTGCCTCCAGTTCCTTCACATTGTCTCCCACCCAGTCTTCTGCTGAAAGGTCAAAGTTGGCACCTGCAGCCGATGGCCATCAATCTTTCACCTCACCCCCTTGCAAATCAGCCAAGTCATGCAGCAGTCTCTTCTTCTTTTTGATGACTCTGTTAGCATGGTTTCCCAGGGCAATCCAGTGGAAGAGATTGAGTGCACCGATGCCCAACCACTTATGTCTCAAGATGAGTACATGGGAGGACCATCGCAGCACGTCTCGGATGATGACGAAACATAGGTGCCAACTGCTGCAGAATTCCGAATTGTGGAGACCTACAAGGAGGGCAGGGGTGAAGACTGGGTGGAAGATGATGTGGAGGATAATGAGGTCCTCGACCCCACATAGAATGAGCGTCATGCAGGTGACCTGAGTAGTTTGGAGGAAGAGGCGGTGGTCGCACAGAGCAACCAGCACAGCAGAAAAGGGAGTAGGGTGCAAAAGTGGAGCAGCCATGCCCTAGACACTACGCCTGCTACTGCCCAACGCAGCAAGGGACCGAGCACACCAAAGCCAGCTCTAAGGAGTTCCCTAGCGTGGAAGTTCTTCAGACAATGTGCTGATGACAGGACACAAGTGGTTTGCATGCTGTGCAATCAGAGCCTGAAGCGAGGCATAAACCTTCTCAACCTGAGCACAACCTGCATGACTGGGCATCTAAGTGCAAAGCACAAGCTGCAGTGGAGTAAACACCTCAAAAACCAAGAAAGGTCTCCAGCTCCTCCTGCTTCCTCTTCTGCTGCAGTCTCGGCCTCTTCATCCACCTCTGTAGTGAGACCGGCACCTGCCACCCCGCAAACAGAGGATCTGCCAGCAACACCACCACCTGGGTCACCAACAACCATCTCCACAATGTCCCGTGGAAGCGTTCAGCTTTCTATCTCCCAAACACTGGAGCGGAAGAGGAAGTACCCCCCCTACCCACCCGCGATCCCTGGCCCTGAATGCCAGCATATCAAAATTCCTGGCCTTTGAAATGCTGTCATTCCGTCTGGTGGAGACGCAGAGTTTTAAAAGCCTTATGGCGTCGGCTGTACCACAGTAGGTCGTGCCCAGCCAACACTACTTTTACAGGCAAGCCATCCCTTCCCTGCACAACCAAGTGGGTGACAAAATCAGGTGTGCACTGCGCAACGCCATTTGTGGCAAGGTCCACCTAACTACGGATACGTGGACCAGTAAGCACGGTCAGGAACGTTATATCTCCCTAACAGAACACTGGGTAAATGCAGTGGTGGCTGGGCCTGAGGCGTATAGCAGTTTGGCGCATGTCCTTCCACCACCGAGGATTGCAATGCGCTTCAGTTTGCCTCCTGTTCCTACTCCACTTCCTCATCCTCTACCACCTCCTCATCCGGTCAGCGTAACACCTTCACCACCAACTTGAGCACAGCCGGGGGTAAATGACAGCAGGCAGTTTTAAAACTTGCCTGTTTTGGGGAAAAAAACACACACCGCGCAGGAGTTGTGGAGGGGCATTCAACAGCAGACCGATGAGTGGTTGCTGCCAGTGAGCCTCAAGCCCGGCCTGGTGGTGTGCGATAATGGGCGAAATCTCGTAGAAGCTCTAGGCCTAGCCGGTTTGACACACATCCCTTGCCTGGCGCATGTGCTGAATTTGGTGGTGCAGAGGTTCCTTAGAAATGACCTTGATATGTCAGAGCTGCTGCAGAAAGTGTGGGCCGTCTGTGCGCACTTTCGGCATTCTCACCCTGCTGATGCTCGCCTGTCAGCGCTGCAGTGTAACTTCGGCCTTCCCGCTTACCGCCTCATATGTGACCTGCCCACAAGGTGGAACTCCACCTTGCACAGGCTGGCCAGACTGTGCTAGCAGCAGCAGGCCATAGTGGAGTTTCAGCTGCAGCATGCATGCGTGAGTCGCTCTGCGGAACAGCACCACTTCACCATGAATAACTGGGCCTCCATGCGAGACCTGTGTGCCTTGTTGCGCTGTAACATATGCAGACTAGGCCGCAATTTTTTTTTTTCCCTAAATGGGTTTTTATTGATAAGCGGAATACAACAATAGTATCCAATGGGTGTATGTCACTGTAACATATGCAGACTAGGCCGCAATAAATTTTTTTCCCTAAATCTGTGTTTATTGAATAGCGGAATAGAACAACAGTATCTAAAGGGTGTATCTCACACGTACAGATACAGACTAGGCCGCAATTTAATATTTTGTTCCTAAATGGGTGTTTATTGAATAGCGGAATAGAACAACAGTATCCACAGGGTATATCTCACAGTAACATATGCAGACTAGATCGCAATTCAATTTTTTCCCCTAAAAGGGTTTTTATTGATAAGCGGAATACAACAGTATCCAATGGGTGTATCTCTCTGTAACGTATGAATGAAAAATGTCTATTTTTCCCTTTTAATTGGTGATTTTTGAAGAGCAGATTTGAACAGCAGTGTCTAAGCACTGTATGACAGTATCACAGTAAAGTATATATGAAAAACTGAAAAATATTTTTTTTCCCTAAATACTGAAAAATAATCATTTTTCCCTTACATTGGTGCTTTTTGAAGAGCAGATTAGAAAAAGCAGTGTCTGTCTAAACAATGTACTGTATGTCTAAGTAAAATATAAAGGAAAAAGGTTTTTTTTCTTTTTTAAATGCAGATTAAGCAGACACATATGCACTGAGCTTGCATTAAATGGCCACTACACACCGAACGCCACCCACCTAACAGACTGATAAAAGGTTTTTTTTTTCTCCCTCCTACTCCTCACTGGGCTCAGGTCAGGGCATAATGATCGTGCACTGCACCCCCACACAATACAATCAATGTAGATCGCTGTCTGATTAAAGAAGATTCTTCCTATTCTTTCCCTCAAAGCAATCTCCAGCCTGACCCTACAATAATCTCCTATCTCTCCCTCTGGGCAAAAAGATCGTGCAATGCACCCCCACACAATCAAATCAATGTAGGTCACTGTCTGATTAAAGAAGATTCTTCCTATTCTTTCCCTCAAAGCAATCTCCAGCCTGTGCCTACAATAATCTCCTATCTCTCCCTCAGCAGCAGCATCAGGAAGCTCTCCCTAGTACACACACCCAATTCCAAAAAAGTTGGGACACTGTACAAATTGTGAATAAAAACAGAATGCAAAAAAAAAACAGAATGCAATGATGTGGAAGTTTCAAATTTCAATATTTTATTCAGAGTACAACATAGATGACATATCAAATGTTTAAACTGAGAAAATGTATAATTTTAAGGGAAAAATAAATTGATTTGAAATTTTATGGCATCAACACATCTCGAAAAAGTTGGGACAAGGCCATGTTTACCACTGTGTGGCATCCCCTCTTAATTTTATAACAGTCTGCAAATGTATGGGGACTGAGGAGACAAGTTGCCCAAGTTTAGAGATAGGAATTTTGTCCCATTCTTGTCTAATACAGGTTTTTAGTTGCTCAACTGATTTAGGTCTTCTTTGTCGCATCTTCCTCTTTATGATGCACCAAATTTTTCTATGGGTGAAAGATCTGGACTGCAGGCTGGCCATTTCAGTACCTGCATCCTTCTTCTACGCAGCCATGATGTTGTAATTTATGCAGTATGTGTTCTGGCATTGTCATGTTGGAAAATGCAAAGTCTTCCCTGCAAGAGACAACATCTGGATGGGAGCATATGTTGTTCTAGAACTTGGATATACCTTTTAGCATTGATGGTGCCTTTCCAGATGTGTAAGCTGCCCATGCCACACGCACTCATGCAACCCCATACCATCAGAGATGCAGGCTTCTGAACTGAGCGCTGAGAACAACTTAGGTTGTCCTTGTCCTCTTTAGTCCGGATGACATGCCATCCCAGTTTACCAAAAATAACTTCAAATTTTGATTTGTCTGACCACAGAACAGTTTTCCACTTTGCCACAGTCCATTTTATTTTTTTATTTTTTTAAGAAAATTTTTATTGGGTTTTCAAACGTGATACAGTAAGAATAACAAAAACAACATTATCAATAAGTGTAGTGGTCAAGTAGACATTACAAATGACTAAAGGTAATCAAAGTAGATTCAGTCATCAGTGAACTAAACCAGAATCAAAGAGCATTAAGCGAGTGAACCCATAATTGTCACAACAGGGGGGGATGAGGAGGGAAGAGGAGAAAGGAGGGAAAATATGGGATGGGAAGAAGGGGAGGAGGTAAAATGGGATCGGGGGGAGGGGAGGGCTGGGAAAGGGGGGGAGGGAAGTGAGAACAAAGGATGGGCGACAAGGAGTGTAAGGGGAGTGGGAGGAGAAGAGGGTAGGCATAGAAACTTTTAGAACCATAGTCTAGGAGACAAGAAAAAGGAGAAGAAGGGGGGGGAGGGGAGGCAGTACCAAACCAGAAATGTTAACACACGTCCCCGCTCGGTAAATTCCGAGGGGGGGGGAGAGCTGAAATACAACACTCTAGAGGTATAGCATTAAGCAAGTCTAAGTTCCGGGGGGAAGGATCAGGTGGAAGGTGATGAGTGGAAGTCAAGGGGGGGGGGTGGGTGGTCCGTTCACTTTAGGTGTGCACTTTTCCATTGGGATGGCCAGTCCCATGGAGGTGAGGACAAAATTTGTCAATGTACGTGGACCATTTGGAACAAAAGCGATGAGGAATGGTTTTAGATAAAGTCATATCCAGGTGCTCCTTTTGGAGGAGGGCGTCCAAATCAGACTTAACTTCTCGTATTGTAGGGGGGATAGCAGAAGTCCAATTTCTGAGGATAACTCTCCTGGCAATCATGTAACACGTAGAGATCCATGCTTTATGGGTCATCAAAATGGAGAGTTGTAATCTGTCCCAGATCGGGTATGGAGACGGTGGAGCTCCGTCTAGGAGACCAAAAAGCAAGGGGAATGGATTTTTAATTGGGGGAAGTGCAGTGAGTGATGAGACAAAAAGTTCCACCTCGTCCCAAAACAAGGAGATGATGCGGCATCTCCATAACCATCTCCATAACCTGTGGTGCAGGGTAAGCCTGTGGGTCAAACACCACGAGCAACCCTGAAATGGGGAGTGCAATGGAGATGATGAAAAAGGTGAGTAGGCATGGTGTAAGATCTTAAGCTGCTGCTCCCTCCAAAATTCATTGTGAATAAAAGTGCAGGTCGAGCGGAAACCTTCTAACAGAAGCTGTTTGGAGCCCGTGCAGGATAAGGCTTTGTCCCATGAAGAACGTAGAAATTCCTTTGATGATTTTAAAAGATGAGATTGAATTGAATTGTATACAGTTTGAGGGCTTCCAGCGGTAACAAGGTGTCTATAATTGATGGTGTAAAACTTTTGGACTTGTATCGGTACATCAATTTTGTGTAGGCCGTAAGTTGGTACACGTACAGAAAATGGTCCGGAGGAATATTGAAGTCCTGTCTGAGAGCATCAAAAGAAAGAGGATTTCCTGTTGAGGAGTCAAACAACTGGGAGAGGTATTTCAGCCCAGAGGAGGCCCAGGAAGCATATACAGAGTCCAGGTTGAGGGATTGGAGGGCAGGATTAGCTTTCATAGGGAGATGACTAGAGATGTGGCCTGGAAGGCCTAGCTTCTTTCTAAGTTCCCTCCAAGCTACTTGAGTATCTCTGAAGAGTATATTCTGTCTCAGGACTGGAGGGAGAATTCCCCATTTGCTATGAAGTATGGCCGCTAGATCAAAATTACCAGCTATTTGCGATTCCAGTGCATAGTTAGAGAATTTGGAAGTGCCGTTGATCCAATCTATACC
Organism: Pelophylax lessonae; assembly: GCF_965119305.1. Lineage (NCBI taxonomy): Eukaryota > Metazoa > Chordata > Amphibia > Anura > Ranidae > Pelophylax > Pelophylax lessonae. The sequence goes on along the minus strand of NC_138769.1, from coordinate 83,370,200 downwards.
CACTCTCAATAAACATGAGAGATTATATAGTTAACGTCCGGTAGATTTACACCCCCATCAGTTTAGGAGGGAAGAGTTTAGCCAAAGCAATTCGTGGCCATTTGTCATTCCATATGAATGTAGATAAAGATTTATAGTGCTGGTTAATGTCTTTGTGTTTGATGAGTATAGGAAGTGTCTGCAAAAGGTACAATAGTTTGGGGAATGTAACCATTTTATAAAGGTGACACCTCCCTATCAGGGAGAGGGGAAGTTTGGCCCGACCGTCTAATTCTTTATTAATTTTGGTAAGAAGTGGGTCATAATTGAGATGATATATGGTTGAAGGTGATTTGCCAACGTGAATGCCTAGATACTTAAAGTGGGATTTGGCTATAGTGAAAGGGGAAGACAGTGTCCATTGCGAGAGGTGGGATTTTCCCAGCGGGAGTATCTCACTTTTTGAGAAGTTTATTCGCAGGCCTGAGCAGCGCCGAAATCTATCGAAAATGTTTTTTACGTGGTGCATGTCTTGCGCTGGGTTGGACGTGAACATGAGGATGTCGTCAGCGAATAACGTGGATTTAATTTCCTCATGGCCGATAGTGATGGTATCTGGATAGGGGTTCAATGGCCAGGTTGAAGAGCAAGGGGGAAAGGGGGCAGCCCTGTCTGGTGCCTTTGTTGAGGGGAATAGTGTTCGAAATTAAGTTGGAGGTAACAACATTGGCAGTGGGAGAGGCATACATGGCTGAGATCAGGTGTAGGAAAGGTCCTGAGAAGCCGAATTTGAGTAAAGCCAACTTGAGCCACTGAAAGTTGACATTATCAAAGGCTTTTTCAGCGTCCAAGGTAATTATGGCATCATTTTTGTCGGGATCTGATTGGGCATGAGACAGAACAGCTAAAACTTTCCGTATGTTGGCCGTAGCTGAGCGTCCCCTGGTAAAGCCAGACTGGGAAGGATGTAGTAAGGATGGCAAAAGTTTTGCGTCAAGATTGATAAGAGATATAGGGCGGTAGGAGCCGGATCAGTGGGGTCTTTACCAGGTTTGGGAATAAGTTTGATGAACGCTTGAGAACCCATAGGTAGATAATCACCTCCGGCCATGATGTGTTGAAACATATCTGTTAAGGTAGGTGCAACCATGTATTTGGTGAGTTTGTAAAACTCTGAGGTATACCCATCAGGGCCAGGGGCTTTACCAGGGGAGAGAGAGGAGATGGCTGCAAGTGTCTCTTCTGCGGTGATGGATGCATTAAGGTGAAAGAGTTGGGGCAGCGATAGTGTTGGCAGTGTGAGTTCTTCCAGGAATTTGTTAGCTACAGTGACATCTATAGGGTCCGGGCCATAGAGAGTCACATAAAAGCGTTCCATGATCTGGTTAATAGCTTTAGGGGAAGAGGCGAGGTTTCCTGTATCATCTCTGAGAGAAGTAATGTGGGAGGGGGTGAACGGGGGTTTGCACAGTTGGGCCAAGATCTTCCCTGACTTGTTACCAAATTTATGATAGTGGAGGTCAAGTATTGACTTGTGGAATTGTTTCTGGGCGAGGGCCCAGTGGTCGAATTGCAATTTAGCTTCCTTCCATTGTGCCGTATGTGTCGGTGTATCCTGCTGTAGGAGACGGGAATGCACCTGACGTAGTGTTGAACTTGCAGTTGAGTAGTTAGCATTGGCCTTCTTTTGATAGGCTGAGGCAAATGCAATAATCCTGCCACTGAGAACAGCTTTGCCCGTCTCCCACAAAAGGACTGGGTTATTCGTGTGTTGTGCATTGTCTCTGAGGAAGTCTGACCACGTGGCCTGAAGGGACGAGCGAAGGTCAGCATTGTTAGCCAGATACGATGGGAATCGCCAAGTTTTAGGGACTGGGGAAGGCAAGGAGGAGGTCATAGTGATGGAAATGGGGGCATGATCAGAGAGGACCAGGTCAGATATGGAGGGAGAAATTAAAGAGGGAATCATTAGGGAGTTACCGAGGGTATAGTCTATTCGAGAAAAGGTACCGTGTGGAGGAGAGTAAAAGGTGAATTCTCTGCCTACAGGGTTGGCCAATCGCCAGACATCAGTCAGCTGAAGGCTGTCAGCAAATGACGCTAGAGGTGTAATAGGTAAAGGGGGGCAGTGGGAGAGGCATACATGGCTGAGATCAAGTGTAGGAAAGGTCCTGAGAAGCCGAATTTGAGTAAAGCCAACTTGAGCCACTGAAAGTTGACGTTATCAAAGGCTTTTTCAGCGTCCAAGGTAATTATGGCATCATTTTTGTCGGGATCTGATTGGGCATGAGACAGAACAGCTAAAACTTTCCGTATGTTGGCCGTAGCTGAGCGCCCCCTGGTAAAACCAGACTGGGAAGGATGTAGTAAGGATGGCAAAAGTTGGGCAAGTCTACCAGCAAGAATTTTGAATAATAGTTTTGCGTCCAGATTGATAAGAGATATGGGGCGGTAGGAGCCCGGATCAGTGGGGTCTTTACCAGGTTTGGGAATAAGTTTGATGAATGCTTGAGAACCCGTAGGTAGATAATCACCTCCGGCCATGATGTGTTGAAACATATCTGTTAAGGTAGGTGCAACCATGTATTTGGTGAGTTTGTAAAACTCTGAGGTATACCCATCAGGGCCAGGGGCTTTACCAGGGGAGAGAGAGGAGATGGCTGAAAGTGTCTCTTCTGCGGTGATGGATGCATTAAGATGAAAAAGTTGGGGCAGTGATAGTGTGGGCAGTGTGAGTTCTTCCAGGAATTTGTTAGCTACAGTGACATCTATAGGGTCCGGGCCATAGAGATTTGCATAAAAGCGTTCCATGATCTGGTTAATAGCTTTAGGGGAAGAGGCGAGGTTTCCTGTATCATCTCTGAGAGAAGTAATGTGGGAGGGGGTGAACGGGGGTTTGCACAGTTGGGCCAAAATCTTCCCTGACTTGTTACCAAATTTATGATAATGGAGGTCGAGTATTGACTTGTGGAATTGTTTCTGGACGAGGGCCCAGTGGTCGAATTGCAATTTAGCTTCCTTCCATTGTGCTGTATGTGACGGTGTATCCTGCTGTAGGAGACGGGAATGCGCCTGACATAGTGTTGAACTTGCAGTTGAGTAGTTAGCATTGGCCTTCTTTTGATAGGCTGAGGCAAATGCAATAATCCTGCCACTGAGAACAGTTTTGCCCGTCTCCCACAAAAGGACTGGGTTATTCGCATGTTATGCATTGTCTCTGAGGAAGTCCGACCACGTGGCCTGAAGGGACGAGCGAAGGTCAGCATTGTTAGCCAGATACGATGGGAATCGCCAAGTTTTAGGGACTGGGGAAGGCGAGGAGTAGGTCATAGTGATGGAAATGGGGGCATGATCAGAGAGGACCAGGCCAGATATGGAGGGAGAAATGAAAGAGGCAATCATTAGGGAGTTACCAAGGGTATAGTCTATTCGAGAAAAGATACCGTGTGGAGGAGAGTAAAAGGTGAATTCTCTGCCTACAGGGTTGGCCAGTCGCCAGACATCAGTCAGCTGAAGGCTGTCAGCAAAGGACGCTAGAGGTGTAATAGGTAAAGGGGGGCAGGAAGAATTACAGGATTTGGGGGGGGGGGGATTTTTCTTCCGCAGGGTCCATGACTGAGTTGAGGTCTCCGGCCAGTAGGAGGGGGAAGTGAATATAGGGGGCCAAGCAGCCTGTCAGAGCTTGGAAGAAGGATTTTGAAGGGGGTGTAGGGGCATAGATGTTAGAAATGATTTCAGGTTTGGAGCCATGGACCATTTTCAATATTTGGATTCGTCCATTGTCGTCCGAATATAACGGAAAGATGTCGCATGTGAGCCGTTTATGGACCAGGATCATGACCCCTGCTTTGCCTTTGGAGGAGGCAGAGCCAAAGACTCGGCCTACCCAAAGCTTGCGCATACGGTCAAGATCAGCAGATGTTAAGTGGGTTTCCTGTAGCATGGCTATATCTGTTTTAAGGCGTTTAAGGTGTCTGAGGATGGCCATGCGTTTATGGGGGGACTGAAAGGCCCTTGACAGTCCAGGAAATAAATTTTAAATCAAGGTGGGTTGGAGGGTAGGGTTCTTACAGTACAAATAAAATGTAGCATGATAAAAAGAAGAAGGGAGAACACTCGGGTGATGATTGCTTTAGCGATGAGGCCTGGGGAGTGGGCACAGCGAGTATTGAGGTGGGTATAGTTTCGGTATCTGCCTCACTAGCGGTAGCATCCCTAAACTGGGAAACATAAACATGCAATAAACCAGCATACAAAAAACAACAGTATAACTGAACACATGGGAACTTCTCTTTTTTCCACATGGCACATACACCAGCCAACAGCGTTGGAGAGAGGAAACAGAACTCTGGGAAGGCTGTAGGGGGACATTAAAGTTTATAAAGACAGATCAACGTAACACGTAAAAATGCATATATCTAGGCAATAAATTAACATCAAGTATCAGTAGGGATAAAGAACAGTGCAATAAGGTGAGTCAGTGCGCGGATCACAGACAGCAGTGCTGAGTGGATGGTAAAGAAACATTCAACTCCTACTTGAAAATTAAGTATAGGACACCCCTGTGACTTAAGGTATGGAGCTAGCGGGGTCGGTCTTGAAAGGGTGGATTGCGTGAGAGGCGAGCCCTCTTAGGAGATTCCTTTCATGGGCTACGAAGATCTCTAATGGAAGGAGAGCGGGAGGGAGCAGCAGTGGAGTTAGTGTCCATGGAGAGATGAAGGTGGGAACAGAGTAGTCCGCCACCTCTTCGGGGTGCGAGAAGGACTTGGATTCTCCAAATTGGTCAGTAAACCGAAGGGTGGCAGGGTAGGCCAGGGAGAATTTCATGCCTTTGAGGTAAAGAGCATGGTTGGAGCAGGTTGGTTGAAACACTTTTCACCTGCGGGCGACCTCCTGCGAATAGTCTGCGAACAGCAAAAGATTGTGACCATCTAGTGTGAGGGATTTTGCGTTTTTAAAGGACTTGAGAATGGCCAGTCTGTCTGAGTAATTAAGAAATCTCCCTATGACAGGGCGCAGTGATCTGCGATCATTGGAGAGGGATCCAAGGTGGTGTGCACGCTCAATAATGCAGACTGTATTGATGCCCAATGCCTGTGGAATCTGAATGGAGCAGATTTCAGTCAGCATTCCCGCATTAAAAGATTCTGGCAGCCCGATCACTCTAAGATTGTTCCTACGAGATCTGTTTTCAAGATCATCTAGCTTCTCTAATATGTACTGTTGAGTCTGGGCGGTTTTGCTATCATTGGCAAATGAGGATTGCATTTCATCCTCTATGTCCGAGACCCTGCGTTCCACTTCTGTCAGGCACCTGGCCTGCTCCCCTAGCTCCTTGCGGAGCTGAGATATGCCTGCCAATACAGCCCTCTCCTCTGCTTCTGCTATGGTAGGAGATAGTATGGCAGCTACAGCCTGTGCCATACGCTGGCTTTGTGCATCGATGTGGGTATCAGTATGAGAGGGTGCAGGGAATGTAGGAGCTGAGCTGTCCATGCTGTCAGCAATGGCCATGTTACTTGCCTGTGATGGCGCGGGCTGCTGCTGGGAGTCCTGCCTGTGTATCAGAGCAGTCCCGGTCCCGCTGTGTGTCACGAAGCGGTCCATCCGGACGGCGGGGATGAGTGGAGCACAGGGGTAGTAGCGGGGCCGACGTAGGTAGTCCGAGATCGGTGATTCTTAGAATTTTCATGCAGGGTTTCCCGTAGCTGCCGTTCTTCACTATCCGCTCATGTGGTGCTGGAACCGGAAGTTCACCGCCACAGTCCATTTTAAATGAGCCTTGGCCCAGAGAAAACACCTGCGCTTCTGGATCATGTTTAGATTTGGCTTCTTTTTTGGCCTATAGAGGTTTAACTGGCAACGGCGAATGGCACGGTGGATTGTGTTCACCGACATTGTTTTCTGGAAGTATTCCTGAGCCCATGTTGTGATTTCCATTACAGTAGCATTCCTGTATGTGATGCAGTGCCATTTAAGGGCCCGAAGATCACGGGCATCCAATATGGTTTTTCGGCCTTGACCCTTACGCACAGAGATTGTTCCAGATTCTATGAATCTTTTGATGATATTATGCACTGTAGATGATGATAACTTCAAACTCTTTGCAATTTTTCAGAGACACTGCTTTCTGATATTGCTCCACTGTTTTTCACCACAGCATTGGGGGAATTGGCGATCCTCTGCCCATCTTGACTTCTGAGGGACACTGCCACTCTGAGAGGCTCTTTTTATACCCAATTATGTTGCCAATTGACCGAATAAGTTGCAAATTGGTCCTCCAGCTGTTCCTTATATGTACATTTAACTTTTCCAGCCTCTTATTGCTACCTGTCCCAACTTTTTTGGAATGTGTAGCTTTCATGAAATCCAAAATGAGCCAATGTTTGGCATGACATTTCAAAATGTCTCACTTTCAACATTTGATATGTTATCTATAGTATATTAAAAGAGAAAAAACAACTGCGCTAATTCAAAAAAGCAAAGCAGCAGCTTCAAGTGCGACTGACACCCCAAGAAGAAAATATATACATAAAGCTGCGCTAACAAATGAAACAGTCCATGTGAATGTCCATAAATGAAAGGGAAAAATGATGACCCTTGTGCAGGTACCGCTTACCAGATTCCAATTATTAAAGAGCCAAGAAATTTAGAGGCAAAATCTTCAAATGTGGAACACAGCAAGCTTCATAGGGCTCCAATGTAAATCTCCTCAGTGATATATGAATAGAAGGAGAAAAACAACACCATAGTGTAAACCAGTAAAAAAATTGGAAAAATTGCGTTGTAACTTGTGCGGGTACCGCTTACCAGAAGTAGCAGATACTGTAGCCAAAATAATGGGAACCGAATCCACAGACCTCAGAAGGCAGCAACCCGTACCGTGGTGATGCAGGTGTCCAGGGATAAGTTTAAATGAGGGAAAAAAAGGCAAACGCCATAGCGTAAAACCACAAAACAAACGATGATAGCACCCAAATAGTGATAACTAAAATTCCAATAGTGGTGAATAATGACAGCCACCACCGAAGAGGGTAGATTCCCTTGTAGATTGTACCAAGAAGTTTAAACAGGTAGTGAGATAAACCGCTTACCAGATAGACTAGAAGTTAGACGTATAATAGAACCTAGAGGGCACCAGTGAGAATGGGTACTCTTACCAGCTCCAGATATTAATTGAGCGGGGGTTCAAAGTGACGCTGGACAACACTCCTGATAGCGCTCATCAACCAGACTCAGGGAGGGATGCAGGTTACCCAAGAAATGAGGAGGGGAGAGCCATAGCATAAAATCCAACGACTAATGTATTAACACAAAATGTATTGCACTTACAAAAAATCAGACGACAAGGAACGTGGATAAGAGGGGTTGGAGGGAGGTAACAGCCGCCGGCCGGACGGCTCCGCTCGCCCGTCCTTCACAACAAGTAGGTGGATGTGACGTCAGCACGCCGCGACCTGACTAGTTTCATCAAAGATGATTTTTTCAAAGGTATTAGTCATTAGTCGTTGGATTTTATGCTATGGCTCTCCCCTCCTCATTTCTTGGGTAACCTGCATCCCTCCCTGAGTCTGGTTGATGAGCGCTATCAGGAGTGTTGTCCAGCGTCACTTTGAACCCCCGCTCAATTAATATCTGGAGCTGGTAAGAGTACCCATTCTCACTGGTGCCCTCTAGGTTCTATTATACGTCTAACTTCTAGTCTATCTGGTAAGCGGTTTATCTCACTACCTGTTTAAACTTCTTGGTACAATCTACAAGGGAATCTACCCTCTTCGGTGGTGGCTGTCATTATTCACCACTATTGGAATTTTAGTTATCACTATTTGGGTGCTATCATCGTTTGTTTTGTGGTTTTACGCTATGGCGTTTGCCTTTTTTTCCCTCATTTAAACTTATCCCTGGACACCTGCATCACCACGGTACGGGTTGCTGCCTTCTGAGGTCTGTGGATTCGGTTCCCATTATTTTGGCTACAGTATCTGCTACTTCTGGTAAGCGGTACCCGCACAAGTTACAACGCAATTTTTCCAATTTTTTTACTGGTTTACACTATGGTGTTGTTTTTCTCCTTCTATTCATATATCACTGAGGAGATTTACATTGGAGCCCTATGAAGCTTGCTGTGTTCCACATTTGAAGATTTTGCCTCTAAATTTCTTGGCTCTTTAATAATTGGAATCTGGTAAGCGGTACCTGCACAAGGGTCATCATTTTTCCCTTTCATTTATGGACATCTATAGTATATTGTGAATAAAATTATAAGTTTATGAGATTTGTAAATTAGTCCATTCCTTTTTTACTCACAATTTGTACAGTGTCCCAACTTTTTTGGAATTGGGTTTGTAGTTATAGCAGAGTGACTCCAGCTTATATAGAGTCTGGGTCACATGCTGCACTGGCCAATCACAGCCATGCCATTAGTAGGCATGGCTGTGATGGCTTCTAAGGGCACTCTAGTTAAACGCTTGCTGATTGGCTGGCTTGCACCTGTTGAAACCGCGCCATTAAAACCGCGCAAAACACACCGAACAACGGACAGTATCCCGAACATACAGTGAAATGTTCGGGTCCGTGTCCGGGTACCGAATACCCAAAAGTCCGGTATGATCCCGAACAATACAGTCCGGGTTCGCTCAACCCTACTAACTAAATATGGAATGTTATAATATTTAATATATACAGTATATAGAACTGATTTTTGTAGCTGTGAATACCATAAAGGGGAAAATGTAACTGTTAAAGTGGTTGTAAAGTCAAAAGGATTTTTTTTTTTAACTTAATGCACTTCCTGTATTCAGCTAAAAAAAAAAAACTTTCACTATCTGTTCCGTTCCTCCCCTCCCTAAGCACTTACCTGAGCCCTCTCCTGATCCAGCTCTATGCCCATCTACAGCAGTGCTGGTTTCTCTTCCTGCTTTTACAGGGCAGTCTGAGAGAAGTAGGAGCCAATGACCAGTGCTGCTGTCAGTAAAATCCTGTGAGGAGGGAACAGGGGGTGTGGCCAAGCCACAATGTACCGTATATACTCGAGTATAAGCCGACCCTAATATAAGCCGAGGCACCTAATTTTACCACAAAAAAACTGGTAAACTTATTAAATTGAGTGTAAGCCTAGGGTGGGAAATGCAGCAGCTACTGGACAAAACTGGACCACCACGAGACTCAAAACAGGGGCTGCGAGCATGGTGCAGGGGCTGCGGACATGGTACAGGTGATGCAGGGCTGTGGGAATGGTACAGAAGATGGTACAGGCATGGTACAGGAGATGGTACAGGAGATGGTACAGGCATGGTACAGGAGATGGTACAGGCATGGTACAGGAGATGGTAAAGGCATGGCACAGGAGATGGTACAGGAGATGGCACAGGCATGGCACAGGATATGGTACAGGCATGGTACAGGAGATGGTACAGGAGATGCAGGGCTGCGGGCATAGTACAGAAGATGCAGTGCTGCGGTCATGGTACAGGAGAATCTCCTATACCATGCCCGCAGCACTGCATCTCCTGAGGAAATGCAGGGGCTGCAGAGGAGTCTCACTTACCTTTTAGGGAGGCGCCTTACATTTCAAAATGGCCCGCCCGGTGCCAACACGTCACCACGCTTGCGCCGTCAGCCCAGGAATAGTAGAACGTGTACGGGCTTTTCCAAGCAGTGGCGGCGCATGCGCACTGCACCGGAGAACAGGTAAGTGAGACCGTGACTCGAATATAAGCCGAGGGGGCTTTTTCAGCATAAAAAAAATGTGCTGAAAAAGTCGGCTTATTTTAAAGTATATACGGTAGGTGTCTATGGATTTACACAGCCTGGGGAGGCTTGTACATCTGCCCCATAGCACATGGCTTCCTATGGGAGTAAATGGAGGAGAGGAAGAGGGAAAAGCACTGGTGGGGGACTCCAGAAAAGGAAGTAAGGAACCACTCCGTGCAATATCTTTTCACAGAGCAGGTAAGTATAAGCTTTGAACAATATCTGTAAAATATTCTCCCCTTCTGCTTTTCCCCTCTTTTGTGGATAGTAAAAGTAAACGGTAAATACATATGTGTAAATGTATTGGGATGGATATTTAGAGATGGAAAATATACTAGCCCACCTCTAGATGTAATATAAATATATAAGGAAGCAGCACTAAATCAATAAACAAGTGATTCAGTATTAAACCAATGTTTGAAAAATATTAAAGCAAATAAAGTGTAAAAATGTATGTTATAAGTGACACCAAACTTATTTTGTGACAAACATAAAATGTAAAGTGACGGAGGGGCGTGTCCGGAAGGGAACCAAGACAGACGTGTGGAACAGGAGCTCCGCCGGTTCCACATTCTAATCAACGTCAATCCTCCGTCTTGGCTGCATCTGGGGGGCTGTCATTACCCACAGAGCTTCCCCAACCCTGTTGGACACTATCTGGCCAAAAATTTCTGACATTACACCAGCGGGGGCGGATCGGCGGGTTGCGGCCTAGTCGCGACCTGAAGCCGGGGCCTCGATTAGCGCGGCATCCGGCCGCGGACGTCTGAGAAGCGGCTGGCCCGGTAGCTTCCCTCAAAGAATCGACAGCTACCAAGCACCCCTAGGCCCTAAGGGTCCTGCCTGGCCAAAAATCCTCCCAAACGGACCCCCAGGAGCAGATCGGTGGCTGCGGCCTAGTCGGGCCTAGAAGCCGGGGTCTCGCTTAGAGCGGCGTCCGGCCGCGGACCTCCACGGAGCAGCAGCCAGCCGAGGTTGGGGATTTGGTGAGGCCTCCTCTCACATATACTCTAGGCTACCCCAAGACACCACCAAAGGCCAGCCAGCCGATGCAACCTCCGCCCCACCCATGACATTGAAACTTACCCAGGGGATGGAGCCCTCCAAGATGGCCGACTAGGCCCGGAGCTGCGTGGCACCCCGACATTGTCTCCCGCCCCAAGCCGGTGACCAACCACTCCCAGCGCCGAGAAACGCAGGATCGGCAGCCCCTAGACTTAAGGACCCAGTACATGTCCCATAACCGAGCCAAGAGGGACCTCAGACCACAGTACCAGGCAGCAATAGCAGAGACCGCTCCTCTCAAGATGGCGGATCCGGCGCCTCAGATGACAGACATGGAGGAGGGAGATCCGACTCCGGCCGTCCCGATCACAGAAGGCTTTCAGCACCTCACTCCACGGGGCACAGTGAGTACACACTTGCTCCTCACCCCATCCCCAGCATCCACAGAATCCCTGTTGGGACGGATGGCGGAAGAATACTCACTGTCCCCGGCCTGTGTCTCACCCACTGCGTGCCAGGACCGCCCCGGCCTGTGTGACGCTGCCAGGTCTGCATCCCCACTGCCAGATGATATCCTCTCCAGGATGGCGGCCCTTCTGGATTCAGGACTAGCTCAGGTAGCTTTCAAAATCACTTCTGACCTTAGGGTAGACCTCCAGAACCTGGGGTCGCGCATGGAGCTGATTGAAAACAAATTAGACATGACTGTAGCTAAGACCAACCAGCATACCGGTCTGATCCAAACACTCCAAGAACAATTGGACTCTGCCTTATTCAAAGTTGAAGACTTGGAAAACAGATCGCGTAGGGAAAATTTCAGACTGAGGGGTCTTCCCGACACGGTCACTGACATTCCCGCAGCTATTCACAGCCTGATCAAGGACCTTATTCCGGGGATCCCGGACCACAAGCTAGAACTGGACAGAGCCCACAGGGCCCTAGGCCCCCCCAGAAAGGACGGCAGCCCTAAAGATGTGGTTGTTAAACCACACTTCTACTCGGTGAAGGAGGAGATCATCAAAAGGGCCAGGAATGCCCCTCAGCTTACCTGTATGGGTCATCCAGTCCAAATCTTTACGGATCTAGCCCCATCCACTATTCAAAGACGAAGAGCACTGAAACCATTGCTAACCGTCCTTTCGCAAAAAGAAATAAAGTACTGGTGGGCCTTCCCATTTGCTCTTAAGTTCTCCCACAAGAACAAAACCCACTCCTTTTCCAGTCTTCATGAGGGTGAAAGGCTACTCCTTCACCTTAATCTTCTACCACAGCCGCCGGAACGACAGAGTCCATCCACCAGCTCAAGCTCATCTAAGCGCCCGATCCCGACGAGCCCTCTGACACCTGTGTGGACCCAGGCCAAGTTCAAACGCTCCAAAGACTGTAATCCTCCATGATCTCCCCAGCTACTCCTCAACATCTTCCATCCACGAGGACGTGGTTCTCTACAGTTACTTCTCTCTGAAGTTTGTTATCATTCAGGTCCCACCTGACTTCCCAATTAGTCAATTGACTTGCTATACCGGTTATCTTGCCCGCCCTTTTTTTTATTTTTTTTTTTTTCCCCTTCCTTTTGGAAACAGACTCCTGTTTTTGGACTTCTTTTTCCCTTGGTCACAAATTTTTATGAGGGGCCGGGAACGTCTAATGTTCCCGTCGAGTTTCTTACTGCCTTTTAACATTTTCGCAGTAACCATATTTTTGGCTAAGCCGTTATTGTTTTCATTCCAGGCTTGTTATAAGTTTGTACTGCCTTCAAGTTCACTTTAATGTAATGTTGTTCACCTTGCATGCATACTTTGGTATTATTTTTCTTTTTCAGCATGTTTCAGATGGGCGGGAGCCCTGTCGGGGTGGTCTCGTGCCGCCTCCACCTGTCGCCGGGAGATTCCCTTTATTGGTTGTCTCCTGCGTGACAGCTCCCCGTCACCCAGGACTGGGTGTCGGGCACTTTTCTATGCCTCGGAGCGGATTGATGCAGACCACAATCCGCTCACTCAGGTCCTTTTTGGACGATGGTCTGCCACCTCTACTTTCACTTTTCCACTTTTTTCTCATCTCCCTCTTCCCTTCTTCCATTGCAGCCGAGCTCCGGAGGGATGGGCCAACATCTTTCAACATCCCTAAAGCTACTCCGTTTCGGATTCCCAATGTCTCTCATGTTGTGGACACACTGGGGGTAAGTGGTTTACTGTTCCATGGGCTTCCTTCCTCCAAACAGGATGTCTTCTTCTAAGGTTCCCGCTCCACGTCTCCGCATAGCCACTCATAACGCTCAGGGTCTTAATTCCCCTGTGAAACGCAGGAAAGCGTTCCAGGAAATGCATCATAGGAAAATTGATGTTCTTATGCTTCAGGAAACGCACTTCCCGAAGACGTATAGACCCAAATTCCTCCATGCCAAGTTTCCCACATTCTTCTTAGCAAATGCAAACAACAAAACACGCGGCGTGGCTGTTTTATTCGCTAAATCTTGTAGATTCAACCTGATCTCGGAATTTGCAGATGCGGACGGTAGATTTCTGCTTGTTAAAGGCACGATCGACGGGCAACTATTCTCTTTTGTATCTTATTACGCCCCTAATCTCAATCAGGTTAAATTTTTTCAATCCATGTTCCAACGGCTCCTCCCACATCTAGAGGGCCACTTAATCTTTGGCGGTGACTCCAACACGGCCTTTGACTTTAGCTTGGACAAGTCCAGACCGCCAGGTTCCCAGTCACTAAGACCCCCAACACATAGTGTGAAACTGGCAAAATTGCTTAACCAAACGGGATTGATAGATTGCTGGAGGGAAATGAATCCCACGACCAAAGACTATACTCACTTCTCCCATCCACACCAGACGTATGCGCGTATTGATCACATCCTTGTATCCTCTTCTATTCTCCCGTATGTTCAGTCCGCTTCCATTAAAGACACGGTCTGGTCGGACCACTCGATGGTGGCGGCCACGATAACTCGACCCCACACCACTAATACAGCCTTCCACTGGAAACTCAACTAATCTCTACTTAGCGAACCTTGCAGAGTCTCAGAGATTGAAAAGTCGCTCTCTGAATATTTTCTTCTTAACGACACAGGAGCTGTTTCCCCAGAGGTTATTTGGGCGGCTCACAAATCCACTATTAGGGGTAAACTAATTCAAATGTCTTCCAAACTTAAACGAGATAGACGGGCTCATATCGCTAAATTGGAACAAGAGTACTCTACCCTTCTCTCCAATCACAAAGCTGATCCTACCTTGGTCTCCTTGCGCGTCTTAGACGAAGCTAGAGCTACTCTTAACCTGGCTCTCACCGGCTCGGCCGAAAAGTACCTGAGATGGCAGGGAGCCAAATTTTACCATCATAAGGATAAAATAGGTTCCATGCTAGCCTCTAAACTGCGTCCCCAATTTCGCTCGATCCACATTCCTAAATTTTCTATTGCGGGGGGCCAGAAATCACAGAATCCCAAACGCATACTGCCGGCCTTTGCGGATTTCTTCAAAAAACTATATACTTCTGACAGAACAGAGGCTGACCCTGATTTAGAAAGTTTCCTCTGTGATCTCCGTATCCCTGCCATTGCCACCGAACATAAAGATTTACTAGATGCACCCTTCACGGAGGCGGAGATTGCATTGGTGATTAAATCACTTAAGCTGGGCTCGGCTCCTGGTCCGGATGGGTTTTCTAATATCTACTATAAAACCTTCCGAGAATCTTTAACTCCTCACCTGGCCAGGTACTTCAACATGATTCATTCAGGCAACCCGCTGGATAAAGATAGTAACTCAGCCTTCATCTCAGTGCTCCCCAAGCCCGACACAGATTCTGGAGAGGTGAGCAATTACAGACCGATATCATTGATTAACAATGACTTGAAAATACTAACCAAAATTTTAGCTAATAGGATGGCTTCTTTTATCACAACGTACATTCACAAGGACCAGGTTGGCTTTATGCCAGGCAGGCAAGGCCCGGATCAAATTAGAAGGGCGATAGACATTGTCTCCCTACTTGGATCAGGCTGGGACGGCTTGGGGAGTCAGGAAGGACTCCTTCTTTCAGTGGACCTACAGAAGGCATTCGACTCAGTCGAGTGGCCTTACCTCTTTGCGATACTGTCCAAATGGGGCTTTGGTCCCAAATTCATAGGTATCATGCACTCCCTGTATTCTACACCCACAGCCAAGATTAGGTACCAGGGGTTCTACTCTGACCCCTTCCCTATTTCCAAAGGCACGAGACAGGGATGTCCCCTCTCACCATTACTTTTTGCAATAGCAATAGAAACTTTGGCGTTGGCTATCCGAGCGGATCCCAACATCAAAGGGGTTTCCTGCGGACCCTCAGAACATAAGTGTGCTCTTTTCGCAGATGACCTCTTGCTATTCGTTACGTCCCCCACTACTTCTCTTCCGAACATTTGTTCCTTATTAGACAAATTTGCAAAAATCTCAGGCCTACGGGTGAACTTCGCGAAATCTTCCATCCTTAATGTATCCATCAATCCCCAAGAAGCTCTTCGACTCCAGCCCTCATTTAAGTTTAAGTGGAGCAACTCTCACATTAAATATTTAGGCATAAATTTACCTTCCAGAATTGAACTCCTTCACAAATTGAACTACACAGCAATCTATCAATCCCTGGGGAGGGACTTGACGGACTGGTCTTCCTATAACCTATCCTGGCTTGGCAGAATTAACTCAATTAAGATGAATGTACTCCCCAGACTCCTGTACCTATTTAGAGCTTTACCTGTTCCCATAATCAGGGACCAGCTCAAAAAATTTCAAAACACAGTAATTAAATTTATCTGGGGCAAAACGGGGCATAGGCTGCACCGCAAAGTTTTGTTCCGGCCTAGGAAACAAGGGGGTTTGGGCGTACCAAATTTTTGGGCTTATTACCGGGCGGCGAGGCTAGCGCAACTTTCAATAGTATATTCCCGATACGAAAAACCGGACTGGGTTCAAATGGAGAGGCAGACGGTCCCGACATACACTCTGGACTTCCTCCTCTGGGCCTCCCCTAGACAAAGACCACCCATACTGTCCCCCACACTCTCAGCGTCTTTTGCACTCTGGGATTCTCTGCGAACCCTGCCGGCTCTGACATCCTCTCTCCAACCGCTCTCACATATATTCAACAATCCACAATTCCCTCCGGGCCTGAACATCAAAGCATTTCAATGGTGGCTCGACAAAGGCCTCTACCGCATAGGGCAGTTTTTCACCACTAATGGCCCATACACTCTGAAACATTGTCACGATAAACTGCAGATGCCCACCTCGGAAGCATATAGGTTTCTGCAAATTTCTAATTTTCTGCGCTCGATCTCTACAGGGATGACTCCCCCATTTACTTTCACGGCCTATGAGACGTGGTGCGGAAACTCAGCGGCACAAAGGGGTGGCATATCTCTGATATACTTAGCATTAATGTCGGAAGACTCCAAACTACCCTACATGGAAGCATGGGAAAGGGATCTGGCGGAGGCGTGGGGGGTGGAGGAGTGGGGAAACATGTTTTTCCGCTCTTTCAGGGGCATCAGAAACATATCCTTGATAGAAGCAAATATAAAAGTTTTAACTCGCTGGTACTTAGTACCCGCGCGAGTCCATAAAATGTTTCCCTCTTCCTCTCCACTATGTTTCCGAGGATGCCGGGTTCCTGGCGACATGCTCCACGTGTGGTGGGATTGCCCGAGGTTACGGAGCACATGGAATAGAGTACACCACATGATATTCAAAGTCACCGAACTTAGAATCCCCAGACGAGCGGCTTATGCCCTGCTGGGATCTAGAGTGCCCAAGATTTCTAAACACCTGCAACAACTAATATTTTTTATTTTTCTGGGCACAAAAATGACTATTGCCGCAGCCTGGAAGCAACGAAAGGTGCCCATGAGACAAATCAGAAACAAAATCACGTGGATTATGTCCCAAGAAAAGATGGTGGCATCCCTGACAGACACGGTAACTACGTTTGAAAAGATTTGGGAACCATGGGCTGCTTATGTGGGAATATCCCTTGTTCCGGGATTGACTTAGGCCATGAGGTTGGGGCGTGCCTCTCTGGAGTTCGGCTGCTTCCCCCTCCCCCCTTTTCTCTCTTCCTTTTTCTACTTCCCTCACCTTTCCTTTCTAGCTTCACTCTCTCTGTTCTTTTCTTCTTCCTTATGTTCAGCAGTCTGGGTCAGTTTTATCTTAGATAGGTCCAAATTTGTACTATATTTCTATGCAGTCCTTGACCCACCCGACGATGCTGTGGATTCCTCCCACCTACTCAGCTATGAGGGAGCTTGGACTCTTTAGCCATAACTTAGACTGTAATTACTCTATGCAGTCAGTCCTTCTCCTTATTGTTAACTTAATTGGTGCGTACTTGGTATCACAGCTCCCAGATACATCTCTGTTGTATTTCTCACTCTAGCCTCATCTACGCATTGTCATCAATGTTGGATCTGCTTTATTGTACAACAATCTTATGTAACCCAGATTGCAAATGTTTCGATTGTTATCTTCTTTATGTTCTTGCTTTTGCATTATTAAAATGAAATATTTGAAAGAAGAATGTCTCACTGGAAACAGGAAACTTACTAACAATAAACAGAGATTATGCCGCAAAAAAAAAAAAAATGTAAAGTGACAAACTTTTTTGCGTTAAAAATAATTACTCAATAAGAGCCCATCAGCGAGGGCATTGGAAAAATATATTTAAAACAAAGTTCAAAAAGAGATGTTTAATCTGCCATCCAGTTGTCTTATGGGTGTCCCCACACTCCCAATTTTCAGAGCTTCCACCACCGAAACAAAATGCTTTCCCAGAAGCAGCAAGCTGTGTGTCCACACCTCTGGACATCACTGTGACTGAGGCATTGTACAGATTCTCTTTTGCATGCAATGCTCTAGTCCATTTTGATGTTTTATATACACATGAGAAGATCAATACTGCTTAATCGTTTAATATTATTGAATTGTTTTGATAACTGTATGATATTGTTGAACATATAACATAGTATGCAAATGGTGTTGTTTATATCAATGTTTCCTTTTGAACTCATGTGGTGTGGTGGATTCGACTCCCTGTCCTGTCTGTTGGGCAGGCACATGTTCTCCATGTCCCCATGTCTTATCCATATATGACTGTCTTTCCCCCTGGATGCCCCCTTAGTGATTTACTCTCTAGGATCTCTTAGGGTAGCGTGGGATCACTTTGCCCTCACATTGGCGGGATTGGGCACCTGCACTGGCTGCATGCAAAGTAAATATCTCCTAAACGGTGCATGTTTAGGAGATATTTACAGTACCTATAGGTAAGCCTTAATATAGGCTTACCTATAGGTACAAGTTGTAGAGGAGGGTTTACTTCCTCTTTAAAAAGTCTTCTTGGACTAAAGAATGATTAGCTTTTATGTTGGAATCTGAGAGGGATGAGTGGTTGATTCGTTAAGCAAAAGGCACTCAGTCCACAAAAAAATCTGTGTGTTGTCATCCCTCAATAGGGTGTATTTTACTGTAATAACAGGGTCTTTGATGGGATAAAACATGGTGAAATCAGTATGTATTGCAGATATGCATTGCATACTGCACATTTTTGTGTTTTGCTGTGTTTTATTTTTCTTTTTCTTTGCCTTGCCGTATACTTTAAGGATTAGGGTTTTGATTACTGTAATTATTGGGTTAACATTAGGGTTAGGTTACTGAATATTTGGTTTCATTGATTGGTTTGATTTGGTTTGATATTGATAGCATAGCTGTTGACATGAAAAATAGAATTTATTTCGTTTTGAAGTATTTTTTAAGATAATAGATAGGCTTAGTAGGTTTAAATTCAAAGTACAATTAATGTTAAAGACGAGTGAACTGAACAACGTTTGTTGGTCTTTCAATCAACCCAGTATGAAGATTAAAAACTCTTAACATAGCATCAAATCCCAGTGAAGTCTATAAAAAGCAAATTTTGTAATTTATTTTCCTGCCCTTTTTTAAGGCCTTATATTTAATCTTTTATTTAAAAAAATACATGTGTAACTTAGAGCTTTAATTTGGGACATGCACTAATTTGAAAAAAAGACCATTCGGTGTGGTGAGGGTATTTTTTTTTTTTTTGCAGCCTAAAGGGCAGCATTAAAAATGCACTAAAATTCAAAATGACAAATTCTTTAGAAAATGCTTAAGTGCTGGTTCACATTTGTGCGATTGCGGAGATCGCATGTAATTCAGAGCGCACTGCTCCTAAATTACATGCAATCTCATGTGCGGTGCGAATTTCAGCCATACACTTTGCTGAATTCGCACCGCACCCGCAATAAACACGTACATGAGGCTTTTTTTCATCCGCAGCAGAATCGGATCGCATAGTGTTTCACACTAGTGCGATCCGATTCTGTGTGAACTTGCAGATCGCACTGCGATATGCGATCGCAACTGGGGGTGTTGTTAACTTTTAATTGGCACCCCCTGCGTATCGCATATGGCAGTGTGAACTGCCATTTTGTGCAGATGCGATGCGGGATCACACTGCATATTCGCAGCATTCCCGCATCGCACAAATGTGAACCGGCACTAAAGCTGCACATGAATTTAGAGAGCAGTACCATGCAAATCTTTAAAAGTGACACATTTTGTTTACAAACAGTGGCTGGACAGCTAAGCAGTGGTAGAATTAACACCATGAAATGACAGGTCCCCAGTTGGCTTCTGTTGGTAAACAAACTCCATATTTGGTCAATAACATCACCCAGGATGCCCTGCTGGTTTATTTACAAAGAGCATGCATGCCAGGGGGCCTGATGGGTGCTGAAAGGTGTTTGGGACATCGGTTATCATAGATAGTTTCAAAAATAGCACCTAGGTACTGCACCACAGATTCTCTGAAAGGGGGGTTTGGACCCTACCAGTATCTATGCCTCAGACTCCACTAAATCCTGGTATACCTCTGTGCTTGGCAATCACTCATTACATGCATGCTCCTTTCTCTGACAACTGCTATATCTGTTGGTTATTGTCTCCAGTTTAGGTAATCCCACTGTTAGTGCTACACATTCTCTATGATATGGAGGCCTAACAACTCCCCTAATAAATATCTAAAGCTATTTTTCCACATATATATTATTTATCCCATCCGTCCAGGTTTACACATTTATATACTCGCAGTTTAATTTTCACAAGCACATATAACATTAATAGTATACACACACACTTTCTTCCAAACAAACACATATAATATTAAGACCCTTTACGTTATTTCTTGCCATTTTGAATTTTATCTGGAAATGTTTCAGGTATAAGCTGATTACTATAAGTGCCCTTCTATTAGAAAGGAAATCATTTCGTTTTGAGAAACAACGCTCTGCTAGTTTTCTTGTCTAGCTTTATAAGCTGAATTCCAGCACTAGGTATCATTAAGTACTCCCCTGGTGATCATGATGATGTTTCAAAATGTTAGGCTGTACCCAAGGGGATAGAAGCAGTCATTGCTTTTGCACATACATTATGTGCGGAAAGTGTACATTTGGCAAAAGTGACATTTAATGTTTTGCAGAGATAAAGTCGATTTTCTTTTTATTTTCCCTTGCAACAGAAATGAGATAATTCTTCAGAGTAAACTCCTATTTTTGCTTAGCCTAGTGTCATTACCATGTAAATTGTAAATAGCATCTGTCTAAACTGCAGACTTTCTGAAAATGTAAAATATTTTGGCACAGCTGCTAGGTGTTAAGAATTGGGAAAAACGGGAAAAAAGATGAATCCTCTTTGTCAGTTGCAGAGTATTGGATTTCAAAAATATTTCTAATGGAATGCAAGCAACAATGGGACTTGGAACATGAGTAATAGTTGAAAATAAACAAGATACTTTTGTTTATTCACATAGTGCTAAATGCTATGAAACCTAAAAAAAGAAAAACAGTTTGAGGAAGAGTAGCATAAATATCTTGGGTCTGATGTATTAAACATGGGGTTATACAGACATGTGTTGCCTCTCCTAAGGTAACAAAATTATGTTTGCTTGTTTGTGCTTTTTTACACATATGGATTCACATACATTACAATTAATTTGCTCTAAAAAGCTCTCGTAAAAGAGCCAGCAACTCTAAATCCATATGAAAGATTTATTGGTTACATAGTTACATAGTAGGTGAGGTTGAATAAAGACAATAGTCCATCCAGTTCAACCTGTGTAGGTGTGTGTGGCTGTAATCATCTCACATAGCCCTGAATGTTCTGATCCTTGAGATGTACGTCTAAGAGTCTTTTGAAAGCCACCATACTACCCGCAGAAACCACCTCTTGTGGTAGAGAATTTCACAATCTTGTAGCCCTAACAGTAAAGAACCCCCCACTGGTAAATGGTACATGGTAAAAGAGTATACAAAGGGGCTGACGCGTCTTGGCAAACCACCTTGAACCCAGCAGCAAAATTAGTAAATTTTTCTTCATTAATTTTGGCCAAAAGTTATACTGCTACATATCTTTGGTAAAAATAACCCAAATCAGTGTATATTATCTGGTCTTTGTGAAGTTATAGAATCTACAAGCTATGCCTATCATTGAAAATTGATCACACCTGATGTACTGATGGCTTATCTTATTTCTTGAAACTCTAACAAGCCAGGACAGTACAAATATCCCTCAAATTACCCCCTTTTTGCAAAGTAAACATTCTAAGGTATTTAGTAAGAGCCATGGTGAGTTTTTTTAAGTTGTTATTTTTTCCCACAATTCTTTGCAAAATGAAGATTTTCTTTCAAAAATTGTCATATTAACAGGTTATTTATTTTACATGGCATATGCATACTTGGAACTACACCCCAAAACTCTTTCTGCTACTCCTCCTCAGTATGACAATACTACATGTGTGAGACTTTTTCACAGCCTGGCCACATAGAGAAGCCCAACATGCAGGGAGCACCGTCAGGTGTTCTTGGAACATAAATTACACATCTAATTTCATGACTACCTATTACACTTTTGAAGGCCCTGGAGCACCAGGACAACAGAAACGCCCACAAAATTACCATATTTTGAAAGCAAACACCCCAAAGTATATTCAATGAGGCATAGTGAGTCTTTTGAACATGTAATTTTTTTCCCACAAGTTTTTTGAAAATGTAAACGCATTTTGTAATGCATTTTTTTACACATTTTTGCAGCACTGAGGGGTACTGCTGAGGACATTGATGAACACTAAGAGGGCAATGATGAGCACTAATAAGGCACTGTATTGGCACTTCTGAGCACTGTAGTGGCACTGATGAGCACTTTAGTGGCACTTATGAGCACTCACTGATGGCACTGTAAGGCACTGCTGGGCACTGATAAGCACTCCCTGATGTGCACTCTAGGGCACTGATAATTACTCACTGATGAGCACTGTAGGGCATTGATGAGAACTGTAGGGCACTAATGAGCACTGTAATGGCACCTTAGGGCACTCATGAGCACTGTAGTGGCACCATAAAGCACTAATGGGCACTGTAATGGCACTGATGAGCAGTGTAGTGGCACCGTAAGGCACTGATAGGCACTGTAAAAGCACCATGGGGCACCGATGAGCACTGTAGTGGCACTGATGGGCACTGTAGTGGCACTGATGCACTGTAATGTCACTGATGAACATTGTAGTGGCACTAATAGGCACTGTAGTGGCACTGATGGCAATATAATGGCGCTGATAGACTCTGTGGTGGCACTGATGGCACTGTAATGGCACTGATGGCATTGTAATAACACTGATGGACACTGTAATGGCAATGATGGCCCTGTAATTGCACTGATGGCACTCAGGATCATGCCAGCTCACACTACTGTGGTGTTTCTCCACAGCGCAGCAGCATGAGCTGAACTGGGCATGGTCCAAGTTTGTTGACAAGTGTTCACTCTATCATCTGATGGAGCGATCACGTGGTAAAGATCTGCTTTCATTGGTCCTTTACCTTATCTGTGATGAGCTGGATCCCGTGGACCCGACGATCATGGACACCTCTGGATGCGCACCCAAGTAGAGCGAGCATGGGGTGCCGTCATATGATGGCATCCCAGAACTAGCCGGCCGTGCTGTAGCTGTCATTCTGCTATAGCGCGATTGGCAAGTGGCTAAAGTGTATCTAAGGCTAAAACTTTTTTTAAAGTTGTAAAGGGTTAGAAGCACTGTCGGGTTTTAATTGCTGTCTCTGTCTCAACCTTATAGATTAACTAGTTCAAGATATTGGACATGCTATACATGTTTTATTTTCTAAGGATTTGCAAGACAATATCACAAAAGAAAGTTGTTGTTTGTCCTTAAAAAAAAATAAAATATATATATACTGTATATAGATATACACAGTAGATAGACTGTATATATCTGATATATATATATATATATATATATATATATATATATAGATATATATATAGATATATATAGATAGATATATATATATATATAGATATATATATATCCAAAAAGAGGTTATGTTTGTATTACAAAATAAACAGGTACCTACAGTCTTCATTGGATTTGCTCATGTTGCCGCTCTGAGTTCTACCCTCCTATTAACAACATACATCTGTGCTATACTTTGTAATTTGATATGTACTATTCCATGTTCTATCTTGTTTTTAATATGGATTAATAAATGCTAATTTTTATATATCATTTTCTATTTTTTGAGTTACGGTACCATTAAAATCCCACCAGCCCTCCACCTTTCGTTCTTCCCTTCATTTCTTTCCTTTTTTTCCCCTTTCAGTCTTTTTCTTTATCTCCCCTTCCTTCTCTTCCCCCCTTCCTTCCCCCTTCCTTCCCCCTTCCTCCCCTCCCCCTTTTCCCTTTTTCTTTTTTTTCCCTTACACCCCTCCCCCCCTCCTCCCCTCCCTATTTTTCCCCTCTTCCCTTCCCTCCCCTCGTTCGCTGTTTCCCCCCCCCCCTCTTTACCCTTCACCCATCATTTCCTTCCCTTCTTCCCTTCCTTCTTCTTTTTCCTTTCCCTTTCCTCCCCCTTCTTTTTCCGTCCCCCTCATGTCATCTCCTATTTTTTCCCACTCCTTCTTCATTTCTTCCTACCTTTTTTCTTCTGGTTTCAGGCTTTAGCACCTTAAGCCTTGCTCCAGATTCTTTGGGTTTTCCCGATTTAGATATATATATAGATCCATAAAATGGACCGAAAAATAGTGACCATTACAACTCCACTATTTACAGTTAGTATCATTATATGATTATGCTTATATTAGCTCTCCTCTCTATGCTGTTTTCACAGTTGTCACTTTTCTTGATGCTTGACTAGATCAATACTTACAAAAAGATTAAATGGGGTTAATATATTTACTTATTTTTTTTTTTTAAACTTCAATTTTCTAAATAAATATGTAGTGTTTTTACTCAATTTTGTATTCATACCATGACATACAGTGTATGCAGTTTTTGTTCACTTAATATAGAAATTTGAAATTGTCAGGGTACGCAATGAAATATCCATATCCAAATATTCCAAATAATCCACCTATTCTTTCATTCGCAGTCCTTATAGAACCCTTGCATTCCAAAGCACTGAGGGTTCTCATCAGCCTGATAATGTGTTGAAGTTGCTGATAATATTTTGGTAATACTCCAGATTTCTCTCTGTGTGAGATGACTCTATTCTCTTTTTTTCTTTACAGGCAGCAAAAATGTTATATTTTAGCAGGAAGGAATTATAATGGTGAATATTTCCTGCAGTGTTTTTATTATCTGATTTCTATCTTAACCTGTCCAAAAATTGAACTTAAAAGTGCTTTGTGTGATTAATTTATATTAACATACCATCTGCTGCCTCTGTTAATCGTACAGGTTTTTTCTTTTTTTCTAAGATCTAACAGTGATGAATTGTATCAGAGTGCACAGGTGGCTGTTGGCCGAACATTTAGAATACCTTTTGTAAGGCTGTTCTGCATATCTTTTTACTGTTGTAAGTTATTCTACTGTTTTTAATTAATTTTCCTGTCAATACAATATCATTGTAGTGAAAAAACTGGTCCTACCTTGGCACTCTCCTAAGGACAGTGACCACTGATGGAATGACACTCAAAAATAGGATGGCTGAGTCACAAATGCCACATTTTCTACTGTTTAAAATAAACTGTTTACCATTAAAAAAAATTTTCTTTAAAAATCTCAGCTAGCTGCATTGCAGCATATTAAATCAGGTGACCAGCCAGCTGGATAGAAGGAGCCTGTAATATACAGAAATGCTGTGTATACAAACTATTTACCTGGCATATCCATGTTGGCCTGTTGTCCTCACCCATATGTGCAACAGGCGGCAGACCATTGTACAGAATCATTTATCTCTGAGAGAGTACCTAATGATCTCTGTTCTTCGTGGCTAACCTTTCCTGTTCTGACTTTCCATTGCATTACATTAGGCTTTATCTAAGGCTGGCCATAAATAAGTTACTTTTTTTTTGTTCAAGCAGTGAGTTGCAGCAAAGAAAATGTCTCACTTCCCCCATCCACATCCACACACTCCATGATCTAATGATCGACTTGTGTACAACCAGCCTACCCATACATGGATTGAAATTTGGCTGGTCCCTGCTGAACTGGCTGAAGTTTGATCCATGTATGGCCAGCATTAGACTCCTCCTTTATAATTTGGTTTTGGATTTTTTGTTTCCCTTGGCTTGCCAATGGACTTTGTCTCCTCTGTTCCCTCCTTTACTACACTTACCCATCTGGTTTTAACCTTTAGCCTGTTTGTGATTGTGTTTTGTCTTACTTCTCAAGTATTGTATCATCTCTCTGGTACAAGCCTTAACCTCAAATGTGAAGTAATCTGTTAATATATGATTACCTATAGCGCTTGCTCGAATAAATAATACAGAAAAAAAAAAACCTAACACCATTTTAAATAATCAAAATTGTTAAAGTGCATAAAAATGTAAAATGTCTAAAAACCCCCGTGATCTATTATAAGTGGTATATTAAGAGATGAAACACTTTAAATATAAATTCATATAAATACCAAAAACTGTTATAAATTATTAACGGAAAAATACAAGTTTATAGACAGTGCATAAGGTATATACAGTAGATACTCTCACAAATTTCAATAAAGTTCATGTGCAAAATTTTTTTTTTATAATGTGACTTCTTAGTCTTCATAGACTTCTTATGAAAGTTCAAAATAAAGTGCACAGTGAGTAGTGCTTGGTGCTCCGTGATAGGTTTTCCACTCTATCCCTGGTGTCACTCCTTCTGCTCCACCATGAGAAAATAGAAGAATTTCACACTCACCAGATCACTTGGGTCCTATGTGCCTTACGACACTAAGACTAACAGTGTTAGGACTGTTTTTTTCTGTATTATTTATTCAAGCAAGCGCTATAGGTAATCCTATATTAACAGATTACTTCACATTTGAGCACTCGCACTTTACTATAGCAGCTGCAAACCGCGTTTTATTCATATATTCAATATTTATTTATTTAATTGAAAAATTAGGCATTCACAGGATAAAGAAGTAAGTGTTGGCCATTCCAGGCCCCAAAAATTAGCCCACATGCGTTTACCTGACAGCTAAGAACGTAGTATTCTGTGGCTGAAGGTACATTAGGCATTCACATGATAAAGAAGTAAGTGTTGGACATAAAAGGTTTTCAAAAATTAGCCCACATGGGTTTAACTGACAGCAAAGAACTTAGTTTTTCATGGCTAGAGGTACAGTAGGCATTCACAGGATACATAAGTAAGTGTCGGCCTGTATAGACTCCAAAAATTAGCTCACATGGTTTGAACTGACAGCAAAGAACTTCTTTTTTGATGGCTAGAGGTACAGTAGGTGTTCACAGGATACATAAGTAGGTGTTGGCCTGTATAGGCTCCAAAAATTAGCTCACATGGTTTGAACTGGCAGCAAAGAACTTTGTTTTTGATGGCTAGAGGTACAGTAGGCGTTCACAGGATACATAAGTAGGTGTCGACCTGTATAGACTCCAAAAATTAGCTCACATGGTTTGAACTGACAGCAAAGAACTTTGTTTTTGATGGCTAGAGGTACAGTAGGCGTTCACAGGATACATAAGTAAGTGTCGGCCTTTATAGGCTCCAAAAATCAGCCCACATGGGTTTACCTGACAGCTAAGTACGTAGTTTTTTGTGGCTGAAGGTACATTAGGCATTCACACAGTATACAGAAGTAAGTGTCGGCCTGTATAGGCCCCAAAAATTAGCCCACATGGGTTGAACTGACAGCAAAGAACGTAGTGTATTTGATGGCTGGAGGTACAGTAGGCATTCACAGTATACAGAAGTAAGTGGCGGCCTGTATAGGCTGCAAAAATTAGCTCACATGGTTTGAACTGACAGCAAAGAACTTTGTTTTGGATGGCTAGAGGTACAGTAGGCGTTCACAGGATACATAAGTAGGTGTCGGCCTGTATAGGCTCTAAAATTAGCTCACATGGTTTGAACTGACAGCAAAGAACTTCGTTTTTGATGGCTAGTGGTACAGTAGGCGTTCACAGGATACATAAGTAAGTGTCGGCCTGTATAGGCTCCAAAAATTAGCTCACATGGTTTGAACTGACAGCAAAGAACTTTGTTTTTGATGGCTAGAGGTACAGTAGGCATTGTCAGGATACATAAGTAAGTGTTGGCCTGTATAGGCTCCAAAAATTAGCTCACATGGTTTGAACTGACAGCAAAGAACTTCGTTTTTGATAGTTAGAGGTACATTAGGCATTCACACAGTATACAGTAGTAAGTGTCGGCCTGTATAGGCTCCAAAAATTAGCTCACATGGTTTGAACTGACAGCAAAGAACTTTGTTTTTGATGGCTAGTGGTACAGTAGGC
This sequence comes from Pelophylax lessonae, assembly GCF_965119305.1. Lineage (NCBI taxonomy): Eukaryota > Metazoa > Chordata > Amphibia > Anura > Ranidae > Pelophylax > Pelophylax lessonae. Next base: position 83,342,652 of record NC_138769.1, on the reverse strand, counting down.
ATTCACAGGATACATAAGTAAGTGTCGGCCTGTATAGGCTCCAAAAATTAGCTCACATGGTTTGAACTGACAGCTAAGTACGTAGTATTTTGGGGCTGAAGGTACATTAGGCATTCACACAGTATACAGAAGTAAGTGTCGGCCTGTATAGGCCCCAAAAATTAGCCCACATGGGTTTAACTGACAGCAAAGAATGTAGGTTTTGATTGCTAGAGGTACAGTAGGCGTTCACAGTATACAGAAGTAAGTGGCGGCCTGTATAGGCTGCAAAAATGAGCTCACATGGTTTAAACTGACAGCAAAGAACTTAGTTTTTGATGGCTAGAGGTACAGTAGGCGTTCACAGTATACAGAAGTAAGTGGCGGCCTGTATAGGTGGCAAAAATGAGCTCACATGGGTTGAACTGACAGCAAAGAACTTAGTTTTTGATGGCTAGAGGTGCAGTAGGCGTTCACAGTATACAGAAGTAAGTGGCGGCCTGTATAGGCAGCAAAAATTAGCTCACATGGGTTGAACTGACAGCAAAGAACGTAGTGTATTTGATGGCTGGAGGTACAGTAGGCATTCACAGTATACAGAAGTAAGTGACAGCCGGTATAGGCTGCAAAAATTAGCCATTCAATGGACATGAAATGCCTTTTATGCCGCTGTATTTAGCGAAGACAAGGACCAGGAATTGTTGTGGGTGGATGGCGGTCTGGCAGATATTTGTGGCCTGTGATGAGGAATTTCAATGAAACATGGTCTACTGGTGGTCACATGTGTTGAATTCCTCAGAGATCCATGCCTCGTTTATTTTTATAAATGTGAGGTGGTCTACACTGTCATGAGCTAGGTGAGTGCGCTTATCGGTCACACTCCCCCCTGCTGTGCTGAACGTCCTTTCGGACAGGACACTGGACAGGGGGCAAGCCAACAGTTCCATTGCAAATTGTGCAAGCTCTGGCCAGAGGTCAAGCCTGCCCACCCAGTAGTCCAGGGGTTCATCACTCCTCAGAGCATCCACATCGGCCGTTAATCAGATGTAGTCGGACACCTGTCGGACATCTTTTTTTATGCTCCAACATTTGAGCCACATAAGTCTGCCTTTTTCTAGAACAACATGACGATGGCATCATGGAAGGTGGAGTGTTGGACAACTGTGAGGAGACAGGAGAAGGAGAAGGAGAAGAGGCTGGACGGTGAGAGCATGGAGTGTGGCTTTGTGGGTTCTGACGGTGTTGCTCCCACTGGGCTTGGTGATGGGATTTCAGGTGCCTTCTTAAGGCAGTTGTCCCTAGGTGAGTGTTGGGCTTCCCGCGACTTATGCGTTGACTGCAAAGGCTGCAGATGGCAACACTGGTGTCAGCAACGGACACATTAAAAAAAGCCCACACTGCGGAGCCATGTGCCGGCATCCTGGGAGCGCCAGATGTGACTGTACATGGTTGATGGCTCGCTCCTGATACATTTGCAGTCTGCTTTGTACCTCTTGTGCAATGCAAGTTCTGCCTGCCTCTCCTCCCTATCTGCCGGTCTGTCAGTCTGCCAGTTCTACAAATAATTGGCCAGTAACTGTTGTCACTGTGTGTAGCACAGTTATCACTGCAAAAGAGGCCAAATTTTTGCAGGACTAAAATACAATCTTAGAAAAGTATACTGTTAAATAACACCTCAATTCAATCTGTGGTATTGTATTGGGGGGCCACAGGTTTATCACAACAGTTCTACAAATAATTGGCCAGTAACTGTTGTGACTGTGTGTAGCACAGTTAACACAGCAAAAGAGGCCAGATTTTTGCAGGACTAAATCACACTCTTAGAAAATTATACTGTTAAATAACACCCCACTTCAATATGTGGTATTGGGGGGGCATTGGTGTATCACACCAGTTCCAAAAATTGGCCAGTGAGTTTGGCGCTGTGTGTACCAGACTTCACTCAGCAAATGAGGCAATATTGTTGCATGACACAAATACACTTGAAAAAGTTTACTCAGATAACACCCCACTTCAATATGTGGTATTGGGGGGACACAGGTTTATTACACCAGTTCTACAAATATTTGGCCAGTAACTGTTGTCACTGTGTGTAGCACTGTTTACACAGAAAGAGGCCAAATTTTTGCAGGACTAAAATACACTCTTAGAAAATGATACTGTTAAATAACACCCCACTTCAATATGTGCTATTGGGGGGGGGGGCATTGGTGTATAACACCAGTTACAAAAATTGGCCAGTGAGTTTGGCACTGTGTGTACCAGACTTCACTCAGCAGACGAGGCAATATTGTTTCACGACACAAATACACTTGAAAAGGTTTACTCAGATAACACCCCACTTCAATATGTGGTATTGGGGGGGGGGCATTGGTGTATCACACCAGTTCAAAAAATTGGCCAGTGAGTTTGGCGCTGTGTGTACCAGACTTCACTCAGCAAATTAGGCAATACTGTTGCATGACACAAATACACTTGGAAAAGTTTACTCAGATAACACCCCACTTCAATATGTGGTATTGGGGGGGGGGGCATTGGTGTATCACACCAGTTCAAAAAATTGGCCAGTGAGTTTGGTGCTGTGTGTACAAGACTTCACTCAGCAAACGAGGCAATATTATTGCATGACACAAATACACTTGAACAAGTTTACTTAGATAACACCCCACATCAATATGTGGTATTAGGGGGACACAGGTTTATTACACCAGTTCTACAAATAATTGGCCAGTAACTGTTGTCACTGTGTGTAGCACTGTTTACACAGCAAGAGGCCAAATTTTTGCAGGACTAAAATACACTCTTAGAAAATTATACTGTTAAATAACACCCCACTTCAATATGTGGTATTGGGGGGGCATTGGTGAATCACACCAGTTAAAAAAATTGGCCAGTGAGTTTGGTGCTGTGTGTACCAGACTTCACTCAGCAAATGAGGCAATATTGTTGCATGACACAAATACACTTGAAAAAGTTTACTCAGATTACACCCCACTTCAATATGTGGTATTGGGGGGACACAGGTTTATTACACCAGTTCTACAAATATTTGGCCAGTAACTGTTGTCACTGTGTGTAGCACTGTTTACACAGAAAGAGGCCAAATTTTTGAAGGACTAAAATACACTCTTAGAAAATGATACTGTTAAATAACACCCCACTTCAATATGTGGTATTGGGGGGGGGGGCATTGGTGTATAACACCAGTTACAAAAATTGGCCAGTGAGTTTGGCACTGTGTGTACCAGACTTCACTCAGCAGACGAGGCAATATTGTTTCACGACACAAATACACTTGAAAAGGTTTACTCAGATAACACCCCACTTCAATATGTGGTATTGGGGGGGGGCATTGGTGTATCACACCAGTTCAAAAAATTGGCCAGTGAGTTTGGCGCTGTGTGTACCAGACTTCACTCAGCAAATGAGGCAATACTGTTGCATGACACAAATACACTTGGAAAAGTTTACTCAGATAACACCCCACTTCAATATGTGGTATTGGGGGGGGCATTGGTGTATCACACCAGTTCAAAAAATTGGCCAGTGAGTTTGGCGCTGTGTGTACCAGACTTCACTCGGCAAACGAGGCAATATTGTTGCATGACACAAATACACTTGAAAAAGTTTACTCAGATAACACCCCACTTCAATATGTGGTATTGGGGGGGACACAGGTTTATTACACCAGTTCTACAAATATTTGGCCAGTAACTGTTGTCACTGTGTGTAGCACTGTTTACACAGCAAGAGGCCAAATTTTTGCAGGACTAAAATACACTCTTATAAAATGAAACTGTTAAATAACACCCCACTTCAATATGTGGAATTGGGGGGGGGGGCATTGGTGTATCACACCAGTTCAAAAAATTGGCCAGTGAGTTTGGTGCTGTGTGTACCAGACTTCACTCAGCAAATGAGGCAATACTGTTGCATGACACAAATACACTTGAAAAAGTTTACTCAGATAACACCCCACTTCAATATGTGGTATTGGGGGGGCATTGGTGTATCACACCAGTTCCAAAAATTGGCCAGTGAATTTGGCGCTGTGTGTACCAGACTTCACTCAGCAAACGAGGCAATATTGTTGCATAAGACAAATACACTTGTAAAAGTTTACTCAGATAACACCCCACTTCAATATGTGGTATTAGGGGGGGGGCATTGGTGTATCACACCAGTTCAAAAAATTGGCCAGTGAGTTTGGTGCTGTGTGTACCAGACTTCACTCGGCAAACGAGGCAATATTGTTGCATGACACAAATACACTTGTAAAAGTTTACTTAAATAACACCCCACTTCGGTGTGTGGTATTGGGGGGGGGGGCAATTGGTCTATCACACCAGTTATAATACATTATAAGTGCTTTTGTCACTGTGTGTAGTGTTGCTGCAGAAACGCTCAGTCTCACCACCACACCTGTCACAATGCTGCACAGTGCACAATAATACTACTAATCCACTATAATATGCTTTCTACAAAGTATATTATACTGTGGATTATCCCCCTCCCCCACCCCCCACCCCTTTTTAGTGCACTGCACAGCAATACCAAAAAATTTGCAGCCCTTTAAATGACTTTTGTGGACATTAACAGAGCAATTTGTGTCACTGCTGACAATCTCTAACTGCCCCTATAGGGATACCTCTCCCTATACTAAAGAGACTGTAATAGACCCTATAATGACATTGGAGCACTTTAAATGACTTTTGTGGACATTGTGGGTAAAGTGAGGTAAAGTGGCGCTGCCTAATATAAAGTGCTAAAAAAGTAAAAAATATTCAAGTTTAAAGTGCTATAGTGTTAATTGAAAACACAGTATCAAAAAGAATTATTAAAAAATAAATATAAAAAATGTTCTCCTGTTGGAGTGTAATAAAGTGTTCGAGTGCAAATAGTAAATAAAGAATAGTGCCAATAAAAAGAGTGTATATAGAGAATATAAGTGTGTGACAGCACACTTAATATGGTGTGTGTTTTAACCGATATATATAAGTAAACCGTGCAGTAAAATTATAAAATCACATCTATCCTGATGGTAAATGAATATAACAAAAAATATAGCAAAAAATAATGCTCATGCAGTGAGATAATAGTCCCAAAAACAGCAAAAACCAAAAACAGCAAATCAACAGTCTTTCTCTTGCTGAGTGATTCAGTGATGTGAAAAAAATATATATATTCAATAGTCGGTGAACAGCAGCAATTTCGGTGACATTAAGGTGCTTCAAAACCTTTTGGGGTGATGTAAGTGGTGAGTGAGACACACAGGTGCACCCCTCCAATTGCTCCCGCACTCACCGGAGGTATGCACCCCTACAGGGGTAACAAGCCTTATTGCAGCGTGGTCCGTGAGGCTCCTGAGGGAGGGGGAAGGGGGATGTCCCCCTGTTGTGCCAGGGAATAGGATCTCCTTTTCAAATGAGGTTGATGATGATATGTGAAGAAGAATAATATACCGATATAGTGATGTACCGTTTAGGATAAACTTTATTCCAAATGTATAAAAGCAGGTACTCACATTGTGAGGTTATGAACGAGTTAAATCAGGAATCCTTTTCACCTCACAAAATATAGCTAAAATCCACTATTCTGCAAATGGGCTGTTTGTTTCATTTCATAAGTTACTGATAATTTGGCAAGGCTTATGTCAATAAGCCGATATTGACTTATAGAGTCAGTTTGACCTGAAAGCTGCAGAGATGGTGGATTTTAGACCCTGCTAGTTCCACAGTCTGTTAATAATTACTGTTTAATATCATGAGATGTCCATGCTCTTACTCTATTGCCCAACTCATACGCTGGAATGATATTATTGGTTAAAATATCTTTACCGATGCCTTTGATTACTGTGATTTGATAAGAGCCTATGCATTTGATACGTCACTGTTAATATAAAATATACGTCCATATGCTATGGAACCGAAGATACAGCGCTCACCCATAGTGTCTCCATCTGCTTCCCCTGCTCCCTGTAAACTCTGTCCACCTCCACCTCCCTGTCCGCCTCCCTCATATGCCCCCATGTATCCCAATATCTCACAAACACTTGCACGGGCCAGGGATGATGAGCTGATTCAAATCGGCGCCCTCACCCTGGGGGGTCAAGAGCGTCCAGCCCCACAACCACAAGCAATTCAGGCACAGGAACCTTCACAGGAACCTGCCTCATCACAGAGTGTGATGAAAGAACCTGATGAGGTAAGTAGTGAGGATACTGTGATGATTGAAAAGGCTACGCTGGATGAATTGACAAAAAGTGTGGGAGCAACCTGGACCGAGGTAAGTGCACCAGAGGCTAGTGTTGAACGTTCCAGGGCAGCAAAGACAAAGGCTATAGTGAAACTTCAAGGGTATACCAAAGGAAGTAAGGTGAAAAGTCGTCCTCCCAGCCCTGAGCTGGAAGCAAAGGAAGCCGTCCTCTTAGCAACGGAGAAAGAGGGCCACTATCCTTTCCTAGTCATGGGTAATCAGTTAATTCTCAAACCATTGGACATGGATGAATTAGATAACATCATTGCCAAAGCGCCTAAACCTCAAGCCAGCCCCACTGCCTGTATAAATTATTTAAAAAGAGCCTGCAAAGGAAGACAGTACACTCAGGAAGACATGAGAATTATAATAGATGGCCTGATGGGTTTTGATGAGGGGACTGATTGGAATTGGGCATCTGTTAAGTCTATAAGCACCGTACAGTCAGCAGCTACAGCAGCTGCTGATTATAAACTTAACTCTGAAGATGGAAGGAAGGAGATGTGGACGGAGTTAGAAAAAGAAATGACACGGGTATTTAAGAGTAGATCCTCTCTCCCCACAGCTGTGGCATGCAAGCAGAAGAATAAGGAGGAAGTGATAGATTTTCTTAAAAGGTTTTCGAAAGTGTGGAAGGAAGAGGCAGGTCTGCCCACAGAGGGAGAAATGGAAATGATATTTGTACAGACATTTGTTGCCTGCTTGAAGCCGGAGTATGCACTCGTAGTGAAACAATCGATTCCGGAATGGCCTAATCTTGTTGCGAAGGTTTTTGCTTCAAAGATTATAGAGAGAGATGCTGCAGGATGTTATGAGTTAAAAGGGTCTACAACCCTCATGTACCAAAATGGGTCGCTTAACAGCAACCAAATGCATGCCCAGCCACAGGATAATAATACCAGGAATAGTCAGAGGTGGGGAAGAGGAGGAAGGGGAAGATACCAAGGCTCAAGAGGAGGGGTTCAGCAGGGAGGAGGTAGACGCACTCATTGTTTCAACTGTGGCCAAGAAGGCCACTGGAAGAACCAATGTCCTCAGCCTCCAAATCAACCACAACCCTACACACAGCAGCAAACATTTCACCAACCACAGCAGGCCCCGCAGACACGAGGACCCCCTTCTCAATCTTCTGTGCGTTTTCCCATTCAGTGGGGGCCACATCAACACCAGGCCTGAAGATGCCCGGAAGGCATTTCCCCAGCATTCACGCTTCTCTCTGACCATTATTCCAAAAACCCCCTAGTGTCACTCATGGTTGATGGCAAGATATATCCATTTCTCGCAGACTCAGGGGCTATGAGCTCAGCCTTCTCAGGGGATATGTACAGGGGTGAGAGACAGATTGCTGCACCTTCCATGGGAATAAATGGGATACTGACCAAAACTTACAAAACACCACCTCTCCCAGTTGCAGACATGACAACAGGCCAAACACTTTTGTGTCATTCATTCAAAGTCATTCCTTGCTGTCCAGTGAATTTTTTAGGGAGAGATTTGATGGGGTTGCTGGAAATGTGTATTTCCATCGACCGGAAAGGAGGAGTTTCAATTGAATCACCTTTCTTCGCACTGTCAATAATGGTTCCTGGGACGGACATTTTCTTGGCCTCAGGCCAAGAAACTCTGACCCCTGGAAACAGTCATTTAGATGAGATCTCATCCATATTTCCTCCTGATCATCCTGTATGGGCCAAAAGCAATCTGGATGTAGGACACATTCTATGCACCCCTTACAAAGCCAGACTGAAACCAGGAACATCCCCTATATACCACAAACAGTACCCTTTGTCAAAAGAGAAGATAGAGGGGATTGCCCCTGTGGTAAAACATTTCCTGGAGAAGGGGATATTGAAACCAGTCATATCTCCTTATAATATGCCAATCAATCCTGTGAAGAAGAGTGATGGATCTTACAGGTTTGTTCAAGACCTAAGAGCCATTAATAATTTGGTGATCCCCATTGCCCCAATTGTACCTGACGTACCATCTCTTATCACCTCAATACCTGCTGATGCAACTTTTTTTTCTGTCATTGATTTGGCAAATGCATTTCATTCCTGTCCTGTGGATGAGGAAACACAATTACTACTAGCTTTTTCCTTTCTTAGGCGCCAACTAACTTGGGGGCGTCTAAGTCAAGGATTCATCGATTCACCGGCAGTTTTCTCAATAGCGTTACAAGCTACGCTCCAGGGTTGGGCACCTTGCCATGGTTCCGTCCTCCTTCAATATGTCGATGACTTATTGTTGACAAGTCCCACCAGGAGTTCATGTGTAAATGACTCAATTTCACTGCTTGAACACTTAGCTCAGACAGGTCACAAAGTGTCTAGAAAGAAATTGCAATGGTGTCAGGAAACTGTTGAATACTTGGGTTTTACTTTGTCTCATGGTGAACGCAAAATCAGTCACAAGAGAGCTGCGGCTCTCGTGGGTTTGGGGCGCCCACAGACTAAGAATGACATGCTGAAATTCTTAGGAATGGCTAGCTATCTGAGACAATATATAAGCCAAAGCGCTTATTATGACAATATCTTGAGACAAGCCACTCTGTCTGATAATCCTGACTTTATCAAATGGTCTGATGAAATGGTTGATGCTTATGTGTATCTTAAAACTTCAATGGTTACAGCTCCTGGCTTGGGACTTCCTGATTATTGTAAAATGTTTCATCTGTTTGCGAGGGACAACTGTAAAACCATGGCTGGGGTCCTAACACAGGAGCATGGAGGCAAACTGAGGCCTGTTGCTTTTTTTTCTAAGGTAGTACCTGTTCCTGTCCAAGGAATGCCAGCATGTCTGAGAGCTTTGGCTGCTTGTGCCATGGCAGTGGAAATGGCTACGTCATTTACATTGGGTTATCCCCTGACGTTACACACTACACATCAAATCTTGTTCCTGGTGAGGAATTTGCACACACAGCACATGTCTGCTCAACGGCTCAGTGGATATGAAGTTATCCTTCTGGGTAACCCTTCCCTGACAATTGCATACAGCCCTCCCAACTCAGGCCCAGCCCCCATTCTCAATGCCATGTTGAGTTTACAAAAAGAAGGCGATGAGTTGCCTCCCCTGCATGATTGTATTGAAGTCATTCATCAGGATACCTCCCCAAGGGCAGACATGCTTTCTTCCCCTATGGAGGGGGTGCAGACTGTCTTTGTGGATGGCTCCTGTTCTCGCCCGAATGACAACACTTATCATGCAGGGTATGCTGTGGTACAGCTGCCTGACATAGTTCTGGAAGCTAAACCAATTCCTTATCAGTCTGCTCAAGCAGCAGAACTGATTGCATTGACACGGGCATGCCAGATTTTTGAGGGACAGGAAGTGAACATTTACACTGACTCCAAGTACGCATTCTCAACAGCGCATGATCACGGACTCATATGGAAGAGAAGAGGCTTTATAGCAGCCGATGGGAAGGCAATATCACACTCATCCTTGGTGGATGACTTACTGTCATCTATTCAGCTCCCATCCAGAGTAGCTATCATTCATTGTAAAGCACACACTCATGGCAAGGACTCGATTGCAAGAGGGAATGCTTTGGCAGATGCTACTGCAAAAGCAGCTGCCAGTGCTGGCCAAGCTTTTGCACAGCTCCCTCTTTTAGTGCCCCCATCCCTGCCTTGGGACCAAATACTTCAGGATCTCCAGGCCTTTGCAACCAAAGAGGACATGGACTTTTGGGTTTCACAAGGTTTGGAGCTGGACCCTGATACAGGGCTCATCTCCAAAGAGGGGAGACCTGGTATCCCACAGAGTAGTGCAGTTTTGTTCATTTCACAGTATCATGGTGTAGGACACAGGGGATGGAAAGTCACAGCAGAACTGATAGCCAAAGACTTCTACATTTTGCATCTTCCCTCACTCTGCAAGACATTTGTGGCCCGATGTATTGAATGTATTAGGAACAATCCTAACATTCCCAATAAGCCCTCACATGAACATCTACAATATCCTACCTCACCTTTCACACATTTACAGATCGACTTCACTCACATGCCCAAAGTAGGAAAAAGGCAAGAATTTCTTCTTGTTATCACAGATATGTTTTCGCGTTGGTTGGAATGCTTTGTGACGACCAGAGAAGACGCAAAAACTGTAGTTAAGGTTTTAACTCAGGAAGTGATTCCAAGATGGGGATGCCCGGTCCAGATAAACTCTGACAATGGACCGGCATTCGCATCTAAAGTTTGCCAGGAGCTTGTGAGACTACTCCAGATTGACTGGAAGTTTCACATTCCTTATCATCCACAGAGCTCAGGGATAGTGGAAAGAATGAATAGAACGATAAAGGACAAACTTAGGAAGGCCACAGGAGGTACTTACCACAAGTGGAAGAATTCACTGCCCGCTGTTCTGGCTGAGATCAGAATGACCCCCTCAAAGAGTACTGGTCTTTCCCCATTTGAGATCTTAATGGGTAGACCGTTTCCTACTCCTTGGACAAAGAAGCCCCTGGTGATAGAAAGAGGGGATCTAGAGCAAATACAGGAGGAGTATTGTAAAAATCTGATTGAGAAATTAAACAGCATCCATGGCAATGTGGCTCGCACTCTCCCTCTCTCTCCACAGGAACCAACCCATTCCTTGGTACCGGGCGATGCAGTGGTCGTTAAACAGCTGAATCGGAATAAGAAGCAAGAGTTCCCCTTTGGACCGCCAACCACCGTGATTGCCGTGACCCGGACCGCTGTGTTGACAGAACAAGCTAACACCTGGATCCACGCAAGTAGAGTGAAGAAGATTCCCCCCAGACCTGAGAAGCAAGACACAGATACAGGAGGTGAAATAGGTGTTGCAAGGCCTCGAAAAGTGAGTGAAGTAGGTGTTAAAATCTCTGAAGAAGATGTCCTCAATTCTCTTACCCCAGAATTCTGGGAAGGCAACTTGCGGACTGTTTCTTCTAGTGCTGACAGTGTTCATGCCAACATGGATCATTACTAACTGTATATACCATCCAGAAGACTTGGGGGTGTTCCGCTTCGTTTGTGGAACTCCCAGTATCAACACCAGGAATAGAAGAGAAATTGCTTATAATGATGTAGAAATATTTAATGAAAGAATGGTATTGCTTAAGCTAAAGTATATGTATGCACAGAAATCAGGATATGATAAGTGTTGGATCTGTAGTAAGTTACACCCCAGCTCTGCTAGAATTCCTTTAATAGCTTCCCCTTTAAGAGCAGTTCCTTTCCTTAATGGTATCCCTCCCATGGTTTTGTCTAATATCTCCGCAATCTACAATAATGACACTGTCTCTTTTCACATAGTCAGTAAAACTCACTCTCCAGACTGGTGTTTCAGATTAGGAAATGTAAACAATGAGGGAAGAGGAGTATGTAGTGAATCCAAGTTAAATTTCTCCCTAGATGTAAATATGACATCAGTATTTACCACTCAGGATGCAGAACTAAATAGAACCATGTATAAACTCATGATTGAGGATAATAACCCCGCTTTAAGGAAGGTTATTGCTCTCCTAGCTTTAGCAGGAATTTCCACTTATGCACAAAGGGTCTTAAGCAGACGCCCTTTCTCACTTGGGAATAGCACATATATTTGCTGTGGGAAAGTTTGTTACCCTTGGATCCTCATAAGAGCAGAAGGGTGGTGTTATTTGGCCCATGTAATACCTGTACTAGGAGTGTTGGCAGGAGAAGAAGGAAAACAGCAATATCACTTAGAAGCAGGCCCTCATCCCAAATATCCACTTAGACACAAGGAGAAGCGTGATCTGTTTACACAGGCTGACAAAGTATGGACATGGTTTCCGTCCTGGTTAGGCTGGGGCATGGAGATGATGAATAGGTTGAATAATTACTCAAGTATATTAGATGAGATAATTGAGAGAAATGCAGAAGACATTAAACTTTTAAGTGTGGAACAGAGAGCAATTAGGAAACAGCTAGAAGTTCAGAATCTAGCCATTGAATCTATGAGTGCAGCATTGACAGGACTGTGTGAGATGACAGAAGACTATGAATGTTGTACATGGATATATAATACAAGTTTTGAAATTCCAGATTATTATGACGTTATTAGTAAGCATAGGAAAGAGGTCACCAACCTCCAAGAAAAAGCCAGGAAAATTGCTGAGGAAGGTTGGAACCCCTTCAAGGGGTTGGGTGGCCCTGGAGACATCTTTGGAGGGATTTTTCAATGGTTTAAGAAAGTTGGCGCTTTGATATTGATGTGTTTACTTTTCCTTCTCTTTCTCTATCTAGTATGGAGATTTGTTGTTTTTCTAATTAGTAGAGTTAGTAGGAGACACCACCCTGGGTCTCAATAGGAAATTACTTTGTAATTTCATTTGGAAGAGGGGATTGTGAGGTTATGAACGAGTTAAATCAGGAATCCTTTTCACCTCACAAAATATAGCTAAAATCCACTATTCTGCAAACGGGCTGTTTGTCTCATTTCATAAGTTACTGATAATTTGGCAAGGCTTATGTCAATAAGCCGATATTGACTTATAGAGTCAGTTTGACCTGAAAGCTGCAGAGATGGTGGATTTTAGACCCTGCTAGTTCCACAGTCTGTTAATAATTACTGTTTAATATCATGAGATGTCCATGCTCTTACTCTATTGCCCAACTCATACGCTGGAATGATATTATTGGTTAAAATATCTTTACCGATGCCTTTGATTACTGTGATTTGATAAGAGCCTATGCATTTGATACGTCACTGTTAATATAAAAGAGCAGTGATTCTAAATAAACCTCGGACTTGATGTGACAACTCAATGCGTGTTCTAGTGGTCACTTCAGGTCTCCAGCGCTGACTGAGGCCCTCTACTGGTCAATCAAGGGAAAACCCAATAATTACCTAACACACATTAGATCAGTAATGACGGACATCTAAAGCAGTAGGGGCCGCGAGTCCCTCGCTGGCGGGCGCTTCTGGAATGCTGTGTGCTTCAGCGACCGGATCTGCGTTGCAGTGGGGCGGAAGTGATGTTATCGCGCACGACGCGTTTCGTCAGAGCTGACGTCATCAGGTGCGTGAATAGCGTCGCCTCCGCTGCCTATTTGAATAGGCTGGTTGCCAGGTGACCGGACCATTCAACCAATTGGAATAAGAGGGGAATTGGATAAGCAGTAACCGGGCAGAACTATCATGAGCTCTATGTCCCGATGTGTTTGTGGTAAATAAAAATCACCATGCCCTCAGCCAATTGGAAGAAAGGCAAAGGGATTGTAATTTGTTACCGGGCAGAGTAGACAACTCCTTATACGTCCCGATGAGTGTATAAAAAATATGGTGAACGATGTGTTTGAAAACTGTTGCGGAGTCAAAATGAATTATATTTAGTGTTTAAATAAATTTAATAAATAAATTAATAAATTAAAATTAAAATTAAAAGGGATAGTAATGTCAAAACTGACATGAGACTGAAAGACTATGTATATGTATGCAAGGATGGTATTTAAACAGAGTGTTGTACTCACAGGGGTGAGAAGTAATCAATTCACTCTGGGAACAGTATTAAATTGAAGATGACCTCAAATTGAGAGTAATACGTTGATTACTCACAGGCATAGGTAAAATGCAGCGTAATAGGAAAAATTGTTTTATTTAATAATAAAAAACTACGTGGACTAAAAATGATTTCATAAAAAATATATATTAAAATACTTTTATATATATATATATGCATATTGGAATCTATAAATATGGACACTATATATAAAAGGTCAGATAAATATATGTGCGAAAAAGTGCATTGAAAACATGCATCTATGTGAAAAAATGTGTTATATGTCTGTATAAGGTGTTGATAAGTAGAAGAATATATTATTTAAGTGGGCATATTGGTGATGTCAATTTTGTTCGGTCCTGTAATCTGGTGATCCAGGTCCCACACAAAAAATGTCCCACTTTGCCAAACTGCTTACAAACATTATTAAATCACATATAGGAACCAATAAATTTGCACAAACAATATACATGAATATTACAGTGTAAAAAAATTGTCTAATAAGTATGGTAAATTTAACATGGTAGATCATAAGAAAAGGCAAAAAATAAAACGTACATATTGGCATGGGTGAGGATATATAATGTGAACTAATAGGTCTATATTGGTAAAGAGTGTTTCCATATTAAGGTATGACCTAGTCTATCCATGGTTCACTCTGGGAAAAAAATATATATTAAATTATTTTGTTCAGATATATTAAAATTTCTTCAAATGTCAAACGGAAAAAAACCAAGATACTGACAGGAAGGAAGGAGGAAGGGGGAAAAAAGGAGAGAAAGACCAAGGGATGGGGCATGGGTCTAGTGGTTGGAGATGAAACAATTTAAATCTATATCGCGATTCATGCCCCTGGGCTGCAATGATCCCAATTGGTAGATCCACTTAGTCTCGTTTTGTGAGATCTTTCTAGTCTTGTTCTCCCCCCTCCAATGTGCATTGATGGTATCTATACCATAAAAAACAAGGCCCTTTGGGTTTTTTTGATGGACATCTCGAAAGTGCCTGGATAGGCTATGTTTTGGAAAGCCTACTTTGATGTTGCTTATGTGCTCCCTAATGCGGACGGCCAAAGGTCTAGTGGTCCTGCCCACATATTGTAGCCCACAAGGGCATTCAATCACGTATGTGACGTGAGTCGTGTGGCAGGTGATGAGTTTCCTAATTTGGAAAGACTTTCTGTTGGCGAAGGATCTGAACTGAGTGACCTTTTTGGTTTGTGTCGGGCAATTTTTGCAGCCTATACACTTCCGACATCTGATGAAACCCTTCATATCCGGGAAAATCTTTACCTGTCTTGGGGGGTCCACAACATTATGTACTAGCTTGTTTCTTAGTGAGGGAGCTTTGCGGTAAATAAAACAGGGTTTATTTGGTAAAATCTGAGATAAAATTCTATCAGACTTTAAAATTGGCCAATATTTTTTTTAATTTTTTTTCTATTGATCTGTATTGATTGTTAAAACCCGTTATAAAAGCACTGTCGAAACGATTATTTTCATTCTTATTCTTGGTAATCAATAGGTCATTCCTCGGCATATTTTTGACTTGGTTCTTGGTTTTTTCTAAGGTACTTCTGTCATAACCTTTTTCCACAAAACGTTTAGTTAATTTCTCAGCTTGAATTTCATAGTCTTCAAATCTGGTACAATTGCGTCTCATCCTCATGTATTGTCCTTTTGGAATGTTTTGTTTCCATTTCGGATGATGGCAACTGGATGTTGGAATATAGCCATTTTTGTCTGTAGGTTTAAAAAAGGTTTTAGTGTATAAATGGTCACCTTCTTTTAAAATCTGTAGGTCTAAAAAATCTATTTTTTCTTTATCATATGTGCCTGTAAATTTGATACCAAATTGGTTTTTGTTAAGATCGTTTAAAAAGGTGTCCAACGTTTCCTGCGTCCCATCCCACTTTAAAATAATATCATCGATATAGCGATGGTAAAAACGAAGATGTGGGTGGTTTTTCTGGTATATCAACTCCTCTTCTAACATGTCCATAAAGACGTTAGCCACGCTGGGGGCATAACGAGCCCCCATAGCAACTCCTTTCGTCTGTACATAGTAGGATTTGTTGTGCCAGAAGTAGTTGTGGGACATGGCTAATTTTAGCCCTTCCAATATGTATTGTATCTGAGCCTGTTTGAGGTCAGTATTAGCAAATAATGCTCTACTTATGGCTTCTAGACCATCCTCTTGTCTTATACTTGTGTACAGTGAGTTAGCGTCTATGGTGGCGAGGTACCAATTGCTTTCTATCTCGAGGTCCTGTAATTCCTTAATAAGTTGTGTGGTATCTTTGAGGTATGACTTCCCTTTACTTACTAGGGGCTGAAGGAAATTATCTAGGTATTCGCCTAACCTAGAGTAAAGGGAGTCAATCCCGCTGATTATGGGGCGGCCTGGTGGCTTGTCCAATCTTTTGTGTATTTTTGGGAGGTAATATATTACCGGAAGTTTGGTAGATCTGGGGAGTAGTTATGCTGCTTCTTTCTCAGTTAATATACCCAGGTCTTCTCCCTTTTTGATATATTTTTCAAATTTTTTCCGATATTCCATTGTAGGATTTTTCTTTAATTTCTTGTATGTATCTGGTACTGTTAAAAGGTTGTTAATTTCCTCCTCATAATCCTGCTTCTTCAAAATAACCAGACCGCCTCCTTTGTCTGCTGGGCGTATCACTACGTTTTTCTTCTCTTCAATAGTTTTGATGTTCTCCCAGATTTTGTCGTTTTTGTTATTGTAGATCTTTAATTGTTTAATATCATGCTCTACCATCTTTTTGAAAGCTTGTACGCATTCATTATTTGGAACTTTAGGGTTAAAAACTGATCGGTTTCTTAAATTAGTGTGTTTAAAAACATGTTTTGAGGTCGTTCTCTGTTCCCCTTTTAATTTAAAAATTTTTTTAATGTTTAATTTCCTTAAAAACTTTTGTACGTCGATGTAGGCCTCAAATTTGTCCAAATTCTTGGTGGGGGCAAACTTGAGACCCAGATCTAAAATACATAATTCCTCTTGGGTAAAATTGACGTCACTTAAGTTAAAAATTCCAGAACCTAGTACTCCCTTCTTCGTTTTCTTCTGGCCACCTCGTTTGCCTCTGGTCCTCCTCCTTCTTCCCAATGGCTGTTCCATGCGTTCGGCCTCCCAAAGTTCTGGTTGTATGGGTTGGGATTCCTCCATCCTCTGTACTGGGGCATTCTTTGTTGTTGGGTATAACCCCCTGTTCTTTGGCTGTCTTGTGGGCCTCTCCACCCTTGTCTCCGTGGTGGATTGTGCCAGCCTAATTGTCTGGGGGGTCGTCCACGGCTCCTCCTCTGAAAAAAACCCCCTTGGTCTCTAAAACCTTGGTAGTTATCATAAGTTCTTGTAGCTTGTGTTCTACTCTCTCTCAGGGGTGAGAATCTGTTGAAGGTATTAACCGAATATCTGGGAGGTCCGAAATTTTGGAATGGTGGTTTTCTGTATCTGGTCTCCCCAGGGGTAATTTGTTGGTGTTCAAAATTACCTCTGCTCCTTCTCGGGGTGTAGTCAGGGTTCTCTTCATTCCTTCTTGGAGTATAATCTAAATTTCCTTTCATAGGTCGAAATGTGAAAGCCCTTGGGGTCCTAGGAGTAGGTGTTTCGGGGTCTTCTTCTTGATCATCATCGTCTTCTTCGTCAGGACTGGTTTCCCTTGATCCTGTCAGTGGAGTCGGTGTAGTGATTTCCATTTGTTCTTCAATGATGTTCTCTTGCCATTTATATATTTTGTTGTTTTTGTAATCTAGGATATCTCTATTGTATTTTCTGTGTTTCTTGGCCTGAATTTCTTCATCATATTTGGTTACATGTGTTTGTAATTCCCTCTCCTTTTCTTTATACTCATTACTCTGTGCTAGAGGAGTTAGGAGAGTTTTAAGGCGTGTGATGTTGGTTAGAGGTGTACCGAACTGTTCACCGGTGGACAGTTCCGGCGAACTTAGCATGTTCACGTTCGCCGCTGCGGGCGAACATATGCGATGTTCGGTCCGCCCCCTATAATACATCATTGAGGCAAACTTTGACCCTGAACTTCACAGTCAGCAGGCACATTTCCAGCCAATCAGCATACCTCCCTCCTACACCCTCCCACCTCCTATAAATAAGCAAGGGCAGCATCCATCTTAGATCATTCTGAAGCAGTGTGTTAGTGAGAGCAGGGAGAGTGCTGCTGCTGCTGTTAATAGCTAGGGACAGTTGTTAGTCAGTGTTCCTGGTCTTGCTAGTCAGTGTTCTTGGTCCACTACTGCTGTAAGGACAGCATCCTGACAGCACCCCAAAAAGCCCTTCTAAGGGCTGGTAATTGTGTAATTTTATATATATATATATATATATATATATATATATATATATATATATATATCTAGTGTCCCCAAAAGCCCTTTTTAGGGCTGGTAATTGAGTATTTTTTATATATATATATATATATATATATATATATATATATATATATATATATATATATATATATATATATATCTATTGTACACTGCAGTTGCCTGCCCGCTGTGTGTGAGAGGCCACAGACCCACCACAGACTGTACTGTGTGAACACCACACTCATTTCGGGTGGCACAGGCACAGTACCTTGCATTTTAAAAAATATTTTTTTTTCCTCTGTCATATTTGCAGTGAGTGCTGTGTCAGGTCCACAGAGTGCACTGTACCCACTGCAGTGCGCTGCCCACCACTGATATATATACGGTGGCACAGCATCTTGTTGCAAATTGAAAAAAAATAAATATTTTTTATTACTGCAGTTGCCTGAGCTGCCAGTGACTGTCAGGTCCACAGAGTGTACTGTGCCCACTGTAGTGCGACTGCGTGCCCACCCACCACTGATATATATACGGTGGCACAGCAGCTTGCAAAGTAAAAAAATATATATTTTTTTTATAATTGCAGTTGCCTGGGTGCCAGTGACTGTCAGGTCCACAGAGTGTACTGTGCCCACTGCAGTGCCACTGCGTGCCCACCCACCACTGATATATACGGTGGCACAGCAGCTTGCAAATTAAAAATATATATTTTTTTATAATTGCAGTTGCCTGGGCTGCCAGTGACTGTCAGGTCCACAGAGAGTGTACTGTGCCACTGCCCACCCACCACTGATATATACGGTGGCACAGCAGCTTGCAAAGTAAAAAAATATATATTTTTTTTATAATTGCAGTTGCCTGGGCTGCCAGTGACTGTCAGGTCCACAGAGTGTACTGTACCCACTGCCCAACACTCCTATAGGGTGGCACAGCACCTTGCACTCATAGTACATTAAAAAAAAATGACAGGCAGAGGCAGGCCACCCCGCAAGGGCCGTCGTGGTCGTGGTGCTGTGATTTCCTTAGGCCCTAGAATAATGCCTAGAAGTGTTCAGAGGCCACCACAGACCCTGAACTCAAAAAATTCTGAGGACATAGTTGACTGGCTTACACAGGACACCCAATCGTCTACAGCTTCTGCTCGGAACCTTAATGCACCATCCTCCTCCAGCTCAGCTTCGGGCACCTCTCAATTTACCACTCGCCAGCACCACCACCAACACTAGCACCACAGCCGCTTCACTTGATCCGTCAGAGGAGTTATTTTCACATCAGTTGGAAGAAATAAGTGATGCGCAACTATTAGTGCCAGAGGATGTAGATAACGGGGATATGTCTCAGTCAGGCAGCATTATACACATGGACGTACATTGTGATGATGATGATGTTGTACCTGCTGCTGCTGCCTTTGCTGAGTTGTCAAGTGAAGCGGCTGATGATGACGATGTGTCTGTGGATGTCACCTGGGTGCCTGCTCGAAGAGCAGAAGAAGAGGGGGAAAGTTCAGATGGGGAGACTGAGAGGAGGAGGAGACGAGTTGGAAGCAGGGGGAGGAGGTCATCGCAAGGAGCTAGTGGCGCAGTCAGACAGCATGTAGATTCGGCACTCGGGGTCAGCCAGACAGCACGCCAATCAACGCAAGCTGTTGCCACCACCAGAATGCCGTCCTTGCAAAGCTCAGCAGTGTGGCATTGTTTTTGTGTGTCTGCCTCTGATATCAGCGATGCCATTTGTAACCTGTGCCAAAAGAAACTGAGTCGTGGGAAGTCCAACACCCACCTAGGTACAACTGCTTTGCGAAGGCACATGATCTCACATCACAAACGCCTATGGGATCAACACATGAGTAAAAGCAGCACACAAACTGAAAGCCACCATCCTCCTCCTGGTCCTGCATCTTCAGCCACGTCAACCACTGCTGTCCTCCATGCCCCCTATCAACAACTCGCCCCTCCGCCTCTCACCTTCAGCAGTTCCTGCTCATCTGCCCACAGTCAGGTGTCTGTCAAGGAAATGTTTGAGCGTAAGAAGCCAATCTCACAGAGTCACCCCCTTGCCCGGCGTCTGACAGCTGGCTTGTCGGAACTCTTAGCCCGCCAGCTTTTACCATACAAGCTGGTGGAGTCTGAGGCCTTCAAAAAATTTGTCGCTATTGGGACACCGCAGTGGAAGGTACCCGGCCAAAATTATTTTTCACAAAAGGCAATCCCCAACCTGTACTTTATTGTGGAAAAGGAAATCATGTCACGTCTGGCACACAGTGTTGGAGCAAGGGTCCATCTGACCACTGATAGCTGGTCTGCAAAGCACGGTCAGGGCAGGTATATCACTTACACTGCGCATTGGGTAAACCTGCTGGCGGCTGCCAAGCATGGAATGCGTGGCTCTGCTGCAGAGGAGTTGGTGACACCGCCACGACTTGCAGGCAGGCCTGCTGCCACCTCCTCTACTCCTCCTACTCCATCCTCTTTGCTAACCTCCTCGGCTGAGTCCTCTTCTGCTGTTGCGTCTTGCTCCACACCAACTGCACCCCCCCAGCTCCCCAGGGGCTATTCCACATGCCGGATACGACAGTATCACGCTGTCTTGGGGTTGACTTGCCTGAAAGCAGAGAGTCACACCGGACCAGCACTACTGTCCACCCTGAACGCACAGGTGGATCAGTGGCTGACCCCGCACCAACTGGAGATCGGCAAAGTGGTGTGTGACAACGGAAGCAATTTGTTGGCGGCATTGAATTTGGGCAAGTTGACACATGTGCCGTGCATGGCACATGTGTTGAATCTGATTGTACAACGCTTTGTGCAGAAGTACCCAGGCTTACAGGATGTCCTCAAGCAGGCCAGGAAGGTGTGTGGCCATTTCAGGCGTTCCTACACGGCCATGGCGGCACTTTGCAGATATTCAGCGGCGAAACAACATGCCAATGAGGTGCTTGATTTGCGACAGCCCGACACGTTGGAATTCAACACTGCTAATGTTCGACCGCGTGCTCCAACAAGAAAAAGCGGTCAACGAGTATTTGTATGACCGGGGTGCTAGGACAGCCTCTGCGGAGCTGGGTATTTTTTTGCCACGTTACTGGACGCTCATGCGCAATGCCTGTAGGCTCATGCATCCTTTTGAGGAGGTGACAAACCTAGTCAGTCGCACCGAAGGCACCATCAGCGACATCATCCCATATGTTTTCTTCCTGGAGCATGCCCTGCGAAGAGTGCTGGATCAGGCCGTAGATGAGCGTGAAGAGGAAGAGGAAGAGTTGTGGTCACCATCACCACCAGAAACAGCCTTACCATCGCTTGCTGGACCTGCGGCAACACTGGAAGAGGAGTCTGAGGAAGAGGAGTCAGAGGAGGAATGTGGCTTTGAGGAGGAGGAACACCAACCACAGCAGGCATCCCAGGGTGCTCGTTGTCACCTATCTGGTACCCGTGGTGTTGTACGTGGCTGGGGGGAAGAACACACCTTCAATGACATCAGTGAGGACGAGGAATTGGACATGAGTAGCTCGGCATCCAACCTTGTGCAAATGGGGTCTTTCATGCTGTCATGCCTGTTGAGGGACCCTCATATAGAAAGGCTGAAGGAGAACGACCTGTACTGGGTGGCCACGCTACTAGACCCCCGGTATAAGCAGAAAGTCTCTGATATGTTACCCAATTACTGGCAGTCGCAAAGGATGCAGCAGCTACAAAATAAGTTGAAAAGTATGCTTTACACAGCATATAAGGGTGATGTCACAGTCACAGCACAACGGGAATCCAACAGGGGAAGAGGTGAAAGTAATCCTCCTCCTACCACAACCACGCCGGCAAGGACAGGACGCTTTACAGACGTCTTGTTGATGGAGGACATGCAGAGCTTTTTTAGTCCTACGCATCGCCACAGCCCTTCGGGGTCCACCCTCAGAGAACGACTCGACCGACAGGTAGCAGACTACCTTGCCTTAACTGCAGATATCGACACTCTGAGGAGCGATGAACCCCTTGACTACTGGGTGTGCAGGCTTGACCTGTGGCCTGAGCTATCCCAATTTGCCATTGAACTTCTGGCCTGCCCCGCTTCAAGTGTGCTGTCAGAAAGGACCTTCAGCGCAGCAAGAGGTATTGTCACTGAGAAGAGAAGTCGCCTAGGTCAAAAAAGTCTTGATTACCTCACGTTTATTAAGATGAATGAGGCATGGATCCCGAAGGGACTGACAGTGGGGGATGCATTTGACTAAAAAAGGCCTGGTGATGACTGAGATGCCTTGGGCTAAAAATGGTCCACACGCTGCTGTATTTAATCATTCTCTGCATGCCAGATGACCTACGTGACGTCTCCGCCACCAACTACGGTTCAAGCCGCAATGTTTTAGTGCACTTTCTGCCTTGAAAACCTCAATTTTTCAGGCCGCTGCTTAAGCAGCGGCTGCAACAATTCCTACTTTTTCATGCATGTGTACATGCCTAATTTTTCTGGCCTCTGGTGCTACACTGTGGCTGCAAAAAACAAAAAAAAAGGCACATACATGTGTCAATTCCCCTTTGTGATCGTTACCTTGTCGTGGTGAAGCGATCACCTCTAGGAGTGTGTTGGCACACCCCAGATGATAAGGTCGTTGCTTCATTGTGAACAGACCAAAAGCGATCCGCTGGATAATTTTTCATAGAAAAAACATTCATTTTCTTTCATTCTTTCTGCGAAGCTGGGTATTTTTGGCCGCGTTACTGAATGCTCATGAACAATGGCTGTAGGCTCATGCGTCCTTTTGCAGAGGTGACAAACCTGGTGGTCAGTCGAACCCAAGGCAACATCATCGACCTCATCCCATATGCCTTTTTTTTCTGGAGCGTGCCCTGTGAAGAGTACTGGATCAGGCTGTAGATGAGCATGAAGAGGAAGAGTTGTGGTCCCCATCACCACCAGAAGCAGCCTTGTCGTTGTCAATTGCTGGACCTGTGGCAACGCAGAGAGAGGAGTCTGAAGAAGAGAAGTCAGAGGAGGAAGGTGGCTTTGAGGAGGTGGAATACCAGCCACAGCAGGCGTCCCAGGGGGCTTGTTGTCACCTTTCGGGGACCCTTGGTGTTGTACGTGGCTGGGTGGAGGAAGAGACCTTCAATGATGTCAGTGAGGACAAGGAACGGGACATGGCTAGCTTGGTATCCAACCTTGTGCAAATGGGGAGTTTGCGGTTGTGCAAATGGACTGACTGACTGACTGTTAAACGGGGAGTTTGGTCTGTCAGAGTTTGGTCTGTCACTGTGAAGCGGGCGTAACCCTTACACTACTTGACCGATACAACATCATACCTGATCGTATTCACACACTGGATGTTTTAAAGCACGTTATTCCAAACAATTTAGGAATGTTAGGTGATTTATGCCCTTTATGGATCAAAACCCGACTCTGCGTCAACTACGTAATTTTCCATGGGAGTTTTGCCATTAATCCCCCTCCGGCATGCCACAGTCCAGGTGTTAGTCCCCTTGAAACAACTTTTCCATCACTATTGTGGCCAGAAAGAGTCCCTGTGTGTTTTAAAATTCACCTGCCTATTGAAGTCTATGGCGGTTCGTCCGGTTCGTGAACATTTGCCAATGTTCGCGTTCGCCGTTCGCGAACGGCGAATTTTAGGTTCGCGACATCACTAATGTTGGTCTCCACTTCTTTGAGTTTATGTTTTCTTCTGCCAACAATTTGCTTTAGCAGCTCTGTTTCGCATTTGTTGAAGAATCTATACCATTCCTCCATTAATCCCTGTTCCATAACCTCATCATTGGGGTGTACATCCCATCTAAGTTTGCGTGGGGTCATTCCATCCTTTATATACATTTCTAAGGTGGAAATGTCCCACCACACTCTTAGTTGCTTTTCTAAGCTGTGTTTTAATTGTTTGGTAAATAGGCCATTTAAATCATGATTGGTGGTGGCCCTTTCGTGATTGAATACATCATTGATGTTGATATCTCTATTTCTGACATAGCTAAATACGTCCATAGGGGCAGATAAAACACTAAATTAGTGTCAGAGAAGTGAAGAGTAAAGAAATCCGCACTTGTGGACTAGAAATAGGGCTGCAGCCTACCTCAAAATATGGCCCTAAGGCTTTATCAGAGTATGTGGGTAAAGTGAGGTAAAGTGGCGCTGCCTAATATAAAGTGCTAAAGAAGTAAAAAATATTCAAGTTTAAAGTGCTATAGTGTTAACTGAAAACACAGTATCAAAAAAAATTATTAAAAAATAAATATAAAAAATGTTCTCCTGTTGGAGTGTAATAAAGTGTTCGAGTGCAAATAGTAAATAAATAATAGTGCCAATAAAAAGAGTGTATATGGAGAATATAAGTGTGTGACAGCACACTTAATATGGTGTGTGTTTTAACCGATATATATAAGTAAACCGTGCAGTAAAATTATAAAATCACATCTATCCTGATGGTAAATGAATATATTACCTCCCAAAAATACACAAAAGATTGGACAAGCCACCAGGTCGCCCCATAATCAGCGGGATTGACTCTCTTTACTCTAGGTTAGGCGAATACCTAGATAATTTCCTTCAGCCCCTAGTAAGTAAAGGGAAATCATGCCTCAAAGATACCACACAACTTATTAAGGAATTACAGGACCTCGAGATAGAAAGCAATTGGTACCTCGCCACCATAGACGCTAACTCACTGTACACAAGTATAAGACAAGAGGATGGTCTAGAAGCCATAAGTAGAGCATTATTTGCTAATACTGACCTCAAACAGGCTCAGATACAATACATATTGGAAGGGCTAAAATTAGCCATGTCCCACAACTACTTCTGGCACAACAAATCCTACTATGTACAGATGAAAGGAGTTGCTATGGGGGCTCATTATGCCCCCAGCGTGGCTAACGTCTTTATGGACATGTTAGAAGAGGAGTTGATATACCAGAAAAACCACCCACATCTTCGCTTTTACCATCGCTATATCAATGATATAATTTTAATGTGGGATGGGACGCAGGAAACGTTGGACACCTTTTTAAACGTTCTTAACAAAAACCAATTTGGTATCAAATTTACAGGCACATATGATAAAGAAAAAATAGATTTTTTAGACCTACAGATTTTAAAAGAAGGTGACCATTTATACACTAAAACCTTTTTTAAACCTACAGACAAAAATGGCTATATTCCAACATCCAGTTGCCATCATCCGAAATGGAAACAAAACATTCCAAAAGGACAATACATGAGAATGAGACGCAATTGTACCAGAATTGATAAAAGAGAAATTAACTAAACGTTTTGTGGAAAAAGGTTATGACAGAAGTACCTTAGAAAAAAACCAAGAACCAAGTCAAAAATATGCAGAGGAATGACCTATTGATTACCAAGAATAAGAATGAAAATAATCGTTTCGACAGTGCTTTTATAACGGGTTTTAACAATCAATACAGATCAATAGAAAACATTTTTAAAAAATATTGGCCAATTTTAAAGTCTGATAGAATTTTATCTCAGATTTTATCAAATAAACCCTGTTTTATTTACCGCAAAGCTCCCTCACTAAGAAACAAGCTAGTACATAATGTTGTGGACCCCCCAAGATAGGTAAAGATTTTCCCGGATATGAAGGGTTTCATCAGATGTCGGAAGTGTAAAGGCTGCTAAAATAACCCGACACAAACCAAAAAGGTCACTCAGTTCAGATCCTTCGCCAACAGAAAGTCTTTCCAAATTAGGGAACTCATCACCTGCCACACGACTCACGTCACATACGTGATTGAATGCCCTTGTGGGCTACAATATGTGGGCAGGACCACTAGACCTTTGGCCGTCCGCATTAGGGAGCACATAAGCAACATCAAAGTAGGCTTTCCAAAACATAGCCTATCCAGGCACTTTCGAGATGTCCATCAAAAAAACCCAAAGGGCCTTGTTTTTTATGGTATAGATACCATCAATGCACATTGGAGGGGGGAGAACAAGACTAGAAAGATCTCACAAAACGAGACTAAGTGGATCTACCAATTGGGATCATTGCAGCCCGGGGGCATGAATCGCGATATAGATTTAAATTGTTTCATCTCCAACCACTAGACCCATGCCCCATCCCTTGGTCTTTCTCTCCTTTTTTCCCCCCTTCCTCCTTCCTTCCTGTCAGTATCTTGGTTTTTTCCGTTTGACATTTGAAGAAATTTTAATATATCTGAACAAAATAATTTAATATATATTTTTTTCCCAGAGTGAACCATGGATAGACTAGGTCATACCTTAATATGGAAACACTCTTTACCAATATAGACCTATTAGTTCACATTATATATCCTCACCCATGCCAATATGTACGTTTTATTTTTTGCCTTTTCTTATGATCTACCATGTTAAATTTACCATACTTATTAGACAATTTTTTTACACTGTAATATTCATGTATATTGTTTGTGCAAATTTATTGGTTCCTATATGTGATTTAATAATGTTTGTAAGCAGTTTGGCAAAGTGGGACATTTTTTGTGTGGGACCTGGATCACCAGATTACAGGACCGAACAAAATTGACATCACCAATATGCCCACTTAAATAATATATTCTTCTACTTCTCAACACCTTATACAGACATATAACACATTTTGTCACATAGATGCATGTTTTCAATGCACTTTTTCGCACATATATTTATCTGACCTTTTATATATAGTGTCCATATTTATAGATTCCAATATGCATATATATATATATATATATAAAAGTATTTTAATATATATTTTTTATGAAATCATTTTTAGTCCACGTAGTTTTTTATTATTAAATAAAACAATTTTTCCCATTACGCTGCATTTTACCTATGCCTGTGAGTAATCAATGTATTACTCTCAATTTGAGGTCATCTTCAATTTAATACTGTTCCCAGAGTGAATTGATTACTTCTCACCCCCGTGAGTACAACACTCTGTTTAAATACCATCCTTGCATACATATACATAGTCTTTCAGTCTCATGTCAGTTTCGACATTACTATCCCTTTTAATTTTAATTTTAATTTATTAATTTATTTATTAAATTTATTTAAACACTAAATATAATTAATTTTGACTCACACCGCAACAGTTTTCAAACACATCGTTCACCATATTTTTTATACACTCATCGGGACGTATAAGGAGTTGTCTACTCTGCCCGGTAACAAATTACACTCCCTTTGCCTTTCTTCCAATTGGCTGAGGGCATGGTGATTTTTATTTACCACAAACACATCGGGACATAGAGCTCATGATAGTTCTGCCCGGTTACTGCTTATCCAATTCCCCTCTTATTCCAATTGGTTGAATGGTCTGGTCACCTGGCAACCAGCCTATACAAATAGGCAGCGGAGGCGACGCTATTCATGCACCTGATGACGTCAGCTCTGACGAAACGCGTCGTGCGCGATAACGTCACTTCCGCCCCACTGCAACGCAGATCCGGTCGCTGAAGCGCACAGCATCCCGGAAGCGGCCGCCAGTGAGGGACTCGCGGCCCCTACTGCTTTAGATGCCCGTCATTACTGATCTAATGTGAGTACCTGCTTTTATACATTTGGAATAAAGTTTATCCTAAACGGTACATCACTATATCGGTATATTATTCTTCTTCACATATCATCATCAACCTCATTTGAAAAGGAGATCCTATTCCCTGGCACAACAGGGGGACATCCCCCTCCCTCAGGAGCCTCACGGACCACGCTGCAATAAGGCTTTTTACCCCTGTAGGGGTGCATACCTCCGGTGAGTGCGGGAGCAATTGGAGGGGTGCACCTGTGTGTCTCACTCACCACTTACATCACCCCAAAAGGTTTTGAAGCACCTTAATGTCACCGAAATTGCTGCTGTTCACCGACTATTGAATATATATATTTTTTTCACATCACTGAATCACTCAGCAAGAGAAAGATTGTTGATTTGCTGTTTTTGGTTTTTGCCTTTTTTGGGACTATTATCTCACTGCATGAGCATTATTTTTTGCTATATTTTTTGTTATATTCATTTACCATCAGGATAGATGTGATTTTATAATTTTACTGCACGGTTTACTTATATATGTCGGTTAAAACACACACCATATTAAGTGTGCTGTCACACACTTATATTCTCTATATACACTCTTTTTATTGGCACTATTATTTATTTACTATTTGCACTCCAACACTTTATTACACTCCAACAGGAGAACATTTTTTATATTTATTTTTTAATAATTTTTTTTGATACTGTGTTTTCAATTAACACTATAGCACTTTAAACTTGAATATTTTTTACTTCTTTAGCACTTTATATTAGGCAGCGCCACTTTACCTCACTTTACCCACATACTCTGATATAGCCTTAGGGCCATATTTTGAGGTAGGCTGCAGCCCTATTTCTCGTTCACAAGCGCGGATTTCTTTACTCTTCACTTTTGTGGACATTAACAAAGCGATTTGTGTCACTGCAGATGACGATCTCTAACTGCCCCTACAGCACATACTGGATAACCTGTCCCTATACTGAAGAGAGACTGGAACTATACCGAAATACCAGCCCTGAAAAGGACTTTTGTGGAAATTTACAGAGCGATGTTGTGTGACTGCAGCCGATCTCTAACTGCCCCTAAAGCAACCACCGGATACCTCTCCCTAAACTCAAAAGATACTAGTAGACCTATACCGAAATACCAGCCCTGAAAATGACTTTTGTGGATCTTCACTGCGCTATATGTGTCTAGCAAACTCTTCCTGATGAGCACAGCAGACCTCTTCCTACACTGGCAAAAAGCGGAATGTGAAATGGCCGCCAGGTCAGGTCTATTTATAGGGTAGGGCAGTGATGGCGAACCTTGGCACCCCAGATGTTTTTGAACTACATTTCCCATGATGCTCCACTATACTGCAGAGTGCTTGAGCATCATTGGAAATGTAGTTCCAAAACATCTGGGGGGGGCCAAGGTTCGCCATCACTGGGGTAGGGGGACTGTCCATGTGCTGGAATGTTTCAATTGGCTGTCCCTTTCCACCTGACGGCTGTGTCATGGGTCAAAGTTCTCGCCAATGTAAACAAATATGGCCGCCGTGAACGACGCCATGTGTTCGCAAATTTGGCGGGTAGCGAACAAGCAAAATTTGCCACGAACCGACTGCCGGGCGAACCGCAAGGCCATCTCTAATACTTAGTATATTGCACCCTTCACAAGCCTTAACCTGCATTATCTCTCAAGTCTTCTTACCTGTTCACTCTCCCCCATTGGGGAAGGCCATTTTGCCTAGGTGTGTTAATATGGCACATAATACATAGCAACACACAAGTATGATTCAAGAGCATACAACCTTGCTGACATTAATCTTGACCTTGACCCCCCCATCTCTCACTTGGGTTAGATCAGAGCTCTCCACACTCCTCACCATAGACAACGCCAATACGGACTTTTCAGCCCCCTCGGCAAGGAAATTGTTCTCCGAGAAATGGGACAGTTATGTCACCTATGCCTTCCCCCAGGCTGACCTCACTATAGCTCATTACAGGTTCAATTTCAGAGTCTCGCCCAATACACCACCCCCGTTCTCATGTTCACCTTCCAGCCTCGTGAACCAATGAGGCATTTCCTCCCCCTTCCCCTCCACCCACCCCCCACCTTCCTCGCCAGCAGCCTTTATCTGGTGAGGTTACCATTTTGCTTAGAGTATAAGTATATTTCTGCTACAGATGTTGTTATATTTCGTGTATTGTAGGGAAAAATTTTAAATAAAAAAACAAAAAAAAACAAAGCTCTAACTGCAAGCATCACAATCAGTTTAAATAAAATAATGAAAAAGAGGTACAGAGAAAACACATATGCTCACATATGTTGAATGCCATGAGCACTATTTATTGTGCATGCATACACATATATAGATCTTCAGTGCCCACTTGAGTAGACGCCTCAGTCTTTCAGCCATTGATAATTTCAAGGCTGTTAAGTAGCTGGAATATATCTCCAAGTCCCACCAAATGCATTTTGTTATTTAGGCTTTGTCAGTAGGTGAGTCACCTTTTCGCTTCCACACATAGATAATGCATTTTTTATAAGTTAAGGTCAGAAATAAACATTAAAAAAATGTATGTATGCATAAAAATCTCCTGTTTGATCATGCTTTAATGATCCAACAAAAGTGCACAGGAAATAAATCATTATTAAATGCATTAAACACTTGCCAATTGCCCTATAGCAGTTTTACTGCTACAGAGCGGTGGCTGAGCGCAGGATCACACACACACATATATATATATATATATATATATATATATATATATATACATGATCTTGCACTTCGAGGTAACAGATGCAAATGCACTTTACCAAAAGATAATGTAGTGAGTGTACAGCTTGTATAACAGTGTAAATTTGCCGTCCCCTCCAAATAACTCAACACACAGCCATTAATATCTACACCGCTAGCAACAAAAAGTGAGTACACCCCTAAGTGAAAATGTCCAAATTTGGCCAAATTAGCCATTTTCCCTCCACGGTGTCATGTGACTCGTTAGTGTTACAAGGTCATAGATGTGAATGAAGAGCAGGTGTGTTAAATTTTGTGTTATCACTCTAACTCTCTCATACTGGTAACTGGAAGTTCAACATGGCACCTCATGGCAAAGAACTCTCTGAGGATCTGAAAAAAAGAACTGTTGCTCTACATAAAGATGGCCTAGGCTGTAAGAAGATTGCCAAGACTCTGAAAATGAGCTGCAGCATGGTGGTGAAGACCATAAAGTGATTTACCAGGACAGGTTCCACTCAGAACAGGCCTCACCATGGTCGACCAAAGAAGTTAAGTGCATGTGCTCAGCATCATATCCAGAGGTTGTCTTTGGGAAATAGATGTATGAGGGCTGCCAGCATTTCTGCAGAGATTGAAGGGGTGGGGGGTCAGCCTATCAGTGCTCAGACCATATGCCGCACACTGCATCAAATTGGTCTACATGGCTGTTGTCCCAGAAGGAAGCCTCTTCTAAAGATAATGCACAAGAAAGCCTGCAAACAGTTTGCTGAAGACAAGCAGACTAAGGACATGGATTACTGGAACCATGTCCTGTGGTCTGATGAGATCAAGATAAATGTATTTGGTTCAGATGGTTTCAAGCGTGTGTGGTGGCAACCAGGTGAGAGGTACAAAGACAAGTGTGTATTGCCTACAGTCAAGCATGGTGGTAGGAGTGTCATGGTTTGGTGCTGCATGAGTGCTGCCAGCACTGGGGAGGTACAGTTCATTGAGAGAACCATGAATGCCAAGATGTACTATGACATACTGAAGCAGAACATGATCCCCTCCCTTTGGAGGCTGAGCCACAGGGCAGTATTCCAACATGATAATAACCCAAACACTCATCCAAGACGACCACTGCCTTGCTAAATAGGCTGAAGGTAAAGGTGCTGGACTGGCCAAGCAATGTCTCCAGATCTAAACCCTATTGAGCATCTGTAGGGCATTCCCAAACATGGGGTGGAGGAGCACAAGGTCTCTAACATCATCCAGCTCTGTGATGTCATCGTGGAGGAGTGGAAGAGGACTCCAGTGGCAACCTGTGAAGCTCTGGTGAACGAGAGAGTTAAGGCAGTGATGGAAAATAATGGTGGCCACACAAAATATTGACACTTTGGGCCCAATTTGGACATTTATACTTAGGGGTGCACTCACTTTTGTTGCCAGTGGTTTAGACATTAATGGCTGTGTTGAGTTATTTTGAGGGGACAGCAAATTTACTCTGTTATACAAGCTGTACACTTACTACTTTACATTGTAGCAAAGTTACATTTCTTCAGTGTTGACACATGAAAGGATATAATAAAATATTTACAAAAATGTGAGGTGTGCTACTGTACATAGATGAAGGTGCATTTTGGTGCCCCCCTCCCCACTATCCTTCCGTCACCCCAACCCCAGACAGCAGCTCTTCTGGGAGGACATGACTCAGCACCTGTTTGAATGAGCCCTTTCATCAGATTCCATGGGATTCTCCTTTATACTCCTTTATACTCACAAATCCTCTGCTGAGCAAAGCGGAGTCAACCCCCCCCCCCCCCCATGTGTCTTCTGTTCCCATCTCCTTTGCCCTGACTCCATGCGCCTTCTCTAACTGCCCTATCTCTTTTTTCCCTTGCTCTATCTCTCTTTCTCTCTCCTCTTCTATTCCCCATGTGTTCACTCTAGAGAGGGTCCCCATGTACATGCAGTGGGCTTTATTTTAAAACTACACACAGTCAGGCATAACAAGGAATTTAATCCATGCCTTCCCCAGAGGATCGTCACCTGTGCCATTCTATCATCTGTTCCTGATGACCCCGCCCCCTGATCTCATTCAGCTCCTCCCCCTGGTCTCCTGGGCTTCCCCTTATCTTAACTCACCTCCAGTTTAGCAGCATTTGTAAGTAATGTATATCTCCTGCGCTACAGGGTGTTTGGGTGGAGTGAAGAGCAGTGACTCCGGTATATAAGTTCTTCGTAAGATGTATGACTCCACCTTTGAAGACGTCTAGCCAATGACAAAACGCGTTAGGTGGAACGCACGTCGTGACGTCACATGAGCTGGGTGGATTGCAAGCTGGAAATATCGCTATTCACACCAAAGCTCGCTTATGTGACTGCGTTTTTATCTCTATTTGTCTCGTTCCTGCATTTTGGACCCTGTAAATTTTTTTTGGATTCTGTGCAATAAAATTATCTGTTTAAATGATACTGCACTATTTGGACCTTCCCCTTTTTTAATATACATTCCTGGCCGGAGGAGGGCAGCGGAGGAGTGATACCACTGGAGAAGGCATCCATTCGGAGGGAATCTATCCCGGCCCTGGGGGTCACAAAAGCTCATGTGGTCTTAGTGCCATAAGGCATATAAGACTCACTAGGTCTTGTGAGTGAGAAATTTTACTACTAGCCACGGTGGAAAATAAGGAGTGACACCAGGGATTATATAGGAAAACTTCACTGAGCACCTTCACTGTGCACTGTGCACTGTATTTATTTAATACAATTGAACTTTTACCACAAGAAGTCACTTTTTGCACATGAACTGTATGGAGAATTTATGAGAATATCTATATATCTCATGCACTACCTATGAACTTGATTTTTTCCGTTATATATTCATAAGAATTTATATATTTTACTTTTTAGTGTGAATCCTTTGAATGAGCTATTTTGTTTTTGTATATCACCTATACTTGTGTTTTTTTGCACAACTACATGCACTTTAATAATTTTGTAATAATGTTTAATACTTTAGGATTGTCTTATCATTTAACATCTATACTCTGGGATTGTCTTATGATTTATAACTAAGCAAGCGCTATAGGTAATCCTCTAAAAAGGTTACTTTACACACATGATTACAATATATCAGTGTGTTTGTGTGTTTTACTATTTGAATTTGCCGCCGGTTCCACCCCCCTGCTACGTGACGCTCACAGGAGACGGAAGCCGGGGCTCACAGCATCGGGCGGAAGATCCGGCTGCCGTGTGCAGCAGGGACACATCGCGGGATCCCGGGGACAAGGTAAGTAACCTCTAGGGAGGTTAATGAAAAGACCCTATAGTGTTATTCTTCCATGAGGTGTTTTATTCTTAAAGTACAGTATATCTAAACCCAATAGTTAAAGTCTAATACAATGTAGCATACCAGATGTGGTTTAGACATGGTGGCTGCATTTTCTTAATAAGTTTATATTCTGCCATAAATCTAGTGTCTTTTTAACTTTCTGTACATAGAACTCATATATCAAACAGCTATCTTCTATGAACTACAAGGAAACATCCCTCTATGTTATGGCGAAGCGGAGAGGGGGAGGTGTTTGTAGTCCAAATCAGGAGAGCAGGCTAGGCTAGGGTGACAGCTCTGCTCCTACATACATACTGTGTAGTGAAGGAGTGTTGTCATTCTAGGACAGGAAGTATGGTATTGACGGGATCACCAGGTAAAAAATAAGGGTCCTTTCACATGGGCTTTGCGCCCAGCGGACTTTGTTTTTCTCAGCAGGGATTGATCCGCCGATCCCCGCTGAGCAAGGGGATGACAGGTCTGTATCCCCTCTGTGTGCAGAGACAGACCTGTCAGATCCCCGCTCTCCTCTATGGGAAATCGGAGGAAAAAAGACTGCCTGTCCGTTTTCATCTGACCCTATCTGATCTGATCCTCCAGAGGGATGGAACATAGGGTTTCCATCCATCTGGATTTCAGGGATAGGATCGGATAGCAGCAGGTGTCAGCAGAGATGTCACTGCTGACATCCGCTGCCCCATAGGGGTACATGGAGCATCCGATCAGATCCGCCTGAAAAACTGACAGGCAGACCTGATCGGAAAGCCCGTGTGCATGGGGCCTAAAGAGTAAAAATCCAGAAAGAAAGGAAAACCAATTCATCCACTATAGCTATGAATTGGTAAGCTGCATTTACATTTTTTTTTTTTTTGGGGGGGGGGGGGGTGTTAACTTTTCTATTTTGCTAACAGTACTAAACCTAGCTAAAACAATCTTTACACTGCCTAGTAGATGTTGAATTTAGAAACTTTACAATGTTCTTTATAAAGCTTAAAAATTAGTAACTGGTCAATTTTCTCAATTCACAGTCAAACTTTAAGGTGCAGAAAAAAAAATAGTATTAACCTTGCAATTCTCATTTCTTGTGGCTCAAATCGGAAACAATTAGAAGCTTCATTGTACACCTTAAAATTGACTGCAGATTTCTGAGTTAGTATAAAATCAATCATTTGAAATGATTTGCATATTAACAAAAATAATTTGCATTTTTATTAAACAGCTCACAAAAATAAATGGAAGATTTCACTGTCATCTTAGCCAGCTGAAACCTGCTGTTCCTAATTTTATCTGTCAAACAGAATTAATTTATTATTGTAAATATAAATAGAATATTTTATTTAATGGTAGAGTTTTAACTCCAAGGGGATCACTACACATGTGCAATTTTGAATAAGTGCAGGGAGCAAAAAAGATTATTATTATCTCTTATTTATACTGAATCAACACTTTACTCATAATACAGTTTGGAAAAATCAGAGAACCAATGTGTGAATTTTAATGCTGAAGTTGGAAAAACATCAATTTGTGAAAATACAAAATGTCTACTAAAAACCCAAAAAATCTATTCTTGTAATGGGCCCCCCTGCTCTGCAAGCATTGATAGCTTGTTTTATATAGGGGCAGAGGATTAAGCTCTTTAAGATACCACTGGCTCTGGCTGCACTCCAACATCCTTAGCATACCTTAGTGAGGGTTACTTACCTGGATTGCATGTGATTATTTTGAGGCTCTACTCACAGACCGGACCTGTCTGGAGTAAAGAATCAGGTACGTGAAAGAGGCTCTTGTGACAACCCCTACACACAATGAGCAATTAACCCTGCAAGGGTGCTTTTTTATTCTTTTTCCTGGAGTTGGACCATAACCAGGTCAGTGACTTGGATTGCAGGATGTTTATTGAAAGAGAGATCTTGTTATTTGTACTTATTGTATTTAATCATAATTATCATTTAAAGAAACTCTGCTGTGATAGCAATGACAAAGGTGCTGACAGGCATTTACTTACCTGCTGCAGCTTTAAATAGCCTCTGTTCTGCCCAAAATATTGCTTCAGCACTTTTCCATTAGGCATTTAAAGGCAAAATATGTGAGAGATTTGTTTAGCCACCATATATACAATATGTAGACTGGGAATTGCTGCTATGGTCTATCCTTGGGATGTGTTTTCAATCAAGCAGAGAAGTAGTGTGACAGCATTAGTGGGAATATTGTTTATTCTGGAGAAAGAGACAGATATTAATCACTTGCCAACCGCCTAATGTACATTTACTGCGACAGGTCGGCTCTATTGCGCAAAATCATGTACCTGTACGTCATTTTATGCAATAGCCACTAGATGGTGCCATCGCACTGCCAAAGGTATGATCCGCCATGATTGGCTAACAGGGATGTCAATCAACAGGTTCGGCAGACCCGGTGTCCACTGGCCACCTGCAATCGTTCCCTAGAGAGGCAAAACGGCATTTTACAGGAAAGAAGATGGAGATCTTGGGTTTCTGCTAAGCATGAACACAGATCTCTGTTTTCATCTGGTCAGACTATCCCACCCACAGTTAGCAAGCACCAGCTAGGAGCACATTTAACCCTTTGATCGTCCCTGATGTTAACTCCTTCCCTGCCAGTGTCATTAGTACATTAACAGTGCATATTTTTAGCAATGATCACTGTAATAATGTCACTGGTTCCCAAAAAAGTATCAAAGTGTCAGTTAGGTGTCCAATTTGTCCACCACAGTGTCGTAGTCCCGCTAAAAAAATCGCTGATCACTGCCATTGCTAGTCAAAAAATAAATGACTAAAAATTCCATAAAAATCCCACAGTTTGTAGACACTATAAATTTTGTGCAAACCAATTAACATACTCTTATTGGGATTTTTTTTACCAAAAATGTGTAACCGAATACAGATTTGCCTAAATTGATGTAGA
The DNA here is from genome assembly GCF_965119305.1 of Pelophylax lessonae. Classification (NCBI taxonomy): domain Eukaryota; kingdom Metazoa; phylum Chordata; class Amphibia; order Anura; family Ranidae; genus Pelophylax; species Pelophylax lessonae. The sequence goes on along the minus strand of NC_138769.1, from coordinate 83,306,114 downwards.
AATTTGATTTTTTTTTACATTTTTTTTTATTGAATATGTTTTATAGCAAAAAGTAAAAAATATTGTTTTTTTAACTTTTAAAAGCAAAACAAAAAAAAAAAAAAACAGTGATCTTTTGCTTTAAAAAAAAATTGTTTACTTCCCCCCTAGACCAGAAGTGACATAATGACGCTGCTCCGGTCCTCCAAGGCCATAGAGGCGATCAGAGAATATCTGCTCTCTGTCCACCTATGTGACCAGCTGGCCACAGCATTGGATCATTTCTTGGGCATACTGGTGAAAACGGTAAGCCTGAGAACCAGAGAGAGGCTGGAGGGGGGTGATGTCCCCTCCCACCGCTTCCAAAAGTGATCCAGCTGCTCATGAAAAAACAGCCACTGGCTAAAAGAAATACCGGGGTTATGGCTGATAGCTTCAGCCATTACCCCAGTAAACCACTTGCAAACCACAATGTACACGTACGTATTGCGGTAGGCAAATGGATAAATGCAAAAAAAAAAAAAAACTCATGCCAGCAATTCAGGTCAGTCCTGTGTTCTTTGCACACTTCCCATGTAACTTTAATGACATTGTATACTTTTAAATGTTTTCGCTGTATTAACTAGCTATTCATGTTCTGTAGTTATAATTTGAGTTGAGCGGACACCTGGATGTCCGTGTTCGGCGGGTTCGGCCGAACTTTAAAAAAAAGTCCGGGTCCGTGTCCCGGACTTTTGCCGAACTTTTCCCGGACACCGAACCCCATTGAAGTCAATGGGGACCCGAACTTTAAGGCACTAAAATGGCTCTAAAACACCAATGGAAAGGGCTAGACTGCTGCAAATGGCAGCAAAACGTAGTTAAGAGCATGGCAAGTGCTCTGCAAACAAATGTGGATAGGGAAATAACTTAAAACAACAAAAAAAAACAGAAAACTAAAACAATGTTCTTCATCTCTGAAGGACGAGGCCCATATGGAGTAGGAGGGAGGTTGAGGTGGTGGTGGATGTGGCGGTCTCATAGGCGTGCGCACAGGGTGTGCCGGATGTGCCTGGGCACACCCTAATCACCTAGGGCACATAGCATTATCGCTCTGTTTGCCAGTGAGGAGATGGGGAAGATCTCCCTCGGACCTGCACTGCTCTATTTCACTTTGCCAGCAGGGAGAGTAATGTATCGGGGCCATGTACATGTAGGCAAACACATGCATGTGTATTTAAACTTTGGGGTGCACACCCTAATGCAATAGGCTGCGCACACCTATGGGCGGTGTAGGTGGAACCGGCGGTGGAGGAGGACCAGGGCCGGATTAAGAGCATCATGGGCTTGGTGCTGAGGATTTTGAAGGGCCTTAAGGGCCGTGCCTTGGCATGCACCCAGAGGAGGAGGGGTGCAGCCATGCATGCCTAATTCAACATGGGATGCTGTCTCTGAAGCCCATAAACACATCCATGCATCGGCAACTGTCCCTCCTTGTCCGGCCTTCGTGCTGTGTGGGGAGGTTCTGAGGGAGCTGCCTGGGGAAGCGAGCATAGAAGCCAGACTTCTGTGTTTACAAGTGACAGAAGAGCGGTAACAGTGAATATGGCCAACCTGGGGCCTATATAAAAGGTAGGGGCCTGCATGGAGCTGCAGCTCCAATATCCCCTACGTTAATCTGGCCCTGAGGAGGACGAGGTAGCCAACACTGCTTCTTTTCACAAATTTTAAATGAGGGTACACCCCAAAAGAGTGAGAAAGAGCAAAAATGGAACAATGGCTGGGTAAGGTCGGTATCCATCGCTATAAGGTACGGAAAAGTCCCGTGGGATCCATGCCTGGTTCATTTTAATGAACGTGAGCTTGTCCACATTGTCTCTGGACAGGCGGCTGCGCTTGTCTGTGATAACGCCCCCAGCCGTGCTAAATACCCGTTCAGATAATACACTGGCTGCAGGGCACGAAAGCACCTCCAAGGCGTAAAGGGCAAGCTCAGGCCATGTGCCCAACTTGGAGACCCAGAAGTTGAAGGGGGAAGACCCCTCATTCAGTACGTCTAGGCGTGTGCACACATACTGCTCCACCATGTTGGTGAAATGCTGCCTCCTGCTAAGACGTTCCATATGAGCTGCTGGTGCTGCTGTTTGTTGTGGCGTGCTGACAAAGCTTTTCCACATTTCGGCCATGCTAACCCTGCCTTCTGAGGTGCTGGCGGTGCCCTGGTTGCGTTGGCGACCTCTTCCTCCTCCTCCTCCTCTGCCTTGTGCTTCCACTGTGGCCCCGCTGTCAGGTGGGAATGCCAGCAGCATGGCATCTACCAGCGTGCGCTTGTACTCGTGCATCTTGCGATCGCGCTCCAGTGAGTGGATTAAGGATGGTACGTTGTCCTTGTAACGGGGATCCAGCAGCGTGGCCACCCAGTAATCAGCACAAGTTAGAATGTGGGCAACTCAGCGGTCGTTGTGGAGACACTGCAGCATGAAATCGCTCATGTGTGCCAGGCTGCCCAGAGGCAACGAAAGGCTGTCCTCTGTGGGAGGTGTATCGTCCGTGTCCTCTGTATCCCCCCAGCCATGCACCAGTGATGGCCATGAGCTGGCCTGGGTGCCACCCTGCTGTGAACATGCTTCCATCTCCTCCTCCAGCTCCTCCTCCTCATCCTCCTCATCCTCCTCATCCTGCAGAACTGTGCCCCTGCTGGACAATTGTGTCCCTGGCGTTTGTGTGTGCCGGAACCCACCCTCGGAGCCCCTTGCGAATGACTGCCCTGAAAGCCTTGGAAATGTTACCTCTTCATCCTCCTCCTCCTCCTCCTTCTCATCCTGTGCCACATCCTCTTCCATCATCGCCCGAATTGTTTTTTCAAGGAGGCATAGAAGTGGGATAGTTAAGCTGAGAACGGCGTCATCGGCACTGGCCATGTTGGTGGAGTACTCAAAACAGCGCAACAAGGCACACAGGTCTCACATGGAGGCCCAGTTATTGGTGGTGAAGTGGTGCTGTTCCGCAGAGCGACTCACGCGTGCGTGCTGCAGCTGAAACTCCACTATGGCCTGCTGCTGCTCACACAGTCTTTGCAGCATGTGCAAGGAGGAGTTCCACCTTGTGGGCACGTCACATATGAAGCAGTGAGCGGGAAGGCCGAAGTTACGCTGCAGCGCTGACAGGCGAGCAGCAGCAGGGTGAGAACGCCGAAAGTGCGCACAGACGGCCCGCACTTTCTGCAGCAGCTCTGACATATCAGGGTAGTTTTTAAGGAACCTCTGCACCACAAAATTCAGCACATGCGCCAGGCAAGGGATGTGCGTCAAACCGGCTAGGCCCAGAGGTGCTATGAGATTTCGCCCATTATCGCACACCACCAGGCGGGGCTTGAGGCTCGCTGGCAGCAACCACTCATTTGTCTGCTGTTCCATGCTCCTCCACAACTCCTGCGCGGTGTGTGGTTTGTCCCCCAAACAGGCAAGTTTTAAAACTGCCTGCTGTCATTTACCCCTGGCCGTGCTGAAGTTGGTGGTGAAGGTGTTACGCTGTCCGGATGAGGAGGCGGTAGAGGATGAGGAAGCGGAGTAGGAGGAGTTAGGAACAGGAGGCAAACTGAAGCGCCCTGCAATCCTCGGTGGTGGAAGGACATGCGCCAAATTGCTATCCGCCTCAGGCCCATCCGCCACTGCATTTACCCAGTGTGCCGTTAGGGAGATATAACGCCCCTGACCGTGCTTACTGGTCCACGTATCGGTAGTTAGGTGGACCTTGCCAGAGATGGCGTTGCGCAGTGCACACCTGATTTTTTCCCCCACGTGGTTGTGCAGGGAAGGGATGGCTTGCCTGGAAAAGTAGTGGCGGCTGGGCACGACGTACTGTGGGACAGCCACCGACATAAGGTTTTTAAAACTGTGCGTCTCCACCAGACGGAATGACAGCATTTCAAAGGCCAAGAATTTTGAAATGCTGGCATTCAGGGCCAGGGATCGCGGGTGGGTAGGGGGGTACTTCCTCTTCCTCTCAAGTGTTTGGGAGATGGAAAGCTGAACGCTTCCACGGGACATTGTGGAGATGGTTGGTGACCCAGGTGGTGGTGTTGCTGACAGATCCTCTGTTTGCGGGGTGGCAGGTGCCGGTATCACTACAGATGTGGCTGGAGCGGCCGAGACTGCAGCAGAAGAGGAAGCAGGATGAGCCAGAGACGTTTCTTGGTTTTGAAGGTGTCTACTCCACTGCAGCTCGTGCTTTGCACTTAGATGCCTGATCATGCAGGTTGTGCTCAGGTTGAGAAGGTTTATGCCTCGCTTCAGGCTCTGATTGCACAGGGTGCAAACCACTCGTGTCCTGTCATCAGAACATTTTCTAAAGAACTTCCACGCTAGAGAACTCCTTTGAGCTGACTTTGGTGCGCTCGTTCCCTTGCTGTGTTGGGCAATAGCGGGCGTAGTGTCTAGGGCACGGCCGCTCCGCTTCTGCACCCTGCTCCCTCTTCTGCTGTGCTGGTGGCTCTGTGCGACCACCGCCTCTTCCTCCAAACTACTCAGGTCATCTTCATGACGTTCATTCCATGTGGGGTCGAGGACCTCACCTACCTCCACATCATCTTCCACCCAGTCTTCACCCCTGCCCTCCTTGTCGGTCTCCACAATGCTGAACGCCACAGCAGTTGGCACCTGCGTTTCGTCATCATCGGAGACGTGCTGCGATGGTCCTTGCATGTACTCATCTTTAGAAATAAATGGTTGGGCATCGCTGCACTCAATCTCTTCAACTTCTGGGGCAGGGCTAGGTGGATGGCCCTGGGAAACCCTGCTGACAGAGTCCTCAAAAAGAACAAGAGACTGCTGTATGGATTGGGGCTCAGACTGCTTGCCTGATTTCCAAGGGGGTGAGGTGAAAGACGGTTGGACATTGGCTGCAGGTGCCAACTCTGACCTTTCTGCTGTAGACTGGGTGGGAGACAATGTGAAGGAACTGGAGGCACTGTCAGCAACCCAATCTACTATCGCCTGTACTTCTTCAGGCCTCATCACGTCTAGAGGCGCATTATGCCCTACCAAATACTGATGCAGGTTCTGTCGCCTACTCACACTTGTGGAAGGTGTTTCACTTGTGCGTGTAGCTGGCACAGATCGACCATGTCCTCTCCTTGCAACAGGAGCTCTACCAGCAGCACCACAACCCAGGCCACGGCCCCTATTTGACGGTCTCCTCATATTTCTGTAATTTATGATCTTGCCCTAGAAAGGTGTTTATTGAATAGCGGAACAAAACAACAACAGTATCGCACGGGTGTATCTGACAGTCAAATATGCAAACTATGCCGCAATTTAATGTTTTTTACCGCAAAAGGGTGTATATTGAATAGGAAAAAGGATAAAAAAAACGGTGTATCTCACACGTACAAACACAGACTAGGCCCCGATTAAAATTTTTTGTACCCTAAAGGGAGGATGAGGAAGAGGAGTAGGAGGAGTTGGGAACAGGAGGCAAACTGAAGCGCCCTGCAATCCTTGGCGGTGGAAGGAGATGCGCCAAACAAATTTAAAAGGTGTATCTCACACGTACCGATACAGACTATGCCGTAATTTAATTTTCTTACACTCCAAAAGGGTGTATATTGAATAGCGGAATAGGAAAAATTTTATAATATGGTGTATCTCACACGTACAAACACAGACTAGGCCCCGATTACAATTTTTTGTACCCTAAAGGCAGGATGAGGAAGAGGAGTAGGAGGAGTTGGGAACAGGAGGCAAACTGAAGCGCCCTGCAATCCTCGGTGGTAGAAGGAGATGCGCCAAACAAATTTTAAAAGGTGTATATCACATGTACCGATACAGACTATCCCGCAATTTAATTTTTTACACTCAAACAGGGTGTATATTGAATAGCGGAATAGGACAAATTTTACAAAACGGTGTATCTCACACGTACAAACACCAACTAGGCCCCGATTACAATTTTTTGTACCCTAAAGGCAGGATGAGGAAGAGGAGTAGGAGGAGTTGGGAACAGGAGCCAAACTGAAGCGCCCTGCAATCCTCGGCGGTAGAAGGAGATGCGCCAAACAAATTTTAAAAGGTGTATCTCACATGTACCGGTACAGACTATCCCGCAATTTAATTTTTTACACTCAAACAGGGTGTATATTGAATAGCGGAATAGGACAAATTTTACAAAACGGTTTATCTCACACATACAAACACAATCTAGGCCCCGATTACAATTTTTTGTACCCTAAAGGTAGGATGAGGAGTAGGAGGAGTTCGGAACAGGCAGGAGGCAGACTGAAGCACCCTCAAATCCTCGGCAGTATGAGATGCGCCCCAAAAATTGGAAAGGTGTATCTCACACGTACCGACACAGACTATCCCGCAATTTAATTGTTTATACCCAAAGGTTTTGATTAAATAGCGGAATAGAAAATATGATCAAAAAAAGTGTATGTATCTCACACGTACAGAAGCACACTAGGCCCCAATTACTATTGTTTGTACCCCTAAAGGCAGGATGAGGAGTAGGAGGAGTTTAGAACAGGCAGCACCCTCAAATCTTCAGAAGTATGAGATGAACCCCAAAAACTTGGAAAGATGGATCTCACACGTACCAACACAAACTATCCCGCAATTTAATTGATCCCCAAAGGTTTTTATTGAATAGCGGAATAGGAAATATGATCAAAAAGAGTGTATGTGGGGGCGTGGCCAGGAACGGCATGTGAGAGGACGCATCTCACTGAGCTCCCGCTCGAATCCGTACATCGATCCTTTCCCCGGTCTCCTACGCCGCTTACCGGGTATCGACGGCATCCCTGTACCGTCGGGTACACGCCTGTGATCCCTCCGGCTGGCCTTCAGGCGATGCACCACCGCAAATTGCGGGAGAACTCCGGGATGTCTGGGCCCCAAGATGGCGCCGCGCACGGCCTTCCGCAGCGGACGAGAGGCTCCGAGAAGCCCGCCACCTCCAGTAAGTCCACCAAGCCCCCAAAAAATCCACCCAAAGAGCCGCAGCGCGATATGCGCTACTATGCACAGAAATCCCCTGGCTCGGTGGGGAAAGGGAGACCTCCAGACGCCAGTACCAGTGCGGGTGCTTCTGGCCACGTCAGCCCGGGTGTGGTTTGGCCCTGGAGTGGAGGACTGTGCTGTTGAGGGTGAGGAGGAGATGGAGCAGGGTGACGGGGAAGTGGAGGAGCAGCCCACCCTTGCAGATATCCTGCGGGCAGTTAACAGATGCAACGCCAATGTTGACCACCTCAAAAAGCAATTTGGGGGCCTGACAGAAGCGGTGTCCCTTCTTCGGCAGGACCTCCAGAAGGTCAGGGAGCTCACCACGGCTGTGGAGGGGAGAGTGAGTGATTTGGAGGACCAGCTACCCCCCCTGACCAGGGAGTCCCGCCATACTGCTGGCATGACCAGGGCCCTAGAACAGCGGGCTGAGGATGTTGAGAACCGCCTTCGGCGAACAATGTTCGCATTGTGGGTCTGCCTGAGAAAGTGGAGGGGAGAGACCCCACGGACTTTGTGGACTCTTGGCTCAAAGAAACTTTTGGTGGGGATGCCTTCTCCCCTCTTTATGCCGTTGAGAGGGCCCACAGGGTTCCCCCTCATCCCCTGCAACCGGGCCGCCCGCCAAGGACCATGCTTGCCCGCTTGCTTAATTATAGAGACAAAGAGACTATCCTGAGACTGGCGAGAGAGCGGATATACAGTATAATGGGGTGCGGGTCTCGTTTTACCCGGATTTCTCCGCTGAGGTGCAGAGGAGCAGGGCGAAATTCTTCGCGGTCAAACAGCGTCTGCAGAATCTACATGCCTCCTATGCCATGCTGTATCCTGCGAAGCTCCGTATTATTGCTGGGGTTCAACATCATTTCTTTGAGGATCCGTCGGAAGCTTCCTCGTGGATTGACCACAATGAGCATTCCCTTCGTCCTCGTTAGCTGCCTACGGAAGATGATGTGGCCTGAAGATTCTTCTCCAGTGCCCTTCTGTGAAGATGACCCGGTGGATGCTGTTTGGGGGGCCCTGCCCCCAGCCTGGAGATGGAAGTACCTGTGATTTTTTCCTCTCTCCTGCTACCCCCTGTTTTTTTTTTCTCTTCCCCTGTTCTACTCCTGTTTTGCAGGTGCTAATATCCTGTTTGCTAGCTTGGAGCTGTAAGGTTCTGTCCATTCCGCAGAAACTTGGGTTCCTGTAAGTACTTGTGACTCATTTCCCCCTTTTTGGATGTTTTTTTTTCTCCCCCCCCCTCCTTTTTATTTTTCTGTGGGGGGTAATTTTTCTCATCCCCTTTTGGACAGTATTTGGCTTCCTCGCCAGTGTGGATGAGACCTGTTGTCCTCTACATGGGAGGGGAGGCTGAGCTGGGGTGCTCCCCAGGGACTTTTTCTGCGACACCGGTGTCCGAGGGCCTTGGCAGTTGGAATCTGTGTGGCCGGTTGGGGTACCCTCGGCACGGTGCTCGGGGGTTTTTTGCACTGTTTAGTTGGAAGGTCCTGTTGACCTCCTTGAATTGGAGTCCGAATTGTACCTTTACTGTATGTCTAGCTGGTGATAGCCATGACCCCTATCTTGTACCCTATCCTGTGCGAGATCCGCTGATCGGTGTCCCTGCCCCGCCGGGGCTTGTGCTGCTCTGTCGCCCACCATGACGGCTGTCCCGGTTATTTCCTGGAATGTTAGGGGGCTGAGGGACCCACTTAAGCGTTCCATGGTTTCCTCGACCCTGCGCAGGCATTTTCCAGCCATCTGTTCGTTACAGGAGACTCACTTGGATGCTGAGTTGCGATCCTGGTTGCATTGTGCCTGGGCGGGCTGGGAATACCACTCCACGCACACCTCCTACTCTCGTGGGGTGAGTGTGCTAGTCCATCGGTCCCTTGACTTTCAGGAACATCATAGTCTAGTTGACGGGGAGGGACGGTTTGTATTTATTTACTGTAAACTGTATACCTTACACTGTATCCTGGCCTTTATCTATATTCCGCCCCCGTTCCATGGTGAGGTCCTTCACCAGCTTGTATCCTATACTTTGAGCCACCCGGAGGTTCCGGTCTATGTACTGGGGGACTTTAATTGTGTATTGGACGCTCAGTTGGACCGACATTCTTCTGCACTGGGGAGTGGAGGCATGGGACGATCGGCCTTGGCGAAATTCGCTGAGGAAGTGGGTTGGACGGACATCTGGCGGCTCCGTAATCCGGGGACCAGGGTCTTCTCCTGCTTTTCTAAAACCCACACCTCTTTATATCGTATCGATTTGTGCCTCTGCTCCTCTTCTGCTATTAGATATGTTGACAAGGTTGATTATGCCCCCAGGGGTGTCTCAGATCATTCTCCTTTGGTGCTGTGTCTAGCTGCGCGCCCCTCCGCTACCCTGCAGAGGGCGCCGTGGAAACCTAATGCCTTCTGGTTGCACTTGTTCCCCTCACATAATAGGCTTAGAGAGGCTATGCGGGAGTTCTGGCAGGTACATAATGTTGCAGGGGAGCGGGGTGTACAGTGGGAAGCTTTTAAGGCCTATCTACGGGGTTTATTCATCAGGGAGGTACAGGCTATCAAGAGGAACACGGCGGCTCTGGGGGTGCAGGCTGAGGGTTTGGTGACGCTATATTGCGGACCCATCTGAGACTAACCAAGAGGGCTGGCTGGCTGCTCAGGAGGCTCTGGTTCGTGTTAATTCCTCTGGGGCTGAACGTAGGAGGTTCTTTCAACGGCAGGCTACTATGAGGAGGGGGAAACCACGGGCAGGTTGTTGGCCAGGATTGCCCACTCTCATCAAACGTCGCCGTCCATTGGGGCACTTATGGGTGATGGGGGCCGAGTCGTGAACACCCCGGATCGGGTTATGGAGGTGTTGAGGTCATTCTACGCTACCCTATACCAATCCAGACAGGAACACAATGCTGCGGAACTCTCGGATTATGTAGATGCCATCTCCCTGCCCTGCTTGTCAGATCTGGAGAGAGCTGAACTAGAGGCTCCCCTTACCCTGAAGGAGCTTCAGAATGCGTCGGCTTCCTTCCCTAACTGTAAAGCTCCGGGGGAGGATGGGCTGCCAATGGAGGTATACAAGGAGTATGCGGAGGAGACGCTGCCGCATCTTCTGGAGGTCTTTTTGGAGGCCAAGCGGAATATGAGGTTGCCGCCTTCTATGTGTAGGGCTAATGTTATCCTCCTCTTGAAGCCGGGGAAGGACGGTCTGGACCCCGGGTCCTACCGTCCTATCTCGCTCTTGCAGAGCGACATTAAGATCCTGGCGAAGGCTCTTGCACTACGACTCAACCGGGTAGTTGCTTCCATTGTACATGCTGATCAATCAGGCTTTATGCCGCACAAGTCGACATCCATTAACCTGCGCCGCTTATTCCTGAACTTACAATCCCCGGCGGACAATGGGGGCAGTAGGGCATTGCTCTCACTTGATGCGCAAAAGGCATTTGACAGTGTAGAGTGGGACTACTTGTGGGTGGTCTTGTCCAAGTTTGGCTTTGGTGAGAACTTTATTTCATGGGTAAAACTGTTGTACCAGGCCCCGGTGGCCGCTATCCGGGAGGGTGGTAGGGTGTCCCGTCCCTTCTCCCTGTTTAGGGGAACTAGGCAGGGGTGCCCCCTGTCCCCCTTAATCTTTGCCCTGGCGATAGAGCCTCTAGCTGCCCTGATTAGGTCCAATCAGAACATAGTGGGATTCCGATACGGCCCCTTGGAGGAAAAGATCATGCTATATGCGGATGATACCATGCTTCTGTTGGGTGATACCTCTGGTTCTCTGAAGGAGGCTATGGAGGTTATTACTACGTTTGGTTCGTTTTCGGGCCTGCTTATTAATTGGTCCAAATCCTCCTTGATGCTGCTCGATGATCCCGAGGGTTCCCAGGAAGTGGGGGTAACGGGGATTCCTGTCTCCACTGAGTTTCGTTACTTGGGGTTGCAGGTGACTCCACAGCCCTTAGACTTTGCCCGTCTTAACCTAACTCCCCTCCTCGCCCGCTTTAGGGATAAGATAAAGGTCTGGTCGAGGTTGCGCATGTCACTGGTGGGCAGGGCCAACCTCATAAAAATGATTCTCATGCCCCAGTTGCTCTACGCCCTTCACAACTCCCCGGTCGTGGTCCCCCTAAGGCTATTCCAGATTGTCAATACCATTTTTAGATCATTTCTGTGGCTGAGTAAGAGCCCTCGTATAAAGTTGGAACACCTTCAGCGACCTAAGGAGCTTGGGGGTCTAGCAGTTCCAAATCCCTGGCTGTACTACTTAGCCTCCCAACTTCAGCATATTGCACAGGTCATGAGTGAGAAGGGAGAGGGGTCAATTGCGTGCCTTGTAGCCCACATTGTGGGCAGGGGAGATGTGGCGGCCCAATTGGAATCCTTGCGATTTGGGAAGTCTAGTAAGCGCTATCCAACCTATGTCCTTATGCAAAAGACCTGGAACAAGGCTCGTCAGCTGCAGCAGGTATTGGGATATACGGACTATAGCCCTATCTGGAAGAATGCCAGATACCCGGAGCTGGCTGGACTGCCGTACGGGGCTAAGTGGCTGGGACATGGCATCTCTCATATGACCCATATATTCCGCGGTGGGGTGCTCAGATCTTTTGCTGCACTTCGGGAGGAATTTCGTCTCCCCAAGTCCATGCACTTTTATTATGTACAGTTGGCGCATGCCGTTAAGGCCCAGGGGGGGGATGATCTTTGCACTCACTTTCCCGCCCCGATATTTCACTTTATGTCTACTGTTTCTGATTTTAAGGGGTTTATTTCAAATTGCTATTCCCTCCTAATGAGCTCCTTCATGGATCGGCACCCCCTTCGAGTGGTTCCCCGGTGGGAGGCGGATGTGGGGGTATTTGAGGATGAACAATGGGAGGAGGCTCTACAGGCTGTGCAGCTGAGCTCTCTGAATGTGGCTCAGAGATTGTCTCAACTCTACATTTTGTACAGGACTCATTACACACCAGCCCGGCTGTTCAGGATGGGGAGGAGAGATTCTCCCACCTGTGGTCGATGTATGCAGGACCACGGAGACTTAATGCATCTTCTTTGGCGCTGCCCCAAACTTCATGTCTATTGGAAGGGAGTACTCTCGACGCTCTCGGGGGCCTTCGGGGTTACGATACCGGAGGACCCTAAGGTTTGTCTGTTGGGTATTCTTGGTGAAGTTCAGGCCCCTGAGCTGGCCCTGCAGGCCATCGGGCGAGCTCTGTTTCAGGCAAGGAAATTGATACTGAGGCGATGGATTTCACCAAGAGCCCCACTGGTTAAGGAATGGGTTGCGGCTATGGGTGACACACTTAGATTAGAGAAGTATATATATCAACATAGGGGCAGCGCGGGTAAATTTGACCGCCTGTGGGCTCCTTGGCTGGCTGTGCCGGGACTTGCCCCGGTGGAGTTGGTCCTGAACAATCTTCTGGCAGGGGTGAGGTGAGGCCCGGGGACCATTGTTACACGAGAGATCAGTGTCTGCTCTGCTTATGGTTGATGTATCTGGTGGGGGTGCGGGGTAGATGGGTCAGATTATTGTATATTTTCCTGTTGCATATGGGGATTTCTGTTGGTAAACATGTATGCTATCACTGTGGGCTTTTCCATGCACTTGAGTATTGTACGTGTTCTGGACTCTGTATTTCTGTTCTTTTTTTTTGTGTGTTGATGTTTTGTTTGACATCTTTAATAAAATTTTTGCCTGATTTAAAAAAAAAAAGAAAAGTGTATGTATCTCACACGTACAGAAGCACACTAGGCCCCAATTACTATTGTATGTACCCCTAAAAGGCTGAATGAGGATTAGGAGGAGTATGGAACAGGCAGCACCCTCAAATCTTCAGAAGTATGAGATGAACCCCAAAAACGTGGAAAGGTGGATCTCACACGTACCAACACAAACTATCCCACAATTTAATTGATCCCCAAAGGTTTTTATTGAATAGCGGAATAGGAAATATGATCAAAAAAAGTGTATGTATCTCACACGTACAAAACCACACTAGGCCCCAATTACTATTGTTTGTACCCCTAAAAGGCTGAATGAGGAGTAGGAGGAGTATGGAACAGGCAGCACCCTCAAATCTTCAGAAGTATGAGATGAACCCCAAAAACCCCAAATATCATTCAGCTCTGCTGCAGGCCACAATTTATTTTTTTTTTAACCCAAGGCTGTATATTGAATAGTGGAATAGAAAAAAAGTGTATGATTTTTGAAACCACTCAATAATAGCACATGTGAACTGAACACAGCAGTGTATGATCAGTCAGCACAGCACAGCTGAAGGAAAAACGCTGCACACAGTGCCTGATAGAAAAATACTTTTCTCCCTCCTCCTCAGTGGGCAAAAAAGATTGTGTTCACTGCACCCCAAAAAGATTGTGTTCACTGCACCCCAAAAAGATTGTGTTCACTGCACCCCAAAAAGATTGTGTTCTCTGCACCCCACACACACAGCAATATCGATTGTAGTTTGTAGAACACACTGACCCTAAAAATCAGCAGACTCTCTCCCTAAAAGGATTGATAAGATCGTAGATCGGTCACTGCAAACCCCACCCCACACAGCAATATCGATTGTAGTTTGTAGAACACACTGACCCTAAAAATCAGCAGACTCTCTCCCTAAAAGGATTGATAAGATCGTAGATCGGTCACTGCAAACCCCTCCCACACAGCAAAATCGATCGTAGAAAACTGACCCTAAAAAATCAGCAGACTCTCTCCCTAAAATGCCTACAACTCGCCCTGCCTAACACACTCCGACCTGTCCCTGAATTCTATCCGGACACAAATGTTTTTTTTCTTCCTGTCTGTCCCTAATCAGCAGCCAGCACGTTGATGTGTGCTCTTTCCCTGAACTAAACAGCAGAATGATGCCGCAGCGGCGCTGCCTCGAACATATAAAGACTTGGTCACATGCTTCAGATGGCCAATCACAGCTACTAATACATTTGTAGGCATGGCTGGGATGGCTTAAGGCACACCAGTTAAACGCTTGTTGATTGGCTGTTGAAAGCCCGCCATGAAAAGCGCGCCAAAGCATGCAAAACCCGGAAATAAAATGACCGAACACGGATTTTTACCCGAACATACAGTAAAGTTTTCGGGTCCGTGTTCGGGTAACAAAAATCCATTTATTCGGTACGAACACAAATAATACAGTCCGTGTTCGCTCAACCCTAGTTATAATCCCTGTGTTGTTTGTTTGTCTTACCTCGTTTTGATGGGCTCACTTGTGGCTGACTCCAGGAGGAGGTAGAGAGAAGACAATGGTGGATCCGTTTTATTCAGTAAAAATGATATAAACAATCATAATGTTTATATCATAAAAAAAAAAAAAGAAAAATCCTGATCACTTTCCCAGAGTAGTACAGTGCTACTATGATAACACGTTATTGTAAAAAATTGTAAACAAAGATTTTAATTATTATTTTTTTTACATACTGTCACCTGTCAGTGTCCCTGATCACCACCACACCAGATTTATGATAACACTATGCTGCGCTGGTGACAGTATGTATAAAAAAAGTTATAAAGTAATGAATGAAAATTAGAACTTTCTTTTTTTTAATTTTAATTTTCCTTTAATTTCTTCATTTTCCAAAAAATTGTGACAAAAAAATAAAACTTTTAAAAACTTGCCATGCCTCCTTCTAAATACCTTGGACTTTCCTCTTTACAAAAAGGGGTCTTTTCGGGGGATATTGTATTGTCCTGGTGTTTTCAGGCCTCAAGAAATGAGATGGGAGGCCATCAGTACATCAGGATTGATAGATTTTCAAATATATACCATTTTTTTGGGCTCTATAACTTTCCTACAGACTAAATAATATACACTGATTTGGGTTATTTTTACCAAAAAAAAGTAGCAGAATACATTTTGGCCTAAATTTATGAAGAAAGATTTTTAATTTGCAAGATTTTATAACACAAATTTTATTTATCAAAATAAATAAAACAATCAGTGGTGAATAACTACCAACAAAAGAAAGCTCTTTTTGTGTGAAAAAAAAAAATGTAAAAATGTCATATGGGTACAGTTTTGCATGACTGCACAATTGTCATTCGAAGTCAGTAAGCGCTGAAAGCTGAAAATTGCCCTGGTCAGGGAAGGGGTAAAAGTGCATGGTATTAAAGTGGTTAAACCTTGACTGACTCATAAATGAAAAGCATAAAAAATGTAATTATTGTCAGTCCAACTGTGACTCTAACGGTTCAAAGCTGCTACAACATTGTACAATGTACTGTAACCAATAGGTTACTGTTGTGTTTTGTCATAGAGTGGCCAAAAGTTAAAAATGAAGCCAAGGAAATCAATTGTTATGAGTACAGATACTGTCCTGTTGCCTTCTAGTCATTTAGAATTCCCCCAAGTAGGGGTAAAATGTAATGTTTCCTATTATATAGTATATGATGGGGTACACAGCTATGGAAAGCACCCAGAGCTGTGACCCCCTGCAAGTTTTCAGCACAGCTCTGTATGTTGGAGCTCCCTTCTTTATATGGCACATAAAAGTTATGTGTGGGGTGTTGCAGATCATGATGCTGCACTTGGCCACCAGTCTTAATGCCTACAAAACATAGCTAGAGGACCCTATATAACCCTGGTTCCCTATATCATGTGTATTGGCACTAATATATAAAATGCTGTAAATTGGGAATGCATTTAGACACAGAAGTGTATTTGGTTTATTTTATCAATTAACAAAATGGAAAGTAAATTAACAGAAGAGACATCCAAATGAAATCAATATTTGGTGTGACCACTCTTTGCTTTCAAAACAACATAAATTATTTTATTCCTCTAGATACACTTGGACACAGTTTTTTTAAGCAACTTGACAGGTAGATTGTTCCAAACATTTTGGAGAAGTAAGCTCAGATCTTGTGTGGATGTAGGCTGCCTCAAATCCTTCTGTCTCTTCATGTAATTGTCAGAACTATTGGGGCTAAAAGGAATCATATAAGGCAGGCCCATACATATTATTTTATACATATTGATATATGAGCATCCTGGCAGCCATTTTGTCATGAGGTGAATGTAAGTTCATTGTCCTTGGGTAAAGATTACAGTATTACAGAAAAATTTTGAGTCTCAGCAAAGACCTTCTCTATCCATAAATTAAAGGGGCTCCCCAGACAACATGCCAAGATAAGGGCTAGTCACGGTGCCAGGCTAGGTTATAATGAGAGTGATGTCATTCTTGTCTGGATTTCAACAATGGACAAGAGATCAGAATGTTACATTTTTTTTGTAGGGCTCATTTAAAAATATGCTTTAGCAAACATTATTATTATTTGTAGTAATTGTATTAGCAACAGTATTATTATGTCATTGTATTATATGAAGCATATACATAGGCCTACTTAATTGAATAAGTTCTAGGAACGTTTTATATATATATTTACTTTTATAATGTTTAACCAATATTCATTATATATTGGGGGGGAGGTACTCCTTGAATTATATGTGTATTGTTATTGATTTAGTAGGTATACGCTTTAAATATGTAAACCATTGTTTTTTTTTTTTTTTGTGTAAAGAGCTAAGTACTAATTCCATATTTTTTTAAGTGCTTCATGTATAAGGAATGTTAATTGCAGTGGCTTTAAAATCCTATCCAGGCATATATAAATCCTTCAAGGTAGACACTATTCTTGATAGTAAAGTGACATGGGGGGGTAAACATACTAGGAATTTAAGTTTTTCTCCAAGGCTAAGGTCGGAAGGTTATCTTTGAGAAAATACTTGAATTAAATTATTTAATCCACACTTTTATACAGGCAAAGAGTGCCTCCTTGTTGGGTGATGGTCAGATGAGGTATTTCTTTTATATACCCATATCTGATGTATTTTTATGTGGAAAACAAAATCCACGCCCATAGGATAAATGTTCAGTGTAAGTGAGAGACTGGAGAGAATTGAAAAGATCAGGAATGAAGCAAGATGCTCTGATGAGGTTCTGACACACTGATGGGAGAGATTGGAAACTAAGGCATACTATTCAAAGTGATATCTCAGACAACCTACATAGCAGTCTTTGGTAAAGTATTTATTTTTATATTTTCTATAGGCAATTTACTTGCCATGTACATCTGACTGAACCATTATTATCCTTATAGCATCAAGATTTGAATTTAGATCATTCTAACTGCAGTATGACTGTTTTTTTTTTTTTTTATCTTGGGACCTTGAGGCTGAATTCAGTCCATAGTAAATGGTGCAGTTATGATGAATTCTTAAAATAGATGAACTTAATGGAGGTTTTTATTTAACCAAGTCTTGGTGCATGGTGTAACAATTTTTGTCCATGCAATTTTTTTAAACATTGAGTTGTGAACATCTGTTGGCTGAGAAAGGTCACGTGTCAAATCTGTCAAATTCTGTTTCCATATTTCATGAGCTCATGGGAAGCTGATAATCACATTCCCCAAGTTATGGGTTTTGGTTACCTTTATATTCTGTAATAATATCCTTTGATTGAATTTCTCACATTACCTGTGTTATAAATATTATTGAATTTGGTTTTGCATTTTGTGTTGATTACCAGTTACGTTTTTGACATTATTCTTTCCTGATTTTATTTAGTAAATATTAGGGTTGAGCGAACACCTAGATGTCCGTGTTCGACGGGTTCGGCCGAACTTTAAAAAAAAGTCCGGGTCCGTGTCCCGGACTTTTACCGAACTTTTCCCGGACACCGAACCCCATTGAAGTCAATGGGGACCCGAACTTTAAGGCACTAAAATGGCTCTAAAACACCAAAGGAAAGGGCTAGAGTGCTGCAAATGGCAGCAAAACGTAATTAAGAGCATGGCAAGTGCTCTGCAAACAAATGTGGATAGGGAAATAACTTAAAACAACAAAAAAAAAACAGAAAAATAAAACAATGTTCTTCTTCATCTCTGAAGGACGAGGCCCATATGGAGTAGGAGGGAGGTTGAGGTGGTGGTGGATGTGGCGGTGACATAGGCGTGCGCACAGGGTGTGCTGGGTGTGCCTGGGCACACCCTAATCACCTAGGGCACATAGCATTGCCAGTGAGGAGATGGGAAAGATCTCCCTGGGACCTGCTCTGCTCTATTTCTCCTTGCCTACAGGTACATGGCCCCGATACATTACTCTCCCTGCTGGCAAACACATGCATGTGTATTTCAACTTTGGGGTGCACACCTTAATGCAATAGGCTGCGCACACCTATGGGCGGTGTAGGTGGAAGCGGCGGTGGAGGAGGACCAGGGCCGGATTAACAGCATCATGGGCTTGGTGCTGAGGATTTTGAAGGGCCTTAAGGGCCGTGCCTTGCCATGCACCCAGAGGAGGAAGGGTGCAGCCATGCATGCCTAATTCAACATGGGATGCTGTCTCTGAAGCCCATAAACACATCCATGCATCGCCAACTGTCCCTCCTTGTCCGGCCTTCACGCTGTGTGGGGAGGTTCTGAGGGTGCTGCCTGGGGAAGCGAGCATAGAAGCCAGACTTCTGTGTTTACAAGTGACAGAAGAGCGGTAACAGTGAATATGGCCAACCCGGGGCCTATATAAAAGGTAGGGGCCTGGAGCTGCAGCTCCAATAGCCCCTACATTAATCTGGCCCTGAGGAGGAGGACGAGGTAGCCAACACTGCTTCTTTTCAAAAATTTTAAATGAGGGTACACCCCAAAAGAGTGAGAAAGAGCAAAAATGGAACAATGGGTGGGTAAGGTCGGTATCCATTGCTATTCTGCATAAGGTACGGAAAAGTCCCGTGGGATCCATGCCTGGTTCATTTTAATGAACGTGAGCTTGTCCACATTGTCTCTGGACAGGCGGCTGCGCTTGTCTGTTATAACGCCCCCAGCCGTGCTAAATACCCGTTCAGATAATACACTGGCTGCAGGGCACGCCAGCACCTCCAAGGCGTAAAGGGCAAGCTCAAGCCATGTGCCCAATTTGGAGACCCAGAAGTTGAAGGGGGCAGACCCGTCATTCACTACATGTAGGCGTGTGCACACATACTGCTCCACCATGTTGGTAAAATGCTGCCTCCTGCTAAGACGTTCCATCTGAGCTGCTGGTGCTGCTGTTTGTTGTGGCGTGCTGACAAAGCTTTTCCACATTTCGGCCATGCTAACCCTGCCTTCTGAGGTGCTGGCGGTGCCCTGGTTGCGTTGGCGACCTCCTCCTCCTCCTCCTCTGCCTTGTGCTTCCACTGTGGCCCCGCTGTCAGATGGGAATGCCAGCAGCATGGCGTCTACCAGCGTGCGCTTGTACTCGCGCATCTTGCGATCGCGCTCCAGTGAGTGAATTAAGGACGGTACGTTGTCCTTGTAACGGGGATCCAGCAGCGTGGCCACCCAGTAATCAGCACAAGTTAGAATGTGGGCAACTCGGCGGTCGTTGTGGAGACACTGCAGCATGTAATCGCTCATGTGTGCCAGGCTGCCCAGAGGCAACGAAAGGCTGTCCTCTGTGGGAGGTGTATCGTCCGTGTCCTCTGTATCCCCCCAGCCACGCACCAGTGATGGCCATGAGCTGGCCTGGGTGCCACCCTGCTGTGAACATGGTTCCATCTCCTCCTCCAGCTCCTCCTCCTCCTCATCCTCCTCATCCTCCAGAACTGTGCCCCTGCTGGACAATTGCGTCCCTGGCGTTTGCGTGTGCAGGAACCCACCCTCGGAGCCCCTTGCGAATGACTGCCCTGAAAGCCTTGGAAATGTTACCTCTTCATCCTCCTCCTCCTCCTCATCCTGTGCCACATCCTCTTCCATCATCGCCCGAATTGTTTTTTCAAGGAGGCATAGAAGTGGGATAGTTAAGCTGAGAACAGCGTCATTGCCACTGGCCATGTTGGTGGAGTACTCAAAACAGCGCAACAAGGCACACAGGTCTCGCATGGAGGCCCAGTTAAATTAAATAGCGGAATAGAAAATATGATCCAAAAAAAGTGTATGTATATCACACGTACACAACCACACTGGGCCCCAATTACTATTGTTTGTACCCCTAAAAGGCTAGATGAGGAGTAGGGGGAGTATGGAACAGGCAGCACCCTCAAACCTTCAGAAGTATGAGATGAACCCCAACAACTTGGAAAGGTGGATCTCTCTCACACGTACCGACACAGACTATCCCCCAATTTAACTGATCCCCAAAGGTTTTTGATTAAATAGCGGAATAGAAAATATGATCCCAAAAAAGTGTATGTATATCACACGTACACAACCACACTGGGCCCCAATTACTATTGTTTGTACCCCTAAAAGGCTAGATGAGGAGTAGGGGGAGTATGGAACAGGCAGCACCCTCAAACCTTCAGAAGTATGAGATGAACCCCAACAACTTGGAAAGGTGGATCTCTCTCACACGTACCGACACAGACTATCCCGCAATTCAATTGATCCTCAAAGGTTTTTATTGAATAGCGGAATAGGAAATATGATCAAAAAAAGTGTATGTATCTCGCACGTACACAACCACACTAGGCCCCAATTACTATTGTTTGTACCCCTAAAAGGCTAGATGAGGAGTAGGGGGGGTATGGAACAGGCAGCACCCTCAAACCTTCAGAAGTATGAGATGAACCCCAACAACTTGGAAAGGTGGATCTCTCTCACACGTACCGACACAGACTATCCCCCAATTTAACTGATCCCCAAAGGTTTTTGATTAAATAGCGGAATAGAAAATATGATCCCAAAAAAGTGTATGTATATCACACGTACACAACCACACTGGGCCCCAATTACTATTGTTTGTACCCCTAAAAGGCTAGATGAGGAGTAGGGGGAGTATGGAACAGGCAGCACCCTCAAACCTTCAGAAGTATGAGATGAACCCCAACAACTTGGAAAGGTGGATCTCTCTCACACGTACCGACACAGACTATCCCGCAATTCAATTGATCCTCAAAGGTTTTTATTGAATAGCGGAATAGGAAATATGATCAAAAAAAGTGTATGTATCTCGCACGTACACAACCACACTAGGCCCCAATTACTATTGTTTGTACCCCTAAAAGGCTAGATGAGGAGTAGGGGGGGTATGGAACAGGCAGCACCCTCAAACCTTCAGAAGTATGAGATGAACCCCAACAACTTGGAAAGGTGGATCTCTCTCACACGTACCGACACAGACTATCCCCCAATTTAACTGATCCCCAAAGGTTTTTGATTAAATAGCGGAATAGAAAATATGATCCCAAAAAAGTGTATGTATATCACACGTACACAACCACACTGGGCCCCAATTACTATTGTTTGTACCCCTAAAAGGCTAGATGAGGAGTAGGGGGAGTATGGAACAGGCAGCACCCTCAAACCTTCAGAAGTATGAGATGAACCCCAACAACTTGGAAAGGTGGATCTCTCTCACACGTACCAACACAGACTATCCCCCAATTTAACTGATCCCCAAAGGTTTTTGATTAAATAGCGGAATAGAAAATATGATCCAAAAAAAGTGTATGTATATCACACGTACACAACCACACTAGGCCCCAATTACTATTGTTTGTACCCCTAAAAGGCTAGATGAGGAGTAGGGGGAGTATGGAACAGGCAGCACCCTCAAACCTTCAGAAGTATGAGATGAACCCCAACAACTTGGAAAGGTGGATCTCTCTCACACGTACCGACACAGACTATCCCGCAATTCAATTGATCCTCAAAGGTTTTTATTGAATAGCGGAATAGGAAATATGATCAAAAAAAGTGTATGTATCTCGCACGTACACAACCACACTAGGCCCCAATTACTATTGTTTGTACCCCTAAAAGGCTAGATGAGGAGTAGGGGGGGTATGGAACAGGCAGCACCCTCAAACCTTCAGAAGTATGAGATGAACCCCAACAACTTGGAAAGGTGGATCTCTCTCACACGTACCGACACAGACTATCCCCCAATTTAACTGATCCCCAAAGGTTTTTGATTAAATAGCGGAATAGAAAATATGATCCAAAAAAAGTGTATGTATATCACACGTACACAACCACACTAGGCCCCAATTACTATTGTTTGTACCCCTAAAAGGCTAGATGAGGAGTAGGGGGAGTATGGAACAGGCAGCACCCTCAAACCTTCAGAAGTATGAGATGAACCCCAACAACTTGGAAAGGTGGATCTCTCTCACACGTACCGACACAGACTATCCCGCAATTCAATTGATCCTCAAAGGTTTTTATTGAATAGCGGAATAGGAAATATGATCAAAAAAAGTGTATGTATCTCGCACGTACACAACCACACTAGGCCCCAATTACTATTGTTTGTACCCCTAAAAGGCTAGATGAGGAGTAGGGGGGGTATGGAACAGGCAGCACCCTCAAACCTTCAGAAGTATGAGATGAACCCCAACAACTTGGAAAGGTGGATCTCTCTCACACGTACCGACACAGACTATCCCCCAATTTAACTGATCCCCAAAGGTTTTTGATTAAATAGCGGAATAGAAAATATGATCCCAAAAAAGTGTATGTATATCACACGTACACAACCACACTGGGCCCCAATTACTATTGTTTGTACCCCTAAAAGGCTAGATGAGGAGTAGGGGGAGTATGGAACAGGCAGCACCCTCAAACCTTCAGAAGTATGAGATGAACCCCAACAACTTGGAAAGGTGGATCTCTCTCACACGTACCGACACAGACTATCCCGCAATTCAATTGATCCTCAAAGGTTTTTATTGAATAGCGGAATAGGAAATATGATCAAAAAAAGTGTATGTATCTCGCACGTACACAACCACACTAGGCCCCAATTACTATTGTTTGTACCCCTAAAAGGCTAGATGAGGAGTAGGGGGGGTATGGAACAGGCAGCACCCTCAAACCTTCAGAAGTATGAGATGAACCCCAACAACTTGGAAAGGTGGATCTCTCTCACACGTACCGACACAGACTATCCCCCAATTTAACTGATCCCCAAAGGTTTTTGATTAAATAGCGGAATAGAAAATATGATCCCAAAAAAGTGTATGTATATCACACGTACACAACCACACTGGGCCCCAATTACTATTGTTTGTACCCCTAAAAGGCTAGATGAGGAGTAGGGGGAGTATGGAACAGGCAGCACCCTCAAACCTTCAGAAGTATGAGATGAACCCCAACAACTTGGAAAGGTGGATCTCTCTCACACGTACCAACACAGACTATCCCCCAATTTAACTGATCCCCAAAGGTTTTTGATTAAATAGCGGAATAGAAAATATGATCCAAAAAAAGTGTATGTATATCACACGTACACAACCACACTAGGCCCCAATTACTATTGTTTGTACCCCTAAAAGGCTAGATGAGGAGTAGGGGGAGTATGGAACAGGCAGCACCCTCAAACCTTCAGAAGTATGAGATGAACCCCAACAACTTGGAAAGGTGGATCTCTCTCACACGTACCGACACAGACTATCCCGCAATTCAATTGATCCTCAAAGGTTTTTATTGAATAGCGGAATAGGAAATATGATCAAAAAAAGTGTATGTATCTCGCACGTACACAACCACACTAGGCCCCAATTACTATTGTTTGTACCCCTAAAAGGCTAGATGAGGAGTAGGGGGGGTATGGAACAGGCAGCACCCTCAAACCTTCAGAAGTATGAGATGAACCCCAACAACTTGGAAAGGTGGATCTCTCTCACACGTACCGACACAGACTATCCCCCAATTTAACTGATCCCCAAAGGTTTTTGATTAAATAGCGGAATAGAAAATATGATCCAAAAAAAGTGTATGTATATCACACGTACACAACCACACTAGGCCCCAATTACTATTGTTTGTACCCCTAAAAGGCTAGATGAGGAGTAGGGGGAGTATGGAACAGGCAGCACCCTCAAACCTTCAGAAGTATGAGATGAACCCCAACAACTTGGAAAGGTGGATCTCTCTCACACGTACCGACACAGACTATCCCGCAATTCAATTGATCCTCAAAGGTTTTTATTGAATAGCGGAATAGGAAATATGATCAAAAAAAGTGTATGTATCTCGCACGTACACAACCACACTAGGCCCCAATTACTATTGTTTGTACCCCTAAAAGGCTAGATGAGGAGTAGGGGGGGTATGGAACAGGCAGCACCCTCAAACCTTCAGAAGTATGAGATGAACCCCAACAACTTGGAAAGGTGGATCTCTCTCACACGTACCGACACAGACTATCCCCCAATTTAACTGATCCCCAAAGGTTTTTGATTAAATAGCGGAATAGAAAATATGATCCCAAAAAAGTGTATGTATATCACACGTACACAACCACACTGGGCCCCAATTACTATTGTTTGTACCCCTAAAAGGCTAGATGAGGAGTAGGGGGAGTATGGAACAGGCAGCACCCTCAAACCTTCAGAAGTATGAGATGAACCCCAACAACTTGGAAAGGTGGATCTCTCTCACACGTACCGACACAGACTATCCCGCAATTCAATTGATCCTCAAAGGTTTTTATTGAATAGCGGAATAGGAAATATGATCAAAAAAAGTGTATGTATCTCGCACGTACACAACCACACTAGGCCCCAATTACTATTGTTTGTACCCCTAAAAGGCTAGATGAGGAGTAGGGGGGGTATGGAACAGGCAGCACCCTCAAACCTTCAGAAGTATGAGATGAACCCCAACAACTTGGAAAGGTGGATCTCTCTCACACGTACCGACACAGACTATCCCCCAATTTAACTGATCCCCAAAGGTTTTTGATTAAATAGCGGAATAGAAAATATGATCCCAAAAAAGTGTATGTATATCACACGTACACAACCACACTGGGCCCCAATTACTATTGTTTGTACCCCTAAAAGGCTAGATGAGGAGTAGGGGGAGTATGGAACAGGCAGCACCCTCAAACCTTCAGAAGTATGAGATGAACCCCAACAACTTGGAAAGGTGGATCTCTCTCACACGTACCAACACAGACTATCCCCCAATTTAACTGATCCCCAAAGGTTTTTGATTAAATAGCGGAATAGAAAATATGATCCAAAAAAAGTGTATGTATATCACACGTACACAACCACACTAGGCCCCAATTACTATTGTTTGTACCCCTAAAAGGCTAGATGAGGAGTAGGGGGAGTATGGAACAGGCAGCACCCTCAAACCTTCAGAAGTATGAGATGAACCCCAACAACTTGGAAAGGTGGATCTCTCTCACACGTACCGACACAGACTATCCCGCAATTCAATTGATCCTCAAAGGTTTTTATTGAATAGCGGAATAGGAAATATGATCAAAAAAAGTGTATGTATCTCGCACGTACACAACCACACTAGGCCCCAATTACTATTGTTTGTACCCCTAAAAGGCTAGATGAGGAGTAGGGGGGGTATGGAACAGGCAGCACCCTCAAACCTTCAGAAGTATGAGATGAACCCCAACAACTTGGAAAGGTGGATCTCTCTCACACGTACCGACACAGACTATCCCCCAATTTAACTGATCCCCAAAGGTTTTTGATTAAATAGCGGAATAGAAAATATGATCCCAAAAAAGTGTATGTATATCACACGTACACAACCACACTGGGCCCCAATTACTATTGTTTGTACCCCTAAAAGGCTAGATGAGGAGTAGGGGGAGTATGGAACAGGCAGCACCCTCAAACCTTCAGAAGTATGAGATGAACCCCAACAACTTGGAAAGGTGGATCTCTCTCACACGTACCGACACAGACTATCCCGCAATTCAATTGATCCTCAAAGGTTTTTATTGAATAGCGGAATAGGAAATATGATCAAAAAAAGTGTATGTATCTCGCACGTACACAACCACACTGGGCCCCAATTACTATTGTTTGTACCCCTAAAAGGCTAGATGAGGAGTAGGGGGAGTATGGAACAGGCAGCACCCTCAAACCTTCAGAAGTATGAGATGAACCCCAACAACTTGGAAAGGTGGATCTCTCTCACACGTACCGACACAGACTATCCCGCAATTCAATTGATCCTCAAAGGTTTTTATTGAATAGCGGAATAGGAAATATGATCAAAAAAAGTGTATGTATCTCGCACGTACACAACCACACTAGGCCCCAATTACTATTGTTTGTACCCCTAAAAGGCTAGATGAGGAGTAGGGGGGGTATGGAACAGGCAGCACCCTCAAACCTTCAGAAGTATGAGATGAACCCCAACAACTTGGAAAGGTGGATCTCTCTCACACGTACCGACACAGACTATCCCCCAATTTAACTGATCCCCAAAGGTTTTTGATTAAATAGCGGAATAGAAAATATGATCCCAAAAAAGTGTATGTATATCACACGTACACAACCACACTGGGCCCCAATTACTATTGTTTGTACCCCTAAAAGGCTAGATGAGGAGTAGGGGGAGTATGGAACAGGCAGCACCCTCAAACCTTCAGAAGTATGAGATGAACCCCAACAACTTGGAAAGGTGGATCTCTCTCACACGTACCAACACAGACTATCCCCCAATTTAACTGATCCCCAAAGGTTTTTGATTAAATAGCGGAATAGAAAATATGATGCAAAAAAAGTGTATGTATATCACACGTACACAACCACACTAGGCCCCAATTACTATTGTTTGTACCCCTAAAAGGCTAGATGAGGAGTAGGGGGAGTATGGAACAGGCAGCACCCTCAAACCTTCAGAAGTATGAGATGAACCCCAACAACTTGGAAAGGTGGATCTCTCTCACACGTACCGACACAGACTATCCCGCAATTCAATTGATCCTCAAAGGTTTTTATTGAATAGCGGAATAGGAAATATGATCAAAAAAAGTGTATGTATCTCGCACGTACACAACCACACTAGGCCCCAATTACTATTGTTTGTACCCCTAAAAGGCTAGATGAGGAGTAGGGGGGGTATGGAACAGGCAGCACCCTCAAACCTTCAGAAGTATGAGATGAACCCCAACAACTTGGAAAGGTGGATCTCTCTCACACGTACCGACACAGACTATCCCCCAATTTAACTGATCCCCAAAGGTTTTTGATTAAATAGCGGAATAGAAAATATGATCCCAAAAAAGTGTATGTATATCACACGTACACAACCACACTGGGCCCCAATTACTATTGTTTGTACCCCTAAAAGGCTAGATGAGGAGTAGGGGGAGTATGGAACAGGCAGCACCCTCAAACCTTCAGAAGTATGAGATGAACCCCAACAACTTGGAAAGGTGGATCTCTCTCACACGTACCGACACAGACTATCCCGCAATTCAATTGATCCTCAAAGGTTTTTATTGAATAGCGGAATAGGAAATATGATCAAAAAAAGTGTATGTATCTCGCACGTACACAACCACACTAGGCCCCAATTACTATTGTTTGTACCCCTAAAAGGCTAGATGAGGAGTAGGGGGGGTATGGAACAGGCAGCACCCTCAAACCTTCAGAAGTATGAGATGAACCCCAACAACTTGGAAAGGTGGATCTCTCTCACACGTACCGACACAGACTATCCCCCAATTTAACTGATCCCCAAAGGTTTTTGATTAAATAGCGGAATAGAAAATATGATCCCAAAAAAGTGTATGTATATCACACGTACACAACCACACTGGGCCCCAATTACTATTGTTTGTACCCCTAAAAGGCTAGATGAGGAGTAGGGGGAGTATGGAACAGGCAGCACCCTCAAACCTTCAGAAGTATGAGATGAACCCCAACAACTTGGAAAGGTGGATCTCTCTCACACGTACCAACACAGACTATCCCCCAATTTAACTGATCCCCAAAGGTTTTTGATTAAATAGCGGAATAGAAAATATGATCCAAAAAAAGTGTATGTATATCACACGTACACAACCACACTAGGCCCCAATTACTATTGTTTGTACCCCTAAAAGGCTAGATGAGGAGTAGGGGGAGTATGGAACAGGCAGCACCCTCAAACCTTCAGAAGTATGAGATGAACCCCAACAACTTGGAAAGGTGGATCTCTCTCACACGTACCGACACAGACTATCCCGCAATTCAATTGATCCTCAAAGGTTTTTATTGAATAGCGGAATAGGAAATATGATCAAAAAAAGTGTATGTATCTCGCACGTACACAACCACACTAGGCCCCAATTACTATTGTTTGTACCCCTAAAAGGCTAGATGAGGAGTAGGGGGAGTATGGAACAGGCAGCACCCTCAAACCTTCAGAAGTATGAGATGAACCCCAACAACTTGGAAAGGTGGATCTCTCTCACACGTACCGACACAGACTATCCCCCAATTTAACTGATCCCCAAAGGTTTTTGATTAAATAGCGGAATAGAAAATATGATCCAAAAAAAGTGTATGTATATCACACGTACACAACCACACTAGGCCCCAATTACTATTGTTTGTACCCCTAAAAGGCTAGATGAGGAGTAGGGGGGGTATGGAACAGGCAGCACCCTCAAACCTTCAGAAGTATGAGATGAACCCCAACAACTTGGAAAGGTGGATCTCTCTCACACGTACCAACACAGACTATCCCCCAATTTAACTGATCCCCAAAGGTTTTTGATTAAATAGCGGAATAGAAAATATGATCCCAAAAAAGTGTATGTATATCACACGTACACAACCACACTAGGCCCCAATTACTATTGTTTGTACCCCTAAAAGGCTAGGAGTAGGGGGAGTATGGAACAGGCAGCACCCTCAAACCTTCAGAAGTATGAGATGAACCCCAACAACTTGGAAAGGTGGATCTCTCTCACACGTACCAACACAGACTATCCCCCAATTTAACTGATCCCCAAAGGTTTTTGATTAAATAGCGGAATAGAAAATATGATCCAAAAAAAGTGTATGTATATCACACGTACACAACCACACTAGGCCCCAATTACTATTGTTTGTACCCCTAAAAGGCTAGGAGTAGGGGGAGTATGGAACAGGCAGCACCCTCAAACCTTCAGAAGTATGAGATGAACCCCAACAACTTGGAAAGGTGGATCTCTCTCACACGTACCAACACAGACTATCCCCCAATTTAACTGATCCCCAAAGGTTTTTGATTAAATAGCGGAATAGAAAATATGATCCCAAAAAAGTGTATGTATATCACACGTACACAACCACACTAGGCCCCAATTACTATTGTTTGTACCCCTAAAAGGCTAGATGAGGAGTAGGGGGAGTATGGAACAGGCAGCACCCTCAAACCTTCAGAAGTATGAGATTGTGTTCACTGTACCCCACAAAGATTGAGTTCACTGCACCCCACAATGATTGTGTTCACTGCACCCCACAAAGATTGTGTTCACTGCACCTCACAAAGATTGTGTTCACTGTACCCCCCAAAGATTGTGTTCACTGCACCCCACAAAGATTCTGTTCACTGTACCCCACAAAGATTGTGTTCACTGCACCCCAAAAAGATTGTGTTCACTGCACCCCAAAAAGGATGTTGTTCACTGCACCCCAAAAAGGATGTTGTTCACTCCACCCCAAAAAGATTGTGTTCACTGCACCCCACAAAGATTGTGTTCACTGCACCCCAAAAAGATTGTGTTCACTGCACCCCAAAAATGATTTTGTTCACTGCACCCCAAAAAGGATTTTGTTCACTGCACCCCAAAAAGGATGTTGTTCACTCCACCCCAAAAAGATTGTGTTCACTGCACCCCAAAAAGATTGTGTTCACTGCACCCCACAAAGGATTTTGTTCACTGCACCCCAAAAAGATTGTGTTCACTGCACCCCAAAAAGGATGTTGTTCACTGCACCCCAAAAAGGATTTTGTTCACTGCACCCCAAAAAGATTGTGTTCACTGCACCCCACAAAGGATTTTGTTCACTGCACCCCACAAAGATTGTGTTCACTGCACACCAAAAAGGATTGTGTTCACTGCACCCCAAAAAGATTTTGTTCACTGCACCCCAAAAAGATTGTGTTCACTGCAGCCCAAAAAGATTGTGTTCACTGCAGCCCAAAAAGATTGTGTTCACTGCAGCCCAAAAAGATTGTGTTCACTGCAGCCCAAAAAGATTGTGTTCACTGCAGCTCACACACAGAAAAATGGATGTGGATCACTGACACCTGCCTATCTCCAATCCCACACCACACAGCAATATCGATTGTAGTTTGTAGAACACAGTTTCCCTAAAATTCAGCAGACTCTGTCCCTAACAGGATTGAGAAGAGATCGTAGATCAGGATTGAGTGCAGACCCCACCCCCCACACAGCAATATCGATTGTAGTTTGTAGAAGACACTGACCCTATAATTCAGCAGACTCTATCCCTAAAATGCCTACAACTCGCCCTGCCTAAACACTCCGACCTGTCCCTCAATTCTATCCGGACACAAATGGTTTTTTCCTGCCTATCTTTCCCTAATCAGCAGCCAGCACGTTGATGTGTGCTCTGTCCCTGAATCTAAGCAGCATAATGACGCCGCTGCGGCTGCCTTGAACTTATAAAGACTTGGTCACATGCTTCAGACGGCCAATCACAGCTACTGAGACATTTGCAGGCATGGCTGGGATGGCTTAAGGCACACCAGTTAAACGATTGTTGATTGGCTGTTGAAAGCCCGCCATGAAAAGAGCGCCAAAGCATGCAAAACCCGGAAATAAAACGACCGAACACGGATTTTTACCCGAACATACAGTAAAGTGTCCGTGTCCGTGTTCGGGTACAAAAAATCCAATTATTCGGTACGAACACGAATAATACAGTCCGTGTTCGCTCAACACTAGTAAATATATATTTTTGCACAAAATTGTATTCCTCTTATCTTCAGGTTAGCACCACTAAATGATCTTGAGTTTTTGTTGATTTTTTTTTAAATTGTAATTTTTATTTAGAAGAAAAAAAAAAGGACAAGATACAAAGAATAAAAACATGCATGGGCAAAAAAAGCAAAATCCAATAACACAAAACCAGGGGCGGTGCCCCCATGTACAGTACAGAGTTACGACAGCAATACTGGAAAAAAAACACATGGAACATCAGAAACTGCTTGACAACAATCAGGAAGAAGACAGCAGACATGAAACCCAACCCAGCCAGAGCCCATAAAAACCTATATCAAGTGATAAAGGTCCCAATCATTCCACACAGCATTAAATTTAGTCACATCTTTTAGATTGTAAGCTCTAACGAGCAGGGCCCTCTGATTCCTTTTGTTCCAAATTGTAGTGTAACTGTAATGTCTGCCCTCATTTTGTGAAGCGCTGCGCAAACTGTTGGCGCTATATAAATCCTGTATAATAATAATAATAATCATCATGGACCAAAGCAGTAAGGTATTCCATCCCCCGAGCCTCTGAAATCAATCGCAAAAGAAGAGCTTTATCCGGAGGGGTGCGGTTGAGCCATTGAAGCGGAATAGCCCGCCTGGCTGCTAGTAAAATGAAGGAAGCCAATTTGTTAGCTAACTTGGAGACACCGGGGAACGGGAGACCGAGCAAATAGTGCAATGGATCCAGGGGTAATTGTAGACCAGTAATATTACATAATACCGTCATGACCATAGCCCAGAAAGCTTGAATGTCAGCACATTGCCAAAAAATGTGGAACAAGGTGCTCACCTCAGCCCCGCATCGCCAACACAAGGCAGAACTAGTCAGAATAATCTTGTGCAAGCAAGCTGGGGTACGATACCAAAAAAGGAGAATTTTTAAGGTAGTCTCTCTCTGCACCCCACGCCTAGACGCTTTAAAAGCGGCGGTCCAGGTCTTACTCCAAAGAGGCAAAGGGATTGGGCGTTGCAAGATCTTGGACCATTTACACATATAGGGATGATAATCTTCAGTCAGGGGGGTAGCATCATGGAGGATACTATAAATAGTGGACACTAAGTGACCCTGGTGCGGACCATGGGAAAACATGTATTCAAATGCAGTCGGCCTCTCCAAAGACAGAGGAGGAGCAAGGGACTTAAAAAAGTGCCGGACTTGAAGATAGTAATAAAAAGTCTGCTTGGGAAGTACAAATTTGGACCGCAATGTATCAAAGGAGAAGAGAGTGCGGGATACCGGATGGACCAGGTTGCGGAGTTGGAAGAGAGGGGGGTGAGTCCAGGACCAAATTCTACCTAGCTGGAGACCATCCGGGATCAAAGAGTTTAACAATACACTGGTCAAGGGGGGGCAAGGCGAAGAGAGAGAAAACCTGTGAAGACACTGACGCCAAACTTCCATGGTAACCCTCATAGGAGCCAAGCTCATCCCCCTCAGCACCCTATCGGTGTGTAAGACAGGCGACCAAAGAAGGGAGCAAGGGTGGACCGGGAAGATCGCACCCCGCTCAATCTCTGACCATCGGTTGGGAGCCACCAGGGAGGACCAGGAGGCTGCCACACGGAGGTGGGAGGCAAAATAATATTTAGAAATATCAGGCGCTCCCAGGCCCCCCCTTCTCCTCGGGGAGAATACCACTGTCGCAGCCAACCGATGGGGACCACCCTTCCAAATAAAATGTAGAAAGGAGCATTGCAAGGGTGTCAAACAAGTAGAGCAACTTGGGAAGAATGGACATTTTCAATACATTTATGCGCCCCAACAGTGACAACGGGAGACCCATCCATTGACTGAGAGACTTGGAGACTTCACCAAACAGGGGGACATAATTAGCTTGATATAGCATAGAGTGGGAAGGGGTTAGAAGAACCCCCAAGTATTTGAGGGCAGAGGGACACCATCTATAAGGATATGAACCTTGTAATTGAGTGAGCAAGTCAGCGGGCATATGCAGGGGCATGGCTTCAGTTTTGGATGCGTTAATCTTATAACCCGAAATAGCACTAAAAGAGGATAATACAGAATGCAGGGAGGGTAGAGACACACAAGGGTTAGTCAGGGTCAGCAAGATATCATCTGCAAACAATGAAAGCTTGTATTCTCTGTGACGCATCAGTACCCCCGATATGTCCGGATTGGAACGAATGGCCTCAGCCAGAGGCTCCAAGCACAGAATGAAAAGCAAGGGTGACAAGGGGCACCCCTGACGGGTACCGTTAGACATGGTGAACCGAGGTGACACAAAGGCAGAGGCTATTCTCACCTGAGCCGTGACTGGGGCGTAGAGGGCTTGGATGGCACTATAGAACGGGCCTTTCAGGCCAAACCTTTGCAATGTGGAAAATAAGTAAGGCCAACTGAGGCGATCAAAAGCCTTTTGGGCATCCAGGTTGAGGACCACCGCCGGACGGGGGAATCGATCGAGAAGGTCAATCAGGTCCACCGTAAGCCTAGTGTTATCCCCAGCATGGCGTGCCTGAACAAAGCCCACCTGGTCCCGATCCACCAACTTGGGGACCACACAGGCAAGCCTGTTGGCCAAGATCTTAGTAAAAATGTTATAATCAGAATTCAACAATGCTATTGGTATGTAATTATCAGGTAAAGAAGCATCCTTCCCCGGTTTTGGGATGACCGAAATGTAGGAGTGGGTAAAGTGGGGGTGGGGAGTCTTGCCCTTCAAAAAAGAAGCGTATTGATCAAGAAGGTGCGGAGCAATGGTGGGCAAAAAGGTCTTATAATAAAGATAAGGTAAACCATCGGGACCCGGGGCCTTATGGAAAGGCAACTGTTTCACAGTGGAAGCCAGCTCATCAAAGGAGATGTCCGCATTCAATTTTAAGAGATCAGCAGCAGACAACTTGGGAAGGGATAAGTCCTGAAAAAAGGTTTCAAAAATTTCCTGAGTAAAATGAAAACGATGTTCAGGAGTAAGGCAATTATACAATTTACTGTAAAACGCACCAAACTCCTCTGCCATAGCGTAAGGACAATGAGTCGGGGTACCATCGGCACGGACCAAGAGCTCCGGTACTGAGTGGAAAGGCTGGGGTCGGGGCTGGTTGACCAGCATCCGATGAGGTTTGTTGGAATATTCATAAATAGGACAGTGATTTCGCCATTTTAGACATCTCCAAAGACTTGAGCCTATCCCGCAGACCCACCACCTTGCGAAGGGAGGACACACTGGGGGAGCTCACAAGTAGAGATTCAGCCACTTTGAGGTCAGCCAATAGGGAAGACCTCAGGCCGCCAGCTTGTTTCTTCAGTCTAGAGCCCTCAGCTATACAGAGGCCCCGAAAAAAAGCCTTGTGAGACTCCCACAGGGTGGACACCTCTTAAACAGACCCTGTGTTTAAATCAAAAAATTCCTGCAAATTGTGGGCCAGCCTGTCACGAATCTCCTGAGACTGGAGGAGACGATCATTCAGACTCCAGTGACACGTTTTGGGGCGCGAGGAGGCTAACGAAACTTCTAGCAAGATCGGAGCGTGATCCAACCAGGAGATGGGGAGAATATCCGAGGTGACCACGCAAGGTATAAGGGGAGCAGAGATAAAAAAAGTAATCTAACCTGGAATGCATCTTGTGCGCTGCGGAATAGAAAGAAAACTGTTTATGAACAGGATGCTTGATGCGCCAGGAATCAAACAGCCTGTGGGAACGTACACACCTCCGAAAAGCTTTAGCCTGTGCATGAATACGCTTTGAGGGAGTGTCATTGCGTAACGAATGACGATCCCTACGTGGTGACATGATGAGATTAAAATTGCCACCCACCACCGTGAACGGCTGCCACAGGTGGGAGGTGGAATGAAAGACATCATCAAGGAAACCCAGTTGTCCCGAATTGGGGGCATAGACGTTAAGTAATGTAAAGGAAGTAGACAGATAATCACAGATCAATACCACAAACCTCCCCTGAGGATCCAACATGGAGTCTCTGACCCGAATAGGGCATGTTTTTTTTATCAGGATTGCCACTTCCCCCTTGCCCGAAGGGTCAGAGGCCAAGAAGGCAGTGGGAAAATACCTGGAAGCAAATTTAAAAGAACCATCTGAGCGAAAATGAGTCTCCTGAACCAATATGACTGATCACAGTGATGACCTCTGATTGTCTATCACAGTGATCGGTCACTGTATAGCCCACTCCATGTTTTTTCTTACTAGAGGAGGAAAATTTTAAACAAAGAACAGGGTTTAAAATAATATATATATAATATATATATATATATATATATATATATATATATATATATATATATATTTGTTTTACTATTTTGTGCCAGTTTTAATTTGATACTAATAAAAAATCATCAGGATATTTTCATTACCATTTACCACCAAATAAAAACCCAATTTGTCCTGAAAATAAAACAAGGTATAATTCACCTGTATTCACTAAGTAGTTGCTATGATATGTACAGTTTTACTAACATGGGTCAAAATTGCAAAACTGTGTTTAGATGTTAAGATTTGTTTTACCCTTTGGATAGGTGTTTCCCCTGCCCTAACCAAGGTTATGACAGTACCTGGTAGCTAAACTGTTTTATAGCCTCAAATGCAAAAAGCATGGCTTCCAAGTCTTATGGTTTGCTACCTAACATTTGGACTGAGGGAAATTTACATTTTTAAAATAAGAATGACAGTATCTTAGAAAATATATAAGAATATATTATCGGGCAAGTATATATTTTTTTCTTGATGGTGGAGAAAACTGGTTGAGGCACATTAAAGTTCCTTTGTATAGCCTGATGCTTGTCTTTAATAGTATACATGAAATTTCATGTCCCTTTAACATCTAAAAGTATTACTATGGTATGCATCACAGAATAGAGTGAAATACTCTTTCATGCTTTCACATGCTGCCAGTCTTCACCAATATACAGTACATTGTAAAAGGACTATACAAAATATGAACAGAAGAACAGTGAACCATCCACACATGCACAAACACACACACATGCCTATATAAAATCAAATTAAAATGTATCTTCCTGGTAAATAAAAAGTAATATTGGGGTTTGGGGTTCTAAAGGTTGGTTGATATTAAAGGTTGATACTTTGTTTAGTTCATTGTTATTTTGGACTGCTCTGTTACTTAGATCACACCCATGGCTCACTTGGCCCTTTGTCCTCCATATGTGTTCTATTCCTTCCCCTACAAGCCCTATGACTGTCCTCAGTTGGGGCTGTCCTTCCTTCCCCACTTTCTGTGTAATTTAAAGAGGCTAAAATTTAATGGACAAGGAGACTGTATTAGTATTTACATAAGGGTTCTTTACACAGGAGAGATGCGCCCGATGGCCCCCGTTTTGCTCACCGGGGATCGATCTGCCGAACCCTGCTGAGCAGGCAGATGACAACTCCGCCTCCGCTTACTTTGCAGAGATGGAGTTGTCAGAGCCCCGCTCACCTCTATGGGAGATTGGATGAAAACGGTTTGCCTGTCCATTTTCATCCAATCCTATTTGATCTGATTCTCCAGACGGATGGAAAATAGGGTTTCCATCCGTCCGGATTTCATGGACAGGATTGGACTGGATAGCAACGGGTGTCAGCGGAGATGTCTGAGCTGACATCTGCCGCTCCATAGGGCTGGATGGAACATCCGATCAGGTCGGCCTGAAAAACTTACAGGCGGACCTGATCGGAAAACCCATGTGAAAAGGGCCTAATGGAAGTGTGAGCTAAGTTTCACTAAAACACATTTTAACTCATTGACTCTTAAATAGAAGCTGATTATTCTTTCATAATCTGATACCAAATGTTTAAGAAACATAGCATTTTATCTATTTTAACCTGAATACTGGCAGTCAAGTTTTTTATGTGGGGAAGGTTGCTTTATTCAGCAACTCTGACCTTGTCTTTTATTTAATTTATATGCCTTCAAACTGCAATGAAGTACATAACCCATACCAACCAATTACAGTGCATCATTGAACAATACATTTTAGACAGTCAAATAAACACTGAAATGTGATTGATTTTTATTGGTTACTGTTCAGCAATATCATTTATAATTTTTATTTTTAAAAGACATGACATTATATAGACATTATCCAGATATAGCTATGCCATTTCACCATAAGGCAAGATACACAAAATAATAAATTATCAAAATATATGAAAGGCTTTCTCTCTTTTTCATACGCCTTAGCCACTATATTTAATTAAGTGACTTATTCCATACAGGCATGCCAGAGAGATTTATTTACTGGATCCTATTTAATAATGGTACAGGCATGCCTAGTTCTTTGGAAGCATCTATTACATTTTTACTTTGAATGGTATGCTAATTTGAAATCTATTAATAATGTTACATATCCAGTTGGGATGTATAATACAATCATAACACTGAATACATTTCTTGATCTATGCCAAATGGCTCTGAACTACTACCAATGCTATTTGTAACACCCACGTAACAGGAAAATATGACTTATTCAGACTGTGGGATTATTTGAACCCCTTACAGTTATAAATGTTAAAATAGACTTATTATGCAAAATTGAAAAACTGACTACCAATTCTATAGCATGCAGAAAATGCACGCAATGTGTAGCCTCTGCTGGGGTCTTACATAGGAAATTTCAGCTAGTGAAATAAAGTCAACCAATACTTAAGAAAGTGTATACCCCCAAATGAGTCCATTTTCTGCCTAATACACTGTATGCATTTTTATTATTGGAGCAGTCTAGGCAATGTGTTTGTTTTTTTGTTTTGGATAGATTGGAAGATGGTTAGAACACCTGGCAGGTTTTAATTGCAGTCTTTGTTAGTGAGATTCACTCTCTCTAT
Source organism: Pelophylax lessonae (assembly GCF_965119305.1). Lineage (NCBI taxonomy): Eukaryota > Metazoa > Chordata > Amphibia > Anura > Ranidae > Pelophylax > Pelophylax lessonae. The sequence continues at coordinate 83,268,679 of NC_138769.1, read as the reverse complement.
TTGTCCTATTTACCATTATAAATGAACATGAACAAAAATCCCAAATGTTGGGGTTTCCCCTAGATTAGTAATAGTTAGGAAATCGTTCAATGGAGATACTTGTTCTAGTGACCCTGGTGACAACCAGGGTTTCTCTTACTTTAGAAGGATTTTACCTCACTTTGTGTTTTGGCTATAGAACAGAAAGCTATAATCTTCGCTTACTCTATCCAAAATGAAAAATGTGTTGCCTTTATTTTACTTTAACTGAAACCAGCAGGAAAGCTAAGTGCATTCAAAGGTTACCTCATAGCCTTGAAGTACTTGGGTGGTTTTGGGAGTCTGAGAGACTGAAAAAAATCTCCTAGAGATTAAATTGCTCTTTTTTGCTACTGCTGGAGATTGCTTTGTGATTTGTTAGAATATTAGTCTCAAGAGATTAACCCTAAGGGGTATAATTGACTGGGAAAAATCTCGCAAGAATCTCCTGAATTGGCAACTGATCTTCTACTCCCTTTGAAGTCCACAGCACAGAAGACAGGAAATTGAAGCTACTGAAAATCTCTTATGTAGCAATTCACATTAAAAGTAATGTGATACAAACAAAGAGGCTGATCTCATAATTTTCATGGTTACATTTAGCTACTAAAAAATTGCTAATGTAGCCTTTGTGTGAATGTTCTACCACGATCCACATATACCTAAAAGAAAAATTAAATATTTGAAGGTAAATTGAATCTTCCGTCTAAACCAGCTAAATGTAGAGTTTTAGTTCTGAGTCAGCAAGGTGCATGTTGGATCTCTGCAGAGAGAACACTGCCTCCACAAAGAGTGCAAGGGTCTTTCTCTACAGCATACTGACAGGAGACTGGATTTTTATGATGTGTCTGCTTTACAAAGAAAAATAACTGTACAACTTTACACGTCTTTTCGTTTTATGCATTTGGAATTTAATAAGCTGACTTAAAGGATAAGGCCACCCTAACACTAAAATCCCTGCATCTATAGATCAACATGATCTAACACTAACCTATCTAGCCTTGTACAGAAGAAATCAGTATACATACCTTTTTGAAGCCGATCCGACCCAATCCCTCAATGAGCTGTCAGCCGTGGCTTCACTATGTAGGCGGGTGCAGAGGACACCGTTGACAACAGGACCCCTATAGTAAGTCTATGGGTGTAATTTGTGATTCCCATTCATTTCACAGCTGTTGTCGGCCGTGTACTCTGGAGAGCTTATGCAGCTGGAGATCAGCTTAAAAAAAGGTATGTATACTAATTTCTTCTTTACAGGGCTAGGTTAGTGTTAGATTGTGGCGATCTATAGATGCAGGGATTTTAGTTTTAGGGAGAACCTTATCTTTTACAGTGGTTGTAAACCAATAATATGAAAAATGAGCAAAGCAAATCTCTCTATAGTGTATATTTCCCTCAATCCCCCAATTTACTCGCTTCTCACAGGCTAACTCGACACCACAGAATCCCAAGTGACAGCCCCACTCCCCTCCAGTACACAGCAGGTGATATATATAGCCTCTGCTGTACATGTGTCTCTACTATTCTGTGTAAGGGGGTCCCTTCTCTCCACTCAGGTCTCAGATAAAACTGATCTTTCCTTTTTGGTCTGTGCAATGTGTGACATCAGATCTCTGCCCCCTGCTTGCTGAAGCTGAAAAACATAATTTGATCTGTGTGTTTTAGAAGGCTGTAGAGAAGTGAGGGATGCAGATAAAAAGGTAAAATCTATGTAGAGGAATATTTTTAGCTCTGTGTATAATTAGAGGCTTTCCACTATTCAGTAAATATAAGGGTTTATACCCACTTTAACCACTTAATGCCAAGAAACATACCAGTACGTTACCCGACTTCAAATTTTTTTTATAGCCGGTGGGTCACTTTTTTGTAAAAGCAACCCTAGTGGCTAAAAAGCCACTGGATTGCTTTTAGAGGGGGAGAGGGCTTTCCTGTCCCAATGGGGAACCCATGATTGCAGCCGGTGGCTGGTCAGGGAGTGAAATGGTCCTGATCATCTCTATGGTCTAAAGAACCAGAAGCAACAAGTATTTTGTTACATCCGATTTTCAAATTGTAAACAAATCCTTTTTACACAATAAAAGTGCATAAAAAAAAGGTGAAGTGTAAAAAAAATGAATAAATAATAACATGCAAGCGCTTAATTCCCCTCCCCTGCTAGCTAGCAAAAATGAATGGACGCATTGGTCCTTCGTCATACGTAAACAGCAATTCCACCACATATGTGCGGTATTACTTTAGACCACATGTGTAAAGTGGTAACTTGGAAAGGCTTCTTATCGCCTATGGATAAGATAATTTACACAGTTTGTCACTGTTCCACGGTTTGATATCTATTCACACTGTGTAACATCATCTTTAATATTTTACCAAATGTCGTGGCATACCTATCTTACATTTTCTGGATACCTTATTGGCCTTTACAAGATACCTTGCTGGATATGCAGGATGCCTTGACTGGCATTTAGAATGGTTATCTTAAACAAAATGTCTTTTGAGTTAATCTCATTTTGCTTTGATTTCTTTACATGTGTCACTGAGCTTGCAAAGGCTAAGAATATATCAGATGACTGAAACAGTGGAAATTCCCTATCTCTCAGAATATCAACTCTGTCTGGACAGCTGACCACAAAGCCAATAATATCTTCTAAAAACCCCTTTGGAACTTTTATTGAACGTCACCAAGAAATTTCCCATATGACAGAGAATCACGATCTAGATTGACATAATGCTTACTATAATTAGTTGTTAACTTTGATTGGATAAAAGATTTTAATAACAACCCATTTCTTGTACGTCAGATTGTAATGACAAACCCATTTTTGAGTATATATAAACTCCAGCAATGTTGTAATAAATCAGATCACTATGATTCAGCCATCTTGAGTCTTGTCTGATCTCATTATATATATAGCTATATATTGTCTGATTTGGTATCACTGACTAACAGGTAACAGGTATTTTGTACCTGAGGAAAAATTCCACAACAATTTGGCGAGCCAGCCAGGAGAGGTGACGTCATCTGCGGACGGAGTGAGACATCTGGACTGCATTGGATACACTGAAAATATCTGGCCAGGTAAGCCCATTGTCTGCTTACAATGTTTTTCAGTCCATACAATGACGTCCAGGTAACTCTGTTTTATTTTTGACGTAATACCCTCTTAAAGAACCTAAACCCTTAGTCGGTGTATATATTGTTGCTAACATTTGTTGCGAAAGGTGAGGTTGGGTCAACCCTCACCACTGTGGGTGTCTTGGACACGCAGGAACGTGACCCCCAGTTGTGTTCTGGTAAAGCGGTCTCATTTCGGAGTGTCCATTTGAGACGTAGCAAGCATTGAATGTATATGACTGTTTTAGCCTGACATTTCATATACATGTGAAGGTTTCTATCTCTATGTTATAGTATATATGTAAACATATGCATATGGTAATAGGCTGATTTTAAGTTAGAAGTTATCCTGACATTGTGTATCGGCTGAGTAAGGGCCGAAGTCCAGGTCAGGGTACTAAGGAGTTAATCTGACATTGTGTATCGGCTATAAGGGCTGAAGTCCAGGTCAGGGTACTTGGGAGTTAACCTGACATTGTGTATCGGCTGTGCAAGGGCCGAAGTCCAGGTCAGGGTAGTTAGAAGTTAATCTGACATTGTGTATCGGCTATGAGGGCCGAAGTCCAGGTCAGGGTACTTGGAAGTTATAGGTAGTTATTCTATTTTTTGGATAACAGTGAAATGGGAAACTGGGTTTCCGTAGATACCGACCAGGGGTCGATGGGAAAGGTCATTAGGACCATGGCCTTAGAGTGTATGGGTAACAGGGTTACCAGATAAATGGGGCAGACCAGGGAGTTTGCATTCGAAGATTAAATGCTCTGGGAGCATAGTCTTTGGGCTACACAGCCAATTAAAGTGTTCTATAGTTGGACAGCTAATAATCCTAGTTGTAGGATAAGATAAGATAGGATATGGCAGATTTTTGTAAAGTGTATGAAACAGATTTGGCAAGAACAAACCTAAAATCAGTTGCAGAAATATGGAAGCAGGAGAGTATGAAGTTGAATGAGTATTGATATATTATAAATGAGTTGGTGTGTGTTGAATTGTTTCATGAGAAAACACAGCAAATCTTGTATTCATAAGAAGAATGTAAGGATGATCGTTGCCCTTTAATTCAAAAGCCTGTTGTTTATTTTGAGACAGATTGTATGAAGCTGTGTCTTTAATATAAAAAGAGGAAGTAGCCGAAGAGGTTCCTTCTCCGTGAGCTCGGAGAAAGAGGGAAAAAAAAAAAGATTGTTTCTTTATTTGATAAATGAACGGCATATGATATTTTTGGGGTTATTTTGTATTAAATTAAACTAAGATGAAAAATAATAGGTTGCCCTTTAAACCAGGAATCTTTGTTTAGACATTAAGGGTTACCGCAATTAACATGACCATTGAACCCTATTGGCACTGAGCCAAAAGTTTTAAAATAGAATAACTTTTTTATATAATTATGGTTAATTAAGTGGTATTTCAGGGGCACCCTCCGTAACCAAAGGGGAACCTCTGATAAGATTTTTGAAATTCGGGACAAAGTTTTAGAGGATATTTGTTTGAAAGATAAAAGTACATTACTTCCTGTCATTATGGGTGTATAAAAAGTGACCTACTACAAATAGTGTAAAGACAGGGCATTAGAGCAAAGAATTGCAGCCAGCCCCTCTCCCCCAGATAGACAGTAAATAAGATATACAGCTAACCTGTGTCCGCATGTCCCCATCAGAAGCGTCCGAAAGGTTTACTGAATAACAGTAACAGGGGTGAGAGTGGTTTCCTGCCTGGCTTCAAAGGAAAAGGGGAAGTCATTTAAAAAAAAAAAAAGTAATGTTTGTGTTGAGTTAAAATTTCAGTGTTCAGTTTCAGATGAAGTGCCCATTAATCCAGTATGTAGCATATGTCTCTTGCCAGCTTGACCCAGTGATAAAAGGATCCTCAAGCTGTGTGCGGGCCACAGCCTGCAAAAGAGCTTCTGGATAAAACAGGTGCAATGTTTTTAAGCCAGTTTACTTCCAGTACAGGAGCAGGCATTAGAGGGGGAGGGGAAAAATGTTTGTTAAATATCCCCCATGACTGTTTTTGAGCTGATGATGGCAGAATCTGAATTGTTGAGCCCTGCCAAAAAGGCTCCTCTCTGGAGCCCTGATGAGACCCTTTATGTAGATGGATCATGTTTGTAAACAGAGGAGGGTAAGCCTGTAACTGGGTATGCAGTAGTAACAGCAATAAATAAACAAAAAGAATGCAGAGGCATTAAATTTAAAGTTCTAAGCACAAGCAGCTGATGGTTTTGGCAAATGCCTGTGAATTTTAAAGAGTTAACATTCACATTGACATGATTTTGGTCATATTTTTGAAAGCTTGTAACTTTTTGACCTCAGCTGGTAAGCCAAGAAAAAGCATGCAGATATAATAGAGACTGTTCTTAGTCTTCCAGTGTTTCACCAAGGTGGCCATTTATTAAAAAAAACAAGGCACATGCAAGAGAGGACACAGAAGAAGCTGCAGGAAACGCAAGGGCTGACAGAGCAGTGAAGAAGGCTGCACTGGAACAGGTCCCTATCTGGGTACTGACACTCCTAGGAAAGCAACCAACTCCTGTAAGTATGGCAATCTTGATATCATTGCAGAAAAAGCCCCCTCATAGGAGCGTGAGAAGTGGCGGAAGAAAGGTGCAACACAGGATGTAACTGGTTGCTGGAGGATGGAGGAGCATTTCTGTCTGATCTCAGGCCCTATACCCGAGGGTGGCAGCCGCAGCTCATGGATCGTGTCATATCTCAAAGACTCGAATGACCACCTTGGTAATACAACACTGGTTAGCACCAGGTTTTCCTGGAGTAGCTGCAAAATATACTGCTTCTTGTCTTACCTGTGCTAGGTACAATGTTGGTAGAGCTGTAAGCACCCCATAAAAGCACCGCCTAAGTCAGACTGTCCTTTCCAAGGAGTTCCTACAGTCTGGTCCCTATGCACATGTTTTAGTTTGTATAGACATTTTTCAGGATGGCCTGAGGCCTGGCCAGTCTCTAGGGGTAAAGTATAAACCACAGGAAAAAGGCCTTTGCCCCAGGTAATGTGCAGGTATAGAATCCCAGAAACTATGGAAAGTGACAGGGGTACTCACTTTACAGGAAGGGTTCTATAAGAGATCCTATCCGCACTAAATATTGAGAAAGCCTTTCACACTCCATATCACTCACAGAGTAGCAGAAAGGTACAAAAGGTTGTATGGTAAAAAAAAAAAAAAAAAACACAAGTTGAGTAAAATAATAGCAGAAACAAGTAGATTGTTTTACGTTTTTTCCTTTGTCAGGAACACTCCCAAGAGAGGTGTGGGTACCTGAAGCAGGTCTCTATTTACCACAGCAATTGCAAGCCACACACTCAGATCTCACTAGATGTGTTGCAGCACTTTAAAAGCAATTGACAAAAATGCATAATAGTGTGTTTTCATTCCTACCAGATCCAAATGAGGATACTAAGTCATAAAGTAAGGCTACTAAGAGTGAAATTGGTTACAACAACATCCCTCAAGGTAGAAGGGATACATGGATTCACGCCAGTCATTGAAAAAAGGTGGTACAATGATTTTCTTTTAATTTTTAATATGTATGGGAATGTTGGGTATAAAAGAGACAGACAACCTAAGGCCTAATGTACTGTTAAGTTTAAATACCAGGTAGCCAGGAAGTCAGGGTACTCAGGGTGTTAGATATGTCCACAATTACACCCAGAGTCCCAGACTATACCTGTGCTAGTAAACCCACTTGCATTAGAGGATCTAAATCAGACAGAGTTTTCAAAATCCTATAGAAACATCACCAGTACACAAAAGGACATGTTAATTCCCCCAAAAGTCGCAGGTTTCAAGAATCCTACAGTGTGTATAGAGTTCTATGGAAAAAACTGATGTAGGGAGGGTGGACTGTTCACAAGCACTGATAAACATATCCTGCCCACAGCTGACTGTGAACAGCCCATGAAATGAAACATGCATGCATTACAGAAATGAAACTGTTAAACATAAAATATGAGCCATATTAAATGACAATATGGACATTTCTCACCTAGGGGAAGCCCTCAGGTTTCTGTTGTTCAGACAGAAACTGGGGTATTATGCAGAAAAGTTATTAATACCCATTTTCACCCCAAGTGGTAACTTGGAAAGGCTTCTTATCGCCTATGGATAAGATAATTTACACAGTTTGTCACTGTTCCACGGTTTGATATCTATTCACACTGTGTAACATCATCTTTAATATTTTACCAAATGTCGTGGCATACCTATCTTACATTTTCTGGATACCTTATTGGCCTTTACAAGATACCTTGCTGGATATGCAGGATGCCTTGACTGGCATTTAGAATGGTTATCTTAAACAAAATGTCTTTTGAGTTAATCTCATTTTACTTTGATTTCTTTACATGTGTCACTGAGCTTGCAAAGGCTAAGAATATATCAGATGACTGAAACAGTGGAAATTCCCTATCTCTCAGAATATCAACTCTGTCTGGACAGCTGACCACAAAGCCAATAATATCTTCTAAAAACCCCTTTGGAACTTTTATTGAACGTCACCAAGAAATTTCCCATATGACAGAGAATCACGATCTAGATTGACATAATGCTTACTATAATTAGTTGTTAACTTTGATTGGATAAAAGATTTTAATAACAACCCATTTCTTGTACGTCAGATTGTAATGACAAACCCATTTTTGAGTATATATAAACTCCAGCAATGTTGTAATAAATCAGATCACTATGATTCAGCCATCTTGAGTCTTGTCTGATCTCATTATATATATAGCTATATATTGTCTGATTTGGTATCACTGACTAACAGGTAACAGGTATTTTGTACCTGAGGAAAAATTCCACAACAATTGGGAATTATATTGTGTTTTTGTGCATTAAAATTTATTAGTGTGTTTTTTACAAAGAAATTGCATTTAAAAAAATGATGCGTAAATTCCATGTGACATGACAAATTGTAGCACCCACCATTTTTTTTCTCTAGGGCCTCTGCTAATATATATATATATATATATATATATATATATATATATGCACAGTATCTCACAAAAGTGAGTACACCCCTCACATTTTTGTAAATATTTTATTATATATTTTTATGTGACAACACTGAAGAAATGACACTTTGCTACAAAGTAAAGTAGGGAGTGTAGAGCTTGTGTAACAGTGTAAATATGCTGTCCCCTCAAAATAACTCAACACATTAATGTCTAGACCACTGGAAACAAAAGTGAGTATACCCCGAGGTGAAAATGTCCAAATTGTGCCCAAAGTGTCAATATTTTGTGTGACCACCATTATTTTACAGCACAGCCTTAACCCTCTTGGGCATAGAGTTCACCAGAGCTTCACAGGTTGCCACTAGAGTCCTCACAGAGCTGATGAATGTTAGAGACCTTGCGCTCCTCCATCTTCTGTTTGAGGATGCCCCACAGATGCTCAATTATCTTTAGGTCTGGAGACATGCTTGGCCAGTCCATCACCTTTACCCTCAGCTTCTTTAGCAAGACAGTGGTTATCTTGGAGGTGTGTTTGGGGTCGTTATCATTTTGGAATACTACCCTGCGGCCCAGTCTCTGAAGGGAGGGGATCATGCTCTGCTTCAGTATGTCACAGTGCATATTGGCATTCACGGTTCCCTCAATGAACTATAGCTCCCCAGTACCGGCAGCACTCATGCCACCCCAGACCATGACCATGACTATACTTGACTGTATGCAAGACACACTTGTCTTTGTACTCCTCACCTGGTTGCTGCCACATACGCTTGACACCATATGAACCAAATAAGTTTATCTTGGTCTTATATAAACCACATGACATGGTTCCACTAATCCATGTGCTTAGTCTGCTTGTCTTCAGCACACTTTACAAGGCTTTCTTGTGCATCATCTTTAGAAGAGGCTTCCTTCTGGGATGATAGCCATGCAGAACTGTTTGATGCAGTGTGGGGCTTATGGTCTGAGCACTGACAGGCTGGCAGCCCTCATACGTCTATTTCCCAAAGACAACCTCAGGATATGATGCTGAGCATGTGCACTCAACTTTTTTGGTGGACCTTGGCGAGGCCTGTTCTAAGTGGAACCTGTCCTGGTAAACCGCTGTATAGTCTTGGCCAACATGCTGCAGCTCAGTTTCAGGGTCTTGGCAATCTTCTTATAGCCTAGACCATCTTTATGTAGAGAAACAATTATTTTTTCAGATCCTCAGAGAGTTCTTTGCCATGAGGTGCCATGTTGAACTTCCAGTGACCAGTATGAGAGAGTGGAAGTGACAACACCAAATTTAAGAACAAACATATTGTAACAGAGGCTGTATAAATATGGTACACAAGATGGTGGCTCAAAGGTATTTGTTGCCCAGAATTTGGATTGGGATGGCCATGGACTCCGGGGAAGCCAGGTAAGGAATATAGGTCAGCTGCCCTTTAAGAAGCTGATTGTTCAATTCCTCTGTTGGGTCTGGTGGTTGGGCTGTAGAAGAGTTTGTGTGGGATTGCACCCTGACTGCCTTGAAGAGTTTACATTGTATGGTGTCTTACTGCCCCAGAGCTATCACTTGAGAAGTCCATTGTCACAAGAAACATAAAATAAATTTCCTCGCAATATTTCTTCACAAGGGTAATAACAAACAGATTTAAATTGAATCATGGGGTGTTTTGTCTTATTTCTTCTCTTCAGGAAAAAATTATAAAAAATTAAATTAAAAAAAGATAAAGCAGAAATGTAATAGTGTAGGATTTGAATGGATTCTATGCTCCAGCTTAATCTGCTAGTAGGATGAAAAGGTTAGTTAAAAAACAAAAAAAGTGTTTTGGAGCACTGAGATGGAGCCACCCAGGTATACATTGAATAAAGGCAGGTGTAATAAAATCCCCAAAGTTCAATGAATCCATAAGTTCACAAAAAGCTTGACTCGGTGGCAGCTGATTCATCAAGAGCTAAAAGATACTCTTTGTGAATACGAAATGGAAGAAGGGAAACAGCACCATCTAAGTGTAGCATAGAAAACAAACTCTTGTATTATTATTATTATTATAATGCAGGATTTATATAGCGCCGACAGTTTGCGCAGCGCTTTACAATATGAGGGAAGACAATACAGTTACAATACAATACAGGAGGATTTAGAGGGCCCTGCTCGTTAGAGCTTACAATCTAGAAGGGGGGTCAAGTGAAACAAAAGGCAATAGCTGTTGGGGATGAGCTGATGGAGAAAATGGAGGTACAGTTGTCAGGTGTGGGTAGGATAGGCTTTTTCTGAAGAGGAGGGTTTTCAGAGATCGTCTAAAAGCTAATAGAGTAGGAGATAATCGGACAGAAAAGGGTAAGGAGTTCCATGGGATTGGTGAGGCTCTGGTAAAGTCCTGGAGGCGAGCATGGGAGGAGGTGGTGAGGGAGCTAGAGAGCAGGATGTTTTGAGAGGAACGAAGAGAGTGATTCGGTTGGTGTTTTGAGACTAGGCTAGTGATGTAGCTGGGGGCTAAGTTGTGGATGGCTTTGTAAGATGTTGTTAGTATTTTGAATTTAATTTGTTGAGTGAGCGGAAGCCAGTGGAGGGCTTGACAGAGAGAAGCAGCGGACACTGAGCGAATGGTGAGGTGGATGAGCCTGGCGGCAGCATTCATGATGGATTGAAGGGGGGATAGCCTGTGTAGAGGTAAGCCAATGAGAAGGGAATTGCAGTAGTTGAGGCGCGAGATGACCAGGGAGTGAACTAGGAGCTTTGTTGTGTCTTTGGTTAGAAAGGGGCGTATTTTGGAGATGTTGTGGAGGTTGAGGCGGCAAGACTTGGACAGTGATTGGATGTGGGGCTTAAAAGAGAGTTCAGAGTCCAGAACAACACCTAGGACCTTGGTATGCAGGGATGGGCTGATAGTAATGCCATCAATATTGATAGAGAGATCAGAAGAAGGGGCACGTGGTGGAGGAAAAATTATAAGCTCGGTTTTGGATAGATTGAGTTTGAGGTAGTGGTGTGACATCCAGACTGATATATCAGATAGTAGATTAGTGATATGTGAGGAGACTGAGGGAGAGAGCTGAGGGGTGGATAAATAGTTTTGAGTATCATCAGCGTAGAGATGGTATTGGAAGCCGTGCGAGGCTATCAGCTGACCTAGAGAGGACGTGTAGATTGAAAATAGGAGGGGTCCGAGAACAGAGCCTTGGGGGACCCCAACAGAAAAAGAAAGAGGAGAGGAGGAAGCAGAATTGTAAGTAACGCTAAAGGTGCGGTTGGATAAGTAGGAAGATAACCAGTGAAGAGTACAGCCACGGAGACCAAAGGCGTAGAGTTTTTTAAGGAGGAGGGGATGGTCAACCATATCAAAGGCAGCAGAAAGGTCCAGGAGTAGAGTACAGAGTAGTGTCCTTTGGTTTTGGCAGTTAGTAGATTGTTTGTCAGTTTTAGGAGAGCAGTTTCAGTGGAGTGTTGAGGCCGAAATCCAGACCAAAGGGGATCAATGAGGTGGTCGCACAGTCGGTTGTAGACCAGACGTTCAAGGAGTTTGGATAAAAAGGGGAGCAGGGAAATAGGGCGTAGGTTGTTAGGATCGGTTGGGTCCAGTGAGGGCTTTTTAAGTATGGAGCTGACTAGTGCATGTTTTAGAGAGTTGGGGAAGATGCCAGAAGAGTGGGAGAGATTGAAGATGTGGGTTAGAGAGCGTAGAATAGGGCCAGAGGGTGAACGTAGCATTTGCGAAGGAACAGGATCCAGAGGGCAGGTGGTTAATTGGACGTTAGCAAGTAGTTTAGCAACCTCATCTATAGTAGTGGGGTTGAATGAGGGAAGTAGTAATTGCACCTGTGGGCATGAAGCGTGAGGCATGGAAGGTATCTGAACAGCAATGATTTCCTCACGAATTGTATCAATCTTCTGTTTAAAGTGGTTAGCAATTTCCTGGGCAGTGAGTGAGTCAGTGGGAGGAGGTAGTGGAGGACAGAGTAGAGAATTAAATGTAGCGAAAAGTTGCCGGGGGCGGGATGACAAGTTGTTAATGAGAGTGATAAAATATGTCTGCTTGGTGGTGTGGAGACTGGAATTGTATTTATGGAGGGCAGATTTATATTGGTGGAAAGCTATCTGAGACCTAGTCTTTCACCACAGGCGCTCAAGAGCACAGCTATACTTTTTCAGACTTCTAGTGTTATCCGTTTGCCAAGGTTGAAGGGGTCGGGGCCTGATTCGATGTGTAGTGAGGGGGGCCAGTGTGTTTAGGGAGGCTAAAAGTGAAGTGTTGTAGACAGAAGTGGCTAGGTTGGTGCAGGAAAGGGGTGCAATTTTGTCATAGAGGTGGTCGGTAGCAGAGTAGAGAAGAGAAAGGTTGAGATGGTGTAGGTTTCTGCGGGTAACTGTAAGGTAGCTAGAGGGAGAGGAGGTGGAGGAGAGGGAGAAAGTGAAACTAATAAGGTAGTGATCAGAAAGAGGGAAAGGGTTGTTTGAAAGGTTGTGCGGAGTGCATAGGTGGGAGAAAACCAGGTCAAGGGTATTGCCTTCAGAGTGGGTAGAAGCATGTATCCATTGCTTCAGGTCAAAGGAGGAGGTTAGACTGAGAAGTTTGGAAGTGGCAGGATTGTTGGTATTAATAGGGATTTTGAAGTCGCTGAGAATGATTGTGGGGATTTCGGAAGAGAGAAAGTAGGGTAGCCAGGCAGGGAAGTCATCAAGAAAGGTCGATACTGGTCCAGGAGGGCGGTAGATCACAGCTATCCTTAGAGAAACAGGGGAGAAAAGACGAATGCAGTGTACCTCAAATGAGGAGAGTGACAGAGAGGAAGGTGGGTGAAGTACCTGAAAGGTGCTATGTGGGGCTAGAAGGATCCCAACACCCCCTCCTTTTCGTCCACTGGGTCTGGGGGAGTGAGTCCAGAGAAGACCACCTTGGGATAGGGCAGCAGAAGACGTGGTGTCAGATTAGTGAAGCCAGGTTTCGGTGATGGCGAGTAGATTAAATGAGTTAGCGATAAAAAGGTCATGGAGAGAGGTGAGTTTATTACAGACAGAGCGGGCATTCCAAAGGGTGCAAAAGAAAGGGAGTCTGGTCATGGGAAGAAGAGAGATGGGAACTAAATTGTGCTGATTGCGGCTGTGGCCAGAGGGTGCAGGGTAATGGGCGTGTTGAGTATGGGTAAAAGATGGAGGCCCAGGATTTGGGGATATGTTTCCAGAGGTTAGGAGAAGCAGAAAGGTGAGGGTAGTAATATGAGAGTGTGATTTATATGAAGGGACATGCCCCTGTGTCCTTGAGATTGTGTGTGCGTGCAGATTTAAAAATAGCAGGAGATGGTATGAGCAATAATAAGGAGAGGACAGAAGTGAGGGTGATATATATAAGCTGTGGGGTGGAGAAGAGGGGTGAAGGAGAGAGAGTTTAAGGATAGAGGACAGGGCTGTCAGAAGAAGTGGTAGAGAGTGCATGTTACAAGGAGAGAGAGCTGAAGGGTCAAGTAAGGACACCTGTAGTCTGTGTGGTGTTTAAATCAGCTTTCCTTTGTTCAATTGCTTTGTGCAGTTGCTGAAGTGCAGAAGTCAGAAGTGCTCCCACTTATATAAAATAGCCCCACTTTGAGAAAAGAGCCCCAAAAGCAGACATGCCCCCCTTGCACACGTGCCTTCCCCAAGAAATAGTTTCTTATATACTGTTAGAGATGGGGAGGGTGCTTTACAATTAATTAATCAAGAGTTGCTAAAGGAAGGCTGGGTACACTGAGCAGGATTTTCACTTCAGAAACTGATTTATATGGGACAGCTAATAGAGACAACTCCAAAGGCTAGAGGCCATAAAAGAAGTTATAAATTAAAGGTAAGAGAAAACATAGCAAAGAGAACAGCCTAAAGATGCTTAAACAAAATAAACACAACATATTTAACAGAACATGGAAAAAGCAGGTTTCAGAGATTCAGCAATGGGTGGAGTGAGCAGCTCACACATACCATAGTTAAACGACAAGAGCATTAAAGAGGAGCAGTTTCAGAATCGCAGGGTTGAGCGGAGTTGCGTCAGTGGGAACGTACCATAGTTAAAAGACAAGAACATTAAAGAGGGTCAGTTTCAGAATCGCAGGGTTGAGTGGAGTTGCATCAGTGGGAACGTACCATAGTTAAAAGACAAGAGCATTAAAGAGGAGCAGTTTCAGAATCACAGGGTTAAGCGGAGTCGCATCAGTGGGAACGTACCTGTGAAGGACCAGAAGAAATTTTCAGATGAAAAGTGCAGAAGTCAGAAGTGCTCCCACTTATATAAAATAGCCCCACTTTGAGAAAAGAGCCCCAAAAGCAGACGTGCCCCCCTTGCACACACTTGTATTACCGAAAGTAAGCAACAAGAAACAGCAAGGAGAGCACTCACCTAGTTGCAAACACCACTGTCTGATTCCAGTCTGATCCCACTGACTGTAGATCCCTTGAAGGCTGCCCGGGCTGTGCTAGTGCTCCCAGCACTTCCTGGTCAGCTTTGGTCCAGAGGTGGGCAGAGATGATGTCAAAACACAAAGTGATGGGCATGGCGGACTGGAACCAGACAGTGGTATTTGTAGCTAAATGAGCATTCTCCTTGCTGTATCTTGTGAGTTGTTTACTTGTGGAAACAAAAGAAGTTTTTTTTTTTTATGCTACACTTAGATGGGACAGGTTCGTTGAACATTAGCTCTCATTTGCCATCAAATCCTTCTTAACAAACAGTGCAGAATAATTTAGTGCCTATCAGAATCAGGCTTGTGATTTGTGGGTGAATGAAAAAGGGGGAATTTGTTGCCCCTCTTCCTGAAGCACCAGCCCATTGTATGTGTGCTATTTTAAAGTTGTAATGATTTGGTTATGGTTTAATGTTTTGGTGGTGGTTTGTAAACATCATGGACTGTGGGACTAAACACCTACATTTCATATTATTGATCATGATGATGTTGGCACAATGGTGCATTATTAAAGTGATGTGATTATGATATTTTTACATATGCTAATATACAGTAATCTGTTACTGTATATCCACATATTTTTGTTATATCCTATGGTAAATACAAGAAAATATAGTTGATGCAATTTATACAATCTTTATCCCCCATAAAACAATGATTATGTGTTTATTACATAATTACTAAAAAAAACTGTGTTCAAGTGGAGAAATGCCAAAAAGATTCCTCATCTTCAAATTTAAACATGTCAAGCAAATATACTTCTAGACAAAATGTAAAAACCCATTAAAACAGACAGTAATGCTCCTTAATTGTTGCCTCTATTAAATTGGATTGACACAGCATAACCTGAAACAACCCCTAGGTCTTCAAAGCATCACATATATAATAAAATTTATAGTCTAGTCAAAGGTTAATTCACCACTGCTGCAAAGCTTTCAGTCTTAAATGGATATCACTGCATATTACCATTTAACATTGTTCCATTATATGATTTATTCTAGAATGCATTAAGAACATTTTACAAGCAAAACCAGAAAAATAACAAAGCCAGGAATTTTGTTTTGTTTTATTTAAATGGTGACAAGTCTCTGTTAAATAAACTTGAAGGTTGATTTAGTAAAGGCAAATTGACTGTGCATTTTGCAAATGCAGTTGTCCTAATTTTCCCCAGAGCTTAGTGAATGCGGTAAAGTTTCAATTTGCAAAAAATCCCCAATCAGGTGCAAGGAAAACAAAAAAAAATGAATTTTTTGCTTACACAAGATTGGATGATGGAAATCAACAGAACTCCACCAAATTTGCGAAGCTCGGGGGAAAATGTGTGCAACTGCACTTGTAAAGTGCACAGTCTACAGTATTTGCCTCTAGTAAATGAACCCATTGGTGTTGTGAAACACTACTAGTTAAGCTAATAAAAAGTCAGCATTTAAATACTTAGAGATAATTATGTAGATTACAAAAAAAAAAAATAGGATTTCCCTGGTCATCCTGTTAAAAGTTAATCAAGAAAGGTGTAAAGAGCAATCAATTCTGGTAGGAAAACAACTAAAGAGTCTCACTGCTCCCGAACTCTGAGCTCTCCCTTGCTATCAGCACTGGCTGAAGGAGTCTGCTCCCACTCCATGCACAAACATAGAAGTCAAGTGTCGTGTACTTTGTGTTAGAGCCTGACATGTACAGGGAGGCCTCTCATACAGCCCCGGCTCTGAGACCACTGATGTTGCGACAGTGGCTGTGGACAGTGGAGAGCGTATCGAGGTATGAGTGCCTGTAAGATGTCCATCAGCCCTAGCAGTGGGTATCAGGTGCATTGCTAGAGACAGGTCAGATTGCTGGAGAAGGGCAGCAGGGACCCCAGATTGGACAGACAGCAGGTGGCAAGTGCTTGACAGGCAGCTGGCAGGTAGCAGGTGCAGAAGAACTGGCAGCACTCACCAGGTGAAGGACCAGCAGGGACCAGGTAGCATGCAGTGCAGGATGGGTGGATAACTGGATGCAAGGTCAGATGAGCAAAGACAGCAACAGATTGTTAAATACAGCAGGGGGAGAATGGTCAAGATACAAGCAGAAATCAGCAGCATAGAATCAGGTAGATATGCAGGAGACAGAGCAAGTACAGAGAAAAGCCAAGGTCAGTACAGGTAGCGTTCAAGCAAAGTCAGGGCAAGCCGGGTCAATAACAGAAGTCAACACGGGAACAGATACATGGACACGGGTAAAATCTGTTGATTAAACACTACTGGCTAATAGAACGTCTGCAGTTTAAGTAGTACCATTGGTGCCAACTAGGGATGAGCTTTGAGTTTGAGTCGAACATCAGGCGTTAGTGTGTTCGCTTAACACACAAACAAATGGGGCGCTCGGCAGCAAATTCGCCCACTGCCGCACAAAAAAAACCCCAAAAACTCCCCATCTCTTCAGACGCCACCGGCGTAATGAGCTGCTTCTGACCTGACGTCAATAATTTATTCACTGTACCTGAGAAGTGCATTATGGGGCACTAGTGACGTCAGATTCCTATAAAAGAGCCGTCAAACTCAAACAGCTCATTGAGCGAGAGGCGTCTGAAGAGGCAAGAGCTATATTTTTTCTTTCTATTTTTCGGGTGCGGCAGTGGGCGACGTGATTGACAATAGATTTACATCAGGGGACACTATTTTTTTATTTTTTAATAAAGGACTTGTCAAAAACTTTCTTTTGTCTTTATTTTATTTGTACACTTTTTTGGTGGACGGGTAGGGGTACGATGTACACAATATCCATTCACATGGGGGGGAGCTGGGATCTGGGGGCTTGATAAAGGGGGCTTACAGATTCAGATAAGCCCCCCACCCACAGACCCCCACAACCACAGCCCAGGGTTGTCGGGAAGAGACCCTTGTCCCCTTTAACATGGGGACAAGGTACTTTGGGGGGCACCCCAAAGCACCCTCCCCATGTTGAGGGCAAGTGGCCTGGTATGGTTCAGGAGGGGGGTCGCTCGCTCGTCCCCCCTTATCCTGTCCAGCCAGGCTGCTTGCTCGGATAAGCGTTTTGGCGTGCAGGTTTTCTTTAAAATCCGTACCAGACCCAAAGGGCCTGGTATGGACTGGGGGGGGGGGATCCCACGCCCTTTTTTCCTTTTTTTTATCTGTATTGCCAGGAGCCGACAATACAATGCAGCCGCGAGCACGTTTAAATGACATTTTTTCTTTTAGAAATGTTAGTATTGCTGCAGCAGGCTACATACATCACACAAATGCGCCACTTTACAGGCACATTAACGGGACCCCCCAGGCACAATATTTAAAGGAATTTTTCATTTTTATTGTTTCACTTTAAGCATCATTAAAATTACTGCTGCTGTAAAAACCGATGGTGGTTTTTAAAAAAAATAAATAAAAAAGGGCCTGGTATGGACTTGGGGGGGGGGGGGGCCCACGCCATTTTTCTTCAGAAATACTGACACTTCTAAAGGAAAAATTTCAATTCAAACTTGCTCACCGCTGTAATGCATTGTTGGCTCCCGGAAATACAGATAAAAAACATGAAAAAAATGGCGTCAGGTAGTCCCCCCCCCCTTTCCATACCAGGTCCTTTCGGGCTGGTACAGATTGTAAGAGGAACCCCATGCCAAAATGTAAAAAAAAAATGCCTTGGGGTCCCCCCCAAAATCTATATCTGACCCCCATCTGAGCAAGCAGCCTGGCTGGACAGGATAAGGGGGGGTGCAAACGAGCCCCCCCTTTTTAACCATACCAGGCCACTTGCCCTCAACATGGGGAGGGTGCTTTGGGGTGTACCCCAAAGCACCTTGTCCTCATATTGATGGGGACATGGGTCTCTTCCTGACAACCATGGGCTGTGGTTGTGGGGGTCTGGGGGTGGGGGCTTATCGGAATCTGGAAACCCCCTTTAACAAGGGGGCCCCCATAATCCCAGCCCTCCCCCCTATGTAAATGGATATTGGGTACATAGTACCCCTACCCATTCACCAAATAAGTGTACAAAAAAAATAAAGACAAAAGCCAGTTTTTGACAAGTCCTTTATTAAAAAAAGAAAATAGAAAAATAGTGTACCCTTATGAAAATCCATTGTCAATCATGTCGCCTGCCACCGCTCCCGAAAAAAATATATTTAAAAAAAATAAGCTCTTGCCGCTTCAGACGCCTCCCAAGCAATGAGCTGTTTGACTTTGACAGCTTTATAGGAATCTGATGTCACAAACACCCCATAATGCACTGCTCAGGTGCAGTGAATAAACTACTGAAGTCACATCAGAAGGGGCAGTGCCACCGGCTGGTGTCCCCATCCCTTTCCTATAAAGGAGCTGTCACAGCTCCAGCAGCTCATTACCCCAGAGGCATCTGAAAAGGCAGGGGGCTTTTTTTGGGTTTTTTTTGCCACGTGATTGATGATGAATTTACATCGGGGGACACTGTTTTTTTATTTAGATAAAGGACTTGTCGAAAACTGGCTTTCGTCTTTATATTTTTTGTACACTTTTTTTGGTGAATGGGTTGGGGTACAATGTACCCCATATACATTCACATAGAGGGGGCAGGATCTGGGGGCCCCCTTGTCAAAGGGGGCTTCCAGATTCTGATAAGCCCCTCGCCCACCGACCCCCACAACCAAAAACAAAAAAAGTAGAACTCCTTCTAAATCAGACTTCCTCTTTTACTTTTTGGAGGCATTTAAAGAGAATGTAAAAGGTAAAATCACATACTTTTTAAATGCATCCAATTAATAGGACCTAATTTACAAAAGAAAATTGTTTCATTAAAATCTGTGAGTGGAGGTAAGGCCTCCTTCTCTTCTTCATAACAGTGTGAGGTGTTTTGTAGTTCATGGGGATTACAATGCTAACTGATAACAGTCCAGAAAGCTCATAGTCATGTAATGGCCCATACTGGAAGGATTTAGCAGGAGTGGTAACAAACTCCTGCTAAATCCTTCCAGTATGGGCCATTACATGATCAATTCCCTCCCTTCCCTGGCAAGCTGGTGATGGGGGGTTGCTTCCACTCACCTTTTGTGTTCGCAGAACTTTGAGGATCGACTGGGCTGAGGGCTCACTCCCGCTCTCTCAGTCAAAAAGCTGTCCTGAAAAAAGGAGCAACTCTACAACGTCAATGGAGGTGTGCCAATGCTTACACATAAGTAAGGTGTCATCCCATGTGCCAGGGGGCATCAAGGCCCTTTAAACCTCCCCTCCCCCCAGATGCTGCCAATCTCTCAGCCAGCTGCTTCCTCCCACCAGTTGCACAGAGAACGAATAAATGAAATGGAGCAGAAGAGGGGATTCCCTGCTATGGCAGTACCACCTCCCAGCCTGACATGGATCACAAGATTCCTTCCACAGGTTCTTGAATTCTGCTCAGCAACTCAATGATTTTCCCAGCAGCTCTCTGCCCCTGCAATGCTGTGCCTGCAGTAGGTAGATGACAGAGGCACACACAGCTCTAAGGTTGGTGCATGACATCTGGACCTGGCACTGGCCACCTGGCACTACCTTCACCCAGCTAGACAAGTCCAGTCTCCTCCCAGTTCACCACCTTTACCAGATCACTGGTGCCCCCCATCCTTGTCCAGATTGCTGTTTAGCATTGCATCCCTGCAGCAGGTAAGCCTATTGCATGCGTGTGATCTCCAGTGACCCCCTTAGCAGGCAATGTTGGCTGTGTCCCTCTTGATCTGTAAAATTGATCCCCTGGTAGTGATCCTTCCTGGAGACTGCAGAGATCCTGTCCACATCCAGCTGTAGATCAGCATCTCCTGAGCCCTCCCAGCCCTGTCACTGCTGCTGCTGCTGCTTTCTCCTCCTCTTGCTGGAAGCAGTGAGGCATTGTCCCATTTACACATCTTTTCATCTCCTTACTTTTATCTCAGTGGGACAAGCAGGTGATCTCTTCTTTATCTCCTGCAGGCAGCCTGACAGGTGCTGGTGCTGCTTTCATAGAGAGAGAGACAATGCAAAGACGGGGTGAGGCTCAGGCAGGAAGCAGGCAGAGTGATGCCCAAGCACCTCACCTACAACGTCGGACGTCCTGGACCAATCACAGGACAGCAATTGTGAGTGGGAGTGTTCAGGCGCATCGCTCTGTGCCCGAGGACACACTCGAAAAGGCCGCCAATCACCTTACAAGAAAAGAGGCACATGATGCCATAACCCCCACCCCTCCT
The DNA here is from genome assembly GCF_965119305.1 of Pelophylax lessonae. Lineage (NCBI taxonomy): Eukaryota > Metazoa > Chordata > Amphibia > Anura > Ranidae > Pelophylax > Pelophylax lessonae. The sequence continues at coordinate 83,247,998 of NC_138769.1, read as the reverse complement.
ATAGCCAGCAGTGTGTCCGGTGCCCTGCTGCCATTAAAGGTACACTTTTTTTATGCTAAAGTGAAGGTAACTAGCCTTGGAGGGGTGGTGCCCCTGCGCCCCCTATTGACCAGCCGCCACTGTTCCTGACATCAAGCCATTTTTGATGACGTCACTCATTTCAACTTTATTCAGTCCGGAAGTGCACATCACAGTCACTGTTTTCTGAACATTCTCCCCAAACGCATTCCACCCATCCAAGTTAAGTCATACATTAACAGAAAGGATGTGCCAAACGACCACCTGTTCGGTTGGCACCAGAACTTTCAAACATCACAAAAGTTCAGAACTGAATAATGAACCCTATTGAAGTCTATAGGACCCAAACTGTAAACATCAAAAGTGCCCATTTTGAAAGCTTATGTGCAAGTAATTGGGCATTCAATGGTCATGGGGTCTGGGGTCTGTATGGGAGTGTAAAACTCTGTTTTCATTGGATTGTGAATCTCAGGGCCTGTCCTCAACAAGGTCCACCTGGGCGGTAACCTTGTGGGGGAAAACTGTATAAAAGTTGATTTCTTGTTCAATAAAGTTGAGATATACTTCACCCTCAATCTAGAGACCTGTCTCTCATTGGGGGAATCGGCTACAAAGGATTGCTATGTCCTCCATAATCTCTAAGCTCTTGTAAGAGCTTGTGTAAGAGCTTGTTCTGCTGCACTCTCTAGGGAAAGAGAGGTTCACCCATGGGAACCTGGAGCCTTGTCGTAGGTCCAGGGTGGGTAGGAGACGGCAAGACCCTAATCAAGCTGTGGCGGTTCATGGGGTCTAAAGGCGGTTATGGTGTCTGGTTGAGTGCTTGGAGCTCTCGGGAAGTGCTAGGAGCATCCGTCAACGGAGGTACCCAGTCAGGGTGTCGGTTGATCCATTACAATCCATATTCAGAGAGATCAATATCCTATCAATCTCCCCTTTGTTCATCAAAGGAACACTAATACAAATCCAACTTACATTCTTCATACCTTCCTCAACCTGCTTCACCTTCCTAGATCATTTTTTAAATCATACACATAACAAATTTGATTGCAATATATACCAAAATTAGTAGATGACAAGATCTTACTTGTCTAACAAATTGTCAATGAAAGATTAAAATGGGGGAAGGGGGCATGACAGTCTTTAAATTAATAAAAAATAGTCCTCAGCAAAAAAAGAAAAGAACACAAAAAGTCTCTCTTGTATGACTTGCGAATGTCCATAAATTTCCAAATTACAAAGTCCAGAATATGTCAATCCTTAAGTTAATTTCCTAAACTTCTACAATGCCTCCAAACTTTGATTCTGTACCCACTCGTGCAAATACAAGGCTGTCCACTCTCAGTAAGGGTAAGGACAGAACTTGACATTCACCGACAGATTGGCAGAGCAACAAAGCATCCTTCGGACTAGGTCTTTGGGCTCATACCTCAGATCTCTCTTTATGGTGTTTGCTGGAACTCTAAGGCCTTGGGTTGGCATTATGGCTCTTCCTCTAGGCTTTCACAGGAAACTGGAACCTTTTTCAGCAGGAGTCCTCCTTTAACCTTCAGAAATGAAGAATGGAGACATGTCATACAAGAATGATGGCTTGGCAAAGCTTTTGGACATCCCAGGACCTCCTGTTTTGGCTTTTTTGAACATCAACATTCCCATGTACAAGACGTAGTCATTTCTTCAAGTAGAGCATGCAGATAGGGGCATGAATGGGGGGGAAGCTCATTTCTTTGCATAAATGGGGCAGGGTGGATACTCTCCAGTCAACATGAATAACCACAGAATCACCTAAACCAGTAGACATAATTTCCTAAATTTTGGAGGAGTTAAAACAATGTTCTGTTATTCTAAGAATTCAAACATAAATCCACTAAGCATGCAGAGATAAAATGTTTCCTAGCACTTTCTAGACATGTATAGATTCAATATATCTTTTCAACTGAACATCTTTCTCAAACCCAATATTGCAGCAGGATTGGAACCAGGAGGTCCCAGAACAGAACACCTTACTTAACACATATTCTGAACCCAGAATAAATCAGTAAAACAGTAATGAATTAGGTAGATATAGAAAAAGGTAGTCACTTTAAGATTGTATTCAAACAAACTTTCACACTTCCCCACCATCTTAACACTCTGCAAAACTTTTATAGGTATTAGGCCTAATGATCAACTTTCCTCCTTAGGTAACAGGGGCTTCGCAACATTTTATTCCCACAATAAGAGAACACAATATTTCATAAAGTAAACACCTGTTTGTTCACATTTTAAAAGCATAAACAGAAAACCCTTTGCCTTATGTATTTAACTAATTGAATGGTAGACCTTGTGAATTAATAGAACATTGCATCATTGCATCATTGCATCATTATTCTGCCTTGATTCCTGTTTTCCTTAACACAATAAAACACCTTCTTATTCCTTCATTCATTTGGCCCTTCCATTTTAAACAATCTCATATATTTTTAAAACACCTTCTCCTTATTATCAGAAAATCCATATTATCAAAAGATATATATTGTTCTTCAACATTCAGGCTCCATGCACACAGGGCGTTTTTTGCAGCGTCAGACTTTTTTTTTGCAGCTGCAAATCACCCATCCATGTTATTCTACGGCCTCATGCCCACATAGAGCTTTTAGGAGCTCCAAATGGCATAGGCGTTTTTGAGCTGTAAAAAAAACCCAGGACCAGTGCGTTCTGGAGCTGTAGCATCAAGCTGTAGAAACGCCTTACGCTGCTAAAGGCTGAAAAACATTGCTTAACGTTGCTTATACAGCGTTAAGCAACATTTTAGGTTTTTTTTTTTTTATGTGAAAAATAATAGTTCCCTATGGGAGCCTATTGATTTGAATGGAAGTCACATTACTTGCGGTTCGACTTGCGATTTGAGAATCTTGAGGGGGAATTCCACGGCATGGGGTCCCCCCCCCCAGGTTCCAAACAAGGCTCTACAAGAAAACAACAAGAGAAGGGCGCACCGACCTTGTGCATTACCACCTAAAGGTTTATTAAAATCAAAGAAGGGTAGCGTACAATATACTCACAAACGTAGCATATGAACAAGCATATAGGAAATGGGCACCGCTCGCTTCCAGGACACTTCTCTACTGCTGGATAGCATGATGGCGTCCTCAAAACCTGATGTGGCTTACGCGTTTTGAGGGAGGACCCTCTTCCTCAGAGCCAAAATCGCCACTGAGTATATTGTACGCTACCCTTCTTTGATTTTAATAAACTTTTAAGTGGTAATGCACAAGGTCGGTGCGCCCTTCTCTTGTTGTTTTCTTGTAGTGGCTTTTGGATTCCCTTGGTTCTGAGGGGGGCAGCAAGACCACTTCATTTGTGTCATAAAACCGCCTAGAAGATTCACCTTCCCACATACCACTTGAGCGCAGGAGAGATATTGTTGTTTTTTCAAACAAGGCTCTTCAGGTCTGGTATGGATTCTGAGGGGAGCCCCATGCCGAAAAAACAGCATGGGGCCCCCCAAAATCAATACCAGACCCTTATCCAAGCATGCAGCCCAGCAGGCCAGGAAAGGGGAGGGGGTGAGCGAGCCCCCCCCCCCGGATCATACCAGGCCACACGCCCTCAACATGGGGGTTGGGTGTTTTGGGGCAGGGGGGCTCTGCACCCCCACCCCAAAGCACCTTGCCCCCATGTTGATGAGGACAAGGGCCTCTTTCCGACAACCCTGGCTGGTGGTTGTGGGGGTCTGCGGGCAGGGGGCTTATCGGAATCTAGAAGCTCTCTTTAACAAGGGGGCCCCAGGTCCCGGACCCCCCTCCCAATGCGAATGGGTATGGGGTACATTGTAAAACACTTTAACTTATACTTTATATGTATTCTCAGGTTAACCTCTTTACCTTCTTTACGGGTAACACCTCAAACTTACATTAGAAATCAGTATGATTTTCAATGTTTAATCTTTGCATACAAACTTTTATACAAAACCAGATTACAGGATATAATGATGCACAGTATAGGATATCACATGACAAATAAAGGTGGCACTCAATTATGGTATCTCTTGATAGGACATAATTCCCTTCTTATGGGTGGGTGCCTCTATCCCCAAAATTACCGCCCCCTCTGTGCTCATCTCCCCAGAGTCTAAGTATAACTCTTGCAAACTAGTGCTAAATATTGCTTACTAAAGACATTGTCTAAGTCTGTACATCGGTGGTGGGCTAGAACTTTCTCATTCCTAGGCAAGTAATTTCCTCTACACACTGTTACACATAATCTCATGGTCTAAAGAAGTCCTCCACCCACAATTTCATAAAGTATTTTAAAAAAACATGTAATTTGATTAACTTCAGCATAAAATCCATATTCAGAGAGCTTAATATCCTATCACATAGGGTCCTTGGTATAAACCTGGGATATTTTCAATTGCCGGTCCATCCCAACTCTGTATAGCAAACTCTATAAAATCTCAATAACATACTGTAAATACTCTTTCATGTAACTTACATTAAAATCCAATGTGGATATGTGGATTCTAAAGACGTGAAAAAGTTCCAACCTGTCAGGTATCCCTGTCAGGTATCCCCGGAGCATACTTGCAAAGGAGGAAATCCACACACAATTTCAGACCGATATTATTGCTAAATTCTGATATTAAGGTATATGCCACACTGCTAGCTAAAAGCCTAATTGATATCATCCCATCCCTTATCCAACGTGACCGGATGGGATTTGTAAAGGGGAGACAAACTGCGGATGTCATAAGAAGAATTTTGCACATTATTCACTATGCTGAAAAAACTTGAACGCCTTCTCTGCTACTTTACATTGATGCGGAGAAGGCGTTCAATAGAGTCCATTGGGGATAAATGTCAATGGTTCTATCCAAATTTGGGTTTTACTGCCCTATTATCAATGCAGTGTTGGCATTATATTCTTGTCCTACTGCGCAGGTCTACACCTCCGGTCTCCTTTCCAATCGGACTCAACAGGGTTGCCCTCTTTCGCCATCCTTCTTCAACCTGATGATAGAACCACTCGCTGAAGCGATCCGCGCAAATCCTCCAATCACTGGATTCCAGTTTGAATCTAACCCACATGTAATCAACCTATTTGCAGACAATGTTATCTGTCTCTTGACAGATCCGCTCCCATCTCTACATATTTTGTGCGCTACCTATTCCTACCCCCCCAACACCTTAAAACCCTGTTGAGTCTCATGTAGAAATTCACTTGGGGAGTAGTGATGAGCCGAACACCCCCCTGTTTGGCTCACACCAGAATACTGCGAACAGGGGAAAAGTTTGTTCGAACAACAAAACTCAGTTGAAGTTTAAGGAACTCGAACGTCAAAAATCAAATGTTGTAATTTTGAAGGCTTAAATGCAAGTTATTGCCCAAAAAAAAGTGTATGGGGGTCCGGGTAATGACCTGGGACACATGTAGCAATGCAATTTTTGTTTTTTTAAAACAATCGTTTTTAAAGGAGCAGTGATTTACTGATTTTAATGAGGCTTAAAGTGAAACTATAAAAATGAAAAATTCCTTCAAATATCGTGCCTGGTGGGTCCCCTTAATGTGCCTGTAAAGTAGCACATCTCTACGATGTATGTAGCCTGCTGCAGCAATACTGACATTTCTAAAGGAAAAAATGTCATATACAATCATACATACAAATTTCAAATGCCCTGTACTTGTCATACAGGTGCAGAAAAATTGGGCCTTGGTTGTTGGTGGTGCCTGAACACCGTAACCCCTCACAGTTACTCTTGTAACTGGAATGGGCCCTGCTGCTAAAAATTCCATAAAAATTTTGAAATTGTATGTACTTGTCATAGAGGTGTAGAAAAATTGGGCCTTGGTTGTTGGTGGTGCCTGAACACCGCAACCCCTCGCAGTTATTCTTGCTGGGTGCAGGAGCAGGCCCTGCTGCTAAAAATTCCATACAAATTTTGAAATTGCATGTACTTGTCATACAGGTGCAGAAAAATTGGGCCTTGGTTGTTGGTGGTGCCTGAACACCGCAACCCATCGCAATTACTCGTGCTGGGCGCAGGAACGGGACCTGCTGGTAAGAATTCCATACAAATTTGAAATTGCACATACTTGTCAGTTGTCATAGAGGTGCAGAAAAATTGGGCCTTGGGTGTTGGTGGTGCCTGAACACCGCAAACCCTCGCAGTTACTCTTGCTAGGCACAGGAACGGGCCATGCTGGTAAAAATTCCATACCATTCCATACCATACTGAAATTTGCAAAGATCAAGTGTTGTATGTGTTCTTATCAGTGATCTAGTGTGGGCGCTGTGCTGTCATCTGACCTGGCCAAGGTTGGGTGTCGGCTATGCAAACCTGCTGGAGTGATGGGGACCTGGAAGGTTTGTACCGACAGGAACTGAAATTGAAATTGGGTCTTTGGGGTTGGTGGTGCCTCAACACAATACCCCTCACAGTTACTCTTGCTGGGCACAGGAACGGGACCTGCTGGTAAGAATTCCATACAAATTTTAAATCGCATGTACTTGTCATACAGGTGCCAAAAATTGGGCCTTTGCTGTTGGTGGTGCCAGAACACCATAACCCCTCACAGTTACTCTTGCTGGGTGCAGGAACGGTATCTTCTGGTAAGAATTCCACACAAATTTGAAATCGCATGTACTTGTCATACAGGTGCCAAAAATTGGGCCTTTGCTGTTGGTGGTGCCTGAACACCATAACCCCCCACAGTTACTCTTGCTAGGCGCAGGGCACAGGGACAGGGCCTGCTGTTAAAAATTACATACAAAATTTAAATTGTATGCACCTGTCATACAAGTGCAGAAAAATTAGGCCTTGGGGGTTGGTGGTGACCTAAACCAAAAACATTGTGGGAAGCTAGCAGAATCAAGGATGAGGAATAGGTTAGGCAGCATATGCAGTCTTCAAGGGATGGCAGACCCCTAGTAAATTCAATCAGTTACATCAGCATCAGGGGCTTGATAGTTGCTGTTGATCCAGGACTGATTAATTTTGATAAAAGTCAGCTGGTCAACAGAGTCTGTGGACAGACGCACTCATTTGTCCATCACAAAACCTCCAGCAGCACTGAGTGTCCATTGGGAAAGCATGCTGGAAGCAGGGCAGGCCAGTAGCTCCATTGCATGTTGAGCAAGTTCTGGCCAGTGCTCCATCCTCAAGACCCAGTAACCCAGTGGCTGCTCACTTGGAAAGATCTCCAAGTTTACTCTTTCCCCTAGATAATCATGCACCATATGATGGAGATGCTGCCGATGGTTGCTTAAACCTAACAGCCCTGGGTGCTGCTGAGGACTAAAGAACTGTTTAAAGGCATTGGTCAGCCGCCGCCTTCTCCACAGCTCCTCCTTTGGCTGAAGATGCCTCAGAAACACGTCCAGAGAATGTTAACCTCCCAGTGTCTGGAAAGATGTTACACACATTTGTTTTCAAGGCCTCCTCAAGATGTTTCATCCTCTGCTCCCTCTGCGAAGGCAGGATGAGCTTTGCAACTTTACCCTTGTAACGTGGATCAAGAAGGGTTGCCAACCAGTAATTATCCCTCTCTTTGATAGCACGAATCCTCTGGTCCTTTTGCAGGCTTTGCAGAATCAGGGAGCCCATGCAATGTTTTAGGAGGCATGAGCTTCTTCATGAGTCATCTGGGTCACTAAGGATGACATTGTCAGCAGGAGCAACCTCTCTCCAACCACGTACAACTCCTGGGGTTTCTGGGGAATCAAAACCATCCCCTGCAGACAGCTGTATGCTATCCTCTACATCCATGCTACCACAATCCTCCTCCTCCTCTTTCTCCTTTTTGTTTTGTGTCCCTGCAGGCATGATATCTGCATAAAGAGGGCCTTGTGTAGAAAGGAAGTCCTTCTCTTCCTCCTACTGTTCTGCCTAAAGTGCCCTGTCCATGATTCCACAAAGCATGTGCTCCAGCAGGTAGACTAGAGGGATAGTGTCACTGATGCATGCATTGTCCCAGCTCACCATCCTTGTGGCCTCCTCAAAAGGGGGCAGGACGGTGCATGCATCCTTTATCAAAAGCCACTGGCATGGCGAAAAAAAGCCAAGCTCCCCTGAGCCTGTCCTTGAGCCATACTCACACAGGTACTGATTGATGGCCCTCTGCTGCATGTGCAGCCACTGTAGCATTTCCAACGTTGAGTTCCACCTGGTGGGCATGTCACAAATGAGGCGGTTGGTGGGCAGGTTGAATTCCCATGGAATGTCAGATAAGCGAGCACTGGCATTGTATCAATGCCTGAAATGGCCACAGACTTTTTCTGGCCTGCCTCAGGAGATCTTGGAAGCCCGGGTATCTGGTCAAGAAACGCTGCACCACCAGATTCAGGACATTTGTCAAGCATGGAACATGTGTTAAGTGTCCCTGTCGGGGGTGAAAAGAAGGTCAGTGCCATCGTCGCATACAACAATTCCTGGCTCAAGCTGTCATGGCGTCTGAGCCTGCCCCTGCAGAGCTGACAGAATCTCTGCCCTGGTGTGACTCCTATCCCTAGACAGACCAACTGAAGCACGACATGGCATCTTTTAGCCTGACTGCTTGTGTAGCCCCTTGAATGCTTAGGGAGCACTGCTGCTTCAGAGGACAATTGAGCAGAAGAGAACATGGAGGAAGAAGAAGAGGAGGAGGTGGTGGAGTAGCCAGTAGGGATAAACCAATATGGTTTTCTATGGCCGATACCGAAATTTTGGTCACAACGTATCGGTATCGGCCGATATGGGCCGATATTCTGCACATTCAATCACACATCTAATGCAGAGTGACCAGTGTCCCCATCAATGCAGAGTAACCAGTGCCCCCATCCAATGCAGAGTGACCAGTGCCCCCATCAATGCAGAGTGACCAGTGCCCCCATCCAATGCAGAGGGACCAGTGCCCCATCAATGTAGAGTGACCAGTGCCCCCATCAATGCAGAGTGACCAGTGCCCCATCAATGCAGAGTGACCAGTGCCCCCATCAATGCAGAGTGACCAGTGCATGGGGATTGGAGTGCCGCCTGATTACACAGAGCAGGGTTCTTTTACTTACCCGACGTGGGTATGATAGACATCACCAGTGTGCTGTCTATCATAAGTAGGAGCCGGTCTAGGAGGCGGGACTTCGTATGACAGTGCCTACCCCAGGTAAGCAGAAGAACCCTGCTTTTTGTGTTATCAGGCAGCGTTCTAGTCCCCACCCCCCTTCCCCTCCGGAGGCAGAAATATCGGTCATATCGGCTTAATTTGTGGCCGATACCGATACTTGAAAAAAAGTGAATATCGGCCGCCAATTATCGGCCAAACCGATAATTGGTCGATCCCTAGTAGCCAGATGTGTTAGACCCAGCACCAGATTTTTGGAGGCATGGTGGCAAAACAAGCTGCAACACTGAGCCCTGTCCTGCATCCTTCCCATCTGCCAGCAGAGTTACCCAGTGCGCCGTGAAGGAAATGTAACATCCCTGTCCATGCCTGCTGGACCAAGAGTCAGCAGTAATGTGAACTTTCCTGCTGAGTGCTCTATCCAACAAGGCCAAAACATTACCTTCCACATGACGGTAGAGAGCCGGAATGGCCTTAAGCAAAAAGAAATGTCTTTTTTGGTACCTGCCACTGTGGTACAGCACATTCCACAAATTCGCGAAAGGGAGCAGAGTCTACCAGATGAAAAGGCAACAATTGTAGTGCTAGTAATTTGGCCAATCTAACATTAAGACGCTGAGCTTGTGGATGGCAGGGACCGTATTTCTTTCTATGGTTCAACAACTGGGGTAGTGAAATATGCCTGCTGTTCAAATCAAGCAGTGGTGTACTTCTAGCAGATTGGGTGCAAGTTTCTGTGGCACTCATTGCTATACCATCATCCCTCTCAATGCAGGTATTTGGGAAGACGTGAGGTATAGGGTTATAGATCCCAGATGAGGTGCAAGGTGCAGTATGCTTATTTTGATCTTGTGGCTCTTTGAGGTGCTGTTGCCAACGGACTGCATTGCAGGTCGTCATATGCCTTGTCAAGCATGTGGTGCCCAAGCTGCTGGTGTTCTGGCTACACTTAATCCACTTCAGACAGATGTTGCAAACAGCAATGCTGCAGTATACTGCACATGTGCTGAAAAAAGCCCACACTAATAAACTTTTAAAGTCTGCGGGGAGTGTGGAGCTCTGTGCTGTGATGCAATAGGTTGGCTACTCCTATGGCGGCCCCTGGAGCACATCCTGCCTCATTAGAGTTGTGCCTCCTCCTCCCCCTCACTTTCCTCCTCTATCCTGTCAGGCACCCAAGTATAGTCAGTGACCTAATCATCCCCTCCCTCCTCGTCACTGGAGCAAACTTGGCAGTATGCTGCAGCTGTGGGAACATGACTGCTAGGTTCTTGTCCGTCATTGTCACACCCCCTCTCTAGGCTCACGTTATGCCCTTCATCAACCTGCAAACCAACATCACAACTTTCAAATTGCTGCGCATCCTCCAGCAGCATGTTACTGACACTATGATCAAATAGTTCAGGTGACTCCTCCGTGCATGATGGTGAAGCGACAGAAGGAGTAGCTGTGGAGAAGGAGCCTGTTTGAACGGGCTGCTTTGGCAGCTGCGGTGGAAGGCAAACTAGTGTGAGCGAGGGTGTCAGAGGACGAGGAGGATGAGGACGGCTTATTTATCCACTCCACCAACTCTTCTACATATTGTGGCTAAATAACACGGCCAGCACCGGGAAAAAAAGGATGGATGTGCCCCGCCTGCAGAGGATGCACCGCATTGACTGTGAACACCACTTTTCACCGTGGATACTGAAAAAAAGGGCTGCTTGCCCTCTTTTCGTGGCCTTTGAGCATCTGCCTCTCCTTATTGGCCTTTTGGACATGATGTGGATTTTGGGGGGGTTTTATTACTGGTTGATCAATATATAATATATATATATAATGCACTGCTGATATGTACTGAACTGACCAATAGATACTGAATGGCCTGATATCTAATCAATTGTCCTATATATAGATAGAGATCAATATAGGGTACACTGAACTGACCGATAGATAATGAATGGCCTATTATCTAATCAATTGTCCTTTATGTAGATAGAGATCAATATAGTGTACAATGAACTGACCGATATATACTCAATGGCCTGATATCTAATCAGTTGTCCTATATATAGATAGAGATCAATATAGGGTGCACTGAACTGACGGATAGATAATGAATGGCCTGATTTCTAATCATTTGTCCTATATATAGATAGAGATCAATATATGGTATATAGTCTATATGGTATATACTGCACTACTGAATATACTTCACTATCTGATCTCTAAACTTGTAAAAAGCACACATCTCTCTCCCTGCCTAACTTACTGCTAGCAATGTCTCTAATAGACTACACTGCACTGTCTGATAAACTGCAAATGACTCTCCTCTCTCTGCTTTAAACACAATCCTCTCCCTGGCTGAAAAACACGATCATCTCCCTGCCTAACTCACTGCTAGCAATGTCTACAATTAGATTACACTGCACTGCCTGATAAACTGCAAATTAGTGTCCTCTCCCTGTCTCAAACACGATCCTCTCCCTGCCTCAAACAGTGGTGGCCTGTCTATAGGGGGCGCAGGGGCGCCGCCCCCCCCCCATCTGTGGCCAGGAAAAAAAGATTAAAAAAAACTCCCATTTTTAGCCCACTAGGGCGCCGATTGGCGTCCTTCTGGGGGTCATCGAGGCGCAGAGCAATGCGCCCTGACACTCCCCACTTTACTGATGTCATGGCTGTGATTGGTCCAGACTCCAGCCTGGACCAATCACACAGGAGGACATCCCGGGACCTGGTGACGTGAAGCGTGGGGGCGGTGCGTGCGCCAGTCACTCACCGTACCGGCGCCACGTGATCACCTTGCCGCCCGCCGGTGCCGAGAGCAGAGAGCAGAGCTGTGGCCCGCGTGTGGTTATGAGTCTTTGCAGCTGGTGGACAGCAACGGGGAGGTCAGTAGCGGAGGAGGCGGCAGGCAGCGGCCGGGGAGCCGTCAAGGAGTAAGCGTGGCGGCGCCATCTGGAGGAGCCTCTCCAGCAGCAACAGCGGTGGCAGCCAGGAGCCCGAGCCGACACAGTGACTTCAGCACCATGGACAGCTCAGGTACCTCCCGGCCTAGTGCATGGAGGGGGGTCGGTGCATGGAGAGGGGTCGGTGCATGGAGGGGGGTCGGTGCATGGAGGGGCTGTGGGGGATCGGGGGTCGGTGCATGGAGGGGCTGTGGGGGATTGGTGCATGGAGGGGGGTTGGTGCATTGAGGGGCTGTGGGGGATCGGTGCATGGAGGGGGGTCGGTGCATTGAGGGGCTGTGGGTGATCGTGGGTCAGGGCATGGAGGGGCTGTGGGTGATCAGGGGTCAGTGCATGCTGTATGGGGGGGTCTGTAGACATTAGACACCCCATATTATGGCACTGATAGGTTGCAGCACCATGGACAGCTCAGTATAATGGGGGGGGGGGGTTATGTATGATGTATGATCAGACAATATCAGGTGTCAGTGCATGCTGCATGGAGGGGAGGGGGGGTTTATATACATTATACATAGTATATTGTACTACAAGCCCCAGGTAAAATGGGGGGCCTAATGCATGTGTGATTAGAGGGGATCCGGCTGGTGCATGCTGCATGGGGGGTTCATTGACATCACACACCCCTTATTATGGTTCTGTTATTAGGCTGCAGCACCATGGACACCCCAGGCATAATGGGGGGGGAGAGACAAATTCATGATAACAGGATCAGGGTGTCTATTCATGATATGCCGCGAGGGGGAGAATACACATATGAATATATATATATATATATATATATATATATCATATATTGTTCTATAAAGCTGAAATGCCTTGGATAGCATAATGCGTGATCATAGGATAAGAGGGTGTCAGCTGTATGGGGGACCATGTACATTACATGTATGTATATTCTGGTGCTATAGAGCTGTAGCACCATGCACTTCTCCAGTATAATTTGTGGGGGGAGGTTGTGATATGCATGATGTGTGATTATATGGGATCAGGGTGTCATTAAAGGCTGTATGGGGGATTATACACATTTTTGTCAGATGTTATATTGTAAAATGAAGCACCAAGCACCATGGACAGCTCAGGTATAATGGGGGGCCTAATGCATGATGTGTAATCATACAGTATCAGGGTGTCAGTGCATGCTGCATGGGGGATCACACACATTACACTTCGCTTACTATGGTACTGTAGCACTATTGACAGCTCAGGTATGTGCAGTCTACAGCATGATGGGGCTGTGTGCGATCAGACTACATACTACACTACATTGAAGGGGGCATGTATGCTGGTCACTACATTGAAGGGGGCATGTATGCTGGTCACTACATTGAAGGCTGCATGTATGCTGGACACTACATTAAAGGGGGCATGTACGCTGGTTACTACATTGAAAGGGGGCATGTATGCTGGTCACTGCATTGAAAGGGGCATGTGTAACGCTCCTGCGTTTCATGTATGGTGTGGATTTTCAGCTGCAGAAATATTCCACTTCAGTAGTTATGTAAGAGAGATGCTGAGATACCATTCCCAACCTCAATGACTCATCATGTGTGGAAGGTCTTAATTCAGCTAGTAAATACACACACTCAACAAGCTGGTTCCTAGAGTGACTTTATGTATGTAGTAACACAGTGATGAAGATTTAAGAGACAGGTTGAGTGGAGGTGGTAGGTGACAGACACTTGAAGGTAAGACAGTAGCAGATGGATGCAGGTAGGTTTAGCAATCATGTATGGTAGCAGATGACAGAGTAGCAGGTGGACATACAAGAGAGATCAACCCAGTGCAGGAATAAGTAGCAGTAGTCTTAAGAGCTAGCAATCTAGATATGCAGATGTGATAAATAGTCTTTACTATGCAGAGCTAGATAGTGTAAGCTTAGTATAAGTTTATAGAGGGTTCCCCTGCGGGGTACTTAGCACTAATAGCAATACAGCCGAAGGTTGGTTCAGGAGGAGCGGATGATCCGTAAGCGGGATGCAGGGATCAGCGCAGCGAGGTTCCGTCAGCGAGGTATGCTTGCAAGCACGAAAGCTTCAAGCCAAGTTAGCATCCAGGTAAGGGTGTTTGAACGAACACATGTGAGTATAATGGCCATCTAGTCCGGCGCTGAGTGATGACAGCTTCAGTCTTAAAGGTGTATGCGCACCTTTCCAAAAGAGAATGGTGGGGCGCATACACTTGTGAAAAGAGTAATTTAGGGTACCAAAGGTACCGGAACATTACAATACCCCCCCTTAAGGCCGGCTCCTGAAGGCCTCTGGAGCTGGTTTGTCTGGGTATCTCGCATGAAAATTGCGGATTAATCTAGGGGCATGTATTTCAGAGGTGTTTAGCCAGGTGTCGTCTTGGGGCCCATAGTTCTTCCATCTAACCAAGTACTGAAGTCTTCTTCTGTAGATACGAGAATCCAGAATCTCTTTTATCTCGTATTCTTCTCCACCTTCAACTTGTACAGGAGGCGGAGGTGGAATATTAGGCCTTATTCCTTGGTCCGGAACATGGGGCTTCAGTAGCGACACATGGAAAATGGGATGGATTTTTAGGTCTATTGGCAATGTAAGCTGTACTGCAGCTTTTCCAATAAGTTTTTTGATTGGGAAAGGTCCCAAGAACAGAGGTCCAAGCTTTTTGCTAGGGATCTTCAGTCTTAAATTTTTTGTTGAGAGCCAAATGAGGTCCCCGATAGTGTACTGTGGAGAAGGTCTTCTGCGAAGATCATAGTACTTCTTTTGTTGACTGTGAGCGTGTGCAATGGTAGTATTTAATAAACCCAGAGAATCCTTTATTTGGGTAAGATAGTCTGAGGCTACTGGGTTGTTTGAAGGAAGGATGCGTGGTGGAAGAATAGAGGGATGAAACCCATAGTTCAAGTAGAATGGACTCTGTTTGGTTGTACTGTGGGTTGCGTTGTTGTAGGCAAATTCTGCCAGAGGGAGAAGATCCACCCAATCATCCTGTTGGTAAGAAGTGTAACAACGTAAATACCGCTCGATGCATTGGTTGACTCTTTCAGTCTGTCCGTTGGTCTGCGGATGGTAAGGAGAAGTGAGCTTCCGCTCGATCCGTAGTATGTGACATAGTTCTTGCCAGAACTTAGAAATAAATTGGGATCCACGGTCAGACAGAAGAGTTTTTGGGATACCATGTAATCTAAAGACATGTTTCATCAGGAGTTCTGCCGTTTGTTTGGACGAAGGTAGTCTGCGAATAGCAATGAAATGTGCCATCTTTGTCAGATGGTCCACTGACACCAAGATGGTATTAAATCCTTTGGAAAGAGGCAATTCTACGATGAAGTCCAAGGACAAAACTTCCCATGGAGTTTGGGGTATTGGTAGACTGCATAGTAGACCGGATGGTCTCGTAGTGTCAATTTTGAACCTGGCACAGACATTGCATGAAGAGACGAATTTTTGTATAGATGTTTTCATGTCAGGCCACCAGAATTGCCGGGAAATCAAATTAAGAGTCTTTGTCATACCCATATGTCCTGCCATAGGCACATCATGAGATAATTCCAAGATCTTGGTGCGTAGGGCAGGTGGTATGTAAAGTTTGTCGTTGTAGTAGAGGAAGCCTTCTGCATCAGTATTTAGTTGTGGTGGGGGTGAATCCAAACTTATACCATGCAAAACCTCTTCCTTCAAGGAACGGACAACTCCAATAATGCGTTTGTGAGGTATTATAGGAACGGAAGGGATTTCAAAGTAGTTTTCTTCAGTTAGTCGTGATAGTGCATCCGCCTTTTTGTTCTTATCTGCAGGTGTGTAAGTCACTAGGAAGTTAAACCTTAGAAAGAATAGTGACCATCGTACCTGTCGGTGCAAGAGAGTTTTGCTAGTCTGAAGATATTGGAGGTTTTTATGGTCCGTGTATATAATTATTGGTAATTGGGTGCCTTCGAGTAAATGTCGCCAATTCTCCAGAGCCAATTTTATAGCAAGCAGTTCCTTTTCACCCACGGGGTAATTTATCTCGGGACTGCTTAGGGATTTAGAAAAAAAGGCGACTGGATGAAGTGGTGAAGTGTGGGTTTGTTCAATCTGTAACGCTCCTGCGTTTCATGTATGGTGTGGATTTTCAGCTGCAGAAATATTCCACTTCAGTAGTCATGTAAGAGAGATGCTGAGATACCATTCCCAACCTCAATGACTCATCATGTGTGGAAGGTCTTAATTCAGCTAGTAAATACACACACTCAACAAGCTGGTTCCTAGAGTGACTTTATGTATGTAGTAACACAGTGATGAAGATTTAAGAGACAGGTTGAGTGGAGGTGGTAGGTGACAGACACTTGAAGGTAAGACAGTAGCAGATGGATGCAGGTAGGTTTAGCAATCATGTATGGTAGCAGATGACAGAGTAGCAGGTGGACATACAAGAGAGATCAACCCAGTGCAGGAATAAGTAGCAGTAGTCTTAAGAGCTAGCAATCTAGATAGGCAGATGTGATAAATAGTCTTTACTATGCAGAGCTAGATAGTGTAAGCTTAGTATAAGTTTATAGAGGGTTCCCCTGCGGGGTACTTAGCACTAATAGCAATACAGCCGAAGGTTGGTTCAGAAGGAGCGGATGATCCGGAAGCGGGATGCAGGGATCAGCGCAGCGAGGTATGCTTGCAAGCACGAAAGCTTCAAGCCAAGTTAGCATCCAGGTAAGGGTGTTTGAACGAACACATGTGAGTGAGAACCGGCGATTTAAATAGCCATCTAGTCCGGCACTGAGTGATGACAGCTTCAGTCTTAAAGGTGTATGCGCACCTTTCTAAAAGAGAATGGTGGGGCGCATACACTTGTGAAAAGAGTAATTTAGGGTACCAAAGGTACCGGAACATTACAGCATGTTGCTGATCACTACATTGAAAGGGGACATGTACACTGGTCACTGCATTGCAAGGGGGCCTGTACTGTGGGGTTTGTGCTAGGGGGCCTGTACTGTGGGGTTTGTGCTAGGGGGCCTGTACTGTGGGGTTTATGCTAGGGGGTCTGTACTGTGGGAATAATGCTAGGGGGCCTGTACTGTGGGGTTTGTGCTAGGGGGCCTGCACTATTAGATTAGTGCTAGGGGGTCTGTACTGTGGGATTAGTGCTAGGGGGCCTGTACTGTGGGGTTTGTGCTAGGGGGCCTGTACTGTGGGGTTCGTGCTAGGGGGCCTGTACTGTGGGATTAGTGCTAGGGGGTCTGTACTGTGGGGTTTGTGCTAGGGGGCCTGCACTGTTGGATTAGTGCTAGGGGGGTCTGTACTGTTGGATTAGTGCTAGGGGGTCTGTACTGTAGGGTTTGTGCTAGGGGGCCTGTACTGTGGTGTTTGTGCTAGGGGGCCTGTACTGTGGGGTTTGTGCTAGGGGGCCTGTACTGTGGGATTAGTGCTAGGGGGTCTGTACTGTGGGATTAGTGCTAGGGGGCCTGTACTGTGGGGTTTGTGCTAGGGGGCCTGTACTGTGGGGTTTGTGCTAGGGGGCCTGTACTGTGGGGTTTGTGCTAGGGGGCCTGCACTGTGCGATTAGTGCTAGGGGGTCTGTGCTAGGGGGTTTGTGCTAGGGGCCTGCACTGTTGGATTAGTGCTAGGGGGTCTGTACTGTTGGATTAGTGCTAGGGGGTCTGTACTGTAGGGTTTGTACTAGGGGGCCTGTACTCTGGGGTTTGTGCTAGGGGGCCTGTACTGTGGGATTAGTGCATGGGGGTCTGTACTGTGGGGTTTTTGCTAGGGGGTCTGTACTGTGGGGTTTTTGCTAGGGGGCCTGTACTGTGGGGTTTGTGCTAGGGGGCCTGTACTGTGGGGTTTGTGCTAGGGGGTTTGTGCTTGAGGGGTTTGTGCACGGTTTGTGCTTGAGGGGTTTGTGCTGGGGGGTCTGTACTGTGGGGTTTGTGCCACTCTCAGTCAGTGTATCCCATAATAGGGTGTCTCTCACAGTATATCCCATAATAGGGCCCCTGCTCCCTATTATGGGATATACTAGTACTGATGGATCCCCTTAATATGTGATATATTGGGAGAATTTGTTCACGCAAGCAAAATACAGGGGACAAATGGGTGGAGCCTATAAGGGGTGGGGCTTCTGAGAAATGGGAGGGGTCAAAATGGAAGGGTGGGGTCTTGCACCCCACCATCTTAAAACTTCACCTGCCGCCACTGGCCTCAACTACTTGCTATCTCGTCCGCACAGTCACACTACATGTGGCTGCTGTGCGAGCAGCTTTTATATAGTGTGGGGCTTTTACTTAGCCCCTGAGCCATGATTAGGAAAAGTCAGCCTGTCTTTGTCCAATCATGGCAGAGATGATTTGATTGGTCAAAGCATGGAGGTCAGGGTGCATGCTTTGGCCAATCACATAATGCACTGCACGCGCCACGCGCACGCAGTGCATTATGAATGCAGGCGCTCAAATTTCCCGCAAAGAAGCACATTTGTTCGTCATTCAGCGACCAGCCAATGTTCGAGTCGAACTTATGTTCGACTTGAACTCGAAACTTATCCCTAGTCTTTAAACATTTAGAAACACATGGAATAAAGATCAACTGAACTTTCAGTTTAAATCAGCTAAATGTATTTCAGGTGCATAAAGAACAAACAATGTGCAAAGTCATACAGTTTGTTTTATTTCTTTACTTGTTTTATTAGAAAGCAGACATGTCCTGTTCCCTGTCAGCATGTTGCAGATAAGAACCCTATCTCTCTTTTTGAAATAAGTGGTCTCACTGCAGAAGTCTGACACACCACTTTCTGAGTCAGAGCTTTAACTATGCAATCAGCAAAGCTATTGCTCTTTACTGTTAAGTGACTCTTACTTAGCAGAAAACAGGCCGGACCCTTGCAGAGAGGCCACTGTTTACACACACACAGAGCCCTGGTCCTTGTTTCCGGCATGCTGGCAGGTAACAGGCCTTTCTGCTCAGGCTGTGACTGTTCTAATGAAAACTATACCACGTTAAACACCTTTTGTCTTGATGCATCAAGAATGTATTCACCTGATTTAAACTAAAAAAGGGCTTCAACAAGTGGCAACATTTTTTCTGTTGCAATTATATTATACATTTACCACATTTTTTTACTTGGCATAAAAACTAATTTCAAGCTTTGCATTTCACTTGCTGTATACAATCAGGTAAAAACAAAGTTAGTATTACATGTCCATTGGTGTAATGGATATTTGGCCCACCAAACATTTTTAACCACTTGCCTACTGGGCACTTAAACCCCCTTCCTGCCCACGCCAATTTTCAGCTTTCAGTGCTGTCGCACTTTGAATGATAATTGCGCGGTCATGCTACACTGTACCAAAATGAAATTTTTAATTATTTTTTAAAAACAAATACAGCTTTCTTTTGGTGCTATTTAATCACTACGGGGTTTTTTTTCTTGCTAAACAACAGAAAACAAAAAAAAAAACAGTTTTCATAGTTTGTTTTAAAATTTTGCAAACAAGCAATTTTTCTCCTTCGTTGATATGCGCTGATGAGGTGGCACTGATAGGCACAGATAGGATGCACTGATGGGCACAGATAGGCTGCACTGATGGGCACTAATAAGGCGGCACTGATGGACACAAATTAGGTGGCACTGGTGGGCACTGATAGGGGGCACTGATAGGTGGTACTGATGGTTGGCACCGACGGGTGGCACTGATGGGCAGTGATGGACGGCACTGAAGGTAATTGACATGTGGCACTGAAGGGCACTAATAAGTGGCACTGAAGGGCACTAATAGGTGGCACCGATAGGTTGCACTGATGGGCACTAATAGACACTGGTAGGTGACACTGATAGGCAGCACTAACGATGAGGCACTGATTGGCAGAACTTATCGCCACTGATAGGTGGCACTGGTGAGCATTGAAAGGGGGCATTGATGGGGTAGGTGACACTGATAGGCAGCACTAACGATGAGGCACTGATTGGCAGAACGTATCGCCACTGATAGGTGGCACTGGTGAGCATTGAAAGGGGGCATTGATGGGCACTGATAGGTGGCACTGGTGGACACTGATAGATGGCACTGATTTGTACTGGTAGGTGGCACTGGTCAGCACTGATGGCCACAGGTGAGGGGGGCAGTGGATCTAGCTTTTCAGGACCAATGTCCCTCTGACAGAAGCTGTCAGCGTGAGGAACAAAAAAAGCTGACTACTGGCTCTGTTTACATCACAGTATGGGGCCAGGATCATGTCTGGTGGACTTGCTGATCACAGAGTGAGGTGCGCATGCCCCAAAGGGGGTGCACAGGCAGCTCATGCACATGAGGATGGTACACGGACTATTTAGGCCCGCACTGTAGCCGTCTTTCAGATATAGCATGGGCAGAAAGAGGTTTAGCATATAGAAAACTTCAGAGAGGGAACTCATATGAGTTTTTCATAACATTGCTAATTTTAACAACATGTTCAATATAATATCTAATATGATGAACAATGTAGTCCTATACAGTCAAACAGACTTTCAAGAATTGACAGCAGGGCTAGACTACAGGCAAGGTAAGTTTATTTTTTCTCCCATAGGAACAAACTGAAGGTGTTCCTCTGGAATATAAACTCAATTATTCCTTTATTCTGCTTTGAAGAAAATCCATAAGGAGATAATCATCTGGCTTTGTAGTGCCCAGAACAAATGTGTGAAACTAGAAATTCTGTTGAGAATATCTTACCACCAAATTACACAAGAGATGTAGGAAAACAGTATGTGATTAAATTTGCCAACAACCAGGGCCGTTTATTGGCTGGAACGAGCTGTTACTATATACCAGCACCTTTAATGGTCCTGGCAGTACCAAGTAATACAGACACACAGGCTGTTTTCACATTGGATGCTCAATAGAATGTCCTGCCTAAAGCATTGAGCTCTGTTTATTTATGGAACAACACAGGGATAACAGCAGGAAGTGATGGCTATACAACATCAGCCAATCAGTTCCGAATGTACAGTCACATGACATAAGTTACTCACAGAGAATCAACCAATGACACACCTGTATACATTCGTATACATTCAAATATATAATAGAAAGGAGCAGTACACGATCGTGAACAAGCAGAACAGTGTACACGGCTTCCCGCTGTTGGTGTGTGGAAACCCGCACACGGCAGTTAACAATGAAACCCACGTGTAGCTGAATTTGTGCCTAACACTACACAATGAAACCAGCGTGTCGAACTGTGAATGCTGCCCTGATGAAAATCGTGCATGCACTTCCACCACTACTACTAGCGTGAATCCCACTCAGCCAGGCTCAGAGAACAATGCCTAATAGGATTATACTACTGTTCCTATACATATGTGGCTATCTGCAGGGAAAGAGCCATGCTGTTTCCACTATGGTGATCAGGCACAGTAGAAAGTCATGAGCTTGTATCCCTTTATAAAGGCAGAGAGATATAAAAACAATATTGACTTCACAAAGCAAACATATCCCCACTGAGCAAACAAATCTGCACATTATACAAGGGCCCCCGCTGGTGGTCCTTTCCTTGCTGCTTGATCCTTGAACTCAGCACCGCAATACACATAGATCTCTACCGTCAAACAGACCCGCGCATACCGCATGGAGTGTTCGCCGGCAGAGATGTCTATGTAGAGCGAACGTGTCTAAACATCTAAAGGAAGGTTTTCATTGCCAGTAGTCTTTCCACAATGCTGCTTCGCCTGTATGCACTCTAATGAGCGTATTGCAAGCAAACTGACAACAGGAGCCATAATGACAAGCTAAATAAAACACTTCCTGAAAAATGTCCACACTGGTCCTAATAAAATTTCCACAACAGGCTAGCACCAAGAGGTTAAAGAAAATACCTGTTGTTCTTGCCAGAAATACAGTGTCATTGATATTTCTTATGAGCTCAACTGAAAGTATATTCACAAGTACAAAGTAACTTTCCTTTTTTAAACGAATGCTATTAATCACCATGTATTGGAGATAAGGAGAAGAAGAGGATCACATCTATTATATCTAAGAACTTGTCACTTTTGTTTTGTTTTTGTTCACTTTTTGTTTTTGGGTCTAGAAATGCTTTAGTTGTTTTCTATTGTAAATATATGTGTACATTGGACCTACTGTAACCACTAATTAGATATGCAGACTTTGCTGACTGCTACATAGTGACTGTACTTCACTTAACTTATTTCTCACTTATTTCTCACATTGTATACATTTTTGGGACAGGTCATTGTTTTCTGAAAACAAAAGGGTTTATGTACTAACGGCAAAAGGCTGTTCACTTTGAAAGCACATTTTATGTTATTTTATTGAATGTAAACGAAAATACCCAATCACTTTAAGCCCCCGTTCACATAGGACCTCCAAGGTTGCGGTGCGAGCAGCGCGTCGCGACCTCGGAGCGGCCGCCACGGACTTCATAACATTGAACTCTATGGCGGTCGCCTCCTGGTCGCCCCAAAGAATCTCCGGACCCTTTTTCTAAGTTGGAGCGACTTGTGTCGCTCCTATTAGAACGGGTCCGCAGCTTCCCTATGGGAGGCGACCTACGGCGACCTGTGAGGCGACCAGGTCGCCTCACAGGTCGCCTTAGTGTGAACGGGGGCTCAAGGAAAAAAATAAATAAACAAACAATATATAAAGACAACAACCTATTTGTTTTTACATGATTATGGATGATAGAAGTCAGAATAGCTGCAGTTGATTTACTAAGAAAAGAGAAATTTCCCCTGCAAAGTGAACATCGTAAATGTCTTTAGTATTATCACTTCCAAGCGTCTAAATAAGGCTACCTGAACTTATTTCAACAGTCCATAAACATTGTTCCAATAATTTAAATTATCAGAATCAGAAACATGTTTTATAATTTTACAATAAAAATAAAATAAAATGGAGATGCAGCCCCCTCACAATAAAAAATATTTCATCCTTCACATAAAACACCATCTTCATAAAAACAACACATATGTTACATAATTTAATTTAACACTAAAAAGCTTATAGAATTCAAAAGCTGTATGGACTATGGGGAGATATTGTTTTGCAGCCTGGTGGCTTAAAAGGCTTAAAAGAAAATACTCCTATATTTCTTTTTTTTTTTTTTTATTAATTTTTATTGACTTTTTGCAAAGAGAATACAGGATAAGGAAACAGTGCAAGGAAATTATCACAAAACCAGTACACAGGATATCCCGTAAGGTGATAGAATAACTGGATGGATCAAATAATACTGGGGGGGGGGAAGGGAAAAAAGGGGAGGGAGCGATGAAGGTGAAGGAGAAAAGGAAAGGGAGCTCACATGGGTCCATGTAGTCAAACAGACAACTCGAGGGATCATAGGCGATAAACAAAAGAACTATTGAAGGAGTCCAAAATTTGGCCTGGAAGAACAGATTCAATGAAGGTAGACCAACGTTTACTGAAACGTTTATATGACGGAGGATGATTAAAGTCCATATAGAGCTTTTCTTTATGGAGCAGTTGAGTGAGATCCTTTATGAGTAAGGGAATAGAGGGGCAAGATGACGAAGTCCAGTGCCGTAGGATAAGCTTCCGAGCTGTAAGGAGGCATAGAAGAATCCAGTCCTTGGGGTAGGGTTGAGATAGTAGAGAGTAAGTCAAAAGCTGTTTGTCCCAATATCCGAAAATTAGTAAAAGCGGGTCCTTTGGGAGGTGTAGCAGTGTGACACTATGGATGAAGGACACGACTTGATCCCAGAAGGCTGATATAAAGGAGCAAGACCAAAAGCGATGAGTGAGAGTAGGTCTTGAGGATTTGCAATGTGGACACAATGCTGAGTTCGGGTTATCCTTGTCCAAAAGGAAAGGGATGTAGGCTCTATGGAAGATTTTCAACTGAGATTCCCGCCATTGTTCGCATGGGATGAGCTGGGTGGTTTTGTTGAGTCCAAGCAGGAGCTTTTCCATAAGGTTAGGATCAGGAAAGTCCTTATGCCAGTTATTAGCCGAGAGGGCGGATAGAGAAGGACAGACGGCCTTAGATAACTGTTTGTAGATGGCTGAAATGTGGTAAGACCCTTCCATGAGAAGTTTGTCTAGGAAGCAAGACTTGAAGCAGTGACCTCCGGATGAGCAGGATGAACGTATAAAATGAGAGCATTGCCAAAAGTGGAAGGTGTGGGAGAGCAGCAAAGAGAATTTTTGAGCAACCGTTGCAAATGGAAGTGGGGCCCCGGTGTCTTCCCGACACAAAAAAGAAAATTTAGTAAGACCTGATAAGTGCCAGTCACGGAATATAGCATAATCCAGTCCAGGAGTGAATCCAGGGTTGCCTTGGATAGGGGTGTGTTTAGAAATAAAGGGGGGTAGTCGAAGACATCTACGTGATTCCCTCTAGGCTATTACCGTATCTCTGACGAGTCTCAGGTCTCTGGGGATGATGGTTAATTTTGAGTGGAGAAGAGCGGATAAAGAGTAAGGGTGTGCCATGGCCGATTCCAGGTCAAAGTTACAATAACGTGAAGATTCAGAAATCCAGTCAAGCCCTATCCTAAGCAAAGCAGACAAGTTATACAGTCTAATATTGGGGAGGCTAATGCCCCCTTCATTCCTGGGTAGGTATAGTTTTTTCAGAGCTATGCGGGGTCTTTTCCTTTGCCATAGAAATTTCTGTAGGGTTTTGTTGAGCATCTGGACATCTGCATGTTTGAGCAATAAAGGAATGGTTTGCATTGGGTATAACAGGCGGGCAAAGCTGACCATCTTAAAGAGGTGACACCGACCCAGGAATGAGAGGGGGAGATCCATCCAGTTTTCCATTTCTGAAACAATTTTGCGAAGTAGAGGAGGATAGTTTAGAGAGTAGAGGGAGGAGGGGAGTTTCCCTATCTTGATGCCCAGGTAGGTGATATGAGATTTGGCTAAAGTAAAGGGGGATGTGGTTGACCAGGACGGGGTGGGTGACCCGCCGAGAGGGAGAATTTCACTCTTGCTGAAATTTATGCGTAGACCCGAGTAGGTTCGGAAGTCACTAAATAATCGCTTAATGATGGGCATGTCGGACGATGGGTTTGCAGTAAAGATAAGGACATCGTCAGCAAAGAGGGCGGTGCGGAGGTCGCAGCCGCCAATGTCAATACCATGGAGGGGGGCGTGATCAAGGTGGTATTTTGATAAGGGTTCCAGGGCCAAGTTGAACAATAGGGGGGGATAGAGGGCAACCCTGTCTGGTGCCCTTGCATAGCCGGAATTCGTCCGACAGGAGACCTGCCACCATCAGTCTGGCTGAAGGTTTGGAGTACATGGAGTGGATAAGTGACATGAAATGACCAGAGAAGCCTAGTTTGGTGAGAACCATGGAAAGCCATTGAAAATTAACATTATCAAAGGCTTTCTCCGCATCCAGGGTGATAATGGCAGAGTCTTAGTCTGGGTGACGTTTGGCATGGTCGAGGACCAGGAGAACTTTACGAATGTTAAGAGTTGCTGTTCTGCCTTTTACAAATCCTGATTGGGCTGGGTGTATAAGGGAGGGAAGTATATCGGCGAGTCTAGTGGCCACGATTTTAGAGAGAATCTTAATGTCTAGATTGAGGAGTGAAATGGGCCTATACGACCCAGGTTCGAGTGGGTCTTTATTTTTTTGCTAAGAAGCTTAATAGTAGCTTGATTCCCAGATGGTAGATATGGGCCGCCCATCCAGATGGAGTTATATAGTGCTAGGAGGGAGCTTTCCAACGGTTCTCGGAGAGTTTTAAAGAATTCTCCTGTAAAGCCATCCGGGCCAGGGGCTTTATTAGGGGCTAGGTGGGATATTGTATCAGAAAGTTCTGCAGCCGAGATAGGTGCATTAAGCATATCTTTTTGATCTTGGGAGACCATGGGAAGGGCCAATTTATCAAGGAACAGCTGGGCAGCCGATTCGTCTATAGGGTCAGGGGCATAAAAGGACGAGTAATAACGAAGCATTATGTCTGCCACATCCCTAGGCGATCTAGCAACCTTGCCCGTAGGGTCTCTCAGTGAGGTGATATGAGTGGGGGAGTATGGACCCCTGCAAAGTGGGGCTAGGAGTTTGCCCGCCTTATTACCGTGTTTGAAAAACAAGGCATCTGTTTGAGATCATTTGGCCAATTCTATTTCTTGCGCCCAAGTATCAAATTCTTGTTTGGCTTGGAGCCAAAGGTCCCTGTTTGTGGGGGAGGGATCGGCATTGAGTGAGCGCTGAGCCTGACGTAATGCTGAGCTGGCTTGCTTATATTTGGTCTGAGCCAACCTCTTATGGGATACCGTATAGGAAATAATTTTCCCTCTGAGGAAGGATTTTGCAGCATCCCAGAAGAGATTGGGGTTGTCCCTATGAGGGGCATTAGCACAGGCATATTCATCCCATGCCTGGGTAATGTAGGATTTGAAATCTGCATTTTGGTTCAGGAAGGCAGGGAAGCGCCAGGTGGGTGGGGACGAGGCTGTGTCTGGGTAGTTTAGCGAGGCAGAGATGGGAGCATGGTCTGAGATGGCAATATTCTCGAGGGTAGTGTCAGCGATGAAGGGGACTTCACTGTCAGTGCAAAAAAAATAATCTATCCTAGTGAAAACATTGTGAGGATGAGAGTAAAAGGTAAATTCCCTATCGATAGGATGGTGGAGCCTCCAAATGTCGATAAGATGAAGAGATTCCATAGTGGAACTCAACAGTGTGGGTGAATCATGATCTTGATTGTTAGCAAGACCTTTAGGGGGGGAACGGTCATCTGCTTTGTTATAGATGCAATTAAAGTCACCGCCCACGACTTGTGGAATGAGAGGGTATTTGAGTAATTTTGTTGAGAGGTCAGTGAAGAAATGTGTGGTGGGATTATTAGGGGCATAAACATTAGAGATTATGAGGTCCTTGTGGTATATCCTAATATGTACTGAGACAAAACGGCCAGAGTCGTCCGTTTCTGAGGATATCAATTCGTAAGGGAGATTTTTATGTAATAAAATCAGTACCCCCGCTTTGCGGCCCACGGCATCTGCGCCCAGGACCGTTCCCACCCAGAGTTTCCTAAGCCTGAAAAAGTCAGAGGAGGTCAAATGGGACTCCTGCAAAAGGGCTACATCAGTTTTCAACCGTTTGAGATGGCGGAGTATTTTGGTGCGTTTAGTGGGGGATCGTAATCCCTTGACATTCCATGATACAATTTTCATAAGTGGGGGTACAGAGAGGGGGTGTGTGTCAGGAATTTAAATGTAAAGATAGAGGCAGTGAAAGCTGTAGGTATAGTAGTGAGCTGCAGGTAGAAGGGAGGAGGAGGTGACACTGGATACAACAGAATAATCCAAGATGTACAGAAGGGAGTGACATGGAGGGGCCAAAGGGGAAATGAACAGAAGGAGAAGAATAAAAACATAAGCACAAAATAAACGGAGCGACCAACGGACTTCGCTTTCTTCCACATGACAACACTGTGAGCCAGCTCCAAGGCGGCCACGGACCATAGGCATACATAATACGTCCCGCCGAATTAGAGGGTACCCATGATGAGTATGGCGGTCCCATATCTGGCAGCCCGGTGATGTCAA
Source organism: Pelophylax lessonae (assembly GCF_965119305.1). Taxonomy (NCBI): domain Eukaryota; kingdom Metazoa; phylum Chordata; class Amphibia; order Anura; family Ranidae; genus Pelophylax; species Pelophylax lessonae. The sequence continues at coordinate 83,220,500 of NC_138769.1, read as the reverse complement.
AGAGAAAGCGAGAGAATGTCAACATGTTTCATCAAATATAAACACACGAAGATAACAAAAGGATAGTTATCACGGCTCGACCACCGACATCACCAGATAGAAAATAGGCGTTGGAGCCAACATCCGTCCCTGAAATTAGGGATAGGATAAAAAAGAAACATTGAACACGTTACCGTTCATGAAAAATCAGCGTGCATTATGCCAGGAAGGCGGGCCCGAGAACCTCTGACGCTTGGGGGACTCCTTGCGAGGGCTGCGCTGAACCAGGGGTCTAGCGAGTGGAGGCACAGGGGAGAAGCGGTGTTTGAGTTATCAGGCGTGGTGGATTTCAGAAAGGATTCCGCAGCTGAGGGCTCTTGAAAAGTAGGTTGCTCGCCGTTGGGGGCCTTCAGGCGTAAGATGGCAGGGAACGCCAGTGTAAATTTGATATTGCGTTGATATAATTGGGAGCATATATGTTGAAATGCTTTCCGCTTCTTTGAGTCTTCACTGGAGTAGTCGGCGAAGATTCGAATTTTGACGCCATCCACAAGTAAAGGAGAAGATTGCCGGTATTTCTGCAGGATGAGGGATTTGTCAGCATAGTTGAAGAATTTTGCGATGATGGGACGTGGAGTGGTGCGTTCTGAGGAAGGGGATCCCAGTCGGTGAGCGTGTTCCACGGTGCAAGGGCCTGTGAGACCCAGGGCCTCAGGGCTGCGATGGGAGCAGGAATGCGGGATATCAGACGACTGCAGCGATTCAGGAACGCCCACGAATCGCAGGTTACTGCGCCTAGACCTATTTTCCAGGTCTTCAAGCTTTTGTAAAATTAACTGATTAGTTTTATCTTGACTCTGCTCAGTTGCCTGAGCCTGGTATAGTTCATCTTCAATGCTGGATAGCCTAGTTTCCACTTCATTTAAACGTGAAGCATGTTCCCCCAGCTCCTTTTTAATGAGCTGCATTGCTGTTGATATGGCATTTTCCACAGAAGCAGTAATTGTAGGGGTGAGAAGGGCAGCCACTGCTTGGGCAATCATTTGGTGGTTCATGTCCCCTGGTGGCGGAGGAGTGGGGGAGGAGCCACCACTCACCTCCATTGCAGGCGCTTCGGAGCTGGTGGAGGAGGAGGCCGCATCCCCGGTCTCAATTTGAGCGGCGGGCGGGAACGATCGCGCGCCGCTTTTCTCCAGGTAACGGTCCATAGTGTCTGCGGACAGTGCAAGGGAGGTCCGGGACCTAGAGGAGGCAGAGGGGTGGCTTTATATGCGGGTTTTAAACGGCGGGAGCTGTAGCGCGGAGCTACCCCATCATGCGGCGCCGGAACCGGAAGTACTCCTATATTTCAAAAAATCAATCTTAATAACGGCAACCCCTTATCTTTACAGTGAATATAATTAATTGTATTAACACAGGTAAGTTGCAGCTAGCACCAAAACGTGTTTGCACATCACTCAATGTAATCTTATACCAAATTTAAGTGCAGAACAACACACCTCAAAACATAAGGTGCAAGTGCAAAATATCAACCAAGGTCAAAAATGTAAATATCAATGTGAATAATTCACAACATAAAATTATCCTCTATTCCAAATACCAATTATATAATTTAAGCAAATCTAAACGCACTACACCCCACAAAAACTAAAGTGCGAGTGCATAACAATACATATTATATACATGCATATATATATATATATATATATATATATATATATATATATATATATATATATATTTTTTTTTTTTTTTTTTTAAAGAAACTTTATATATTTTTAAAAGTATTATGCTCAGTGCTAAGTAACTATATTCAAAATGTATCCAAAAATCTTCCACCTCTATCCAAATTAAGCAAACAAAGCTAAAAAATGTGCCTGCTACTTTCACACCTATATATGTGTATGTGTATATATACATACATGTGTGTGTGTATATATACCCCTACACAGAAGTACAGATGTTATGCCTGCCTCCAAAGACGCCCAAAAATGCCCAAAAAAAACGCCAGCTACAAAAACGCCCAGGTGTGTTTTTGCAGCAGGCGTTTTTTTTGGGCATTTTTTGGGGGTCTTTGGAGGCAGGCAAAACATCTGAAATTCTGTATAGGGGTATATATACACACACACTTATATGTATTTATACACATACACATATATAGGTGTTATAGCAGAGAAGCCATATGGGTGTTAATTATTTCATTAGCGCAAGCATAGGTTTCTGCTACTTTCACACCTATATATGTGTATGTGTATATATACATACATGTGTGTGTGTATATATACCCCTACACAGAAGTTCAGATGTCATGCCTGCCTCCAAAGACCCCCGAAAAATGCCCAAAAAAACGCCTGCTACAAAACCGGCAAGCTGTGAAAATAGTGGAGCCACTATCCTGTTCTATTGCAATTCTAATACAAACAAACTTTTTTTTTCTGGTTCTGGACATGCTACAGAGCTGAAACTTCACAGGTACATTTTTTAGACCCCCCAGGAACAAAATCCAAAGAAATTTCATTTTTTTTTTCAATAATTCTTTCAATAATTGGCTCTCTATCAAAAATGACAATTTTTAAGAACTCTTTTTGTGTGATTAATAGTCCCTGGGGCATGACCCAGAACCCTAGGCACTTTTTAGGGGCATTTATTGGGTTTTAGGGCTTCAAAATGGTGTTTTTTGATTACCGAAGTTCGGGTCCCATTGATTTCAATGGGGTTCTGAAATCCGGGCCAAACTTTCGGGAAGTTCGGGTGTTCTGGTCGAACCGAACTTTTGAAAAGTTTGATCATCCCTACACACAGCCACATCCAATCACAGTTAGAAGCACGCCCCTAGGGACACACTTAACCCCTCCCTCTCCAGTGTCATTTTTACAGTAACAGTGCATATGTATAGCACTGATTACTGTAGTAATGTCACTGGTACCCCCAAAAGTGTCAAAAATGTCAGTCAAGGGTCCGATCTGTCCGCCGCAATGTCGCAGTCCCGCACAAAAAAAACGCAGATCGCCGCCATTACTCGTTAAAAAAAAAACAATAAAAATGACAAAAATCTTTCCCTTAGTTAGTAAACGCAATAACTTTTGCGTAAACCAATCAAAATACGCTTTTTGCGATTTTTTTTACCAAACATATGTAGCAGAAAATAAATTGACCTAAAATGTTAAAAAATTTTGATTTTTACATTGTTTTGGGGGAATATCATATATAAAAATTTGAAAAATATTGTTATTTTTGCAAAATTGTCGCTATTTTTTGTTTATAGAGCATGATCAAAAAATCGCACAGGTGATCAAATACCACCAAAAGAAAGCTCTGTTTGTGGGGAAAAAAGGACGTCAATTTAATTTGGGAACAGAGTCGCACGACTGCGCAATTGTCCGTTAAAGTCACGCAGTGCCGAATCGCAAAATACCCCCTGGTCAGGAAGGGGTTAAAATCTTCCGGGGCTTAAGTGGTTAACAAGTTATTTGTCACTCACAACTTAGACACACTTACACCCCGAAACACATTCTGCTACTCCTCCAGCATATGGGAATACCACATATGTGAGATTTTTTGCTGCATAGGTGCTTAGAGCTGCCCAAAATCCAATTAGCACCTTCAGGCTTTCAAAGTGCATACATTTTGCATCTGATTCCCTAGCTACCTATCAAAATATCTTGAGGTCCCAAAGTGCTAGGACAGGAGAAACACCATAAAGTGACCATATTTTTCAAACTAGACATTTCACACACCAGTGTGTTCAATTTGAGGCATGGCAAGCCTTTTGAAGATCACAAGTTTTTGGAAAATGCAAAAAGAGTGAAAATGTACTATTACAGGTACTTATATGGAACCGACAATTTATGCAGCTCTTTACACACAAATATTGTATATTTACATCAGTAGGGACTCAAGGAGTTAACAGTCTAAGGTCCCTAACTCGCATTCATACATACACATACTATTGCAAATTTATACAGAAACAAATTACTCTACCATATATGAAACAAAAAAGCACCTCTCTCAGCTGAGTGATAATGACAGCCTGTCATCGTCACCCAGCCAAGAGAGGTGATAATGGAGCCAAAGTCATCTTGCTACACCTGGAAGCCACTCCTGCCTACATTCCAGCCTGATGCTTGACAGCTGTACCTCCACCAACAGCTTCACTGCTGAACTCTGGAGCTCTATATGGGTTTATGGTAAGGCTTGATCCACTTTTAACTAGTGATTACATTTTTATTGTCTTTTATTGTTTCAATAAATATCTTTTTAATATCTTTTTAATAAATCGCTACACCTAGATGGAGGTTTCCTCTTGTGTTTGTTTTACATATGCGCATTAGGATCTTAAGGCCTAATCTGAGAGGAGCTGCATCCACTTCACCTAGTGTTGCCTACCACCCTCCTGGCCCTTTGTGCCCTGTTAAATGATGGTTTGGGTCTAGTCAGCACAATAGCCTATTTATGTTCACCAGTTACCCTATCAGCATGTCTTTGGAGTGTGGGAGGAAACAGGAGTGTCCGCTGGAAACCAACGAAGACACAAGGAGAAAATGCAAATTCCATGCAGGTTGTGCCATGGTTGGGATTCCAACCATCTACTCCAGTGCTGTCAGGTGGAAGTGCTAACCTCTTGACCATTGTGCAAATACTGTAAGATGTTTCACACATGGCATGGAAATACTTGGAAATATGCCACAAAAAATATGCCACCTCCCAGGGGTGGAAATACCATATATGTGAAACATTTTGGAGCCTAGCTGCAAAGAAGGGCCTGAATTCTGAGAAGCGCCTTCAGAATTTTAGGGGCATAAATTAGGCATCTAATTGTCTGACTACCTATTACATGTTTGGAGGCTCTGGAGAGCCAGGACAGTAGAAAACACCCACAAAATGACCACGTTTTGGAAATCAGGCAATCAAAGTTATTTTTTACGCATGTTAAGCCTTTTTAATATTTCATTTCTTGACACACATTTTTGGAAAATGAAGAAAAACATTTTTTTTTTTTAAACAATGTTGTCAATCAATATTATATTCCTAACACATAGTATGGGCTTACTTAAAAATACACCCCGAAAAACACATTCTGCTTTTCCTCTCAAATAGGGGACACAATGAGGGTCACAAAATCCAAAGAGCACCTTCAGGATGTCAAGGGGAATAAATTATGCATCTAATTTCCTGACTACATTTTTGTGGAGGCTGGAGCACCAGGACTGTAGAAACACCCACAAAATTGCCACATTTTGGGAGAGAGAGTACCCCAGGGTATTTTCATTTCATTTTTTGCTGTTATGTTTTTGTATCTTGTGTATCACAAAAATCAATCAACAATGTGTCAAAAACTGTGTTGTAAAGCTTCCCACTGTATGAGTTGTCAAGGAATCTAGCCTAGTGTAGCTTTATCTATATCAGTCTCCATTCCTTTAAGTCGGGGGTCTCCAAATTTTCTAAACAAAGGGCTAGTTCACTTTCTTTCAGATTTTAGGGGGGTCGAATGTTCATGTAAGTGGGAGGAATAATGCCCTATCACTGGTGTCAGTCGGAGAAATAGTTCCCCATCATTGGTATCATTGGGACAAATAATGTCCAATCATTCATGTCAGTTGGAGATATAGTGCCCCATCTCTGGTGTCAATGGGAGGAATAGTGTCTCATATAAGTGAGAGGAACAGTGCCCCAAGGGCCAGATAAAGGCCAACAAAGGGCAGTCTCCAGCCCCCGAGACGCAGTTTGGAGAACACTGCTTTAAGTCAAGAAAGCCTAGCCAACTAATAAGTAGTTGCCCTCAGGAATGTTATGTTCACTTGCTAGGAAGAACAGGAGGGTGAACAAAAGAACACTGTTGCTAGCGTACACTGGTCTGGGGACTACTGTGGCTGCAGGGGACACTGAGATTCATGTAGCAGTGATTAGGAACACTGTTGCTGGCTGCACTGGTCTGGTGACACCAAAACTTGCATAGTGACAATCAGGAACTCTGTTGGTGGCTTACACTGGTCTGGTGATACTGGGACTATCATGGGGTTTTCAATACAAGTGACATTTTTTAGCAATACTGGTTTGCTATACACAAACATACTGTATGGCACAATGAATGATACACATTTCTTTAAACTGAACATAATAACATTTTCTAATGTCGAGAACAGCACAGAACATAAAGCGAGACAAGATTCATGTTTCCTATACTTAGTACAATACCAAGTTCATACACCAAGTACAACGCATATTCTTTACACTGTTCACTATGAATATATTCCTTAAACTAGACAATACAAATTCCTTACAACAAGCAGGATTCAAACCTCTTTCACTGAATCCAATGCATATCTCAAACTCCAAGCATTTTTAAATATTTAGTACATAAAGCACTGTGCAAATGTTTCATATTGCACACAAAGCAATTTTTTTTTGAAGACTGCAATACAGCAAGCACAATACAGGTCTCTTCCTCTAAAGGCAACATAATTATTTTACACTAGACATTAAGCCCGTTAAATTAATGGGTGCTAGAACATATGTGGTCAAACATTTGTAAAAACAGACTTGTTCCAGTAAGGAGTACTTTGCTACTAAAGTCAGTTTGCTTATAAATGTCCCTTTAATAGCGCGTCTATGTTCTGCGATTTTTTTTTAAAGTAATGCACCTACAGTCGCAGATTTCATTCAGGCGTGTTTTGCGTCTGCAGTCTTTCTATTTGCAAATGTCCCGTTCAAAACGTGTCTTTACTTTCCATTTTTTTGTAAGGTTTCGCAATCACACTCGCAGATTTTCTGTAGGCGTACTTTGCTACTAAAGTCAGTTTGCTTATAAATGTCCCTTTAATAGTGTGTCTATGTTCTGCATTTTTTTTTTACAGTAATGCACTTACAGTGGTAGATTTCAATCAGGCAATGTCCCTTTAACAGCGTTTCTACAGTCGCAAATTTGCTTTGCTGAGTGTGAGGTTTTTTCCTCTGTTTAAATGATTCTTTTCCTGATAGCAACAGCTTTTTTCCTTTAAAAATGAATCATGGCTCTATTCACTTTTTTCACCACAATAATTACAGTCAAATGGTTTGCCAAGTATAAGTTTCCTCATGCAATTCCAAGTCTAAGTTTGCTCATACAATGTCCTTTTAATATCTTTAAGTCTCTCCCTCATCAGCCTCCTTATCCGACCTGTCACGCACTGTGCACTGCGTCCCTGTTGCTCTAGCAATCTAGCAATCCAATCTAGTGTCCCCATCAGAGTGCCTCCTTACGTCAGTGTCCCCATCGGAGTGCCTCCTTACATTAGTGTCCCCATCGGAAGTGCTCCCTTACATTAGTGTCCCCATCGGAGTGCCTCCTTACATCAGTGTCCCCATCGGAGTGCCTCCTTACATTAGTGTCCCCATCGGAGTGCTCCCTTACATTAGTGTGCCCATCGGAGTGCCTCCTTACATCAGTGTCCCCATCGGAGTGCCTCCTTACATCAGTGTCCCCATCGGAGTGCTCCCTTACATTAGTGTCCCCATCGGAGTGTCTCCTTACATTAGTGTCCCCATCGGAGTGCCTCCTTACATCAGTGTCCCCACTGGAGAGTGCTCCCTTACATCAGTGTCTCCACTGGAGAGTGCTCCCTTACATCAGTGTCCCCACTGGAGAGTGCTCCCTTACATCAGTTTCCCCATCGGAGTGCCTCCTTACATCATTGTCCCCATCGGAGTGCCTCCTTACATCAGTGTCCCCACTGGAGAGTGCTCCCTTACATCAGTGTCCCCATCAGAGTGCTCCCTTACATCAGTGTCCCCATCGGAGTGCTCCCTTACATCAGTGTCCCCATCGGAATTACATAAGTCTCTCCCTCATCAGCCTCCTTATCTGACCTGTCACGCACTGTGCACTGCGTCCCTGTTGCTCTAGCAATCTAGCAATCCAATCTAGTGTCCCCATCAGAGTGCTCCCTTACATCAGTGTCCCCATCGGAGTGCCTCCTTACATCAGTGTCCCCATCGGGGTGCTCCCTTACATAAGTGTCCCCATCGGAGTGCCTCCTTACATCAGTGTCCCCATCGGAGTTCTCCCTTACATCAGTGTCCCCATCGGAGTGCCTCCTTACATCAGTGTCCCCATCGGAGTGCTCCCTTACATCAGTGTCCCCATCGGAGTGCCTCCTTACATCAGTGTCCCCATCGGAGTGCCTCCTTACATCAGTGTCCCCATCAGAATGCCTCCTTTCATCAGTGTCCCTTTATGTGTCCGGGTCAGAGTTCCCCTGTATGAGCCCCGGTTAAAGTGCCTCTGGTCAGAGTCCCCCTTTAATAATGCGGTCGGAGTCCCCCTTAATAATGCGGTCCAAGTCCCTCTTAATAATGCGGTCAGAGTTCCCCTTAATAATGCCATCGGAGTCCCCCTTAATAATGCCGTCGGAGTCCCCCTTAATAATGCGGTCGGAGTCCCCCTTTAATAATGCAGTCGGAGTCCCCCTTTAATAATGCCGTCGGAGTCCCCCTTAATAATGCCGTCGGAGTCCCCCTTAATAATGCAGTCGGAAGCCCCCTTTAATAATGCCGTTGGAGTCCACCTTTAATAATGCCGTTGGAGTCCCCTTCAATGTGCCCCGATAAGAGCTGTGTTTGTGTTCTCTAATCAGACAATATTCCCATACATATATACACAGTACAAAATGTCAGCTTCACAGAGTAATGAGACGCCTCCTACTCTCTCTCTCTCTCTACTTATCCGCTATGTACCCCAATGGTGTACACAGAGCCTATGTGTGCTGCTGAGCAGATAACTTCCACTGCCTGATTGGTAAGTGGGAGTGATTTATGCAAATTAGCCACAGAACTGCAGAGCTGATCACGTACTGAAGTACCATGCTGTAGTTATTCTTTTCTAATATATATATATATATATATATATATATATATATATATATATATATATATATATATATATATATTGTGCAGAATGAAATGTAAAGTCTTTAATATATATGTGCATTATGAAGTACATTGAATACAACATTTAAATGGCTTTTATTATACATGACAGAATTCATCACCGTAATGTGAAAAGGCAGTTGTTATGGGCTGGCAGCAGTGACGGCCGGTGACTCACTCAGATGCGGCTGTGGGTTGCAACCCACAGTTTGGGAAGTCCTGCCCTAACAGACTGAAGTAGGGTGGGGCGAAGTCTCTGCGCTCTCAACGGCTGTCCGTGGGGCACATGCGCAGTAGCACAATCACAGGGACAGGACGCAGAGACACTTGAACTTTATTATTTTACATTAAGTACTCTGTTTTGGTAAAAACATAGACATTGTATTGGCTTAATGATACAATTGTGCAATTTGAGTAAATATTTTCCTTATCAGACTTTATTAAAATATTATAAATACCCTTTACTTTACCCTTTAACTCAAAGCCTGATCCCAACTTTAATTAAAATAATTTATTTTCCAGTAAACTTTAAAAAAAAAAACATCTTTCTTTTGTATTACTTCTTCTCAATACTGTTCCCCAGGGACCCCCTGTTCTGAGGGTCAGAGCAGGTCTTTAACCACTTAAGCCCTGGAAGATTTTACCCCCTTCCTGACCAGGGCCTATTTTGCGATTCGGCACTGAATAATTTTAACGGACAATTGTGCGGTCGTGCGATGATGTACCTAAACGAATTTGACGTCCTTTTTTTCCCACAAACAGAGCATTCTTTTGGTGGTATTTGATCACCTGTGCGATTTTTTGATCATGCGCTATAAACAAAAAAAGAGCGTCAATTTTGCAAAAATAACAATATTTTTCAATTTTTTTTATATGAAATTCCCCCAAAAAATCTAAAAATCTATTTTTTTTTTAAATTTTAGGCCAATTTGTTTTATGTTATATATGTTTGGTAAAAAAAATTGCAAAAAGAGTATTTTGATTGGTTTGCGCAAAAGTTATTGCGTTTACTAACTAAGGGAAAGATTTTTGTCATTTTTGTTGTTTTTTTTTTATTGAGTAATGGCGGCGATCTGCGATTTATTTTTTGCGGGACTGCAACATTGCGGCGGACAGATCGGACCCTTGACTGACATTTTTGACACTTATGTATAGCACTGATTACTACAGTAATCAGTGCTATACATATGCACTGTTACTGTAAAAATGACACTGGGAGGGAAGGGGTTAACTTTTTTTGAGAGGGAGGGGTTAAGTGTGTCCCTAGGGGCATGCTTCTAACTGTGATTTGATGTGGCTACTGGTGTAAGACCAGAGATCAACGATCCTACATAGCAGAACCGTATGATCTCCATTCTTACACAGGGAAGAATGACAGGCGGCTTTGTTTACATTAGCCGCCTGCCTTTCTCCCGGTGTAACGGAACAATCGCGAGTGCCCGGCGGACACCGGGGGGGGGTCCACCTCTGGCGGCGCGCGCTCGCTCCCTAGAGCCTCACAGGCTAGCGAAGTAGCCCTACGTCGCTTTGCAGCAAATAGTCGTGCGGCGGTTGGCAAGTGGTTAAAATGAGAGATCCAGCAGCCACTGGTTTCCTATTAACTGTTACCCATCCTCCCCACCTATTTAGCTATCATCTTTACATTCCCCTCTGATAGCTGAAATGTAAACAATTGTTGTGAAGAATAAATGTATGACATCACTGACAAAATACGGACAAGGCCATAGTTGGTCAATGGCCATGGCCATGTTTGGTTAATGATATTGACCATATATGGCCATATTAATATTGGATAAATGACATACACAACCCAGTGGCGGCTGGTGCTTAAAATTTTTGACATTTTTGAAACAGAAAAATGTAATAGGCATTGCTTTGCGGCAAAAAACGCTGTAAAAAATTGTGTGACTTTGAGGTCGTAAAAGTGTGAAAGGGGCCTTCAGTAATTAAGGTATAGTGTGCCCCCTTTCAATGCAGAGAGACCAGTGTGCCCCCTTTCAATGCAGAGAGATCAGTGTGCCCCCTTTCAAAGCAGAGAGACCAGTGTGCCCCCTTTCAAAGCAGAGAGACCAGCGTGCCCCCTTTCAATGCAGAGACCAGTGTGCCTCCTTTCAATGCACAGTGACCAGCGTGCCCCCTTTCAATGCACAGTGACCAGCATGCCCCCTTCAAAACACTGACCAGCATGCCCAATTCAAAACACTGACCAGCATACATGCCCTCTTCAATATAGTGACCAGCGTACATGCCCCCTTCAATGTAGTGACCAGCGTACATGCCCCTTCAATGTAGTGACCAGCGTACATGCCCCCTTCAATGTAGTGACCAGCATACATGTCCCCTTCAATGCAGAGACCAGCATGCATGCCCCCTTCAATCCAGTGCACTTACCTGGATCATCAGCAGCAGCGGCAGCTGCACGGCTTCTCCTCAGTCCCCTGGCGCGTCTCCTCAGGTCCTCTCGCTCCCGCCTCCTCCTCGGCCAATGGCATGGGGTTTGCCTTGCGGCCAAACAGGAATCAGGTATTAGACCTGCTCTCTGATTGGCCGGGAGGAGGATCCGCGTGACAATAGCGAATTTTCATTCGCTATTGTCACACAATGGGTGGAGTCGGGGCACACTGCTCTGCGCCCCGGGTCCACCCTTTGCATCGCCCTATTATAGCCTCTGGCTCCAATCAGGTGATGCAAAAAAAAAAGCCCCATTGAACTCCATGCGTCCGGCACCCCTGCATGCAGATTAGGGGCCAGACGCATGGATAGGGGGGCGGCGCCACTGACGGGACCATTCCTGCCCCATTGTTGACATTTAAGCTGTCAGTGGAGGAACTGTAATTTGATGAGTATATTGCTAGGAAGTGGTCAGATCACGTAGTTCTCAAAATGTTTTCTATAATTACGATTGACAAGGATCTGCTTTCCAGAATGATGTAATCGACAATAAATGTATATTGTGGGACTTTTTAAATTTTTTAACAAAAGACTTGTCAAAATACTCACGTTTTTTTATGAATGAGTGGGTTACTATGCCCCCCTTACTCATTCATGTAGGGGCCCCTTTATTTGTAAAAATTAACAACAAGAGGAAAAGGTGCTTAGCCAGGGGGGGTCCCTTCTGCAATTTACCCTCCTCGTGTTGAGGATATTTGGCCTGGTACTGTATATTAGGGGGGGGGCGCATGCTCATCCCCCTTTCCTGGTCTTCTAGCTAGCATACTCAGATGAGGGTCTCGTGTGTGTTTTTTTTGGCAGGGGGGGTCAGATTTTGGCTTTCTTTTTGCCTGGGGTTACCTTTATACTAGATCCAAAGAGTCTGGTCAGAATTTGGAGAGAACCCCACACAGTTTTTTTTTTTGCCATGTGGTCCCCCTTTACATCCATACCAGATCCTTATTGAGGGTCTAACTAGAAGAGGGGCCTACATTAGAAAAGCATAGGGAAAGCTGACAAATTGTATAGGGAGGGGAGATTTGTTTTAGTAATGGTATTTTAAAGTTTCCACTTTTTGTGAGGTTTTTTTTTTATATATATTAATATTTTTTTTTTAAAGTCTAAGGTGCATAAAGCAAGGCAATCATTGTTTATTAGGGTTGAGCGAACCCGGACTGTATTGTTCGGGATCGTACCAGACTTTTGGGTATTCGGTACCCGGACACGGACCCGAACATTTCACTGTATGTTCGGGTACTGTCCGTTGTTCGGTAATGTTATTTGATGTTTTGGCTCAGTTTTAATGGCGCGGTTTCAACTGGTGCAAGGGAGCCAATCAGCAAGCGTTTAACTAGTGTGCCCTTCACACATCCCCTTAATTGTATTTATACACATACACACATATAGGTGTGATAGGAGCGAAGCCCTATGCCTGCAAATAATTTAATTAGTGCAGGCATAGGGTTCTGCTACTTTCACACATATATACATATATGTGTGTGTGTATATATACCCCTATACAGAAGTTCAGATGTTATGCCTGCCTCCAAAGATGCCCAAAAAATGCCCAAAAAAACGCCTGCAACAAAAACGCCCAGGTGTGTTATTGCAGGCGTTTTTTTTGGGCATTTTTTAGGCGTCTTTGGAGGCAGGCATAACATCTGAACTTCTGTATAGGGGTATATATACACACACACATATATGTATTTATACACATACACACATATAGGTGTGATAGGAGCGGAGCCCTATGCCTGTAAATAATTTCATTCCGCTACTTTCACACCTATATGTGTATATATACATATATATGTGTGTGTGTGTATATATACCCCTACACAGAAGTTCAGATGTCATGCCTGCCTCCAAAGACGTCCACAAAAAAGCCCAATAAACTCCTGCAACAAAAACGGCCATGTGTGAAAATAGCGGAGCCATATCCCTGCTCTACTGCAATTCTAAGACAAACAATCTTTTTTTTTTCTGGTTATGGACATGCTACAGAGCTGAAACTTCACAGGTACACTTTTTAGACCCCCCCCCCCCAGACACTAAATCCAAAGAAATCTCTTTTTTTTTTCAGTAATTTTTTCATTGGCTCTCTATCAAAAAAGGACAATTTTTAAGAACTTTTTTTTGTGTGATAAATAGTCCCTGGGGCATGACCCAGAACCCTAGGCACTTTTTAGGGGCATTTATTGGGTTTTAGGGCTTCAAAATGGTGGTGTTTTTTGATTACCGAAGTTCGGGTCCTATTGATTTCAATGGGGTTCTGGAATCCAGACCCGAACTTTCGGGAAGTTTGGGTGTCCTGGTCGAACCAAACTTTTCAAAAGTTCAATCATCCCTAATTAGAACCACTAAATATGTACATGCATGCACATTTGCCAGCTAATTGCCTTCCGTAAGGTATTAGATCTCATTCTTTGAAAAAAATCATAACTACTAAATATCATTAATTACAATACCTTTTTTCTAAAAACACATTCTGAAACTGTGTTGTTGTTGCTGCGAAAGGAACACATATAACAGCAAATGTCAAGCAGAGCTATGATATACTTTAGCTGTGAATGTTTAGTTGTAAGGAGCATGACATTCTTAAAGTTCACAATATGGAAAATACATTGTCTAGATATGATTAATACAGTGAAAGATCAATAAGGAATTAACAAATGCTGCCATCTGGGATTTCATTTATTTGCATAATTATATTAATAATCAGCCCCTTTGGCTGAGTGTGCACATGATCTATAGTTATCATCTCTTTGACTAGTACAACTCATTTTACTTTATTAAAGAAATAGTTTGGGACTAGGCAATGTGTGTTATGTTTGTAGCAGATTACAAGCTAAGTGCATTGCTTGTAATCTAAAATGCTCTATAATCATAGTGTATGAAAACATCAAACACACTCATTTCTTCTAGTAATGTTAATATATCAATGATATGTTATTTATTCTAAAGTATTCTATATACAGTACATGTACAGTATGTGAGAAGCAAATAAACCCAATCAAATCTCATATAAATTTTACCTGACCTTGCCTCGACATTGGTCCTTTTAAATCAAAAGGGCCACCTGGTATTGTTGTACTATTATCTGTTTTTGCATTATATTCCCCAAACCCACCCAGTTTCAGAAAGATTGCTGGTGGTCATCTCTGTTTTGAATTAAGTGCAGCTCTTCTCAGAAATTACATAATCTGAGCTTGGTAATCACATGGGCTGAGGGCTGTGCTAAGCAGAAATTACATAATCTGAGCTTGACAGTTGCATGGGCTGAGGGCTGTGCTAAGCACTGTACCACTGCTAATGGCTCCAAGGACATGTGTTCACCAGACTGAAGTGCAGCCACTTCAGACAGCCTAATGCCATAGTGGCCAGGGAGGAGAGTTCTTGGGAGTGAGGAGGCTTCAACATGCTCAGATGTTTTAAAATCCCATCAAAATAAGAAAGGGAAAGCACCTCTAAGTGTAGTAACTTAAAACACATTTATTCAAAACTTCAAAGGAGCCACTCACATGATATAAGATATAACAAGCTCATAGATCAGGTGGGCATCAACTAGAGGATGTCAGGAGATCCACTAGCGAGCTGACAGTCAGCCCCAATGGAGCAGAAGAATGCTTGCAACTCTGTTCCAGATAGCAGGTTTCCAGGGATGTCCGTGGAGCTCAGCGCCAGCATGATGATGTCACCACAAAGGGTCATGTGCAATGCATTTTAGAGCATGCACAGCACCACATGCGGGCATGTGCGCTTCTTTCTCAAGCTAGATAATTGGTGAAATAGAGCCATATTTACAGTATCTCACAAAATTGAGTACACCCCTCACATTTTTGTAAATATTTTATTATATCTTTTCATGTGACAACACTGAAGAAATGACACTTTTCTACAATGTAAAGTAGTGAGTGTACAGCTTGTATATAACAGTGTAAATTTGCTGTCCCCTCAAAATAACTCAACACACAGCCATTAATGTCTAAACCGCTGGCAACAAAAGTGACTACAGACCTAAGTAGAAATGTCCAAATTTTGCCCAATTAGCCATTTTTCCTCCCCAATGCCATGTGACTCATTAGTGTTACAAGGTCTCAGATGTGAATGGGGAGCAGGTGTGTTTAATTTGGTGTTATTGCTCTCACTCTCTCATAATGGTCACTGGAAGTTCAACATGGCACCCACATGGCAAAGAACTCTCTGAGGATCTGAAAAAAAGAATTGTTGTTCTACATAAAGATGGCCTAGGCTATAAGAAGATTGCCAAGACCCTGAAACTGAGCACGGTGGCCAAGACCATGGAGCGGTTTACCAGGACAGGTTCCACTCAGAACAGGCCTCGTCATGTTTGACCAAAGAGGTTGAGTGCATGTGCTCAGCGTCATATCCAGAGGTTGTCTTTGGGAAAAAAATGTATGAGTGCTGCCAGAATTGCTGCAGAGACTGAAGGGGTGTGGGGTCAGTCTGTCAGTGCTCAGACTATAAACCGCATACTGCATCAAATTGGTCTGCATGGCTGTCATCCCAGAAGGAAGGCTCTTCTAAATATGATGCACAAGAAAGCCCGAAAACAGTTTGCTGAAGAGAAGCAGACTAAGGACATGGATTACTGGAACCATGTCCTGTGGTCTGATGAGATCAAGATAAACGTATTTGGTTCAGATGGTATCAAGTGTGTGTGCCGGCAACCAGGTGAGGAGTACAAAGACAAGTGAGTCAAGCATGGTGGTGGGAGTGTCATGGTCAGGGGCTGCAGGAGAGCTGCCAGCACTGGGGAGCTACAGTTCATTGAGGGAACCATGAATGCCAACATGTACTGAGACATACTGAAGCAGAGAAAGATCCCCCCCCATTTGGAGACTGGGCCCCAGGGCAGTATTCCAACAAGATAAAACCTCCCAGACAACAACACACCTCCCAGACAACCACTGCCTTGCTAAAGAAGCTGAGGGTAAAGATGATGGACTGGCCAAGCATGTCTCCAGACCTAAACCCTATTGAGCATCTGATGGGCATCCTCAAATGGAAGGTGGAGGAGCGCAAGGTCTCTAACATCCACCAACTCCATGATGTCGTCATGGAGAAGTGGAAGAGGACTCCAGTGGTAACCTGTGAAACTCTGGTGAACTCCATGCCCACGATGGTTAAGGCAGTGCTGGAAAATAATGGTGGCCACACAAAATATTGACACTTTGGGCCCAATTTGGACATTTTGACTTAGAGGTGTACTCATTTTTGTTGCCAGCGATTTAGACATTAATGGCTGTGTGTTGAGTTATTTTGAGGGGACAGCAAATTTGCACTGTTATACAAGCTGTACACTCACTACTTTACATCGTAGCAAAGTGTAATTTCTTCAGTGTTGTCACATGAAAAGATATAATAAAATATTTACAAAAATGTGAGGGGTGTACTCACTTTTGTGAGATACTGTATATACTTAGTTCGGGGGTAAAATTATTAAATGACGCAAGCAACAAATTAATAAAAAAGCCTAAACGGACACGTTACAATGGGTATAATAGATATAAAAAACAGACATTTTTTGGTATAAATGCAAGGCTAAAGGTGCCATTATTCATATATACCAAAACACGTGTGGCACAGTGAGGCCATGCCACTGTGTAATAAGGCAGTCTAGGTTAGGTTTTAGAGAAAGCAGGCCCACTAATAACACAGGTGTGTGCCGTTCATTTAGGAAAGACAGGATGAGAGGTTAGTGTCCCACCCTCCCAAAGAGGTCAGTGATTGTAAGGGAGACGAGGGTGTACATCTGTGTCAAGATGTCCAGTATGGGACGGGTTAAAAAGCTGAGAAACAGGGTCTCACCCAGGGGACAGAGGTGCCCCAAGCCAGAGGCCCAAGTCTGAAAGAGTCCATGAGGGACATAGCAGCTAGGAAGCTGCAAGGAAAGATGCAGAGCTGAGGAGCAGCATCTGTGCATGAACACTGGGACATGTTTGATGATCAGGAGGACCAAAAGTTGCTGATGGTCAGGAGGACCAAGAGGTACTAATCGGAGCAGTAAAGCTGCAAAAAGAGCCAGGAGGCTGAACATTATGTTTATTTGTATTAATGGTGAGAACCCCCTGCCTGGGAATACATACTGTATCTGTGTGATTGTTTTGATTTTCTTTAAATAAAAGTAGGCAGGAAAGCCCTGAAAACTACTTCTGGCTTTGATTAAACTCGCTGTTTTGGCACTACCACTGAGCTAGGGAACCCCAATGTGTCACAATTGATGGATTGATGCATGCAAAGATGGCACAGTTCTATATTTTCGCATACCAAAAACTGTCAGTGACAGAAATTGTGTGTTCTGCTGTGCGCAGCAGCTGATGTGATTGCAGTGAAGTCTGCATGGAGAAGTGTATTGTCTTGCAAGTCTTAACCACTTGCCGACCGCCGCACGACTATCTACGGCGGCGGTCAGCCCCTCACAGGCAAAGTGACGTAGGTCTACGTCGCTCGCCTGTGAGGGTTTAGGGAGCGAGCGCGCGCCGCCGGAGGCGCGCTCCCGCTCCCGCGTGGTCACGGACCCCCCCGCGCGTGTGACCGGCGGACCCGATCGCCGCCGGCCACTCTGCGATCGGCGGGGGAGAGGGAGAAAGTCAGGCAGCTTGTGTAAACAAGCTGAATGTCATTCTCCTCTCTGTATGAGAGCTGATCACATGGATCTACTATGTAGATCCATTGATCACTCTGCATACAGTTGAAGCCACAGCCAATCACAGTTAGAATCACGCCCCTAGGGACACACACAGCCCCTCCCTCTCAAATAAAGTTAACCCCTTCACTACCAGTGTATTTTTACAGTAACAGTGCATAAATATAGCACTGATTACTGTAGAAATGTCACTGGTAACCCCAAAAGTGTCAAAAATGTCAGTCAAGGGTCCGATCTTTCCGCCGCAATGTCGCAGTACCGCAAAAAAAATCGCAGATCGCCGCCATTACGCGTTAAAAAAAAAAACAACAAAAATGACAAAAATCTTTCCCTTTGTTAGTAAACGCAATAACTTTTGCGCAAACCAATCAAAATACGCTTTTTGCGATTTTTTTTACCAAACATAGGTAGCATAAAACAAATTGGCCGAAAATATAAAAAAATTTTGATTTTTACATTTTTTTTGGGGGGAATTTCATATAAAAAAAAGGGAAAAATATTGCTATTTTTGCAAAATTTACGCTCTTTTTTTGTTTATAGCGTGTGATCAAAAAATCGCACAGGTGATCAAATACCGCCAAAAGAAAGCTCTGTTTGTGGGAAAAAAAGGACGCCAAATTCGTTTAGGTACAGCGTCGCACGACCGCGCAATTGTCCGTTAAAGTCACGCAGTGCCGAATCGCAAAATACCCTCTGGTCGTTTAGCAGCCAAATCCTCCGGGGCTTAAGTGTTAAAGAGAAAGTATGCCAACATTTTTCTGATTTGAAGAGAACCGTGTTCAAAGTTATGTGCCTGACTGCAGATATTTGGTGGTAAAAATATAAAAAAGAAGCAAGGTTTGCTGAAATAGGAGACAGATCTTGTTGGCAGGAGGGGTTGTTACCAACAGAACAAGCCCTAGACTGAAAAAGCAAGCAAGGAGTGAGCAGATAGGAATGGTTGCCCATGGCAACGAAGGATACATCTGTGTTGCTGGCTTCATCCGGTCTATGTTGCCTTCTGAACATGTTAATATATTACTGGAAATATTGGAAATGGTAAAAACACGTTCACTGTGCACCCAGATGTCCCCACCGCAGATGGGCAGCCTGGTGCTGCATTTTACCAATCAGTGCAGACAGATGGTGCAAGCGATTTTAAGCAATGTTGGTCAAAATTGGTATTGGTTACTGCAATACTGGTTACTTGTATGGAAAGTGGTCTCAGGATCCTCTGTGAGAGTGCTTCCAGTGGCTGTTTTGGGAGGAAGATGCTCAGAGGTGACAGACTTGTTAGAAGTCGCTCTGTCTGATGGTGTAATGAGGAGCATTCCTGCTGGTGTGGTCCGAGGTGCGGTAGAGCAGTGGTTAATACAGTCTCTCCTGCTAGATGTCATGAGAAAGAAGGGCCTAGAAGGTGGGAGAGGACACTACTATGGGGGACAGAGGTCACTACAGTGATGCTGTCTTTTTATTGGGAGCCAGGAAGTTTTTTTTTTTAAAGGTGCCGCATAGTAGACACCCCCCCCCCCCCATGTTGTTCAGGTAGATCTCAAGCTCTAAAAGGTTGCCTACCCCTGATTTAGGATTTTATGTTAATTTCTTGCTTGTGGCATTTATAAATTTTGCCCCTGATATAAGTGTATAATTATGGCTCTATTACACCAGTGAGCCAGGTTGAGAAAAGAGCGTACATGCCCGCATGTGGCACTCCGCATACTATGAAATGCGTTTTACACTACACGCTGATGCTGCGCTCCACAGACATCCCTGGCAACCTGCTTTCCGCAACAGTATGGTTGGCATTCTCCTCCTCTATTGCAGCTGACTGTCAGCCCACTCGTGGGATCTCTTGCCATCATCTAGTGGATGCCCACCTAATGGATGAGCCTGTTATATCTTTTGAGTGGCCCATTTGAAGTTTTGAATAAACGTGGTATCTGACATTTGGCCCGCACCTGGGAAGACATCACCAATGATGAAATGCGTCAGTTTGGCTGTTACTGAAGACATCACACTTGATTAGCCGTCACTCACAGCATTCCTTTCTCAAGAGCTGCCAGTCTTCTTGTTTTTTATTAGTTTGTGCCTGTTTACAACTCATCAAAGATACTTTTTATATATTTTAAATAAAAGGACTTAAATGTTAGCAGGCTTCACTATGCTTGTTCATTTTTTTATTTTTTTTTTTATTCCTGATCCATTTGGAGCTGCTGCTGAGCAGCCACTGCCTATCTCAGATGCCGGATTATTTTATACTTTTATGATCATTATAATTTATGGTCTATGCTATCTGGTAAGAAGCATATGCTAACTGCTGGTGCTTGGTGGTGGATTTCATCAATCAATGTTACTTATACACTTTTTTGCAATTTATGGACACTTTTGTTTAATATTGAAAAATCATTTTTCATTCAAAGGACTTTTTTATGTTCACCTAACACTGGATTTTTAACTTATTTCATTTTATCACTTTCATATGATTGATTTTTTTCAAAGATATATTTTGCTCATAATTTATTCACTGCATGTTTAGTTCTTTTCATGACACATTATTTACCATATGATTATTCATGATTTCACTATTAGGATTTAGCGCCGCTTCTTATTTTTATTGATCATTTACAGCTGGTATCATAGTTGATTAAGTGGCTGCTTACCTTTTCATTCTTTTTGCTTTACCTAGCGCAGATTATTTCCTGTTTTATAATAAATGTGGTTTAACTTGGTTTAACTTACTATACTTAGAGGCACTTTCCCATTCTTCTTTTTTTATGTCATTTCACAGAGTTGGTTTCCTCTTCTGGATAAGCTTGCCCTCAGTGGACTAGTAATGTTTTGGGACTGTAGAAGGACTATAGCCCCATACACACGTACCGATTGTCGGCCGTAAATATTCGGCCGCCGACCGATCGGCCGATTGTAGGCTTGTTAGTATGATGCTTCCGACAGCCGACAGCGCATTTTTGGCCGAACAGAATCTGTCGTGCAGACTTTAAAATATTTGTTGGCTGTCACCAGAACGGCCGATTGTTCGCCAGTCAGTACAGAATTCGGCCGACAAACAGCGGATTAGCAAGACTGGGCATGCTCAGAAAAGAAAAAAGACACAGAAAGTTAACCATCACATGACATCACTTCTGCAGTCGGCTGTTGTTGGCCGACAAAATTCGTGTGCAGTCTTTAGCACTTTTCAGCCGACAGGACAGCACCGGACAAAAGACGGCCGATCATTCGGCCGACATTCGGTACGTGTGTATGGGGCTATAGTCTCATAATTGTCCATAATTAATTCATATACTGTATTTCTGAGGCTATTTTTTCTTCCTTATGCGCCTATAACATCCTCTTTTTCTTTAAAGTGCCATCAACTATTTATTGCTATAAACTCTGTAAATTAATTTAAGATATCAAAACATAAGGCCCAGCAATACGTAGGATAACTGCCTTAATCAAATATGTATTCAAAGCTGATTCTAAACTGTGAAGACACAGGGTTTAACCAATCAGCTTGTTCAGTTAGGCTATAAAAAAAAAAAAAAAACTTGGTGGCTTATTGGTTTCTATGCAGAGCTGCACCAGATTTTGCACTCTCCAATACTAGTAAGTCAACCCCACAGTTTCTTTAACATGTTAATGTAACTTCAATTGTTTTTATTACCCACTTGCCGACCCACTTACAGTAATTAAACTGTGAGCAGGCAGACTTATAAGCTTAGCGATGTACTGTTGTATCACTGAGCCCATGCACACTGGCGGTGCAAACCCATGATCGCTGTGTCTGGTAGACATGTGGATCGGTACCCGGCCGCAGTTGTATCATGGGATCACTATGATTACACTGTCAAAAAAACAGTCATAAATGGTACCCCCTGGGCCAATCACAGCACACTGTACCATGTTATTAGCTGTGGCCGGTTACAGCATGTGAACAATAAGCAAGCAGTCATGAGTGGACAGCCATTCACAACAGTTAACTGTTGCTTATAACAGTGATCAACAGTGATCATTACTGTTATAAACAATAACAGTGTTAAAAAAAATATCCCAGATCATCCCCTCCCCCCCAGAGTAAAGCAGTGTCATTATGGTTACACTGTACTACTCTGATGAAAATATGTAAAAAGAATTGTAAAAAAAATGTTAAAAAATTGAATACAAATTATTAATGTATTTTTTTACATACTGTCACCAGAATCCCTGATCACTCAATAATGACGCTGTACTGCACTGGTGACAGTATGTAGAAAAACAATGTATTTAATTTCTTAATTTTTCAAAAAATTTGGACAAAAAAACGACAATTTTAAAAATCTCGCCATGCCTCTTACTAAATGCTTATGACAGTCTATTTTTCAAAATAGACTGTCAAAAATGTCAGTTAGGGGTTCGATCTGTCCACCGCAATGTCGCAGTCCCACTAAAAATCACAGATCGCGGCCATTACTAGTAAAAAAATAAATAAATAAAAATGACATAAATCTTTTCCCTAATTTGTAGACGCAATAACTTTTGCGCAAACCAAACAAAATACGCTTATTGCGATTTTTTTTTTTTTACCAAAAAATATGTAGCAGAATACAAATTGGCCTAAAAGGATGAACAATTTTGATTTTTAATTTTTTTTTTCGGGAATGTTATATAGCAGAATGTGAAAAATATTGTTTTTTTTTTTCAGAAATGTCACTCTTTTTTTGTTTATAACGCAAAAAATAAAAATTGCACAGGTGATCAAATACCACCAAAAGAAAGCTCTATTTGTGGGACAAAAAGGGCATCAATTTTATTTTGGTACATCCTCGCAGCACTGCGCAATTTTCGGTTAAAATAACACAGTGCTGAATGGCAAAAAATGGTCTGGTCATTAAGGGGGCCAATTCTTTCCGGTCCAGAAGTTGTTAAAGCCTCAAGAAATTTGATCATCAGTACATCAGAATTGATAAATCTAAATATATAGATGTAGCACCCTACAAGGTAGGTGCTAGGCAAAAGTATAGTGGGCCTTGGCTGCCTAACAGCAGGGTCATGATTTTCAGCTAGGCTGTCATGTCTACTAGGTGTGGCTGCTGAGAGGGGAGTCTCCCCACTGGCTCCATGAGAGGATTCTCATTGGGCAGTGGAGGAAACCCAATCAGTGGCTAATTCAGGCCTGTATCTACCCCAGAAGGCAAATTTTGCCACAGAGGATTCTGGGAGTGGGTATAAGTTTAAGGGGAACACATTATGCAGCATCTTTGGTGGGAAGCAGAGTCCCAGGAGGGAGAATATGGCTGTCTCTCCACCTGTCAGAAGGATCGTTTGTCTCGGGTGGCTGCCTGAGAGTACAGAGAGAGCTGAGCTGCAGAGAGGATCCGGTGTGCCGAGGACCAGTGGAGATAGAGGGGTTCAGTTCCAGGAAAGCATTCCAAGTTCGTGAGTACTGTGAATTGCCCCTGAGGGTCTGCCTAGTGTAGAGGGGACTACTCCTGTGAAGGTCCCAGGGATCCAGGAGCAAGCTAGTGTAAAGGGGGTGCCTAGTCAGAGAACCCTGAAGTGTTAGAGGGGGTGCCTAGTCAGAGGACCCTGAAGTGTAAAGGGGGCACCAGCATTTGGGCCCTGAAGAGTAAAGTGCACAGCTTGCAGTGTACAGTGTTAAGAGTTGCAGCAGCACAAGCAGTTATAAGGAGCTACCTCAGTCAGTGAAGGGCTGAAGTGAGCTATTTGCAGGACTTTTGAGCTAGACAGAGTGCCAGTAGTCAAGTGTTACTACAGTCCTGGATCTTCTGAGTTAACCAAGGAGTTAAAGTCAAAGTTTCAGAACAGTTCAGCAAAACAGTATTTTAAAGTGCTAGGAAACGCTGGTCGGCATTTAGCTGGCTTTAGGACAGCTCTAACAGGCATTTTTCTGCAAAGTGTCCCAGATAAACCTAGTTGAGCCAGAGGAGTATCCCACTCATTCCCTTCTCCCATCCCCATTACAAAATAAACAAACCCCCTCCTTCTCTTCCCCCTGGCACGCAATTGCTATGGTTTAGCTGCTGAGTACTCTATCTCAGTTGTATACTAACCCTCTGATTCTAACTGGTTGTTTGATATGTGAAACTGTTCATTATGTTGTACTACTCTTGACACCTGTAATGTGATGGCTGTTGTTTATTTACTTCATGCTTCTGTATTTACATTTTCTCTCAATAAAGCACTCCTTGTTGTTAAAAAAAATAAATAAATAAACAAACCAAAGATGACGGTAACAATGGCAGACCCATATCAGGCCCAATGCCTGGAAATCCTGCTACATATACTATAGTTTGTAGATCCTATAACTTTCACACAGATTAAAAGGTATACATTGATTTGTTTATTTTTACAAAAAAAATGTAGCAGACTCGAAATTACTTTACTAAGTCTTGGCTATCTTAGTCCCTCCATATAATTTACGCATACATTAAAGCAAGCTTTTGAAAGCTATCTTGGGATCCACCCGTCCTCGAATCAGTAACCAGGTTTTGTACGCCGGAAGGCTCAATGGTGGCCTTTCGGTCCCTTATTTACAAGCCTACTATAATGCAGCCAACATAGCTCTATTATCCCATCTCCACGAAACATACCAATTACCACTATGGGCCACAACTGATCTCGTCGACTCTGATTCTATACCTGTCTCTTCCCTGCCCTAGCTCCCTCCAATTCATCGCCCAGCCACAATAGGGCCATGCCTTGCCCTCTCTGTACGATTGTGGGACTCCGTTAAATATTTTACGGGTCTGATCTCTCCCTATGTCCCCCTTCTCCGACTTCTTCATTGCCCATTATTCCTTCCAGGCTGTAAATATCTGGCTCAATTTTCCTGGTGGACTGTGAATGGATTCATGTACATTCACTCCCTGTTTACCCTTACTAGGATACTGACATTTGGCGCCTTACGTTCTTTTCATAATTTTCCCCTACGAGAACATTATAGCTACTTACAACTCAAAAAAATCCCGCCCTACCCCGTTTACTCTGACCCCCCTTTGAGAGCCTCTGTAGAGCCAAACCCCACTCCCAGGGCCTAATATCGTTGATATATTCATCTAGAAGTTTCTGCAATAAAGCCTCAGTTGAGACCCTATTATCTTTAATGGGAAAAATAACTGGGGAGGCAGTTAGATGGAGGACTGGCAGATTATGACTACAGCTCTTTCCAAGTGTTCTTATTTTAGAAATGTTCTTATATTAGAGAGCACCTTTAAAGTGTTGTATAGGTGGTATTATAAGTCGGCTAGACTGGCTATCCCTCTGATCCCTATGAAGCCCTTCTTGGCAAATCAATTGTTGGATTTCTTTGTCCAGAATGGCAATTGGCTCTACATATCTTTACTGCAACTAAACTAATCATTGTGAGGACATGGAAAATCCCTGCGCTTAGCTTTGAGGTGGTCAAAAACCATATGAACAATGTCACAATGTCATGGTGAGTGAGAAGTTGACGGCCATCCTCTGAGATATGCACGACAAATTTCTTCGAGTTTGGCAACTGTATATTATATATACCCAGCCCTCTCGGTTTTACAGTGCACTTCTCTCGATTTAAAGCTCCTTTGACGCACACCCCGTGGTTAAGGGATTCAACAGTTATCCCTTAAGTTACTTTCGTTTTCAATGATTTTTATTGAAAGTTTTCACAAAAATAGTGCAAAATATACACACATAATAAAAAATCAGTGCATAATAAACGTAAACAGTGGTATAACCATAGCAAACATTAGGTAATACTTCTATAAAAGGTCGAAACTATAACGTGGCAAGGGCTAGCACCTCAAAACATAATAAACAGGAGCCTCAAGGTATCTAGAGGGACCTTCACCGAGGGTAAACAGGGCCAACCACCCCGAGCATTTAATCACACTGTGCGTACTACACAGGATAAGTGGCTAGATCGTGATCCCACAGAACCTTGCCCCAGCCTGGGCTGGGGACATGGGGTACTAAGCCCTTAGAATACAGTACCACTGTTAACCTCATATCGTAAACTGAGACAAATCGTAGAGAGAGAGAAAGAGAAAGGACAATAGAGCCACAAGAAAAGAAGAGAAAAGGGAAAAGAGAGAAGAGGAAAGATTTGTAAGATTGGACCCGACCCCGCCCCCGCACCCCACCCCCAGACCTTCCCGAGTCCATCAGGCACCCCCAGTGAGGTAGTTAATCCACGATCCCCAAACCTTGTCAAACACACGCAATTTGTCCTCCAGTTGAGCCGTCAGGCGCTCATTAACCATAATCCAATTCAGTTTGTGCCTAAGCAGCTCAAATGGTATCGTAGGAGACTTCCAGGATCTCGCTATTGTTATTTTTGCTGCAGTAAATATGAACGTTATGAGCCGCCTCTGCGCTCTATTGGCTGTATCCACCTTTTTGCCCAATAGTGCCTGCTGAGGGGACTTGAGTAGGTTTATTTGCGTGAGGGTGTAGATGAAATTGTACACTCTAATCCAAAAGCGTCGGGCCTTCGGGCATTGCCACCAAACATGAAACATCGTACCCTCTTGGCCACACCCCCAGAAACACCGCGAGGATGCTCCTGGCACAAAGGATGCTATCCTGACTGGTACCATGTACCAGCGCAGGAGCACCTTGTAGTTGGCCTCGATGATTGAAGTGTTAACTAGAGACCTGGAAGCCTCTCGAGCCATGTCGTGCCAGTCCGCCAACTCCACAACCTCCCCGACATCCGCCTCCCATCGTTCCATGTATGGAAGCTTCAGGGGCGAGTCCATAAGCATATTATAAATCATGGAAATATACCCCCGTAATTTATCGTATTTGCGGCACAAAAATTCCATGGAGGTCATGGTAGTCAGATCGGACAGGCGAGACAGGGATCGCAGGTAATGATCAATCTGTGCGTACCTATAATACTCAGTGTCAGGCAGGGCATGTTTTTCTATCAGCTGCTGACGTTTGAGGATACCCCTATGATCACAAAAGTCCGCTATGCGAAGCAGCCCCTTGTTCGTCCACCACTGAAAAGATCTGGGGGAGAGACCCGGGGGGAACCCGCTGTTGTTAAGAATAGTGGCCAATGGGGTATGTGGGGACCTAAAGCCATGCGTTCTGGTCAAACGATCCCAAATGGCCATAGAATGAGACAAGGCTGGGCACAGGATGGGGGGACGATCCCTAGGCGATAACCACATTGCATGGGAGACTGCCAGGCCCGGAACCGAGCTAGCCTCCAATTCCATCCAGGGCATCCGGGCCCCCTCAGAGTGGAATCTCACCAACTGGGATAACTGTGCAGCATAATAATAGTTCAGCAGATCCGGTACCCCCAGACCACCCCTGACTTTAGGGGTGTACAGCGTCCTCTTGTTCACCCTAGGCCTCTTGTTCCCCCAGATAAAGTAAAGGACGTGACCCTGAAATTTGAGCAGGTCAGACCGCCTTAGCGCGACTGGCAGAGTGCGGAACAGATATAACACCCTCGGAAGGACATTCATCTTGATGGAGTATAGTCTGCCAAACCACGAAGGGGGCTGAATCAACCATTTATCCATGTCACCCTTCAGGTGTGTAAACAGAGGAGGATAATTCTTTGTGTAGAGTGTAGACAAGGATGGGGTTAAATTAATGCCTAAGTAGGGCATAGAGTCCGTGCACCATGCAAATTTGAAAGATTTCCTAAGTGTGTCCACAGTGCGACCCTCCAGGGAGATGTTCAGTGCCTGGGATTTCGTTTGGCTTACATGCAATCCTGATACAAGTGCAAACGCATCCAATAGCGCAAATAAGTTGGGTAAAGTCGTGACGGGCGAGGAGACAATGGCTAAAATATCGTCCGCAAAAAGGGCGCACTTGTGTTCGACGCCCCCGCACACCACCCCCCGCACGTCCGGTGAAGCACGAATTTTAATGGCTAAAGGTTCCAGTGCTAGGACAAAAAGGAGAGGGGACAAGGGGCAGCCCTGTCGGGTACCTCTACAGATAGGAATAGAGTCCGAGGAGAAGCCCTTCAGCCTAAGAACCGCCCTGGGTGTACTATATAGGGTCTGCAGCAACGTGAGAAAGGGAGCGCCAAATCCAAATCTGGTCAACACGTCGAAAAGGTATTCCCACGACAGGGAGTCAAAAGCTTTATGAATATCTAGGGAGAGGAGCATGCCTCTACGATCACCCCCTCCGTCCCAATCTGATTGAATAGCCGTGATGATGTCTACAACCCGTCTAGTCTGATCCGAAGTCTGTCGACCAGGGACAAACCCAGCTTGATCGGGATGTATATATTGAGCCAAAAAGGAGCCAAGCCTAGTGGCCATAATTTTCGCCAAAATTTTTAAATCAGAGTTAATCAATGAAATCGGACGATAATTGTCGCATATGCTATGATCCTTGTCCGGTTTGGGCAAGACATGAATATAAGCCGTGTTCTCATGGGGCGGGAGGGATTCCCCATTGCGTAGAGCATTAAAAAAGGCGCAAAGATGCGGCGTCAGAACTTCCTGAAATTTGCGATAATACACCCCGGAATATCCGTCCGGCCCGGGGGCCTTGGAGGGATGTAATCCCTTGATCGCCTGGAGGACCTCCGCCTCTGTAATCCGACCGTTCATAAGGTCGACATGAGACTGCGTCAGCATGGGCAGTCGCAGGTCGGCAAAAAAAGAATCGGCCAAACCCCGGTTATACGATGGTGGTGCCCTGTAGAGTTTAGTGTAAAACCTAGTAAATTCGGACGCGATCAGGGTTGGATTGCGAGAGAGCGCCCCCGTCCGCAGCCGCAATCTAGGCAGGGCCGCTGAGAAGGGGCGAGGGGCCAGCCTCCTAGCCAACAGAGTGGTAGGTTTGTCACCCATAGTGTAGTATCTATGTCGGGACCATCTAATGTATTTTTCCGCCTGGGTCGTGAGTGTCAAATTAAGCCCCAATCTAGCCGCATCAATTTTATGACGGATATCAACGAGGGGGCGCGTCCGTTGTTCAAGGAGTAGTGCGCGTAGAGCCTGCTCCTGTTCCCTTATTGTACTCTCCCTATTACGTCGTAGTTTGGCTGCCAATTGAATCAGTTTACCGCGTATGGTAGCTTTATGGGCCGCCCACACGACGGTAGAGGAAGTATCACCCGGTCTATTTTCTAGGAAAAATTGTTTAATATCCCCTTCGATCACCCCCAGGACCCCAGGATCGTTTAGTAAAGCTGCATTGAGTCGCCAAGGAGAGGGGCCTGGGGAAGACCACAGGGCTGAAAACTGTACTAAAACCGGGGAATGATCGGACCAGGAGGATGCCAAAATCTGCGCTGAGCATACACATGAGGCCAGAGCGGAGCTGGCGAACACGTGGTCTATGCGAGAATAGGTGCCGTGGACATGGGAAAAATGCGTGTAGTCTCTCTGAGTCGGATTATGTTCCCTCCACAAGTCTAGGAGATCCCAATCATGAAGAAGTCGGGCCAACCTTGAGCCGTTCTTCGGTACATGCTTATATCTGGGCACGCCTTGGACGGATTTGTCCAGCGTGTTCTCGAGCGGGAGGTTACTATCTCCCCCCAGGATCACCCTGCCCTGCGCTTTGGGAAGCAATGTCCTCAGCATATCCTGAAAAAACCCTACCTGACCCGTGTTAGGGGTATAATATGAGACCAAGGAGACCAACTGATCCTGAACAAGGCCCACAACCATGAGGTACCTGCCCTCCTTGTCTCGGACCACTGTAACCGGAGTAAAGTGGACCCTTCTCGAAAAACATATAGCCACACCCCGCTTCTTTTCCTGGCCCGAGGATAGATAAAATTGAGGATAATGTGTCGAAAGATATCTGGGTGCTGACGTTTTGGAAAAGTGCGTTTCCTGCAATAGTAAGATATCCGCCTTCTGGCGCTTATATTGGAGGAAAGCCTTGGTGCGCTTCAGTGGAGAGTTAAAGCCCTGCACATTATGTGTTATCAGTGTAAATCTAGAGGAACCTGAGGGTGACATGGTGGTTTGGCAGTGCACTCTTACCTGATCGCTGTGGACAACGGCCCGACTCAGCTAGGCTATAAATCCCTCCGCCCGGGGAGCCCGGGGGCAGCAGTACGGGGTAAGCTCGCAGAGCCTGGGTCCAAGAGGAGAGAAAGGAAAAAGAAAAGTTAGAGAGAAAGCAAAAGAGGACAGGAGGAATCATCCCCCATGCCGTAAAGGCACTAATGTAATACATATACAAAAACCTTTGGGAATTACTTTCCCCCAGTTCCCAAACCTGGGGTACGTGTCGTGAGATTGCCCCCATCGGGAGAGGGGGGCAAGTTCACAGGAGTGGCACACGGTAACATCCCGGGTAACAATCCGAGACGCCAATGAGGGCGGGGAAGACCCGAGGTGTACTTCCTCCCGGCCACCCCAGGCCCCCATCCTGAGAACTAGGGTAGGTGAACCGGTCGCCTCCGCCTACAGGATCCTGGAACCTCGGATCCGCGACCAGCCACCATGCTTTAAAAAGCAATAGAAAAAATAAAAAATAAAAACAAACGTAACAAAAGAAATTTGGAGGAGGATGGGGGAAAACTAGTTAAACTTGCAATAAAAGAACTATCCGCATTAAATGAACCGTTCCCAACCTCACCCAACCGACACAGCAACAGCTGCGCCGGCCAGGATTGACAGGGAGGGAACAACAGGTAAACAAGTACTTGGCTGGAAAAAATGGAGAGCCTGAGCGAGCAAAAATAGGTTTATCGACAGTTCAGGTCTTGCGTCCCCTCTTGCCCCCTCGCTGTCCAGCAGGAGGAGGGCCCCGATGTGACCACACCGGGGACAACGGACGATCCGGTCCGGCCGCTGTTGATGAACGTGGAGAGCGCGGCTCCCTGGTCAAGATGCCCAGCTTTAGCAATAGATCTTCTCCTGCATGGAAGTTGGTGAAGAAGTGATTCTTGCCATTATAGGTAAAAGACAGCCGAAAGGGGAAGGACCACCGATATTTGATGTTATTGTCCAGTAAACATTGGAGCAGGGGCTTGAGCGTGCGGCGCTTCTGCACCGTCGATGGGGCCAAATCCGTATACAATTGTATAGGGGACCCAAGCAGTGTGAGGTCTCGGCGGTTCCTGGCCGCTGACATCATTCTCTCTTTGATGTTATAATAGTGCGGTTTCAAAATGATGTCCCGGGGGAGACCATCTTGCCGTGGCGCAGTTAGAGCCCTATGTACCCTGTCCACTTCCATTTGATGTGGAGAAATGTCTGGAATCAGATCTTTCATGAGGTCCCGAACTGCCGCTTCCAGGTCTTGGTGTGATTCAGGAAGGCCCCGTATGCGCACATTGTAACGACGCGACCGGTTTTCCAAGTCCTCTATCTTGGAGTAAGCTTCCTCCAACCGGTCATGAAGCTCTGACACTAATTTAGTATTCTGATTAACTTTGAGCAGTGAGCCATCCACCTTTTTCTCAACAGTGTACAGTCTCATCCCAAATCCCTGGAGATCCTTCTTAATGTCAGTTGTAATAATGGAGCATGCCTTAGACAGTTCCTGCTGGAGCATTGTGGAAAATCTTGCTAACAGCACCGCATCACCCAAATAGGGGGCTGGGGGGGGGCGCCTGAGCATCACCCGTGGGGCTAGGCTGGCTAAATAGAGAGTCCGCCATTTCAGCCATATTCCGGTCCATCGAGGAGGCCGGGGAGCCGGACATATCAGGCCTACAGTATGAAGGGGTGGGGGAGGGCTGCTGATAACTCACCCCGGCACTCGGAGACCCCCCGGACGCTCCCGAAGTCTGGGAAGAGAAGGGATCCCTCATATCATCCCTGGAAGGGGAATCTGCAGGCAGATGCGGAGAAGCCGGAGTAGGAGGCCGAGGTTGCTCCGGGGCCGCGTCCCGACCGCTCTGAGCTTTCTGCTTGCCCGGCGCCATTTTGGGGGAGGGCGTCTTCCCAGATGAGATAGGCCGCAGACCTTCCCGCTGATTGCCGCGCTTGTATGGCCTTTTTCTGGGCAAACCAGCCGATCCCCGCCGCATGACCACCCCACGATCCTCCGGGGAGAGAACCGAGCCGCCACCTGGACTCCCGCCGCTGAAGTTAGCTGGATTTCCTCGGAGATGTGCGGAGCACAACTAGAACATGTCCGTGCTCGTGCCCGCGCGCATGCGCACTCCCCTTAAGTTACTTTCATGCAGGTACATGAAAGAACCCTAGGATAAACATTTTGGAAAATAAAAGAAAGAACCCTAGATAGCCTTTAAAGGTTCTTTGTTGGGCTTTCTGACAGGTGTTGGAGGTGTGAGGAAGAGAAAGCCTATGCCACATTTGGTAGACATGTAAAAGCATTCAGCCTTTCTGGCAATAAAAACACACAAGTGTATAACCAAGATGACAGGAGACTCTTATCCCTTTGGAACCTGAAAATTACTTTTTAAACACAACCTCATAATCAGTTCATAACCATAAAAAGTCCCTCATGCCATACCTACTCAATACAGCTAAGCCTTTAGTGCTCTTGCATTAGAGGTCCAAAACTCCACCTTCAATACCAGAGTTGAAGATCAGGTTAGACAACGTAGTTCAGACTGAGGAGGTAGAACCATATCCAATGAATCCCTTGATTTCTTTAAACATACATGATCTTGTGGATTATATATACTCAGCCATCTCGGTTTGACAGTACACTTCTCTTGATTTAAAGCTCCTTCGACGCACACCCCGTGGACTCTTACCCTCTTTTTCTTTTCTCTTTGTTCTATTTTCTCCTATTAGGTTTACCTCCCTTTTCCTTATTTCCCTTTCTTTTGTCCTGTCCTTTATGCCGCATGCATTAAATTCATGTGTCTATCAGGCCGCCAGGTATTGTCCTGGTTGGGATGGTTATATTGATAGCATTTTGTTTCTCTTTATTATTTTTATTTCCTTACACTTCATTCTCCCCAATAAGGAGACTCTACAAAAGTTTTTGTTTAGACATGTTAGATTGTATGCATGGACATTCTTGTTTGCAGGTATCACATGACCCCCTAGGATACCTCGGAAAGCTACCTTTGGACTTATTTTTTTTTGTTCTTTGTTACCTTGGATGTCACGCATGGAACTTGCATAATCTTCTTGCTTGTGTTTGCTTTTTACTACTATTTGTTTTTATTTTTTTTGCTTTATGTTTGCCCTTTACACAATTTAACCATCTAATTGCTGACCTGATATGTTGGATTACATATTAATAAATTATTTTGTGAAAGAAATGTAGCAGACTACATTTTCACCTACATTTATGAAGAAATACAATTAAAAAAAAAAAACTTACAGTAGTTTTTTGTTGTGAATAAATACTGTAGCACCAAAAGAAATAAATTTAATTTGTGTACAGTGATGCATGACCGAGCAATTACCAGTTAAAGTAGCACATTGTTGAAAAGCAAAACATGCCCTTGTCATGAAGGGGGTAAATGTTTCAACAGCTGAAGGATTCAATAGTTATCCCTTCATGCAGGTACATGAAAGGGCCCTAGATAACCTTCAAAGATTCTTTGCTGTGATTTCTGCCAGGTGTTGGAGGAGTGAGGAAGAAAAATCCTATGCCACATTTGGTAGACGTAAAAGCACTCAACCTTTCTGGCAATAAACGCACAGGTGTATAACCAAGTTGACAGGAGACTCTTATCCCTTTGGAACCTGGAAATTACTTTTTAAACAGGACCTCATAATCAATTTATAACTATAAAAACTCCCTCATGCCATACCTACTCAATGCAG
Source organism: Pelophylax lessonae (assembly GCF_965119305.1). Lineage (NCBI taxonomy): Eukaryota > Metazoa > Chordata > Amphibia > Anura > Ranidae > Pelophylax > Pelophylax lessonae. The sequence continues at coordinate 83,186,858 of NC_138769.1, read as the reverse complement.
CTAAGCCTTCAAACCTCTTGCATTGAAGGTCCAAAACTCCACCTTCAATACCAGGAGTTGAGGATCAGGTTAGACAACGTAGTTCAGATGGAGGAGTTAGAACCGTATCCAATGATTCCCTGGATTTCTTTAAACATACATGATCTTTATGGAAACAATATTGTATATAATTTCATCTACTTGGAGTGGATGTACAGTAGTGGTAGTGGTCAGATATATTGACTCCTCAAGTTTGGCTTTGGAGCTAAATCTCTGGTTAAGTCATTCTTATCCACATTTCTTTCTTTCTGTCTGTCTGTTTTTATATTTTTATTTATTTATTTTGGCATCTGTATCCTTTTGAGGAGATTTCCAATCATATCCTATCACATAGTGATAGCAAGAAGTAAGAGGAAATCCCTCCAAAGTTAGGAAAATTCCTGGTTGTGACCAGGGTTACAGGAACTAGTTTCCCCCAGGAAAACTGTTCTCCATAACAGGGACAAATATAGCAATAAAAACATGACAACTTTATTACCCTATCCAAAGCTAAAAAGCTAAATATTTTAACAGTCTTACAGGGATGGATACGTGAACAGCAATAAAAGGACGCAATACTTAATATGTTCAGAGGAAATGTTGCTTCAGGCTGACCCCCATTTACCTCCAGTCCACTATTGTTTATACTGTGTATATACTTTCGAGTTCAGCCAAATTGTTTAAGCTAAAGTCACTCCAGTCAATGCTTTGTTTTATATAGGAAAAAGAAGGGTCACAGTCAGTTAGATTTATTTGCCATTTACATCTCTATGGGGGGGCTTCCTGCTCAGAATCTATCAGGAAAAGAAGAGATATGAAATCTTTTCAAAACTGACCCAGGTATAAGATTAAATAAAACATCTTTGTATGAGAGTAAAGAAGAATTAGGACTTTTGTCATTTTTTTTTTTTGCATCATGCGTTGTACTATCCTGGTGGCAACCAAACTGCACTTTTTGTATGGATGTCACTGGGAGAAGAAGAGAAAGAAATCCTTTCCATTAGTGTCTACACAAAAATACAAACCTGACTGAGATTTTGCAGCAGTATATGGATATAATGGATATCCAATTATTTACATTTCCTTAGTGAGCTGTTAAAGTGTTTTCTAGCAAGCTCTCAAAGACCTCTGTAGTTGTGGGTAGGGGTAATCTTGTGGTTTAGGTGGACCAAATGTTGCTTGAACTGGTGCTCTAAATGGCCAAATTTAATGAGTTTACCTGTTACTACAGCTAGAAATCTTGAATTAAGAGGTGGTATCACTACTAAAATATCACAGCTTCCTACCATCATGACAGTGTTGACGTTGCATCCTGGACAACATTATTGACCACCAATAGTCATGGCCATTAGACTCCCCTATGTCATCTGCACTATGTGACAGGGATGGATTATTAGGATGATGGGCCCCTCTACATTGACAGGGCCCTGGGTAGGTGCCCCTTTTGCCCTGCCTTAAAGATGGCCCTTGCCATATAGCATCAATGGTGTTAGCCAACTTGCTCAGCTGATTTGTGTGATATGCAGCAGCTGATGGAGGGACTCTCATTTATGTGTGTTGCATTTACTATCTACATTTATTTTGTAAATGAGTTGCAAGGGGTACTATGTACAGAATGTATTCTTTTTGGTGGAGAAGCTACCTGAGGACCACCTAAATTTTAAGGGAGCAAGGATCACTCTGAAACAAATGGTTTTTATTTGTATTAAAATTTGTTGAGATGAGAATAATTGATCTGTGTTATCTTTGTTGAATCGATTTACACCCATCCAGCTCTGCAGGTAATATTACACAGTGTGCTTCTGCCATGATGATTACTGTATATGATCATTTGTTGTTTTTGGGAGCTTGTTATATTTTACCCAGTTAGTTACATTTAGAGGCTGCATATCCTCAACAGCAAGATCACCCAAAGAAGATTCTTGCATAACAGAATATTACAGGTGAATCCTTTAATACCCTAATTTATTTCATAAGGCTGTTTAGCATGAATACATTTTGTATTTTCCTGGACACATATTAACATGAGTACTATCAAATTTGGTCTAAGCATGTTTTAATTATATTTTTAACGGGTTCCATCTTTTCTTGTGTTTTCAGTATATTCTGACCCCTGAGTGGGACCTATGTAGTGACTGCCTTGGAGACCTTTTTTTGAGGGAAAAAAAAAAAAAACATGAGTTAATGTGTTTAATAGCCACGGCAGATTAGATAGATAGATAGATAGATAGATAGATAGATAGATAGATAGATAGATAGATAGATAGATAGATAGATAGATAGATAGATAGATAGATAGATAGATAGATAGATAGATAGATAGATAGATAGATAGATAGATAGATAGATAGATAGATAGATAGATAGATAGATAGATAGATAGATAGATAGATAGATAGATAGATAGATAGATAGATAGATAGATAGATAGATAGATAGATAGATAGATAGATAGATAGATAGATAGAAACAAATGCATTGCTAGAATAGCATCTCATTTACCTTCAAGACAGGGATGTCGGCAATTACAATTATTAAGAGTTAAAGCTAGTTAATGAGCAAGGTTGCACTGAACCCACTTATTTCTGACATTCATAGCATGACAAGGTTATGACACACGTTATTCATGACACTTTGCCATTGCGAATGGATGCTAATTATTCAAAATATATAATTACAATAATTTAACAGGTGCTTAGTGTTACATGGTAACAGAAACATACATATTCTGCCATACACTTAATCTTATTTCTTTTAACTAAAGTATGCTATTTCCAAAACTGTCAGAAATCATCAACAAACCTCTGTTTTTCTGTTGTGTCTATTTATTGATTGATTCAGGTTCCTGCTGCCCTTGCTATCACACTAAGAAGTGTTATTTACTTACGTATATTCCAGGAAATGTTTTTCCTAAACCCTTGTTTTCCTAACAAGCCTAATGGATTAGATTTGCTGACATGATTTCTGTGATACAGGAAAATGACTCTAAAGGGCAAGTGAGATATAAATCAGCTACAGGTGGTCACTGCTATCCAATCAAAAACAAATCCAATGTAGATCTGGAAACTCGCTTATGTAAATACATAGTGGTCATAAAAATGGAAACTCTGCCTCGGCGGTAGAAGTGATCCCACCTTTCCATTTTTTATATACACAGAATTATAAGAGGCATACAACTAGTGTATGTTATTCTTTAGTCATTGGCAAATCTGTCTGAGTTTGATTTGTCAAGGGTCCAGCCAAACTTTTTCCTGAGCTTAGAGTTGAATAATTTGAAGTCTATGGGGTATACTACTTCAAAAAAGCATGGTAGTGTGGGCATTAACATAGCAATGCATAACATAACATTTTCATAGACAGTCTCAGCTGCAGTGTGCGCTGACAATAAATATTTGGTTGTGGAATACATTTTTTTTTCAATTAGTAATTTTTATTGATTTTACTAGTATACAAAAAAAAAAAAACAAAGAAATAAGAAACAAAAGAAGAAACCCAGAAGGGTTATAACAAAACATAGAAGAAAAATTCTGTATATCAAGAATGTGATAGAGTTGTGAGTTAGAGTAGTACATGTCCATAAAAAACATATTGGTAACAAAGTCTTGCATCAGATAAATGTAGGAGATATACATTTTGAATAACAGTAGAAATTAACCATTTTATCTTGTGAGTTATTGTAAAACAGCGTAAGTAAAAAGGTATAGAAGGACCATACATTAGAAAAATGAATATGAGAAAAAAGATTTAAAATGTATTTGTGTTAAACATAAAATGGGCACCACAGGCCCAAAATAGCGTTAAGGTTCAACAGAAAATATTATTGATATTTAGGTAATTTTATTATCAGGACAGAAATCATTCAAGTACCCATCAGCATTTTATATTTATACGTGTAGCACCCTCCTAGGTAGGTGCTAGGAAAACCATATGGGGGCCCTGTCTGCTTATCAGTGGGGCCTGATTGTTCAGTTAGGCTGTCATGTGTTTCCAGGGTGTCTGTTGAGTCTGGGGAGTCTCCCCCCACTGTGTCCAATGAGGGCTCTTATTGGACAGTGGAGGAAACCTGACCAATAGCACACCAGGGCTTGTATACATCTCAGAAGCAGAAGCTGCCACAAAGCAACCTGGGAAAGGGTATAAATCTGAGGGGAGCACATGATGCAGTGTCTTTGGCGGGAAGCAGAGTCGCAGGAGGAGGGTGATGGCTGTCTCTCCTCCTGTCAGCGTGAGGGAAGTGTCCTTGGCAGTCGGCCTAGAGGACGGAAGGTTGAGCTGGGCTGCAGAGAGGGATCCGGTGTGCTGTGGACCGAGTTGAGCTGCTGGGCAGAAGTTTCCAGGAAAGCAGTGTCGTGAGTAATGTAAACTGCCCAGGGGTCTGCCTAGGATAGGGGACCACTCCAGAAGGTCAGAGGGATCTGGGAGCCAGCTAACCAGTAGAGAAGGCTTAGAAAGGGGTTGCCAGTGTCTAAGCCCTGAAGATAAGTGAGTGAAAGAGGGTGCCGGTGTGGGCCCTGAAGTGTTCAGCAGTGCAGCAGTGATACAAGTAGCTACATACCTCAACAAGGAGTGCCAGAGGTAGCTTCAAAAGGACTTTTAGACACCAGGAGGTGGTCAGAAGTCAGTTCAGTGTTAACAGGCAGCAAACCAGCATTAACCAACATTGACTGGCATCAAGCCAGCGTCAAGTCAGTGCCAACAGGCATTTTTCAGTTGTCCCCCTGTAAATTGTGCATAGTTAAGCCAAAGGAGTATCCCACTCATCCCTTCTCCTATCCAAGTTCTCAATAAATATAAAACCCAAAGATACTGGACTGGTCATTGTCTCAGTGTTCACACTTGGAGAAACATGCACAAAGGTACTTTTGTTGCACCCGGTGACCCAGGGGGACCCACATCCAGCAAAACGGCTGAGAATCCTGCTACATACGCATAAATTAAAATTAACCAGGCATTCCAGGTTTTATGATATTTGGTCAAAAGATCATGTGTCATGGTCACAGTTTTCTCCCTATGGTGCATATTGTCTACTTCTCGCAACTAATCTGATATTGAGGGGATTCGAGTCATTTTCTAAAATGTAGGAATTAGGGACTTGGCTGTGTTAAGCAGATATTTGGGTAATGCGTTCTCATAACCTTTGAATGAGCATAGACAGATTTTTCCCTTAATTAAAACAGTCAATGCGGAACTAAAAAATGAATGGGAATTAAATCTACATTCCTGCTCTCTAAAAATGATGAATTTATTATGCTCACAATATACCAAAGATTTGGAAATTGTGAACAATGATATTAAACAACTTTATTTGGACAGTGCAGCACTATTAAATGATCCATCCTTCTCTCAGAGAGACATCAAAATGCAAAAACAATTAGAAATCCTTGTAGGCAATCTGATCAAGACAAAAGAAAAGAAATTTGCCAGAGATAGGCAAGCATATCAACAAGATGAAGCTTATCACTGGACTAGAGAAAGAAATAATAAACGTACAACAAAGAATTTACATACAAATTCCCATTCTAGTTCCTTTCATTCACAAATGAACACTAATGATGTTAGTGATTCGGACTTATCATCCCAATCATCCACATCATCTTCCCACACTAAGTCCCAGCGTCACACAAAAATAAATGGTTCCTATAAGCGTAAAATAGAAAACAAAAAAGATTCTAACACTTCCTCTAAACGCACCCCACTATTCCCCCCTGAACATCACCAACAATTTCACCAATCTCCTTCCCAATTGTCACAAAATCTTGATGAGTTAGCCATTGAAAATTCAGTAGCTACCCCAAGTCTTAATGCTACACATTCTCTTAAGATGAGTCACAGCACAGTGGTGAATAATGAAATTCGCACAGCACCTATTTTTCAGCCCACAAAAAATCAAACTAGTTAGCAACTACCTTCTGAGCTTCAGATTTCAGATTCTGATGCCTTGAAAGTTATTAACCTATCTAGTAAAAAACTTGATGAAACCCAAATATATGTTCTATCTCTTGGTCTGACCTATTGTCCTACTCAAAAAAATTGATATCTTCGAGCTAATTAAGGACGTTCACCTGTTCGCTCGTAGATTGATGTTTAAAGTAAATTATGACAAAGATAATCAGTCTTCAACAGGTCAACTGATCAAATCTAACTGCTTGCCTGCAAAAAAACAGGAATTTTCTCTGGCCGAAATGCAGGCACTCAGTGATTTGATGGAGCTCTGGGAAGAAGGAGACTCATTCGGTTGGCCCTTCTCTGATGACTTAATTGATCAGACGGCCACTCCAGAAAACCGTAAAGTGGAGGCCATTTTTCCTCCTCCATCGTCTTACAAATCCAAATCCCAATTTTTCCTTTACTGCAATCTAACCCTAACATTTGGGCCTTTACCCAACAAGTGATTAGGGAAATTCAGAAAACCAAGTGGAAAGATGTAAATTCCTCTAACCTAAATGATAATCAGATTAGAGCTATTCAATCACTTCAAAACGACCCCTCCCTCACAATAAAACCTTCAGATAAGGGCGGAAATGTCGTTGTAATGGACACATTAGGGTAAGAAGCTATGGTTTTGGACATTTTGAATAATAAAGATTGGTATAGAAAAATTTCTGAAAGTTTCTTAGCAAGAATAATCATCAAATATCGTCAACTTATTTTTGAAGCCTATTCTAGAGCCTTGATAGACAAAAAAACTTGGGAATTTTTGAATATTAAGGATCCAAAAACCCCCACTATGTATGCCCTACCTAAGGTTCACAAAAACCTTAAAAAACCTCCAGGTAGACCAATAGTCTCTGGCAATGGCTGCCTAACGGAACGAGCCAGCCAATTAGTGAATGATTATTTACGTCCCCATGTACTGGCTTTGCCCTCCTACATTAGGGACACTAGTGATCTCATCAAAGCCATTGATGGCATCCAAGTCCCTGAGGAGGCATGGCTGGTGGGTATTGATGTGGAGGCCCTCTACAACTCCATCCCACATCATTGTGGGGTTAGAGTTGTGGAGGGCTTTCTATCAGAGAGAGGAGGTTCTTCAGTGGAATATAATGCCTTTGTCATCTCACTCCTTAGATTTATTCTGTCCAATAATGTCTTTCTGTTTAATAGTTCCCATTACCTCCAGGTGCAGGGGGTGGCTATGGGGACCAAGTGTGCCCCCTCCTATGCCAACCTGCACCTGGGGGGATGGGAGCGTGATCTTTTCTCCAGGGATGACCTGGAGTCTTTTTTATCTTGTATACTCCTATGGAGAAGATTTATTGATGACATTTTTATGATTTGGACAGGCTCTCTAAACATGTTGTTGAGATTTTTTGAGGTGTTGAAAGTCAATGACTTCAATCTCAAATTCACCTATACTTATAGCCAAAAGTCCTTGGACTTTTTGGATATTTCCATTTATGTAGATGAAGATGGCATTTTGGGTTCCACCCTCTTTCGTAAAACCACTGCAGGCAATACTATACTGAGGGCAGATAGCTCCCACCCCCAACCTCTGGTATCTAGTATACCATATAGCCAGTACCTAAGATTATGGCGTAATTGCACGAAATCTGAAGATTTCGAGAGAGAAGCCAAAAATTTACAGAAGAGACTTCTAGGTAGAGGTTACAGTAGGGCTTGTTTGAAAAAATCTTATCATAGAGCAAAAAAATGGAACAGGACTGATTTGATTTTTGGCAAAAAGAAAAAGAATAAAACCAACACTAATGGGGTACGCTTAATTACACGATACTCTGGTCAACATGACCAAGTACGGTCAATTCTTAAGAAGTTTTGGTACCTCTTAGAGGCAGATGAAAAGGTATCTAGATTTATTGATGCCCGCCCCCAGATAACTTTTAAAAGGTCTCGCTCGTTAAGGGATCAATTGGTTCATAGTCATTATGCTCCTTCAATCAAATGTAAAAAAAAAACATCTACAGGCACCTATTCCTGCAGAAAATGCAACTTCTGCAGATATCTGCCTAATTTGAGTGAAATTATCCTCCCTAATGTAAAATTATATAGACCGAATTTTTATGCAAACTGTCAAACAGTGGGAATTGTCTATATAATGTATTGCAGTTGTAAAGCCTTCTATATAGGCAAAACAAAAAGGCCCTTTTTCAATCAAATTCGTGACCATGTTAAACTTGTCAAGAACAAAAAGTTTGAAAGTCCCATTAGTCGACATATGGGTTTATACCATGGCTTCGACGATAGGATGATGACCTTCTTTGCTTTGGAACACATCCCACTCAATGAACGAGGTGGAAGTGTAGATAGAAATTTATTGCAACGTGAAACCAAGTGGATATTTAATTTATCAGCTACTCAGTATCCTGGCATAAATGAATCCATTAGTTTCAAGCCCTTTCTTGGCTAGGCAATGTCAATTGTATTGATTGCGGGTCTAGCACAGTATTTCTGGTGCTGGCCAGCACTTTGGATTTTGAACCTTTGCTACAAAGTCCTTCTCGTTTTGATGCCTTTGATATATTGGCATATGTACACACCTTCACAGCAATCATATGTTTATTTTTGAGATGTAGTATATCTACCCCTTAAAGAACAAGATATTTTGTGGTTTGTCCATTGGGTATTATTCCTGACCCCTGCCGTCAGGTGGATGTGACTAGGAGGGGCAGACCCTCAGGTGAGCGTATTGGGGGACATTGGATCCGAGCCTAGTTTCCAGCCTCTGTTCTTGTTGCCCATATGGGCACCCGCGGTGCCCTACATTTATTTTCCAGGTAAATTGGTCCAGCCTGGTTAGTAGCAGCACCGCTTTCAAACTCCCAGGTGTTCTTTAATGGAGCCTCTCAAAACTTCTTTTTCTCTAGTTCTCATTTTTATCACAACATCGATTTATTCATCAATTGGGTTAATCTTTTTCTTTGTGACCTATTGTGTCCTCAGATTTTCCCCATTATATAGGCATTGTGGGTATTTGTTTAAATCCTGCCTTCCTATAATGCTGTTAGTTCTATTTAGGATCCATTTCGGATTGTCTACTGTGATCCGTTACCTCCTCTGCATACATCATGTCCGGACCGGATGTTGTTATCCCTGACCTATCGGTTCCGGCGGAACCATGTGATGCGGTCGCGTCTTAATGACGCACTTCCTCTTCGGTCTCCATTGGACCACTGGGCGTACCTCGCTCTCACTCCCTCGGTGACGTCAGACGCCGAGGGAGTGTAGAGGGTGTATAAATGCAGGCGCAGCACGGTCAGTATTACACTAGACCACCGGGGAACGACATATGAACTTCGAGACCACTTGCGGTAAATGAAATCTTTCGAACCTTACTTCTTTCCATATTTTTGATATATTAGATGCTGACTATGCCCTTCTATGCCTCTCTTTTCTCTTTCCTCCCGTGCAGTCTCCTTCATTTGAGTGCACTTTTGGAAAATCTGTTTAATTACAATGGCGGTGTACTTATGAATACTGCATGACAATTTATGTGCCCAGTTTGCTAACTTAGGGTAAATATGTATACCCTTAAACTTGACAGACTTATATTGCGTTTGTCATCGTTATTTAATCAACAAACTTCATCATTTTTTCTTTAAGGGATACCTCCCATTTGGGGATATTAAGGGAACACTATTTTCCCTCCCTGCCCCTTGTTTTGACATTGGGGTACCCAGTGAATCAAGTGCACATTCATCATAAACAGGTGAATATATTAGCAATCCTTCAACCAGATATTTAGTCTCACATAATTGGATATATAGCAATCTTTGGTTGAATTGCATTTCCATGCTTTGGTCTCTTACTATTCCTACCCATTATTCCTAGCTTGGCTGTCACCCTCTCTATGGGTCAACTTTAAGAGGTTGGATGTCTCGGTTCCCCTCCCCCTCTGTGCTCGCTTTGGTGGCGTCACTTGTGTTGCCTCCACCTCCGGCATAAGAAAGGGTTCAGGTTATTTTAAGGTACTTTTTCCTTGTATTATTGTTTTTCAAATATGTAAATCATTTGGGCATCCAATTTTAGGACCATTGAGATATGCCCTATGTACATACACATGCTATGTCTTTTATGTTTTTCCTTCTGTTATCTAGAAATGTTCACTCTCGAGAAATATCTATGAAAACTCCTGAAGAAGCTATTATGAAGATGGCTAAACATGTAGAGTTGATATTTTCGAGTGCATTTTCTTGATTTTATCATTTTATATTGATGTATTGTCTTGTCCTCACCTTCTATGTGTAATAAAATGTACAATTTTTGAGAATTCAGATTTTTCTCCATCATTTTGCACCGTTAAAGTCCCACTTCGCCCCCCCCTCATTGTAGTTACTTGAGCATAGACAGATGTGCAATAAACAACAGGCTGCATCTAGTGTCAGTTTGGTTTCAGTCATTTTTAATATAAGAGCACAAACCTGATCCCAATAGGTAGAAATTAAAGGACATTGCCACCAGATATGTAAAACAGTGCCTTGTTGCAATGGCATCTCCAGCACATATTTTACGTTTGGGGAAACCATCTATATCATTTTTCAGGTGTGGCATACCAATGTGTGAGCAGTTTGTATGATGTCTCATGCAGCCCTGTACTAAAAGAACAATTATGTGGCAGTATGCATGCATTTTTCCATTGTTCCTCTGAAAAGATCATGTCAAGGAATTTTCCCATACAATTCTGAAATTATCTAATTTCTCACTGGCCTTTAGTAGTAGCCATAAATAAGCTATGGAAGTAGTTTTTCTGATCTCAGAGCCTTTGAGGAAAATTGACTTTAATTGAGAAAGAGTACTAGTGTCACGTACCTGGAGATAGAGCCTAACGTGGATAGGAAGGGGATTTCTTACACCTCCAGCCTGGTACCCCTGATAAAGCAAACAGAAGGCATGGAAGCCTGGAGTGGCACGAGTGCCTAGAAGTTCAGATGGTGAAGGTTTCAGATGTGAGGTCTATGTGTACTTGGATGCCGGCTGGATCGTGACGCAGGGCAGCAGGCACTTAGCAGGCTGATAGGTGACAGACAGCAGGCACTTGGCAGATTGGCTGGTCACAGGGAGCAGATGCTTAGAAGGCTGGCAGGTCACAGACAGCAGGCACTTGGCAGGCTGGCAGGTAGCAGATAGCAGATATAAGGATGGCTGGACACACAGCGGGGTCAGGCAATCCGGGTTGGTAACTAGCAGGCACGTCAGGAACAGAGCAGTAGGCAGCAAAGTAGTCAGGTTCAGGTTGGAGTTGCCAACGGCAAACAGGCAGACAGAGGGATCAAGCACAGAGAGCAAGCCAGGGGTCGGTTCAGGCAGAGTACAAGCATGGTTAGACAGATCAGAAAGGCAACAAAGTTAGTGGCGGGCATGCACGCTGGAAAGCACATGCATTTGCGTATGCATGCACCCACATTCGCGAGTCATGCGAGCGGGAATTCTTTGTCCTTTGGCTAATGGATTTGCTCCGTCTGTGGATTTGGCTAGCAGAAATTCTCCGTCTGCACATAACAATGTGTCTGAGCTTATTTCTTCTTCCCTGACAATTAGAGACTTTTGTTTATGGTTAAAAAGGTAATCATGCAGCTGAGGTAGGTCCACTGTGGCAGTATAGTACCACCGCAAATGTTCCTCAGTAATTCTCAAGATTTTATCCCATTTCCTGTAATGCAATGTGTGGCTAATAAAGGCAGTCCTTTTTCCAGTATGTGGTTTTAAGTTAGTATGTAGGCCAGACAGGAACACAGGGTTGTCAGCTATGGGTGTCAATGAACTAGGTACAGATGCCAAACTCCATGCACGTGTTAGTTTATTACATTTTTCTAAGATTGTGCTAATTATCAGATGTTGCTTAGCCTGTTTGGGGCTAACCAATCCATGGGAAAAAATGTATTCGGAAGAGGCATCGGGGAATCTTCTAAGGTTATCCAATCATTGTTCCTCTTGTGACAATGCCAGTCTACTATTCTAGCTAGACGTGGGGTGAAATAATATAGTTTAAAATCAGGCCCATGCTACCTGTATCTTTAGATCTCGTCATCAAGTAAAAGTGGATGCATGGTTTCTTGTGAGCCCAGACAAATTGTCTTTGTATTTGATGTAGATGTTTAATGAACCTAGAAGGCAATTTGATAGTCAAAGCATGCATACAGTATAACAATCTTGCCAGAATTGTCGATTTTAAACTTTAAGACCTTTTTCTAGGTGGGCGTGGCGTCCAGTGAAGAAGATGGCTGCTTAAGCCCGTAGCTCCGCTCAGCCACCCAGGACCAGGTCAAATACCACACTCATCGCCTGCAAACTCACCCAAGCTGACCCCTACAGCTCTCGTCCCAATGACCCGTCGCAAGAAAGAAACCCCACAGTTGAATAAGCTGGATGGCCAATGGCAGATGTCCCCATGAGGCATTATGACATCCTAGCAGAGTTCTCCGGTCTACAGATTCTACCTGACCTGTCCAGACATACTCTACTGTAACACAGAAACTTAGCAATGATCATGAAGGCATTGGGCAACCATTAGATTCCTCACAAGTGGAAGCATCCAGCATCGCTGTCCATTACACATAATGGATCCACCTCCCTAATTTCCACCCTGGAGTAGAGCATCGCATTGCTCCAACGCTAGGGTATTTTACCCCCTCTCTGGACTCACTTCCTTGCACTCCAGCCCCGATGGCCCTTAGCGAGGAATGGCAAGTTGTCTCAAGGAAGAGGTTGGCTAAGAAGAAAGTGCAGGACGGAGGTACCCGTACAACATAATTGCAATGACACAGTCCCTGACCACAGGATAACGACTCATCCTAATGGCCCCAAGTTCATTTACCTTGTCAACCATTCTAACTGTTCACAGCCCCCTTTGGTGGTCCTTTTTTTATATTCCCTACTTCATCCCCTTTTTTCTCTCAGTCTTTCTCCATTGTCCATTGGATTTTGTCCACCCATTACTGGGAGATTACTCGGCTCTTCCCATGATTGATTACCTCCTTCAGAGACTCCTCCACTACAGCAATGCAAACCCGGACTATTTTCCAAAGATCACCATGCCTTTCAAATGCATCTCTATTAATGCCAATGGTCTGAATAACCAGGCCAAGAAATTCTCCCTCTGCAAGGAAGCCATGGCCAGTAAAGCTGACATAGTAGCAGTACAAGAAACTCACTTCCAGGACCTGAACTACCCAAAGTGCGACCACAGGGACTTTCCACATCTCTTCCTAGCGAATGCACAAGAAAGGAAGAAAGGAGTCATGGTTGCCATAAAACATACTGTTGCACTTGAAGTCAAGGATCTCCTTTTGGATCCTGATGGCCGCTACATCATCCTTACGGGGGACTTTAACAAACTTCCTCTTACATTGGTCATCCGTATATGCTCCTGACATGCACCAGTTACGTTTTCTCCGCAGGTTGTTTAAAGTAATATCTAAAGTCAGATATGGTAAACTCTTATTATGTGGTGATTTTAACTTGACAGTCGACCCTGGGATGGACTCCACATGTCAACCCAGGGGTCGACCTAAATTGCTGCTTTTTTGCTCCATGAAGAGCAAGTGAATGATGTATGGTTGTGTCAACCCGCTGCTGAAAGGGACTTTACGTTTCACTCACCAATACATCAGTCCTATTCTCGTATTGACTTATTTGTTGCAGATATTCAACTGCTGGGGAGGACTTCCTCCACGGCCATCAAGGACATCACGTGGTCTTGAGATGACCGTGGGGGAGGGGGTTCTCCGGGAGGCAGCCCCTATTTGGCATTGCAATGTCAGGAATTTGCAATCCCCTACCAGTGGCAAACATACCTCTCTGCATCTCCAGGAATTCTTCCAATTTAATTCACATACAGTCTAAGATCCTTGGATTCTGTGGGGTGCCCATAAAGCCTTCATGAGAAGGATATGCATCCAACAAAATTCTAGAGTTAAAAAACTTTATAACCTAAAACTCACGGGACTCCTGTTTGAGATCCACGAGTTAGAGACCCGTTACAAATGACACCTTGTAGCGGCGCTTTGAGATGCCTTGGTTAAATTGAGACAGGACCTGAAATCCCTCAGATTATTAGAGCAACACGATAAACACTTACGCAAGCTACGACTTACCTACTGTGCCCAAGCAAACAGACCCAGGAAGGCTTTAGCCAATAGAATTAAAATCAAACAGGCCAAATCCAGAATCTCACACTTAATCCATTCCCTTTCTGCACATAAATTAACATGCCCCCAGGACATAGCTGATGAATTTTTCTAGATATTATGGCTCTTTATACAATCTTAGCAATGACCCTGACATACGCAAACCATCTGCATCTGATATACTGTATCTGGCTTCCTAGATAAATTAAATTTACCTCACCTCTCTGAGGACCAAGTCAACACTTTAAATGCTCTGTTTACACATGAAGAGATAAGTAGAGTCATACTATCCCTCCCGAATGGTAAATCTCCAGGTCCAGACGGATTCCCAAACAAATACTACAAATTGCACCAACAGATTTTAAGCCCCTACTTTGCTGAAGTCTATACTAAAGAAGCAGAAACTTCTGCATTCCCAGGAGAGATGCTGGAAGCTTATGTGGTCACCATCCCCAAACCAGGGAAGGAACCCTCCTTGTCTGCTATCGCCCTATATCTCTCTTGAATACGGATGTTAACATTTTTGTGAAACTGCTAGCTAAACGTCTCCAGAATGCACTGCCTACCCTGATTAAGAGGGAACAAATGGGCTTCATCACTGGACAGCAAACCTCTGATGGTTTGTTAATATCCTTCACCTTCCTGAACGCCTTCTCTGCTCCTCGCTCTGGATGCAGAGAAGGTATTTGATAGGGTAAATTGGGACTACATGTCTGTAACATTGTCTAGATTTGGCCTATGTGGCACTATGCTGTCAGCAATTTTAGCTCTGTATTCCTGCCCCACAGCACAGGTGCTCACATCCAGAATGCTCTCGAAAGTATTCAAAATTGCCAATGGTGGGGGCGTTCACGACTCCCGGGATGTGAGGAGCGTTTTTAGGCAGCTCTGCCGCCACTGAATAATCCGCCACAAAATTCTGCACCATCCGCATCTATACAGACCTCGATCCACCTTCTGACAGCCCCGGGAAGCTTCCTGGCCCCCACGGACATGGTAAAGTACGGTAGGAATGTCCCACCGTCCCCGGCGAGCCGCGGCTCCGGTTCCCCCGGGCAGGCCCAAGATGGCACCCAAACTCCATCCCCAGGCGGGGAGACCTCGGATAGCCCGCTCCTGCCATGGCTGGATGATGGAGGGGACTGGCAAGTGCTGCAGCCAATGACTAGCGGCAGGGGGGGGGGCAGGAGACACGCCGCTTGGGCGGATGGCGGAGCCTACCCTATTGCAGATAATGGACGCCATTAAAGGGTGGCAGGCCTCACTGACCTCTCACATAGACGCCCTGCGGGTGGATTTCTCCCTCCTTAAAGATGATGTACACAAGATAAGGCAGAGGGTCTCGGTGGCAGGACAAATGATCAGTTCAGTGGAGGATGCTGTTTTCCCTCTCCCCGCAGTCATCAGGGACATACAGGCAGAACAGAGGGCGCAGGCTGCAAAGTTGGGAGATATGGAGGATCGCCTGCACCACAACAATTTCCATTTTCTGGGGTTCCCTGAAGGGGCAGAAGGGGGACAGGCAGGGGACTTTCTTCTGGACTGGATGTGCAGGTCCCTGGGATCAGATACCTTTCCCCCTCTCTTTGCTATTGAGAGGGCCCACCGAGTCCCCTCTCGTGCCCCCATGCCTGGAGCTAGGCCCAGACCACTGCTGGCGCGCATACTACATTTCAAAGACAGGGATGCTGCCCTGAGGAAGGCCAGGGAGTTACCAGATCTCAGTTTTAATAACAACATCATTACCATCTTCCCTGACTTCTCTGCCACAACGCAAAAACAGAGGGCTGCATTCTTGAGTGTAAAAAAGCGACTCAGGGACAGACATATCCCTTACAGCATGCTTTATCCTGTAAAACTCAGAGTGGTATACAAAAATAAAGTGCATTTCTTTCTGGATCCTGCAGATGCTGATCAGTGGCTGGACTCCTTGGGAAGAGCCTGAATTCCTATCTCCTAACGTGCTGATGAAGTGATCTGGTTCCTCTGCCCATATGGTGGCTCGATGATTTATCCTCCCCTTTTTCTCTTTGTCATTTTTTCCTGTCACCCTGTTTCTAAAGTAGGCCTGGAGGCTTCCTATACCTATGGTTCAGTTACTCCTGTAGCTCGGATGATTCATATCCATGGTAACTGTTGTGGCCCTGGAGGTCCACATGAACAATGCAGTTTTTTGTTCTTCCCATATGGTTCTCCACAAGGTTTAGTTTGGGGCTTAGGCTCATGGCAGTTGGGGTTGCGAGCAGGGTGGGGGGTTTGGGGTTACTGTTGGGGACTGTTTTCCGACCTATGTAC
Source organism: Pelophylax lessonae (assembly GCF_965119305.1). Lineage (NCBI taxonomy): Eukaryota > Metazoa > Chordata > Amphibia > Anura > Ranidae > Pelophylax > Pelophylax lessonae. The sequence goes on along the minus strand of NC_138769.1, from coordinate 83,170,464 downwards.
TTTCCTGTTTTTTTCATTATCCTTTTCTTGAGACCGGTGCTGTTTTTGGACTATGTTTTTCCCCCGGTGCCCGCTAGGGGGACCGTCTCCCATGGAGTTCGGACATTGAAGTTATTCTTATCATGATGGCAGGGGAAACTTTAACGCTCTTGTCATGGAATGTCAGGGGCCTTAACAACAGAGTTAAAAGGGCTCTAGTGTTTAACTACATTCAGAAATATAAGCCTCACATTACTTTCTTGCAGGAGACTCATTTAACAGGTTCCAGGACTCTGGCTCTGAAAAGGGCCTTCATTGCGCACAATTTTCACTCTACATTTTCCAGCCATGCTAGGGGCGTGTCAATCTTGATTGCGCGCTCTCTTAGCTGCACGGTTAAACAAGTGGTTACTGATATGTATGGTAGATATGCAATAGTGCTCCTGCAGATTGATAATGCGGTATATACATTTGTGTCTATTTATTTACCTCCTCCGTTCACCTTGGCCTTCTGGGACACGGTGATGTCCCAGCTTCTCCAAGTGGCAGAGGGGCCGGTTTTGATAGCAGGGGATTTTAACTCTGTGTTATCCCCTGCAATTGATAGATGTCCAGGGGAAGACATGTCTTCTTCCTCGTTGGCGGCCTCACTTGCAAGGTATTATCTGGTGGACTGCTGGCGATGGAAGAATCCAGACAGTAGGGAATATTCTTGTTACTCTGCTTCTCATAATACTCTGTCTAGAATTGATATGTGTTTCACGTCTCCGGATTTGCTTCCCAGGATGCTGGCTATCTCGTATCTACCTAGGGCTATTTCAGATCATTCCCCAATGCTGATAAGGTTTGGCCTTTCCTCCACTCGGGGATTCAAGACGTGGCAGCTCAGCCCTTTGTGGCTGTCCGAGGATTTTTTTTTCAATATTACGGCCAAAGAGGTTGCCCATTTCTGGCAGGTTAATCCGGAGACAGCCTCTGGGGCTATTGTGTGGGATGCCTTTAAGGCCACTATGAGGGTAGCAGTCACGGGGGTTATTCACCAGCTTAGGGAAGATAGGGCATGGAGGGTGGAATCTTTACAGTCGACAGCGACTGCAGCGGAATTGGAATATGTTAGGAATCCTTCCTCCTCCAACTATTCCTTGTGGCGAGATAGTGCTTGTCAATTAGACTTGGTACTCCTGGAAAAAACACAGAAAAAGTTGCTTTATCAAAAACAGCGGTTATTTGAATATGGTGACAAGAATAGTAAAATATTGGCATTCCTGTCTCGCTCTGAACACCCGGTTAAGGCTGTCTCAGCAATTTATGATGAGAGCTCTCGTTTATGCACTACCAGAGAGGATATCACGGCGGCCTTTGTCTCCTTTTTTCAATCCTTGTACACATCTCAGGTTTCCTATACCCCGAATGAACTGGATGCATATTTACAACAAGTCCCGCTGGCTATGCTAGATGATGCTGATAGGTTGGCCTTGGAATCGCCTATCTCCACTGAGGAGATTGCGGCAGCTATGACTTCTTTCGCTGCCAATAAGATAATCGGGTTGGATGGCTTTCCAATTGAGTGGTATCGGGCTTACTCGGAACTCCTCACCCCGCGCCTGTTGGCCATGTATACTGAAGCTTTTGATAATGGGGTGCTTCTGACCTCTCTTCGGGAGACCCTCATAGTTATAATTCCTAAGCCGAACAAGGACCCCAAATATTGTGAATCTTATCATCCTATTTCTTTAATTAATGTGGATGTTAAGATTTTGGCTAAGGTCTTATCCCGTAGAGTGAATTTCATTGTTTCTAAACTCATCCACCCGGATCAGATGGGATTTATCCCGGGACGCTCCACGGCAATAAACCTGTGCAGGCTCTTCACGAATCTTCAGGTGCCTTCGGAAGGCTCCGGACACCAGGGTGGTGGTGTCTTTGGATACTAATTAAGCGTTTGATTCTGTGGAGTGGCCATACCTGTTTGCGGTCCTTGCACGGCTGGGTTTTGGACCTAAGTTTCTTAGATGGGTTAGACTACTGTATGACTCTCCGATCACTGAACCTTTTTCTGTGTGTTGTCGCACCAGACAGGGGTGCCCCTTGTCACTAGGGATGATCGAACGGTTCGGGTCGACCATCGGTTTGACCCGAACATTGGCTGTTCGAGGTTCGGCCGAATTTAGAACTTTTTGCCCAAAAAGTTTGGAATTCGGCAACCAGAACCGACCAAAATGCAATGGGACAATGGGACAGGAAATGGGCTTTAAAAGCCCATGATTGGACCAGAACCATTAGCCAATTGAGGGGGCAGGAGAATGCTAGGAATGTGATTGGAGTGACTAGGGGGTCCATAGGCCAATCATTAGTGAATACGCCCCCCAGTATATAAGATAGCCCCCGCCAAATTCCTAGCATTGTTATACAGGGACATGGAAGAGAGTGGAAGGAGTTCTGTGACTTCTGCTACAAAGTGTCATTTAGCATTTATTAGCATTTATTTATTTATTATTTATTCTTTCTGGAGCATGCATTGCTTGGTGTCATTGATCAAGCCTTTAAGGAGCAGGAGCAGGAAGATGAGGAAGTTGCAAAGTTGGATGAATTCCCACGGGGTGCTACTCCATCTGTGGAAAGTAAACAACAGGAGTCTGAAGAGGAGTCAGAGGAGGATGGTGCCGGGGCGAATGAGGAGGAGCAAGAAGAGCATGCTTTAAACCTGTCTGGGATCCCTGGTGTTGTCCGTGGATGGGGAGAGGAGAATGAGGACGAGATTATCCTGGATGATGAGCTGGAGCCAAGCCACAACACCGCGCCCAGTTTAGTGCGAATGGGGGCCTTCATGCTCCAGTCTTTTAAGGGGGACCCCCAAATAAAAAGAAAAAAGGGCAAGGACCAGTACTAGGTGGCAACGTACTTAGACCCCGGGTACAAACAAAAAATGGCGGAAATGTTAGCACCATCACAGAGGGCAGTCAGAATGCAACACTTCCAGGCCTTGCTGCGAGATATGCTGCATTCTGCTTTTGAGTGCGCTGGCAATGGAATTTCCAGTCACAGAGAGACAGTTGCGGGTAGCAATCCAACAGCGCCTGCATGAAGAGGGCGGTTTGAAGATGTCTTGGTCAATTTCAGATATGAGATCCTTCTTTCAGCCGACCCATCGACAGCTGTACTCCGGATCCAGCATCAGGGAACACCTAGACTGACAGGTGTCCGACTACAATAAGGGCCGATGTGGACGCTCTGAGGAGTGATGAGCCCCTGGACTACTGGGTGGGCAGGCTTAACCTCTGGCCAGAGCTTGCACAATTTGCAATGGAACTGTTGGGACAAATTGCGTGGCTGGGATTCCGGAGTGAGAGGGGAGTGGTCGCCTACTAGCAGAGCTGTGTGTACAGTGCAGGCTGGACTGACCTACAGGCTTGGACGAGGAGCGGTGAGAGAGGAGTTCAGTCAGTGTGTGGCTGCCTGTGGGAGCTCTACTACTGTGCAATGGATGGGAATATGGGGTGTGTGTGAGGGGAGCAGGAACACTGTGACCTTGGGGATCGATGCCTATGCTATGTGACTTCAACTCACCTTCGTTGGAGGCTATTGAACCTTTTGGTACTGGATGCTAGAGCATATGTGATCTGGGGTGTATCCTAATTCCTATTGGCTTTATATACACCAACATCTGGTAAGCAGTTTGCATTATTGGGTGGCGGTCACTGTCTGCAACTAGTGGAGTCTGGTTCACATCTGGATTGTCCATATTCTCTATTTTGCTATTTTTAATATATTTTTGGTAAGCAGTTTGTACTATCGGTGGTGGTCATAATTTTTGATATTGTACACAGTGCCTATATCATCTCATGTTGTACCTTAGCGATTACAAATATATATCTGGTAAGCAGTTGGTACACTTGGTGGTGGGTTTTTCGGTGAATCCTTCCCAGGATTTGTCCTTTCACAGTCGTTTGGGTGTGATTTATATTTTGCACATTTTGGGTTCCCCTTTTTACGTTTTACTCAAATCATATCAGTATTACGCTATGGGATCCTTATATTTTTTCCTACATGTATGATCCAATATCGTTTGAAGCTATTCATGGTCCAGGAAATTCGGAATACAGTGGGTTACTATTCACAAGGGAGTTATTTTCGGTGATATAGAGAGTGAAATCCTTTGAATTGGCTCATTATTCACCATTATCTGGTAAGCAGTCTATACTACCAGTGGAGGTTTCACTATATTTGAAGATTCCTGTTTTTTCATCATTGAGGAATAACACTTGTTTCAAGAGGCTATTAGGACTTTATATACACACACGTGTTGTCATAGCACTAATATATTATTTTAGCGCAGCTTGATATATTCTAATTACTGTTTGGTGTTGTCACACTTGAAGCTGCTGCTTCTTTTTTTCTTTACTTAGCGCGGTTATTTTTCTCTTTTTTACACAATTTGCAATGGAACTGTTGGCTTGCCCCCCATCCAAATTCCTATCCGAAAGGGCGTTCAGCGCAGCAGGGGGGATCGTGACCGATAAGAGCACTCACCTAGCTCATGACAGTGATGACTACCTCACATTTATAAAAATGAATGAGGCATGGATCTCTGAGGAATTAAACACATGTGACCAGTAGACCATGTTTCATTGAAATTCCTCATAACAGGCCACAAATATACGCCAGAACGCCATCCACCCACAACAATTCATGGTCCTTGTCTTCGGTAAATACAGCGGCATAAAAGGCTTTTCATGTCCATTGAATGCCTAATTTTTGGGGCCTTTTATGGCCGACACTTCTAAATCCTGTCAATGCCTAATGTACCTTCAACCACAGAATACAACATTCTTAGCTGTAAGGTAAACCCATGTGGGCTAATTTTTAGGGCTTATACTGGCCGACACTTACTTATGTATCCTGTCAATGCCTAATGTACCTTCAGCCACCAAATACTACGTTATTAGCTGTCAGGTAAACCCACGTGGGCTAATTTTTGGGGCCTATACAGGCTGACACTTACTTCTGTATACTGTGAATGCCTTATGTACCTCCAACCAACAAATACTACGTTCTTAGCTGTCAGTTAAACCCATGTGGGCTAATTTTTGGGGCCTATACAGGCCGACACTTACTTCTGTATACTGTGAATGCCTAATGTACCTCCAGCCACCAAATACTACGTTCTTAGCTGTCAGGTAAACCCATGTGGGCTAATTTTTGGGGCCTATACATGCCGACACCTACTTCTATATACTGTGAATGCCTAATGTACCTCCAGCCACCAAATACTACATTCTTAGCTGTGAGGTAAACCCATGTGGGCTAATTTTTGGGGCCTATACAGGCCGACACTTAGTTCTGTATCCTGTGAATGCCTAATGTACCTCCAGCCTTCAAATATTACGTTCTTAGCTGTCAGGTAAACCCACGTGGGCTAATTTTTGGGGCCTATACAGGCGGACACTTACTTCTGTATACTGTGAATGCCTTATGTACCTCCAACCAACAAATACTACGTTCTTAGCTGTCAGTTAAACCCATGTGGGCTAATTTTTGGGCCCTATACAGGCCGACACTTACTTCTGTATACTGTGAATGCCTAATGTATCTCCAGCCACCAAATACTACGTTCTTAGCTGTCAGGTAAACCCATGTGGGCTAATTTTTGGGGCCTATACAGACCGACACTTACTTCTGTATAATGTGAATGCCTAATGTACCTCCAGCCACCAAATACTACGTTCTTAGCTGTGAGGTAAACCCATGTGGGCTAATTTTTGGGGCCTATACAGGCCGACACTTAGTTCTGTATCCTGTGAATGCCTAATGTACCTCCAGCCATCAAATATTACATTCTTAGCTGTCAGTTAAACCCATGTGGGCTAATTTTTGGTGCCTATACAGGCTGACACTTACTTCTGTATACTGTGAATGCCTAATGTACCTCCAGCCACCAAATACTACGTTCCAAGCTGTCAGGTAAACCCACGTAGGCTAATTTTTGGGGCATTTACAGGCGGACACTTACTTCTGTACACTGTGAATGCCTTATGTACCTCCAACCAACAAATACTATGTTCTTAGCTGTCAGTTAAACCCATGTGGGCTAATTTTTGATGCCTATACAGGCCGACACTTACACCTGTATCCTGTGAATGCCTAATGTACCTCCAGCCATCAAATACTACGTTCTTAGCTGTCAGGTAAACCCATGTGGGCTAATTTTGGGGGCCTATACATGCCGACACCTACTTCTGTATACTGTGCATGCCTAATGTACCTCCAGCCGCCAAATACTACGTTCCAAGCTGTCAGGTAAACCCACGTGGGCTAATTTTTCGGCCTATACAGGTGGACACTTACTTCTGTATACTGTGAATGCCTTATGTACCTCCAACCAACAAATACTATGTTCTTAGCTGTCAGTTAAACCCATGTGGGCTAATTTTTGGGGCCTATAAAGGCCAACACTCACTTCCGTATACTGTGAATGCCTAATGTACCTCCAGCCACCAAATAATACATTCTTAGCTGTCAGGTAAACCCATGTGGGCTAATTTTGGGGGCCTATACATGCCGACACCTACTTCTGTATACTGTGCATGCCTAATGTACCTCCAGCCGCCAAATACTACGTTCCAAGCTGTCAGGTAAACCCACGTGGGCTAATTTTTGGGGCCTATACAGGTGGACACCTACTTCTGTATACTGTGAATGCCTTATGTACCTCCAACCAACAAATACTATGTTCTTGGCTGTAAGTTAAACCCATGTGGGCTAATTTTTGGGGCCTATAAAGGCCGACACTTACTTCTGTATCCTGTGAATGCCTAATGTACCTCCAGTCATCAACCACTATGTTCTTAGCTGTCAGTTAAACCCATGTGGGCTAATTTTTGGGGCCTTTACTGGCCGACACTTACTTCTTTATCCTGTGAATGCATAATGTACCTCCAGCCATCAAATACTAAGTTCTTAGCTGTCAGTTAAACCCATGTGGGCTAATATTTGGGGCCTATACAGGGCGACACTTACTTCTGTATACTGTGAATGCCAAATGTACCTCCAGCCATCAAATACTACGTTCTTAGCTGTCAGGTAAACCCATGTGGGCTTATTTTTGGGGTCTATACATGCTGACACCTACTTCTGTATACTGTGAATGCCTACTGTACCTCCAGCCACCAAATACTAAGTTCCAAGCTGTCAGGTAAACCCACGTGGGCTAATTTTTGGGGCCTATACAGGCTGACACTTACTTCTGTATACTGTGAATGCCTTATGTACCTCCAACCAACAAATACTACGTTCTTAGCTGTCAGTTAAACCCATGTGGGCTAATTTTTGGGGCCTATACAGGCCAACACTTACTTCTGTATACTGTGAATGCCTAATGTACCTCCAGCCACCAAATACTACGTTCTTAGCTGTCAGGTAAACCCATGTGGGCTAATTTTTGGGGCCTATACATGCCGACACCTACTTCTATATACTGTGAATGCCTAATGTACCTCCAGCCACCAAATACTACATTCTTAGCTGTGAGGTAAACCCATGTGGGCTAATTTTTGGGGCCTATACAGGCCGACACTTAGTTCTGTATCCTGTGAATGCCTAATGTACCTCCAGCCATCAAATATTACGTTCTTAGCTGTCAGGTAAACCCACGTGGGCTAATTTTTGGGGCCTATACAGGCGGACACTTACTTCTGTATACTGTGAATGCCTTATGTACCTCCAACCAACAAATACTACGTTCTTAGCTGTCAGTTAAACCCATGTGGGCTAATTTTTGGGCCCTATACAGGCCGACACTTACTTCTGTATACTGTGAATGCCTAATGTATCTCCAGCCACCAAATACTACGTTCTTAGCTGTGAGGTAAACCCATGTGGGCTAATTTTTGGGGCCTATACAGGCCGACACTTACTTCTGTATAATGTGAATGCCTAATGTACCTCCAGCCACCAAATACTACGTTCTTAGCTGTGAGGTAAACCCATGTGGGCTAATTTTTGGGGCCTATACAGGCCGACACTTAGTTCTGTATCCTGTGAATGCCTAATGTACCTCCAGCCATCAAATATTACATTCTTAGCTGTCAGTTAAACCCATGTTGGCTTATTTTTGGTGCCTATACAGGCTGACACTTACTTCTGTATACTGTGAATGCCTAATGTACCTCCAGCCACCAAATACTACGTTCCAAGCTGTCAGGTAAACCCACGTAGGCTAATTTTTGGGGCATTTACAGGCGGACACTTACTTCTGTACACTGTGAATGCCTTATGTACCTCCAACCAACAAATACTATGTTCTTAGCTGTCAGTTAAACCCATGTGGGCTAATTTTTGATGCCTATACAGGCCGACACTTACACCTGTATCCTGTGAATGCCTAATGTACCTCCAGCCATCAAATACTACGTTCTTAGCTGTCAGGTAAACCCATGTGGGCTAATTTTGGGGGCCTATACATGCCGACACCTACTTCTGTATACTGTGCATGCCTAATGTACCTCCAGCCGCCAAATACTACGTTCCAAGCTGTCAGGTAAACCCACGTGGGCTAATTTTTGGGCCTATACAGGTGGACACTTACTTCTGTATACTGTGAATGCCTTATGTACCTCCAACCAACAAATACTATGTTCTTAGCTGTCAGTTAAACCCATGTGGGCTAATTTTTGGGGCCTATAAAGGCCAACACTCACTTCCGTATACTGTGAATGCCTAATGTACCTCCAGCCACCAAATAATACATTCTTAGCTGTCAGGTAAACCCATGTGGGCTAATTTTGGGGGCCTATACATGCCGACACCTACTTCTGTATACTGTGCATGCCTAATGTACCTCCAGCCGCCAAATACTACGTTCCAAGCTGTCAGGTAAACCCACGTGGGCTAATTTTTGGGGCCTATACAGGTGGACACCTACTTCTGTATACTGTGAATGCCTTATGTACCTCCAACCAACAAATACTATGTTCTTAGCTGTAAGTTAAACCCATGTGGGCTAATTTTTGGGGCCTATAAAGGCCGACACTTACTTCTGTATCCTGTGAATGCCTAATGTACCTCCAGTCATCAACCACTATGTTCTTAGCTGTCAGTTAAACCCATGTGGGCTAATTTTTGGGGCCTTTACTGGCCGACACTTACTTCTTTATCCTGTGAATGCATAATGTACCTCCAGCCATCAAATACTAAGTTCTTAGCTGTCAGTTAAACCCATGTGGGCTAATATTTGGGGCCTATACAGGCCGACACTTACTTCTGTATACTGTGAATGCCAAATGTACCTCCAGCCATCAAATACTACGTTCTTAGCTGTCAGGTAAACCCATGTGGGCTTATTTTTGGGGTCTATGCATGCTGACACCTACTTCTGTATACTGTGAATGCCTACTGTACCTCCAGCCACCAAATACTAAGTTCCAAGCTGTCAGGTAAACCCACGTGGGCTAATTTTTGGGGCCTATACAGGCGGACACTTACTTATGTATACTGTGAATGCCTTATGTACCTCCAACCAACAAATACTACGTTCTTAGCTGTCAGGTAACCCCATGTGGGCTTATTTTTGGGGTCTATACATGCTGACACCTACTTCTGTATACTGTGAATGCCTAATGTACCTCCAGCCACCAAATACTACGTTCCAAGCTGTCAGGTAAACCCACGTGGGCTAATTTTTGGGGCCTATACAGGCGGACACTTACTTCTGTATACTGTGAATGCCTTATGTACCTCCACCCAACAAATACTACGTTCTTAGCTGTCAGGTAACCCCATGTGGGCTTATTTTTGGGGTCTATACATGCTGACACCTACTTCTGTATACTGTGAATGCCTAATGTACCTCCAGCCACCAAATACTACGTTCCAAGCTGTCAGGTAAACCCACGTGGGCTAATTTTTGGGGCCTATACAGGCGGACACTTACTTCTGTATACTGTGAATGCCTTATGTACCTCCACCCAACAAATACTACGTTCTTAGCTGTCAGTTAAACCCATGTGGGCTAATTTTTGGGGCCTATACAGGCTGACACTTACTTCTGTATGCTGTGAATGCCTAATGTACCTCCAGCCACCAAATACTAGGTTCTTACCTATCAGGTACACCCATGTGGGCTAATTTTTGGGGCCTATACTGGCCGACACTTACTTCTTTATCTTGTGAATGCCTAATGTACCTCCAATCACCAAATACTAGGTCTTAGCTATCAGGTACACCCATGTGGGCTAATTTTTGGGGCCTATACTGGCCGACACTTACTTCTTTATCCTGTGAATGCCTTATGTACCTCCAGCCATCAAATACTATGTTCTTAGCTGTCAGTTAAACCCATGTGGGCTTATTTTTGGGGCCTATACATGCTGACACTTACTTCTGTATTCTGTGAATGCCTAATGTACCTCCAGCCATCAAATACTACATTCTTAGCTGTCAGGTAAACCCATGTGGGCTAATTATTGGGGCCTATACAGGCTGACACTTACTTCTGTATAATGTGAATGCCTAATGTACCTCCAGCCACCAAATACTATGTTCTTAGCTGTCAGGTAAACCTATGTGGGCTACTTTTTGGGGCCTATACAGGCCGACACTTACTTCTGAATGCTGTGAATGCCTAATGTACCTCCAGCCACCAAATACTAGGTTCTTAGCTTTCGGGTACACCCATGTGGGCTAATTTTTGGGGCCTATACAGGCCGACACTTACTTCTTTATCCTGCTAATGCCTAACGTACCTCCAGCCATCAAATACTACATTCTTAGCTGTCAGTTAAACCCATGTGGGCTATTTTTTGGGGCCTATACATGCTGACACTTACTTCTATATCCTGTGAATGCCTAATGTACCTCCAACCATCAAATACTACATTCTTAGCTGTCAGGTAAACCAATGTGGGCTAATTTTTGGGGCCTATACAGGCCGACACTTACTTCTGTATCCTGTGAATGCCAAATTTTTCAGACTGGAATTGAAAATGGGTCTGTAAAGGTTCTGCCAAATTGTGGAATGGATGCGGACCCATTTTACAGATGTATGAATGGACCCTATATGTATTAGACATGTGTTTACCAGCTGCTGTCCGTTCTGGCTGATTTATGAAAAAAAATTATAATTTTTTGTGTAAAAAAAAAAAATAAATTAGGGCAACTTTTCCAATTGCAATACTTCTGGTATTACATTGTCCAGGTGCTGGGATTATTTGTGCACAGCTAGTATGTCTTTTGTGGCTGCAAATATGACCTAAAGGTTTTTAAAGTTCACCTCCCATTAAAGTCAATGGGGCCCGCCACAAACTTGCGGTTCGTGGACTATTGAGAAAATTTGCGGCTGACGTTCGCGAACCGCCCCGGCCGATGTTCGTCCATCACTACTGACTTCTATTGACTTCCAGGTGTGTCAGATTCCTGATCTCCCAGCAAGTCCTCTAGTTCCTTCTCTTGGCCCCTACACCACTGCTGTGGTCTGTAGTGAAGCGGGACTGGTGGATGAAGCTACAGAGCTTTGAGGGGAAATAGTTTTCTGGCACTTCTGAATGTATATCAGATGAAGAGGATTCTCTTGAGCTCTTTATCTCTTGAAGAGAGATTGTCAGGATCCACAGCAGAACAAGTATTTATAGTATCTATTCTGTACAGGGACCACTTTTTTTCAACAATTTAATTTAGTGACAATGTCATTTTAATAAACATGGTAGGGATTTGAAGCAGTCTCTGCAGCTGTCCTTAGCTATGGTAAATAATAGTTGCATTGCTATGGCAACAGACCAGTTAGTATCGGTAAAGTTCATAAAGTTTTTTTTATTTTGTTTGAAAGTTTGGATTTTTTAAATGAATATATGTGTTGCACTACTGGTTATTCTAATTGTATTAATTATTATCAATAATTTGTTTTTTCAAAACAAAAGAAAAAAAAAATTCTTTGAATCTGGAATTTTCTAAACTGTTTTTTTGGTGCTGTTACAGCTTTTTTAGGCAAACTGAGCACATAGCAGTGGGTTATTTTTAGTATCGTGATCCAAATCTAAAGCTAATATTTCCCCAACATGTTATCTGGAATAGCCATAATGAAAGTTATATTTTCATTTTATACAAGTGTAAGTTAAATGAATACCCATTAGCAGTACACTAGGATTTAACTCCATAGGACATAATTACCTGGTGTAGATTGTTTTTCCTCAGAAATTGTTTTAATATAGGTTCTATCAAAGGAATACTTTTTATGGGCTCTCACAATGGTACAAATAATCTTGTAATTCAAATAGTTTTAAAGAAGAAATGCTATACCTAGTAACCAATTGGATGTTTAATTTTATTGTTGCTTCATCTTATTGTTTAATCTAAATCAGGAGTGAAAGCAGAACCATCAATTTAACTGTTTTACAAAACAATGCTGTGAATTCTAACTGTTAACTTTGCTTGTTCTTTGAATCAACCTGTCAAGCCATCAATTGGCTGATGTCCTAACTAGGGATGATCGAACGGTTCGGGTCGACCATCGGTTCGACCCGAACATTGGCTCTTTGAGGTTCGGCCGAATTTAGAACTTTTTGCTGAAAAAGTTCGGAATTCGGCAACCAGAACCAACCAAAATGCAATGGTTCAGGAAATGGGCTTTAAAAGCCTGTGATTGGACCAGAACCATCAGTAAAAGCCAATTGAGGGGGCAGGAGAATGCTAGGAATGTGATTGGAGTGACTAGGGGGTCCATAGGCCAATCATTAGTAAATACGCCCCCCAGTATATAAGACAGCCCCGCCAAATTCCTAGCATTGTTATACAGGGACATGGAAGAGAGTGGAAGCAGTTCTGTGACTTTCGCTACAAACAGCCGGATTTAAAAAAACTGCAGCTTCATCACCTATGGCTTGTTTAAGACTCGCTGCTTTCAAATCAATTAACTAGCGCTGCGACAAATTGGCCAGTGGGTCAGCAACAATGAAATCCGCCGTCAGCGGTATTCAGTTACGATCGCGACTTCGCAAATTCATCATACTTGTGTCTTTGTGCACACAGTAGTTTCACATAGCAATGTGGTCTAGTGGGTTAGTGCACACATCGTCTGGAATTCATCTCCCTCTGATGTAGGTTCGAGGCTCACCATCTCCACCTAACTTCTTTCCTCATTTTTTTTTTATTTGTAAAAAACTATCACGGATTGGATCATATATATTGCTAAATAATGTTACACCCAGAAGCACTTGCAAACTTACATCATCTTAAGTGATTTGATGATCTCGTCTGTCTGTAGAATCGATCTCATGATTCCACGTTATGATTTCACGTTGCAAAGCCAAGTCATCAAACTACTACACCACATCAGGTCAACATTAAACCTCACAATTTTTCTATGGTCTTCTTCCTAGATTCCATACAATGTTTATTACTTTAGCTATATGTTCTTTTTAGCTTTAACACACTCCTTTTTTTTTTCACCAAATAGCTCTATTCTGCACAATAGCTAAGTGCTTTGCAACTTCACTGCAGTTAACGATGTCATGGTTTCAAATCCCAACAATCACTACACTTGGGATCTCTTTTCACTCTCATTTATTTTATATATTTTTACTGAATATCTAATTTTGGGGGTGGGTGGAGGGGGGGGTGTTCTACCCAAATTTCCAGCACATTAAGGGAACCAAAACAATTTTAATTCTATAAGTGTGGTCCTAGTTTTCTGGAGCTGCAATTCTTTACACATTTACCATGGTTCTTACAATTTCGGGACCAATAAACATATGTGTCTGATATTAGACTCTCTCCATATTTGAACAACACAGACCCTCATAGTTCAACACTACATTTGCCTCACACCTCAACACAACACTGTCCCATCCCTACCCTACATTCCAACCCCTCACATCACCAGTACAAGCAGCATGCAAAGTGCAAAGCTCCGGCCTTGGCAGCTTAATAGGCCATACACTATAAGATTTTATCAAGACTTTTTCCTTAAGACTTACCAAAACCATATAATATGAGGTCAAACCTAAACACTTTCAATTTGTATGCAATCAGGCAGGCCCTTGCACTACATAGAAAAGGTAAATCTGAAGGATAAAGTCTTCTCCAAATCTTATAGTGTGTATGGCCCTTTAGTCTGTAGCCACCCACCCAAAAAACAAACACATGTTACGTTCAAAAGTATTTATTGTTCATGGAATTACAGCATATTAGAGGAGGGATGCAGCAAGCTAATATTGACAGTCTCCAGTCCGTGTGCCTTTACAGCGCCAGCCCACGATCTTTGCTCCATGGCTACATTAGGCAAGGATACGGGATTCTGATATCTTCAGCAACTTCATGCAGAGTCAAGAAGAAATTCTGCACCTCTACCAGCTCATAGAGGACAGGCATGGCCAGGTTGCTGTTCAGCTTCCAAGCCACTTCTGAAGTTCCAGGGTGTTCATGTTGGTCATCGATGCCAGTTCTGGCCATGTGCCTCACAAAATATACACTGACCACAAATGAAGACGAGTGGAGTACATGAAGGTGGGTTTTTACCAGCTACAACCGCAAGCAGTACCACTCCTGGAAAAATAAAGCAAAGGATAAGCCATTTCATCATGAAAATCACATCTTAATGCCCGTTTGATTCATTCTGAACTTCATTTAATTTCTACATCACGAGTGAAATAACACATTTTCTCACAACTTACACAAACCAGAAATCATTAATGCAAACATTTGAATACACACCTGTGACGCCAGACAGCCCATCACCACAGGCTTCTCATGGTACGTGCCATGATTCCAATATAAGATGTCCAGATTCTGAAAAATTAGGACACCATAAGATACCAAGCAGCCGTTCATGTTATCAATAACTACACAGGTGGCATAGACACAACTGAACACCTGCCAGCTCTTCTCAGCCCTTTCCACTATTCACAATACCAACATGTTTATGGTTAGAGGTGCATGTTCTTGTTCAAGTAACACAGTTTACAAATGTTGACTATACTTTATCTACAATGGCAAGTGTAATTGGCAGCAGATGATAATTACCATCTGTCTCCCTGTGAGTGGCACCTCTGCAAACTAGCAAGTTAATACACATGCCCTATCTCGACCGGTTACAGTACTTACATGTAAAGTGGCTAGCAACCAGGGTATTCCGGGTGGCCATACCTGCAGCGGTGCTCCGCCGCCTGGGGGCCGCCAGCTGACGTACCTCTGGCTCCCTCTCCTCCGTCAGCTCCCAGGATTCATCCCGGGCAACGCACATGTTGTGCAACACGCAGCACGCCAGGATGATCTTGGAAGCCTTTGCAGGAGAGTACAGGAGTTCACCCCCAGGCCGGGCCAAACAGAGAAACCGGGATTTTAGAAGACCTATGGTCAACTCAATGATACTCCAGCTTTTCCGCAAGGCCCTGTTGTAGTTCAGTTCTGCTCGGCCCTGGGGGTACCTGATTGGAGCCATCAGCCACGTCAGCTGCGGGTAACCAGCATCCCCTGAAAACAAAAATAAATATACATTAGTTCTTCATATCATGTGACTTTAGATGACTCCTCAAAATGGGAGACAATGATGCATTTTTCTAAACAACCTGCTCATCTGTGTGCAAAAACTCATATGAAACATCTCAACTCTGTCTAACTGCCTAAATCAATAATACAAAGGGGAAAAAGGACACACAAAGTGGTGTGTTTCTCTTGCAAGTTCCAAATTGTCCCGTATTTTGTTCCTATTACATTAGCATAGGCATTACTTCTGGAATATATCTTAAACTAGAGTGAGGAAACCAATATTGACTCACTTGTGCAAAGTAATTTTGGGATATGGCAATACCATTGGAATCACTTTTATGTTTTGCTTGTGTGGCTATAGGACACCATTTACACATTGGTTAACAACCTTCATTTGACTCAAAGACAACTTTGGAAATCTTTCTGTTGTGAGCTGGTAGGCTGATGATCTGGTTGTGTGCAAACAGCCTGCCAACTCATAACACATACATTTTATGTAGGCTTTGCTTAAATCAGGGTGTACACCGATGTAGCTTATTCCTATGTCTATGTAACCTTACAGTTTATGTTGTTGTCACAAAATAATACTTTACCAATAAGCCACCCTTCTGGCATTTGGCCCCTTTCAAACTCCTGGTACAGAGTACTGTTTTGTAACATCCTGGAATCATGGCACGACCCTGGGTGACCAGTGTTGGCACTCATTATGCGTTGTTTGGCGTCACACACCAATTGGACGTTCAGGGAGTGGTACTGCTTGCGGTTCCGGTACTCGATTTTGTGGCTCCTTGGTGGCCTGATGGCTATTTGGGTGCCATCTATTGCCCCTAGGATTTGCGGCATCTGTGCCCGCTGGTAGAAGCGCAACTTCACTTCATTCCACTCATTTTCATTCTGTGGCCAGTGGATAAAATCGGGCACTATATCCACTATGGCATTAATGACCAACATGAACACCCTTGAAACTGTGGGCTGGCTAATGCCCATTATACTTCCAGAAGTGGCTTGGAAGCTGCCACGCCCTAAGATATACAAAGTGGCCAGCAATCTGGCCATGCCGGGCACCGCATGGCCGCGCTGTGTGTCCACTTGAATTTTGTTCTCTATCAGCTGGTAGAGGTGTAGAATAGTTCCTCGCTCGAGCCGGAACTTCCTCCTGACATCAGAATCCCGCAGCTTGTCCAAATATATCCTTGGAGCAAAAATGCGTGGCTGGCGAGTTAAGGGCACACGGACTGGAGGTGCTTCTGCAGCTGCTTCCCCAGCACCTGCTTCCTCACCTTCTTCTGCCTCCTGTGCTGTGGCCTCCTCAAACAGGGCACCGATAAAGGCTAACATCGCACCTTCTAAAACGCTTGGGTTTTCGTTCTCCATTTTGAGCGTGGTAATTCGCACATGCGCAGATATATATAGAAACGGCCGGTAATTGCCACACCTGTGAGCCAGCTATAAAATGAGCACATGGCCAATATGGCTGATGGATGTTATAGAGTTATTGATGGATGTTATTTGCTAGCAAGACCCTGCGAAACACAACGTCCATTATCTTTAGGTAAGACAATTGTATCTCTCTCTCTCTCTCTCTCTCTCTCTCTCTCTCCAAATATATATATATATATATATATATATATATATATATATATATATATATATATATCTATATATATATATATATATATAGATATATATATATCTATATATATATCTATATATATATATATATATATATATATATATATATATAGATATGTCTGTCTTTGTGGTCTTGCTCACTGTTATTGTTTCCTGAAGGAGCTAATTTGTACTTATCTTGGGTGTGCTTTAGTTGTCTATGGTGAATCCCCTCCAACCCACAATACCTTGGGAACCCCTCAAGTGTCTTTTAATCATTGTCAGTTTTGCCCCATGTGCATGTGGTTTTGACATGTGTTTTCTCATGTTTGGTCAATGTTTGCAGTCTAGATTTGGCATCAAAACCTGCCCCCTTACCTTCCCAGCTTCCAAAGACCCCCTTTTTGCTTTCCTGCTAACTGTAATTTATTATGTGCACGCATGTAGGTCATGCGATTTCTCATGTACGTTTAATGTTTGCAGCCTCCTTTTGCCTCAAAATTCTCCCACCACCACCACTACTACAAGCCTTGTTTTGTGCCCCTAGGTAAGTGTTTGGAGGGCCTCGTGCGATGTTTGACCATATGCGTTTTGTAATCTTTTTTTTTTTTTTCTTTCTTTGCAGCCTCCTAGGCTCAGATTTGCCACTCCTTCCACCACCACTACCACCAACACCACCACTACTACTACTACAAGCCTTGTTTTGTGCCCCTAGGTAAGTGTTTGGAGGGCCTCGTGTGATGTTTGACCATATGCGTTTTGTAATCTTTTTTTTTTTCTTTCTTTGCAGCCTCCTAGGCTCTGATTTGCCACTCCTTCCACCACCACTACCACCAACACCACAACTACTACAAGCCTTGTTTTGTGCCCCTAGGTAAGTGTTTGGAGGGCCTCGTGTGATGTTTGACCATATGCGTTTTGTAATCTTTTTTTTTTTTCTTTCTTTGCAGCCTCCTAGGCTCTGATTTGCCACTCCTTCCACCACCACTACCACCAACACCACAACTACTACAAGCCTTGTTTTGTGCCCCTAGGTAAGTGTTTGGAGGGCCTCGTGTGATGTTTGACCATATGCGTTTTGTAATCTTTTTTTTTTTCTTTCTTTGCAGCCTCCTAGGCTCTTATTTGCCACTCCTTCCACCACCACTACCACCAACACCACAACTACTACAAGCCTTGTTTTGTGCCCCTAGGTAAGTGTTTGGAGGGCCTCGTGTGATGTTTGACCATATGCGTTTTGTAATCTTTTTTTTTTTTCTTTCTTTGCAGCCTCCTAGGCTCTGATTTGCCACTCCTTCCACCACCACTACCACCAACACCACAACTACTACAAGCCTTGTTTTGTGCCCCTAGGTAAGTGTTTGGAGGGCCTCGTGTGATGTTTGACCATATGCGTTTTGTAATCTTTTTTTTTTTCTTTCTTTGCAGCCTCCTAGGCTCTGATTTGCCACTCCTTCCACCACCACTACCACCAACACCACAACTACTACAAGCCTTGTTTTGTGCCCCTAGGTAAGTGTTTGGAGGGCCTCGTGTGATGTTTGACCATATGCGTTTTGTAATCTTTATTTTTTTTTCTTTCTTTGCAGCCTCCCAGGCTCAGATTTGCCACTCCTTCCACCACCACTACCACCAACACCACAACTACTACAAGCCTTGTTTTGTGCCCCTAGGTAAGTGTTTGGAGGGCCTCGTGTGATGTTTGACCATATGCGTTTTGTAATCTTTTTTTTTTTTCTTTCTTTGCAGCCTCCTAGGCTCTGATTTGCCACTCCTTCCACCACCACTACCACCAACACCACAACTACTACAAGCCTTGTTTTGTGCCCCTAGGTAAGTGTTTGGAGGGCCTCGTGTGATGTTTGACCATATGCGTTTTGTAATCTTTTTTTTTTTCTTTCTTTGCAGCCTCCTAGGCTCTGATTTGCCACTCCTTCCACCACCACTACCACCAACACCACAACTACTACAAGCCTTGTTTTGTGCCCCTAGGTAAGTGTTTGGAGGGCCTCGTGTGATGTTTGACCATATGCGTTTTGTAATCTTTATTTTTTTTTCTTTCTTTGCAGCCTCCCAGGCTCAGATTTGCCACTCCTTCCACCACCACTACCACCAACACCACCACTTCTACTACTACAAGCCTTGTTTTGTGCCCCTAGGTAAGTGTTTGGAGAGCCTCGTGTGATGTTTGACCATATGCGTTTTGTAATCTTTTTTTAATTTTTCTTTGCAGCCTCCTAGGCTCATATTTTCCACCAACGCGGCTTTGAAACCAAGCAGTGGCTAGCTTTGGTAAGTGTGTTCTGTAACTGTTCACTAATTATACTGTATATTAGAGCATTCAGCAACTCATGTTTTTTTTCTGTTTTCTCTTTCCTTTTTTCTCTTTTGTCATTTCAGATTTAGGCGTTTGGGGCTATTTGCTGCTGCTGGACAGCCAGATTCTCTGCCCACCTCGTGCTCCCATGGCCCCACCCACTGGAAGGCCTAGGAGAAGTAGTAGGGTAGCGGGTAGGGTGGGCAGGGTGGGCAGATCGTCTGGCTCTGGTGTGAGGGAGGCTCCAGCTGTATCCAGGAGGGAGTCCACCGTCTCCATCCCAAGTAGACAAGCTGCCTCTTCTCCCAGTAGTCCTGGAGAGGGTCCTTCCACCAGAGGCAGCTTGTCCACATTACCCCGGCTTCCCCGTTTTACCCCCAATCAGAGCAGGGTCCTGGTCCAGGCCTATATGGCCAGATATGATCAGATACATGGGACCAGGGCCCAGACTACCTCTGTCACTGAGAGGCGAAGATTGTGGGATGAAATCCGGGATGCTGTAAATGCACTGGGTGGTCAACGTCGCCCGACTGACAGTGTGCGGAAGAGGGTCAACGACATCCGTGGGTCCGTTCGGAATAAGCTAATTGCATGGGCTGCGGAGGGTCTTTATGACTGAGAAGGTCGGCTGGATCCAAGTGCACAAGCTTCTCTCTGGAATTACGAAGTACCTTTTTTGAGGATTCTTGGGCCCAATACCATCTTTTCCAGAGAGGGCGTAGATTCGGATGCTTTGCGCCAAGGTAGGATATTAACTTGGATGTCAATTGTGTGAGTTGTTGTGAAAAGATGAACTACTATCCTATGTGTGACATGAATAGACTTTTATACTTGGCCTTCCAATTGTCCTTTTTTCTTTTCCCCAACCTGAAATTTGTTCATCTGTAGCACGGATCTCAGCCCCTCCACAGCCGATGCAGCTTGGCGACCCAGACGGACTCACGGGTGCTGACATCAGTGATGACCCTCCTCCTGGTAGGTCCCATATCGTACTGTGCCAAACAATGTAGATGTATATTTTATCCTTTCCAAGATAGCTCATATTGCTATGTCCTCTTTACAGAAGATCAGCAGCAGGGAACCCCCCCAGTGCAGCAAGGCCTGGAGGAAGGTGTTGGTATGTATAGCAAATGTATCTTTTTAGGAATCTTATTAACACAGTTAACGCACATGTCTTTTCTTTAGAAAGAGTGTTGCCTTTTAGATGTTTACCCTGCAAAACACCGTTGTCAGCATTAATGGGTGCCGTAATTAGTATTCAGACCATGCCTTCTTAACTTTTGGGAGGGTTTTAGCAAGTGTCCTATGAGCCCAGGAAAGCACTTTTGAATGTTTGGCCTCAATGCTTAATTCCTGAAGCTAGGAGGGAAATCTGGCCCTAATCATTACTGCATAAGGGTATGTACTAAACCTGTTTTGTACTTTTTTTCAAAGAACATCAGGCCCCTCTTGAAGTAGCAGCTGGAGTTGGATCAGGAGCTGGCGACGATTCTACATCCAATGCTGGGGTATGTGATATAAGGGAACAAGGTGCACATGTAACATTTCAATGGTAGTACTGTTTTTGGGCTAGATGTGGCTTACATTGTCTGTGTTAAATTTGAGCAAGGACATTCTGACGATGCACCAGCACAACTAGAGTTGGATTTGAACGTCAGGGAATTATTGTATAATTTGGGGTGCCACAAGTGTGGCAAAAACATCCAGGACCTTTAAAGTCCGGCCAGTCTTAGATTTTCCAGGTCCAAATTCATGTGTGTCGTTTTGTTGGGTTGTCCTGTAGCCGATTGATGGTGAGATTTTAGACAACATACGTATATGTTGAAAGTCATTGGTGTAGTAACAGACTTACCAAAACCAGAAACAACCTACCACACCAGGGTTAATTGGGAACAGCTTCATGTTGAAACGGTTTTGCCTTTGTCATATTAGTCATACCAACATAATATGTACCCATTATCAGAAGTGTTGCTAGCTTGGATAATATTACAATGAACAAGTACTTATTAGAAGCACATCCAACTTTTCTAAGTTCTGCTTGGGGTGTTAAGTTGTCAAACTAATCTGAACTATTTAGTAATGATTTTTTATAAAGATTTGGTATATTTCTTCTGATTTCAGGCAGCCTTGGATGCAGCAGGATTGTCAACTACCCCACCTCGTCCATCTATGCTGGATGTGGCCCAGATGCTGCTTGCTGAGTATCGACTCCAAAATGAGTCAAGGAGGCCTACTGAGCAATCTCGTGAGTTAGTACGACTGCTAGGGCTCATACAGGATGTCTAAAGGTTTTTGATACCTCAGGCCTCAGGCCTCAGGCCAAGGTTTGGGACTTTATGGGCTAGTTGAAGCTATCTCCTACTCCTAAACAGTAAGTTAACATCCGACAATGACTACATTTTTGCATTGTCGGATGACTTCCTTTCAAGTGTCAAATGCCTTTACTTTAGGCTCACTTGTAATACCATTTTACCAGGGAATTGTAAGATTCTGGTACCTTTGGTACCCTTATTTCCCATTTCTACCTTAATATTGCGTCCCACCTTGCTAACTAGGTGGAACGCATACACCTTTAAGAACGATGACATCATCGCCGAGCGCCGCTATGAGCGGCTATTTCAATCGCCGGTTTTCTCTCACTCATTGCTCGTTCAAACCGCATGCTTGACCAGTCTTGTCCTATGCTGCCGGAGCTTCTAGCTATTCCTTTGCCTGAACAAAACCGGAACCTCGCTACCGATCCCGTATCTCGCTACCGGATCACTCTCTTGCTACTGGACCTTGCTACTACTAACCCAACTAGTGATAAGTACCCCACAGGGGATTTTCTTCCTAACTAACTTACACTATCTACCTCTGCATACTAAAGGACTGTTACTATGTAAGCACTATTTCTATCATCTGCATAACTTCATAGATTGCTAGCTCTTGAGCCTACCATCACCTACATCATTGCACTAGGTTACTCTCTCTTGTATACTTCATCTGCTGTCCCCTACCACCTGTTACTATACATGATTGCTAAACCTATCTGCATACTACCTATCATCACCTACCACTCTCCTGAATATTACTACTGAGTGCTCACCATTTCTAACGCCTGTCTCTCACCTCTATACTATCATATACATCCTATCACTCCAGGAACATCATATTGAGTGTATGTATATTTGCATAAGGCAGGCTGTGCACGGTGATGAGTCCTGAGAGTTGGATATGTTTGTTCAACACATCTCTACATGACTACTGAGTGTAATAATTCTGCAGCTGCAAATCCATTCACTAACAAAAAACGCAGGAGCGTTAAAGGAATCCACCTGGAACACAGGACCGGGGCTCCCTCTACTGGTGAAAATTTACAATACATCAAATCTGTAAGTTCATATAGTTTCAGCAAAACTTCAATAAATAAAATTCCTTGAAATGTTATTAAGAAATTTGAACACCACCCTTTCCCAACATTTTAGGACACGAGAAGAGATCCTCTTTCACGCAAGTCAGAGCACCTATATTCCTCTGTAAGTCAGTGACCAATTAAATTTCCTTCTCACCATTATTATCCTCCATTATTCATGCAACCTTTCCCATATTACAGAGACAGCGATTTCCTCAAAATCCTGTGTGAGTCAATTTGGGAAAGCAGATGCAAGGGCACGGGATTTAAACGCTTAATGTCACAAGTATGTGTATATTTTGACTTCCTCATGACACTAATGAAGTATGTATACACTAGCTAGTGAAATTGATATGTATCCACTATATATCTTGCAGATATGGTGGCCAACTCTTTTCCTTGATAAAGGCAACGTATTATCAAATGCCGAAACGCGTTGGAAAATCAAGATATAATCTCTCTCAACACGTTCCGAAGTCTCTTACATGAGCCAGAACAGACAGAGATTTATATCCAAGTCACCAATCACATTGTCACTTTCTTCTACCTATATCACCATACACATGGGTCTTTAACCCATAGGCACTCTATTATTATTTTTTGTTCATTCATGATTCCTTGTTTCTTTTGAATAAATTGTGTTATAATTTTTACTTTATTGTCATATGATCTTTCAACTAGCCCATAAAGTCCCAAACCTTGGCCTGAGGTACCAAAAACCTTTAGACATATTTTCCGGGATGTTGGCTACACCTACCCCATAGGGCAACTAGGGATCTACACAAAATTACCAGGGCTCATACAGGAATCTGTAGCAACGATGGCTAGAAATCAGACAAGTTTGTTACAGGTTCAACAGGATATGCGTGACTGCTTGCTAAGGTTAGCAGACCAGCATCAACGGGATCGGCAAAGTGTTGACACTCAGGTGCTGGCCACACGCCAACGCCTGGTTGGAGCTGAAGATGCCCCATTGGCAGAGCCCTCCCAAACATCACAATCACCTGCCAATGCAGGTTGTGGTAGTGGGAGGGAGATGCCAGTGTTGGCCACTTGGCAGGCAGCTGGGGAGGGGACAATTCCTCCTGTAGCCACTCCCAGCACTTCACACTCCCTTCGGAATCTCACACCCCTCAATGAGCAATCCTCCTGAACAACCTCATTGCGCACTGGTTCCACAATACCCCTTCCAACAGACTACACTCCCTCCACACCTTTCTCGATTCACTCCTCCCCAGGCCGTCCCCCTTATTTGTCACCACTCCGACATCTCATTTCCCCCCGCACCGTGGCCCACAACATGAAACAATCCAGCACAAGTCCCCACACATCTTCACAACCCTTGCACCACCAGCAGCATCAAGTAGCCTGGGTGCAGCAGCCACAGCCGCAGCAACAGCCACAGCCGCAGCCACAGCCGCAGCAACAGCCACAGCCATAGCCACAGCCGTAGCCACAGCCGCAGCAACAGCCACAGCCAGAGGCACACCTACAAAACCTCATTCACATGGGACAAATTGTACAAGGTCTGAATCAAAACCAGGAGCAGACCGTCCGTTTGGCCCAGCTATTCTTGGCAGGAACTTTCCCAGGGTCAAGCACAACTCCTCCTCAACCCCCTTAATTTTATATTTGTTTTATTGTTTTGTTATCTTTTTGTTATATTAGTGATTTAGACATGTGCCATTGGCCAAATTGTGGGGCCATTTTTATGTTCAATTTGAGGGTGGCAGGATATGATTTATTATTGTTTTTTTTTTTGGTGATGCAATACAATTATCTTGAAAATGATTAGTTTGTGTTTGATCTTTGGGTTTTTGGGAGTGTCGGTGGCCAAGTAAGGGCCCTGGTTAATGTAGGCATTTCTACACACGTGCTTCTCTATCTCCAAACATATGGTTACATTTCCATTTTCTAAACTCAATGTTCACATAATGACCCAAGAAAAGGTCTCCCTTCACATTTAGCCTCAATACAGGTCTCATGGAGAACATAAACCAAATACTACATGCTAACAATTACAGACCACACCACTCAGAATCAACTAAACAACTACAACACACAAGAGATTAGATGTGTACACCAAACAAACTAATTTTGTAATAAAACATAAATATTTATTTTACTCCAAAATGTAGGAATATAAAATCTTTTAGTTTAAAAATATATTATTTAAATATCTCAACTGCCAGAAACGTTAGTTGCAACGTGCAACATAAAACCAAAACATGGCCCAAACTTCACTCCAATGGGGTGCAATTGCGAACAAAGGGCTCTTCGGGGTCAGGATCTTCCCCCCCACCGCCGCTCCAAGAGGGCTATCCGAGCCGCACACCACCTCAGATGCCTACTGGCCACCTCCACAGTGAGGTGGGTGTGCCCTGGGTAGAAAAAAAAATTATTTTGATGCAAAATGACCCTAACAAGGATTGTAATTAATGTGCCTCAACAAATATGCTTTTTAGTCTATTGGGTGGCTTTTCTCAACACTCTGGAGCAAATATGATAAATTGCTGTTGTAAACCTATACCTCAAACTTCCACAGCAAATTGTTCAAACGGTTACACAAGATGGCTTGAAATGTTATTAGCAGTTCCACCAAAGCTAAGTAAAAGGCTTTTCATGTCAACATAACCAATCATTTTGAAGAATGAAAGGTGTTGTGTTCAATTGGTCAACACGAAACATGTGCACACATCTATCTCTATCACCATTGGAATTTGTGTAGAGTTCTCTTTCCCTCTTACTGTCTATAGATTGAAACAGACACATAGTAGAGACTCACCACTTGGAATTTTTACAACGACTGGTGGCAGGGGTTGATCCCTCTTCGCCTCAGATGCCCTTTGCTCCATCACAGCTGTGTTGAGAGAAGAAAACGTTTCTCAAGGAATGGACTCACGCTAACTGTAGGTTAGGCAGTCACGAAAACACTCTAACACCCACTCCTTCCCCCTCCACACTTCCCTGAAAGTTTTAGTTAGACATTGATACGGTGGTGATGCCGATTTGTACAGTGCAAGCTTCATTCTTCTGGGTGAAGCTTGTAGCCTTAAGGATACGTACTCCATGCTTTTGTGCTGATTGAGTTTCTCAGATGTTGTTTCTGCCTCAGCCCTGCCTGTTCAAAGTGTTGGTAACATCTCCTTTTTGGATGGCTGGGCAAAACTAATCAGGTTAGACTTACCCGCTCTAGCTTTTTTGGGACGAGAGAAGTCATGATCCTCCTCTTAAAATGGCCCCTCTACACCCCTCTAGGCACCTCCCTCCTGTTGATTGACCCCACAGCAGGCAGCTTGTTATGGAGGCACATGAGATGAAGCCAAGCACCCTGTGCCTGTTCAGGCACTAGGCTGTGAGCCAGCCTGGCCCCCCTCCCTTCCGATGGTCTCAATGATTTGGAGTGACAGCATCAGGAGGCAATCTTGGCATGCTGTCACCTCAGCTAAGGAGGAGGGGGAGTCCAGACCGGACAAGTGTTTGGGCGAAAATTTGTCCAGTAAGAAAATGGGCCTGGTAAGTCTAAGGGGGAATATGCACACCTATCACTTGGAATACTAATGCATAGAATGCATTCACATAAAGAACCTGCTGCCTTTAGAACTACTTGAAGCCTGATCGGGGACATACACATGTAGCATTTCTCCACTTACTAAGTAGACACATTACAGCAAAAGCACACATAACTTACCATCACCACGTTTTTTTGGGCCCACAGAGCCAGATGGCATTTGGTCATGAGAAGCTGCACCAAAATAACACAAATTGTGAACTGGAATGTGTGACATTACCGGGGAAGAGCATTTCTTAACGGTTGTGAAACACACACAATGTTCAAGCCAAGCCACACGCATTTTAAGTGTTGACTAAATCAGGACATGAGTTCTTTAACATGGCCCTAAAGAATTTAGAGGTCCAAAGCACTCCATTTCCTTTGTAGGGAAACTAACACAAATTTAGAGGAGGGTGGCTTGATAAAGCTTAGAAATACTAACATGTCCAGTAATGCTCCCCAATACCACCTTCCAAACATGAAGGTTAAGCAATAGTGTTTCCTGACCAACCTTCCTGTCACATGTAGCAAAACTGCACTTGCTTTGACTACAACTTAGATTATCACAGATACACATCATCCTAGCACACACAATACATGTGATAATCACATTTAATGTACTTACAGTCTAGTTCTGGGGAGCCACACACAACTGTGGAGTAAGCAGCCTCCACCCCTGGAGTGGGGGAGGATGGGGGAGACCCATCATAGGGTGATGGTGTTGGAGATCCTAGAAACACAAAGACAAGAATACAATCCTTGAACAACAGCTATTTTATAAAGGCACACAGAAAGTAGCCCGTAAACCTTGAAGGTAGTAGTTACAGTGGACTG
The DNA here is from genome assembly GCF_965119305.1 of Pelophylax lessonae. NCBI lineage: Eukaryota > Metazoa > Chordata > Amphibia > Anura > Ranidae > Pelophylax > Pelophylax lessonae. Next base: position 83,143,302 of record NC_138769.1, on the reverse strand, counting down.
GGTAAGCAGCGGCCCCTCTTCCCCAGTCCTCCACAACAAACATCCTCCATGTCAGCTGCTACATAACCCCAATGGCAAAATTTATATATTACAGCCCTTATATTTACCAGGACACATTGAACACACAAACACATGTAGAATACTTACTTCCCATTTGAGGAGTGCTGATGTCCTCATGGGACGATTCTGCCTGGTCCTGCCCCTGGGCCAAACTACTTGGGCCTGCCTGCTCAGGCTCCTCTGTCGATGAAGCAACATCAACCATAAAACAAAACACAACAAACAATCATTCCTCTAAGTTAGACCTAATATGCAATACACCAGCACATCCACATTACTTACAGTGGGCCGGAGAAGGCTGAGCCTCCAGCTCCTCGTCACTGGTTTCTAAAAAACAAAAATATCCCAAGTTACACACTATTTATGGACACAAATAGCCACCAACCTCTCATCATGCTAGCACCATACTCAATGCCCCTACAATTCAGAACATAGAAGTGCACTTACACCAATGAGATGCATTGACCATGTTTAGAAACAGGAGGCCAACATCCATTCACAATGTGTCCCCCCCCCCAATATCATATGTGCAGTCACATTAGTCTGAGTTCCAGAAAGCGGATGAGAACGTTTGTTAATCTGCCCTTGATTGTACACATTGACCATGTAAAGTTTCATTTAGGAACATCTAGCTAATTCCCCATGGACACATCTACACACTTCTCAAGTATTATACAATGACTTTAATTTGTCAATATTGCTTAGACACCTCCACTCCTGAGTAGTTTGTTGTTACCATGCTGCTCTAACACAGTTCAGCAGGGCCGCCATAAGACATTTTGGGGCCCCTTACACAGTTTTAGGCCTGGGCCCCCTGGTCCCCCCATCTCCCCCGTCCCTAGACCTGACCATCTACATTCCCTTGGGCCCGCCCACTGGCAGTCCCACTGAGTCCAATTCCATGTCCTCCTCCTCCAGTCTCATCTCCCCGATCCCATGTCCTTCTCCTCCTCCTCCAGTCCCATCTCCTCCATCCCATGTCATTTTCCTCCTCCTCCACCCCATGTGCTCTATCCCATGTCCTTCTCCTCCAGTCACTCCTCCAGTCACATGTCCTCCTCCTCCAGTCACATGTCCTCTTCCTCCTCCAGTCCCATGCCCCCATCCCATGTCCTCCTCTTCCAGGAATTCAGAATCCAGGATAATTCAGCACAGACACAATGAACAGACACATTCAGCAGTGTATGAGCACAGCGTCATATCCCAGGATCACACTATGGGGTTTTAACTCCTCCATAATTTAGCCACTTTGGAAACAAAGTGCTTACTTTATGTATACTTTTTATACGGAACTAGAATTTCTAATAGGGTTATATCATTGCATGAGATTTCCCCTCACTTCCTGTCTTAGTGTCACCAGAACAGGAAGTGGGGGAATATCACTGTGGGGAAATAGCTTGCAATTGTTGCCTTATAATGTCCATATTATATATAAAAGGAAACAATTGCTGGCTATATCCCCACCGGGAGATTCCCTCACTTCCTGTCCCGGTGACACCAAGACAGGAAGTGAGGGGAAATCTCCTGCAATGATATAACCCTGTTAGATGTTCTAGTTATGTATAAAACTTAAGAATATACAAAGCAAACATCTTTTTTTCCCATTTTGGCAAAATTATGGAATAATTAAAAAAACATTAGTTTTTTGTCCCATGGCTTGCAGGAAAAACATTTTTGCTTGATTCCCCCATCAACACAGACAGGGGAAACCCTCCTGCGGAGCCATTGTGTTCTCCCGGTGCCGCCCCTGCCAGGAAAACACAGTGATTATTGCTAGCGGCTACAAGAGCTGCTAGCGATAAGCGTATGTAAAATCTGACAGACTGGTTGTACGTTGTACTCAAGTTGATCGATCAATCAACTTGGGTACCTTCAGCCTGACCATACATAGTTTAAATCTGCATTTCAAAAGAATCAATCCCATTTACATCTAACACTCCATAAAGGAGAATGGAGGGTCTGATCAGGTCTGCCTGAAAAATGAACAGCCAGACCCAATCAGACGGCTCATGTTAAAAGGGACCTGAAAAGCAATCTGCATGGATTGCTTTTCAGAGCATTGGCTAGTTTAGTGAACCTGGACTAATAACAGTCACTGTAATGCTACCCATACTGCTGTCCTTTTAACATGGTGACAAAAGCTGAAACCTATGCTACACGTGTGTAAAGTTACTTTCACCCTGCTAAATGGACAGCAATAAGGTTGTAAATACAGTGACTGTAATTAACATGGCAAGGGCTATGAACTGTACATGTCTTCTAGCTAAATCTAGCAGCTTCAGTAGGAAACATTTATTTTTAATCTCTCTTACCTCCATCTCTGCAGCAGGTTTTTTTTGCAGAGGAATTCAATCCCATCAGCAGAGGAAGCACCAGGCTGTGCAGTGATGGACGGTGCACCCTGTGTACCCATTGGCTAAGGAGGCAGCAGGAGGCGGATCAGCCTGCCTCCTGTTACCTCCTCAGCCAATGAGTAGCTGAAAGGCTATTAAGTCCCTCCCTCATAACATCTCCCGAGTCCCAGCCCTGCCAGCTAGTTTACTGTGCTTACTATGCATTTATCCTTCGGCGCTTCTCCTGCCTTATGTGTGCCCTGGCTACTGTCTCCTGCACACTTCATGGATGCCTGGTCCGGGGCCCCTACAGGCACTCGTGCCCCCTACATGTGTATCGGCTGTCCCCCCCTGATGGCGGCCCTGCAGTTCAGCATGAAGTGTTAGATAACTACATACAAATACATAGTTGAAAACAAATGCAACCACATTATTAGTCCTGATTACTAACCCCCATAAATTAGATATTTGACATTTCTACAATTAAAATGTTTCTACTTACCATCCACAATTCTCAGCTGCTGTAGCGGCTCGCTCCCCAGGACGACGTACTGCAGTGTGGCCGTCCTCCTCCTCCCCTTCTTCACCAAAAACACCACCCTGTGTCGTCCATCCGCTTTGGCTAGAAGCAGAGGATAAAGAGGAAACAAATTAAAGACTAATGTACATAGTAGTAATAAAGGTTGTGAAGAGACACTTGATGGAGGCGGGAAAGGCAAGTGTAAAAGGGGGGGGGGAATAGTTGCATTCCTAAACACAGGCCCACCGATCCAAAAATTAGTAACCTATCTGGTCACTTGTAATGTATATTTTTACTTACCGGAGATTAGCTCCACACGTTTTTGCAGCAGCCTGGGTGAGCGCCTCTGGGCATCACTCCAGGCCCGCTGCAGATCCACCAAAAGGGGCCGGAGCTGGAATCTCCGTCGCAGCCTCATCCGGACACAACACATGATGGTGTGTTTTTGGTGAAGATGCATATTCATCTTGTCTTAACCCCAGAGGAGGAGGAGCTGTGGAAAGAGCAATGTATGTTTGAGTCAAACTATGTCCAAAAAAGTAAATTCTTCCAAAAACATGCTAGATCGTCTTTTAGATATTGTAGAACAAACAATTCAATTTTGGGTGATACATATACATCGATGTCCAAATCTAGCTCCATGACATAGGTTTACCCACACTGGTGATTATCTCAACATGATGTTGGCATTGTCTCAATTGTCCATTCAATACACACCTCAAAGTATCATAACAACATGTGGAGGCTTATACACATCACCATGGCTAGTGTTTGGGGAGGGGGGGGGGTGTTTTTTTGGAGCACATAGGCAGAAGCCACATTACTAATCTGACAAGCAGTAGACTTTTGTTTGTGGGGGGTGTGGACAGGATCTAAGTACTTTAGTCATGTCTTACTTAACACAATACATACTCATTGACAGGAGGGAGGGACATTTGAAATGTTGAGGGCCAATGATTGGTGAACACACTTTTTTCAAAGATAAATCCTACATCTCAAAGTCTCAGAGACACAGAGATGAGTAAAGCCTTTAGGGGACTTCCCTGGAAGAATGCCCATGTCCAAGATATGGACACGCTTATTTAGGTTAGTAGGGACAGGGCGCCTAGAGATGTTAGATTAGAGGGGAGCTCTGAGATTTCCTCATCCCAACTGTTAGCCCATTTATTTACTTCCCAAAAGCTAAACAAGCAAGAAAGAGCACAATCTCTCTTGTTGCTTTCGAAGATGTTTAATTTTTGAGGTGTTTTATCATGTACATGCTAAAGTGCCTCTTGACACATCTTGGAATCTGTACCAATGTAATTTGTGGGATCACATGTTAGAGCTAACATCGAAGTCTCGACACAAACATACGTTATTGATCAAGCTAATGATGTGTTGACGCCCTTTTCACACTGGGATGACTTGTGTGATTACTTAGGCTGGCCATACACAATACAATTTGAATATAATTGGCCTAACAAATTTGGATCAATTTAATGTGGCAAAATTATCAAAGCTATCAGAGTCTAATCACACATAATCCTTTTTTAAGGTCCACAGCAGAATTTGATGGCATAGTGGTTCACAGCAGTGCCATCTGATTCCAGTTTGATCTGTAAATTCCCAAAGCAATCTGATCTGGGGGTGTATTTAACTTGCAATGGACACCCCCATGGATTCACATATGGCAGTGTGAGATGCGTGTACTAGGAATGCGATGCATTAACACGCTGGCAAATCACAGTGTTATCACATCAGTATCAGTTGCCTTTAGAGGTGATTTGTCCAATGCAATGCTTTGAAGACATGACCAGTCCAGATTTTTGTGATCACTCATTCCATCTCAGGTGAACAAATTAGCTGCTGTCTGCACATCCATCTTATGATGGTGACTCTCAGACAAACCTGTGGACGGTGAGCTTGCAGTGTGAATGTATTTCTCCCCAACAAGATTTTCTAAATGTATTTAGGGAATATAATGTTTATAATCTTGCATATATGAAAAGGGGCAATACATTTGTCTTTATCTAGACAGATTCCAAAGCGTCATGGCAATATGTAACTGATAATTGTGTAACATTTTGTCCAAAAGTAGAAACTAATATATATAAAACAATTATATATATATATATATATATATATATATATATATATATATATAAAATATATATATATATAAAAATATAAACTATATATATATAAAAATATAAAATATAATATATATATATATATATATATATATATATATATATATATATATATATATATATATATATATTGTGACAGGAAGTCAGGTAAATCTGTGGATGTAGTCACAGACAGGAGATACATTTCCACCTGGTTTAGAAAGTTCACCAATTACTATAGGGTGTCGGCTGAAAAGGTAGCCAGGACGGCTTAAGGAAGTTGAAAGGCCTTCAGCTGTTCGGAATGAGGAAGTTAAGGTCTCTATAATTTGTCCAAAGGAAGTCCTATTGATTGCTGCCTCCTGACGCCGTTTGGGGAGAGGAGGACAGTCAGATGTGTGCCTCCCGACGCTGTGTGAGCATTGGGAAGACCTCCTGAAGCGATGTGCGCTGAGGAGGGTATCAAGTGTGAAGACTACTCGAGGTGAGGTCTTGGATCGTTTCTATGTGAAAAGAAACCAATGGACATTTCCTGTGTGAAGGGGAAATTAATTAAGACTGAAGACTACTCAAGGTGAGGTCTTGGACTATTTCTATGTGAAAAGAAATAAATGCACTGTTTGCTATGTGAAGAGACAAACAAAGGAATGTGTTCTATGTGAATAGAAAAGCAAAGGGACATGTTCAATGTGAAGAGGAAAAGGGACATGATCAATGGACATTTGTTGTGTGAAGAAAAAACATGGACTATTGAGTGTCTGCTGTAGGATCAGCAAAGTTTGCCACACAGTAGGTTGGAGACAGACTCCGTAGGTAGGTTCCTGTATGTGAGAAGGTAGCCGCACACAGTGGCAAGGATTTATTTTATTTATGTTTATTTTGAATTATGCTGTTTTTGGAGCTTGCACTTGTGTGAAGAAAATTGCAAGAATAAAACCTTACACTGTTGTTTTCAACCACTTCTCGGCTATCTCCCTGTGTAACGAACCCCCCCCAAGGGGTCATCCACGCCCGCCACCGAGCTAATCTCCCACAATATATATATATATCAAAATATATATTTAAATAGAATATTATAGATATGGGAACAGGTTCACATACAGGAAGTATCTAGAACAGGAAGTTTATATATCACGTCTAATAGGCCGGAAGTGCACGCGCATATCACTAGACAAAAAGTTACTTGGACACCCGCTAGATAAGCGACACCCCCCCCAACGGCTAAATAACATCTCGCACATTCGCGCACACACACACAACCCCCCACCCTCACCTTGCAGATGAACGCCACAACTGCAGCAGTATACAGCGCTGGCGCCATGGTGCTCTGAGGAAGGAAGGGAGGAACTGTACAATTTCCGGTAACGTGTGTACCCACAAATAGTGTCGTTTCCGGTTGCATTTAGCTATGTGAGCAAACGCTGTTTTTAATGTTAGCGAATTTGCGGAAAATAGTCACCATACACAACCATTTAGCATGTCAAACAAACATAGCAAAAATAAATCAAAACATACATTTGTGGACACCAGAAAACTTTTTTATTTATACACATGAACAATGTTTTGAGAAGACATTTGAAACATGCCCGCCCACCACCATCAATGTTTATTATAAACAGGATACACAGCTCAAACATTTAACATGACATATTTTTGGCACAGTCTCCACAGTATCCCACTGAAGCAACAGAATTATAAAATTTTTGCAAAAACAAACTTTGTACAACATTTATACCATATGCATCGACAAAGAGCCAATAATCTTCAGATACATGTGCAGATTGACAAAACAATACACAATTATGTTAACACCAATAAATACTTACAGAGAGTCAAGTGGGCTATGTGTCTTTGGACATAACAGACAACACAGCCAAATCCCACCTCCATAAATAACAAAGGCCCCCAAATGTTAAACATAAAGCATGTCCCACACACAAGATATTGGACCTGTTGTCAGGCCAAATCTTTGCTCCTGTCTGAGTGGTCTTGATATAATCAAGGGAAACACACACCCAGTAATGGTAACTCCCAGGCGAAAAATTAACTGTGTGTGTCCTGTGTGTTTTGGAGCATGCTCAGTTCAACAAAAAAGGGAAATAGAAATAAAGAGAGAGGAGAGAGAGAGACCTACAAAAAAACCACATACATGTATATATGTATGTGTGTATATATGTGATTTGAGAAATTTTTAGTTTCCATTTTACTCAACATTATTTCTAATGATTATATACAGGTATACATAAATATATATCTCTACAATTACATGATATATACATCTCTCTCTCTCTCTCTCTCTCTCTCTCTGGAGAGAGAGAGAGAGAAATATATTTTCGATAAAATATTGTAACACACATTTTGTGTTTACAATCATATCATTTGTGGTAGGGGTGGGTGGGGGGGGTGTTGACTGGCATTTATTAGGGAGTTCAGATAGTTGTTTGAATGAAGATTGAACATATAGGGAGCAAAAATCAGGCTCAGCACTCCTAAGCATCATTAGGCTATGTTCACATCTTGGTGCGGTTGCTATTACAGGCATTATTTCTATGCGTTTTTGCAGGCGTTTGACAGGCATTTTTACTAGGGTTTTTTGTGCAGGCGTTTTTCGATAGAAGAGAAAAAAAACACCCCGAAAACGGCCCACAACGCCGACATGTGAACGTAGGCCGTTTTGGGGCACTTTTGGGGAATTTGTCTGCTCTAGGATCCGCTGTCAAAACGCACAACAAGACTAATCCTATTCATTTGCACCCTGTTCACATCTGAGTATTTTGACGCCGTGAGCAAAACGCCCAACGCTGCAAAAAGTTCTTTTTGGGCAGATTACACGCGTTTCCCATTGATCTCTAATCTATCTAAAAATGGCAGCACAAAAAACGCATGTGAAAGGCCTGTGAAACTCCTGCTCTAAAGACCCTAAAAACGCCTGGGAAAAAAAACCCTTCAAAAGGTCCATAATAACAATGCCAACATGTGAACATAGGCTAATAAGTGTGGAGTTTTAAGGACTGAGAAATAGCACAATGATTAGGGAGTCTGCCTTCCTGCTGTAGGTTTGTGAGTTTGAATCCAGAATGAGCCTTCTGTATGGGCAACCCTTTTTTTCTAACACTCCAAATGCTTGCATCAGTACTTTTGCTGTATGACCAAACTCTTAATATAAAGACATCAACTAAATCCAAAAGATGCCACATAAAGTCAATATCTAGCAATATTGAGAGATTGAGCTTTATTTGTTCATTTGACATACTTTGCTAATTAGCCAAGTATGGGGATATACCTGCAGGAAAATGTGAACGAAAATGCCCAAGCTTGGCCATACCCATATGGAAGAAATATGCATTTCCAATATATTTAGAAAACCACAATTCTGCCAAATATATTTAATATGGGCCGAATTGTAGCATTTCCAAGCAATTTCCTATGTATTTGGTATAGGAAAAAATAGTAACAATATATTTTTTATATTTTTTTCTTCCATGTGGGTACATGTTTTCCGAGTAAATATTTTGTGGGATACCCTAGATAATGTGGAAGTTCGATGTAAGATTGTTCTAGTGAAATCTGATTGAGCAAGAAAGGTGTCTAGAACGTAGTAATGTGATGGTGTTTACTAAGGAATAAACTCTGTGTTTTTTTTGGGTAATCCGCCAGGTCTTTCCATTTTACATGGGCGACAGAGCGGATTTTTCGTTCGTATTCAACAAACTGCATGCTTGCGTTTGGTCCAGTGGAACTTTTGGAGCTTAGTTGGCGTTGCGCATGCGCACATTCGCGCTTTTGCAGCTCGGGACTTGAGGAGCTATTTTTACTTTCTACACTTTTGCAGAAATCTCTCTTTCTAGGTCATTTATTGACACAGATTAAAGGCTATTCTTCTCCAAATGATCTCCCACACCTTCCACAGTGATTTGGGATATTTGGGGGTACAGGGGAAAATTTGGCAAAACATTAGTCTAGCTTTAAGCTGACCTGTTTTTAAGTCGCGCCCTGACATTGTAGCATCTGTCCTCGCTTCGGCAGGACATATACTGACATTGTAGCATCTTAATTAATCTAACACTAGACGTTAATGGCCGCCCGCCGTACTTTGAATACCGATTTCAGACGTTCAGACTCGCCGGTTCGCAGAAATCCCGGCGTTAGACAAATAGCGGTACTATGAATCAGGCCCATAGTGTCATTTAGCAATTTTTAGTGTGAGGAAAGGGATATCTAGTGTAGTTAGGGTGCTATTTTCCACTATAGTTAGCTTTAATTATTCAGTTTCTGTAGGGAAAGTGTTAAGTGTAAGGGGACAGTAGTGTAGTGTAGGGTTAACTGACTGTGACTGCTATTGAAGGGTGACAAAACCCTTCCATATCAGGGAGACCACTATAGAGAAAAGATCGTTTCTCTTGTGTCACTTTCAGAGCACTAATATGGCTCCGCTCCTGTCAGCATTCTTTTTGCTTCAGGCGTTGATAGTGCTTTTTTGAGGACATGTTTGGAGTCAGGCATGACATCTGAACATGTGTATAGTGGTATATATACACACACATGTCTGTATATATACACCTGCACATATATAGGTGTGAAAGGAGCAGAACACTTTACTTTTGCTAATGAAATAATTTTCACTAATATGGCTCCGCTCCTAACACACCTATATATGTGTAAGTGTAAAATACATATAAGTGTGTGTGTATATATATACCCCTATACAGAAGTTTAGATGTTTTGCCTGCCTCCAAAGAACCCAAAAAAATGCCCAAAAAATGCCTGCAAGAACAAACCTGGGCATTTTTTATGATGCTGGCATTTTTTTGGGTTCTTTGGAGGCAGGCAAAACATCTGAACTTCTGTATAGGGGTATATATATACACACACACTTATATATATTTTAAACTTACACATATATATAGGTGTGTTAGGAGCGGAGCCATATTACTGCAAATTATTTCATTAGCAAAAGTATAGTGTTCTGCTACTTTCACACCTATATATGTGTAGGTGTGTATATATACCCCTATACAGAAGTTCAGATGTCATGCCTGCCTCCAAAGAACCCAAAAAAATGCCCAAAAAACGCCTGCAAGAACAAACCTGGGCATTTTTTTGGGGTTCTTTGGAGGCAGGCAAAACATCTGAACTTCTGTAAAGGGGTATATATACACACACACTTATATGTATATATACCCATACACATATATAGGTGTGAAAGGAGCAGAACACTATACTTGAGCTAATTAAATAATTAACACCAATATGGCTCCGCTCCTATCACACCTATATATGTGTAAGTGTAAAATACATATCAGTGTGTGTGTATATATATAACCCTATACAGAAGTTCAGATGTTTTGTCTGCCTCCAAAGAACCCAAAAAAATGCCCAAAAAAATGCCAGCGCCAAAAAAACAAAATGCCCCGGTTTGTTCTTGCATGCGTTTTTTTGGGCACTTCTTTTGGGTTCTTTGGAGGCAGGCAAAACATCTGAACTTCTGTTTAGGGGTATATATATACACACACACACTTATATGTATTTTACACTTACACATATATAGGTGTGTTAGGAGCGGAGCCATATTAGTGCAAATTATTTCATTAGCAAAAGTATAGTGTTCTGCTACTTTCACACCTATATATGTGTATGGGTATATATACATATAAGTATGTGTCTATATATACCCCTACACAGAAGTTCTGATGTTTTGCCTGCCTCCAATAACCCCCAAAAAATGCCCAAAAAAATGCTTGATACTAAACCGGCAAGGTGTGAAAAGAGCGGATGCCATATCCCTGTTCTATAAGTGACAAAATATAAACAATCTTTTTTTATGGTTCTGGACATGCTACAGAGCTGAAAATTCACAGGTACACTTTTTAGACCCCCCAGACACTAAATCTCATTTTTTTTTTTTTTCAATAATTGCCTCGCTATCAAAAATGACAATTTTTAAGAACTTTTTTTGTGTGATTCATAGTCCCTGGGGCATGACCCAGAACCCTAGGCACTTTTTAGGGGCATTTATTGGGTTTTAGGGCTTCAAAATGGTATTTTTTGATTACCGAAGTTCGGGTCCCATTGATTTCAATGGGGTTCTGAAATCCGGGCCGAACTTTCGGTAAGTTCGGATGTTCTGGCCGAACCGAACTTTTGAAAAGTTTGATCATTCCTAGTCCTAACTGAGTACATGTGCAGCAACATGGCAATAGCAGATCAAACAGAGGTTAAGATGGCAGCTTCCTTGGTTGTAAAGGATAGGAGGATTTAGTTTTGCTTTAACCACTTCCCTCATGCTGTTTAACAGAATGATGGCCGCAAAGTGGTTAAACTATCCTGACTGGGCGTCATATGACTTCCAGCTGGATGCACCACAGTGTGATTGTTGATTGTTGATGATGCGTGTCCCTTAGGCACAGCCCATCCCCGATCAGGGTAAACAGCCAATGAAATTGGCTGTTTACCACATTATCAGTTGTGTCTAATCAGAGCCAGCCACAAATGTAAACAGCAAAGCAGTTACCAGCGATCCCAGGTTCTTCTCCTCACACAACGATCGTGTAAGGAGGAGAGCTAGGATCTGTGTTATATTTTTACACCTTACTGTGCACCCCATGCCCCCCTCGCCCCCAGTAAAGATAACCTGTGACCATGGATCTGTCAACACAGCCCATCTGGATCTGTCAACACAGCCCATCTGGATCTGTCAACACAGCCCATCTGGATCTATCACACCACATCTGGATCTGTCTGAATCTGTCACACAGCCCATATGTCATACAGTTCATCTGGATCTGTCACACAGGCCCACCATCAGTACCGCCATCAGTGACCTGTCACATAGGCCCGCCATCAGCATCGCCATCAGTGACCTGTCACACAGGTTTTTAGTATCGCCATCTGTACTGCCATCAGTAACCTGTCACACAGGTCCACCATCAGTGACCTGTCACACAGGCCCGCCATCAACACCGCCATCAGTGACCTGTGACACAGGCCTTCAGTACTGCCATCTATACTGCCATCTATACTGCCATCAGTGACCCATCACACAGTACCACCATCAGTGACCTGTTACACAGGCCCGCCATCAACACCGCCATCAGTGACCTGTGACACAGGCCTTCAGTACTGCCATCTATACTGCCATCAGTGACCTGTCACACAGTACCACCATCAGTGACCTGTTACACAGGCCCACCATCAACACCGCCATCAGTGACCTGTCACGCAGGCCTTTACTTACCGCCACCAGTACCTCCATCAGTGACCTGTCACACAGGCTCACCATCAGTACCCCCATCAGTGAACTGTCCAACAGGCCATCTATACCGCAATCATGCCCAAAATATTTTTTACACCCGAGGAGGCATATGCAATCCTTACTATGTACGATTCTGGTTCAGAATTCGAGCCTGTAGAGAGTAGTGGATTGGAGAATGAATCAAAGAAGGAAACAGTCCCTCCTAAAACAATAAGGAGAACAACAAGATCAGAAGACCTGCCTACCACCAGCAGCACCATATACCTCAATGGCACCAACACAAACAGAGCTAGACCCCAGGAAGAGGTGCTCAGTACCAGCACTGGAATAACAAAGCAAACCCGAAGAAATTACCAAACCAAAACTACCTCCCCTATGCCCTGGCAAAATCTTTATGGTTACCTGCCAGCTCTGGGTCAGCTATAATCCCCCCTCTTTTACTGCACAGCCAGTTGTGCAGCCCAACAATACAATTTTTTTGCTATTAGTTTATGTTTATTTGTTTTTTCCACAAGATTTGCTGCAGTATATGGTAGACCAAACAACTCTCTTTGCAAAGCAATTTATTGCCTCAACCCCAATTTGTCTTATCTGTTTATAACCTAATAACATTTTTAGTTGATATTATTAATAATATGGGAATAATTAAATAAATACACTAAAACCTTCATCCATGTGTAACTACTCCACACAATAAAAACGAACATAATGTACCATTATTTTCTTTAGCTGCTTTGAAAAGTTAATGATAAAAAAGCAAATTATAATTCTGTTGACAGTAAAGCCCGGATTTCTTATTAAAATCTGCATATATAAGTGTCAGGTGGTCTTCAGATCCTCTTTGGTTTTATAATTGGTCCAAACTTCTTACCAAGTATCTGGCTAAGGGCAAGGATAATTATCTCAGATAATGGGCTTGATTTGCTGAAGCTTAAGGAGGTCTTAGAAGGAGCAGTTTTCCTTCTTGCAACTACGGGTCAGTGTTGATGGGGGAACCCCTAAAGTGGAACCATTGTGTTTTCCCATTTGGGGGGGGGGAGAAGTCGCCCCCACCGGGAGAACACAGTGATTATTAACAGCCGCTAGCAATAATCACATGTAAAATCTGACAGGCTGTCTGTAGCCTAGTTGATTGATTGATCAACTTGGGTACATTCAGCCTGTCTGTAGCCTAGTTGATTGATTGATGAACTTGGGTACATTCAGCCTGCCCATATATGGTTCCAATCTTGGACAGTTCCTGCTGAACCGGCCGAGATTTGAACTATCTATGACAGACATTAGGCACAAAAGCCAGAGGATTGATTGCAAGCGTACAAGCAAAGTTTGTATCACGGTATTTACTATGCACCCTACAATTTGTTGGCATGTACCCATTCTTCAGTGTTTACCAACAAGGGTAATTTGGTGTGGAACATATGCAACAGCACCCAAAAGTACACTGGCTAAATGATGGTATCTCTAAAATAAAAATGACAATACCATGTAGCTTAGAAGTGCTCACGGCTGTTGTTGTAGGAGGTTTGCAGAGTGTAATGTTAGCTCACCCCTCCATTTTTCTAACAGCTAAGACAAGCTTTATAAGTTCTGGACACTGAATGGGTGTAAAGAAGAGAAGACAGCAGATAAACAGCTACAATTTATGTAAGAGAATTTGTTTAATCTCTGTGTATCACCAAAAAAACAGTTACTTCACTGGGTATATGTAAATGTTTGCAACCACTTTAACAAAAAGTTTAAAAAATTAACCTGCATGTTGGAAATTATATAGAATGTAGCTGTGTACCATTGACACAATCAGTGAATTAAATTAACAAACGAACACAGAAGTCCTACATGTTTGTTCATCACAAGTGGCAGTAAAAAAATTCAATGCTGTGAACCCCAGGTGCTCCGCCACTTGTCACTTTATGCTCTCACCTGAAGATGTTGACCTATATAGAAAATAGGTCTCACTGCGCCTTCCCCTTTAGGAGTCAGGTACCTCCTGGACACCTCTGGTATAGTCACTGTGCCTCCATTTTATATGGTTCCTCACCATTATTCTAACGACCATGGGTTCATCCTCATCTGGTTCATTTAACTGTCAGCAGGGAAATTCAGATTGAGAGGTGAATGTAAACAAACAGTGGGTATAGTGTAAAAAAAAAAGAAAAACAACCCCCCCCCCCCAAAAAAAAAACAAAAAACAAAAAAAAAAACATATCATGCCCCTTAGGATTGATGTTCATTTCAAGGGGGACTCCATAAAAAGAAAAAAAAAAAGGTCCTGGGGTCTTCCTCAAGATCTATACCAGATCCTTCTTTTTTTAAGAGGGAACTCTATGTAGAAAAAAAAACAGAAAAAAGCGTGAGGTCCCCCCAAAATCTATACCAGACCTTTAACCACTTAAGGACCAGGCCTATTTCAGACACGTGTTCTTTACAAGTTAAAATCAGTATTTTTTGCTAGAAAATAACTTAGATTTTCACAAATGATATCCTTCTCTTTGTAATTTCCCCGCTTATTTCTACTCCCAATAGCTTTAAACTTTTACAAGACTTTGTATCAAGTATCAGGCCTATGTGTCAATATGTCCAAATCCATGGCCCTTAATATAATAATAATCAAAATTACCTTTTTTACCTCAAATTCTTTACCTGTTTCTCTCTCTCACAAACCCCTTAATCAAATCCCATATATCTAAACTACAATCTTCCATTATCCATTTTATATGGGGTAAGAAAAGATATCACCTCTCTAGGCACATTTTATACAGACCTAAATCCCAGGGAGGGTTAGGCCTACCCAATTTATGGTGGTATTATCAAGCAGCGCAGCGCTCTCAGGTGTCTATTATTTATTCCAAGGGCCCTCAACGTGACTGGGTTAGCATGGAAAGACAGGTATTTCCTCATTTCACTTTATCCTGAGGCGTCTCCTTTCTGCTTTAGTGGCTGTTGACACATTGGTTCAATGCTCCACACTTTCTGGCAATGCCTCGGAATCAGGGGATTTTGGAATCAAATTTTTAATATTATACGCAGAATCACTGGAACCTCTTTGAACCAGAATCCTGGGTTAGCTCGCCTCAATTTCCAGATGATCAATTCTCCAAAATGTACTCATGCTTTGATATCATTCATCTTTCTTGGTGCTAAACTTACTATAGTCCGGGGCTTGGAGGAACCCTTCCATCTCCTTCACCATGGCCAAGAAGAAAATATCTTGGATAAAGTCACAAGAAAAGATTGCCAGCATCCTCTAAAACACTGGGAAAAAGTTTGAAAAAACCTGGGAACCCTGGACCTCATATATGAAAGTGACTTTATGGCCCTCCATGTTTTTATTCATCATTTATCGTCCAGCTTTATGTAATTTGACCTTTTGCATAGGTATCTTCACATCATTCTTTTCATCTCTCCCCTTTCTTAACTCTCTCCTTCTTTACTTCTAACTCTTTCATAGCTTTACTTCCCCCACTATTCAAATGAGTTACTTGAACTGTTACTTCTAACCCCCGAGATTCTATGCCGATCATTAACATGTCAGGGCTTTGGAATTCAGTGGACACACTAGTCCACTCGAAGAGCCAAATATTTTGCTTTCATTCCAGTTTTATACGATTGACTCTTGAAGGTCTAGAATCTTACTAGGAAGGTTGTTTTTCCCCTTTGGTTTCCACAAATTTCCATGAATTTACCATGATGCTTTCCTGGTCTGTTGTCATTAATTTCCTAATGCCAAGGTACATGTTCTTTTTTAATTTGTTTGTTTTTCTGAACTAAAATCTTGAAACATTAAAAATTTTGGTGGCAGTATTTCCCCTCACCCTGCAACACGGTGTGCTTGCAGGTGGGGTGTCTAGGTGAGGAGTAAATACTGTTCAAGCCTGGCTATTCCCATTACCGTGGATTCAGTTCAAGCTCAAGAGAGACCTCTGTTGTGTTAATGTAACCACTTGCTTAACCCTTTGTGATATGTTTGGATACATGACAGAATGTAACATGACTTTCATACACTTTTGTACTTTTTCTTTGTTAAAACATCAATAGAATGTAAAAGATAATGTTATGCCAAGTAAATAGATACCCAACATGCCATGCTTTAAAATTGTCCACACTCGTGGAATGGCAACAAACATTGCTACTTAAAAATCTCTATAGGCGACCCTTTAAACATTTCTACAGGTTACCAGCTTAGAGTTAGAGGGGATCTATGGCTAGAATTATTGCTCTCACTCTAATGATCGTGGTGATACCTCACATGTGTGGTTTGAACACAGTTTACATATGTGGGTGGGACTTGCGTATGCGCTCGCTTCTGTGAGCAAGTTCAGAGGGAAAGGCACTTTTTTTGCATTTTTTTTTCTTAATTTTACCTTTAAATGTTTATTTTTACACTATCCCTTTAAAAAAAAAAAAAATGTTTGATCACTTTTATTGTAAACATCCCTTGTAATAGAAACAAGCAGGACAGGCCCTCTTTAATGTGAGATTGGGGGTCAAAAAGACCTCAGAGCTCACATCTACACTTAAAATAAAAAAATAGAAAAAAAGTAATTTTTTTCGGCATGAAAAAAAATGTGCCCTTTCAGGCCCTTGGGAGGCTGCCATATACCAACACCAGTATTTAACGTCAAAGTACCAACGTAAAACTGCGGTTCCGGAAGTGATTAATCCTCATGTAATTTTTGATCAAATGTGATCATGTCCATATATGACCAACGATGTCACCAGAGACTCTGCCCCTTGCTTATATAGGCAGCCATCTGTGATCATGATTGACATGGATCTACATCACTGGACCCACATAAGGCCACAGGCCTGGAAACGTTGCTACAACGATTATGACTTTTTATACATGACTATAATAAACACACGACACTGTTCAGTTTGCAGCAGAACTCCTGAACAGGGGAAATGTTCTAACCCAAACGAGGAACCCCATTGAAGTCTTTGGGAGCCAAACAGGAATAATCAAAAGTGCCAATTTTGAGGGCTTATGTGCAAGTAATTGTCCATAAAAGTGGTATGGGAGTTTGGGTACTGCCCTCGGGGACATGTATTCCCTCCCCATCCAAATCAGGCCCTTCAGGTCTGGTATGGGTTTTAAGGGGAACCCCATTAAAAAAAAAAACACCCTGTGGGATCCCCCCAAAAATCCATACCAGACCCTTATCCGGGCACCCAGCCTGGCAAGCCAAGAAAGGGGACAGGACGAGTGAGTGCCCTCCCTCCTGAACTATGCCAGGTCACATGCCCTCAACATGGGGGTGTGCTATGGGGCAGGGGGCTCATGTAGATGGGGACAAGGGCCTCTTCCCGACAACCCTGGGCTGTGATTGTTGGGGTCTGTGGGTGGGGAGCTTATCGGAATCTGGAAGCCCCCTTAAGTCCAGTGTCACCCGATGTAAATCAATTGTCAACCACCCCACCCGCTGACCCAAATGTTGAATGCTTTCTGCAGTCTGCCTGTTCTGCAGTTTGACAGTTCTTATATAGGGAATTAGCAGGGCCACACCAGTGATGTCACCGGGTGGTCCCACCCCCTCGTCTTGTCACGGATTGGAAAATGCTGGGTCAGTGATGTAATGAGGGGCCACCAGGTGACATCACCGGTGTGGCCCCACCTATCCCTATATAAAAACTGTCGGAACAGGCAACAGGCAGACAACTGGAAGGTGTGTGTAAGTAACCTTAATAGGAAAGGTTACCTATAGCGCTTGCTTAATAATATCTGAAAAAAGTGCGTAAATATTTAGTGTAAATGATACTAATATGCTTCAAAATAAATAAATAATAGTGCTTAAAGTAAAGTGAATAGGTGTTTGGTGCAAATTAATGTAAACAGGTTAAGATCAATTCCTATAACACATATAAACAAAAGATAATATCAATTCAGTAAAATACAAACTGTAAATAAATTATTTCATAAGTGCATAAATTCAAGTTCATATAGAGTGCATGAGATGTATGATAATCTCATAAGTGCTCCACACAGTTCATATACAGAGGTGACTTCTTGTGAAACTGTTCAAAAGAAACATATATCTCTGTGCAGTGCAGGAGAAAAGGTGCAGGTGCTCAGTGCCAGGCTCTCCAATCAGATATTGGTGTCACTCTTGGTTTCCACTGTGGCTAATAGTAAAATGGCTCACTCACCAGAACAATTGGGTCTTATTTGCCATATGGCATTAAGGCCAGATAGGCTTAGTTGGCCCCCAGGGCCAGGACGGGTCCCCTCTGGGTAGATACCTCCACTTACTCCAGTAGCAGCAATCACTCCTCCGCTGCCCTTATCCAGCCGGGTATGTTAAAAGAAGGGAGAGCTCCAGATAGTGCAGTATCGTTTAAAAAGGTTTTATTGCACATACATAAATCCAAGAAAAATTTTGCACGATCAAAGACAAGTAAAAACAAGTAAAACGCAGTGACATATGGAGCTCTCCACTCCACAGCTCCATATGTGATGGCGTTTTTTACTTGTTTTTACTTGAATTTCTGCACTTATGAAATAATTTATTTACAGTGTGCATTTTACTGAATTGATATTATCTTTTGTTTATATGTGTTATAGGAATTGATCTTAACCTATTTACATTGATTTGCACCAAACACCAATGCACTTTACTTTAAGCACTATTATTTATTTATTTTGAAGCATATTAGTATCATTTACACTAAATATTTACGCACTTTATTCAGATATTATTAAGCAAGCGCTATAGGTAACCTTTCCTATTAAGGTTACTTACACACACCTTTAAGTTCCACCCATCTCACTAGCACTTTACTATAGCAGCTGCTTCCCTTTTTTAGTATAATTTAGACCCATTGGTGCGGGGGATATACTACTAGTATATCATATTCTAGACCACTGGAAGCATTTAACGAGAGCTGAGATTTTTTTTTTGGAACGGTGGGTGTGGTGGGCGGCACGATTGACAATGGATTTACATGAGGAGACACTATTTTTTACTTTTTTTTTTAACTTTATTTTTTTTTGTACACTTTTTTTGGTGAATGGGTAGGGGTACGATGTACCAATACCAATTTACATGGTGGGGTAGGATTCACAAAGGCAACTTCTGATTAGCCCTTCACCCGCAGACCCTGACAACCACAGCCTAGGGTTGTTGGGAAGGGCCCCCATCAACATGGGAACAAGGTGCTCTGGGGTTTAGAGCATTTGGCCTGGTATGGTTCAGGAGGGAAAGGGGCTCGCTTAATAGTCAGGAGTCAGCAATTGTAACCGCGAGTCATTTTAAATGTGATTTGGCTCTTTTTTTTTTCATTAGAAATGTCATTTTTGCTGTAGCTTGTTTATTGCATGCTAAAGATACACCACTTTACAGGCAGACTAAGGGCTAAGGGGACACCCCAGGCACTACATTTGAATGTTTTTTTTCTTTTATTATACTGGCACTTTTTTTTGTTCAGCTGTCAGCGGGGAAACCCATTGACAGCTGATGACTCATAGGTTGTTAAGGAAGCTGCGGCCGGCTTCCCAACCCCACTCCTTAACAAACAACTTATACTGCGCTCTGATTGGGCAAAGCTTTGCCCAATCTGGGCACAGCATTGCAGGGTGTTCGTGGGAGCAAACTCCCGGCGAACACCCTACAAATTCAGGTGTTAGCCCATCCCTACAATGCAGAAGTGCATTGTACGGGGTGGGCAACTACATGGCAGATGAGGTTTAATGTTGAAAAATGTAAAGTAATGCACTTGGGGGCCAGAAACCAGAAAGCAAGTTACTCGCTAGGGGGGGAACCTCTGGGTGAGTCTAGGATGGAAAAAGACTTGGGGGTACTGGTAGACAACAGGCTTGGCAGTGGCATGCAATGCCAAGCCGCTGCAAGCAAAGCCAACAGAATATTGGGATGTATAAAAAAGGGGATTCACTCCAGAAATAAAGAGATTATTCTCCCGCTCTACAAGACTCTGGTCCAGCCACATCTGGAGTATGCTGTCCAGTTCTGGGCACCGGTCCTCAGGAAGGATGTGCTGGAATTGGAAAGAGTCCAGAGAAGGGCAACAAAAATAATTAGGGGAATGAAGGACTATGAGGAAAGACTACAAGCACTGAACCTGTTCTCTCTGGAGAAGAGATGCTTGAGAGGGGATATGATATCAATGTACAAATACTGTACTGGCGACCCTAGCATAAGGAACAAACTATTCAGAGAAAGGAGATACAATAAGACACGTGGCCACTCACTAAAACCAGAGGAAAGGCGGTTTAACCTTAAAATGCGTAAGAGGTTCTTCACTGTAAGAGCGGTAAGGATGTGGAATTCTCTTTCACAAGTAGTCGTATCAGCAGGGAGCATTGATAGTTTCAAAAAATGATTAGATGGGCACCTTAGAGACCACAACATACATGGGTATACAATGTACGGTTAAAAGCAAACACACACACACATCATAGGTTGAACTGGATGGACTGATGTCTTTTTTCAACCTCACTAACTATGTAAAATTAGGCTTTAGTGCATTAAAGATAATATTAAACATATTAAAATTATAGTTTAATAACAAAAACAGGTAAAATGGTGCAAACAAAATATTTAACCACTTCCATACCGAGTCATGTAATATGACGTCGGCAAAGTGGTTGTAAGGATCCGGGCCGCCGTCATATGACGTCGCCCGGATCTCACCTCTACTGCGCGCCCCCGGGGGCGCGCAGCGCGGCGATCGGGGGTGAGGCTCGTCCCTCGGACATAGCCCATCCCTGATCAAGGTAAACAGCCAATAGAAATTGGCTGTTTACCATGTGATCGGCTGTGTCAATCACAGTCGATCACATGAGCGGCTCCAGCACGAGCCGCTCGTTCTCTCTGCAATGCGCGCCCCCGGGGGCGCGCAGAGCAGCGATCGGGGACGAGGCTCGTCCCTCGGACAGAGTCGATCCCCGATCTAGGTAAAGAGCCAATGAAATTGGCTCTTTACCACGTGACCGGCTGTGTCCAATCACAGCCGGTCACAAATGTCAACAGAGAACACGGTAACTAGCTGTCACCGTGTTCTCCTCCTCACACACTGATCCTGTGTGAGGAAGAGAGTGTGGTAACAGCTAGTTACCAAGTACAGTGCACCCCACACACACTGATTGCCCCCCCACCCCCAATAAAGAGCACCTGTCACTAGCCCATCAAAGTACCTGAGTACCTGTCATCAGCCCATCAGGTACTCAGATGACAGGCACTCGGGTACTCTGATGGGCTGGTGACAGGTATTCGGGTACTCTGATGACAGGTACTCGGGTACTCTGATGACAGGTACTTGGGTACTCTGATGACAGGTACTCGGGTACTCTGATGATGGGTACTCTGATGATGGGTACTCGGGTACTCTGATGACAGGTACTCGGGTACTCTGATGACAGGTACTCGGGTACTCTGATGACGGGTACGCAGGTACTCTGATGATGGGTACGCAGGTACTCTGATGACGGGTACTCGGGTACTCTGATGACGGGTACTCGGTTACTCTGATGATGGGTACTCGGGTACTCTGATGACAGGTACTCGGGTACTCTGATGACAGGTACTCGGGTACTTTGAGTACCTGTCAACGGAGTACCCGTCATCAGAGTACCTGAGTACCTGTCACCTACCCATCAGAGTACCCGAGTACCTTCCACCTGCTCATCAGAGTACCTGACGCCTGAAGTACCTGAGTACTTGCCGCCTGCTCATCAGTACCCATCACTGCTCATGAGTACTCATCAGTACCTATCACGTATCAGTACTGATCATCAGTACCCATCAGTACAGTATCACCTATCAGTATCAGTACTACTCATCAGTACCTATCACCTGCCTGTCACCTGCCCATCAGAGTACCCGAGTACCTGTCACCTGCCTATCGGAGTACCCGAGTACCTGCCACCTGCTCATCAGTACCAGAGTACCTGTCACCTGCCCAACAAAGTAACCGAGTACCTGTCACCCTTCATACAGCCACCATGTCCAAGTCCAAAAAGGTTTATATACGTCCTCCGTTTAAACCTAAATACCGGTGTTATGGCAGCAGATAGCTGCCATAACCCTGCCATAACCCTGGTATTTTTTTAAACGGTGGACGGTTGGCTTTCCGATAAGGGTGGTCCCAGCGGCGGATTCACCGTGGGATCACCCTTCCGGGATGGCGGAAGAGGCGCCCCCCCTCCCGCCGCATTCCGGTCCTTTTCCCCGCTTACCGGACCCGCCAGCAGCGGGGAAAACGATCCGGTCCCAGATCCTCACAGACAGGATGTCGAGTGAGGGCAAGCTTGCCCTCACTTGACTCTATGGTCTTGGAGGACCGGAGCTACGGAAAATGTTGTTGCCTAGCAACCGGTTTAAAGGTCCTTTTTTTTTTTTCATTTTATATAATAATTTTTTTTTTTTTTCTTTTAGTGTACTTGTGAGATCTGAGGACTTTTTGACCCCAGATCTCACAAAAAAGAGGTCCTGTCGTTCCTATTTCTATTACGAGGAATGTTAACATTCCTTTTAATAGAAATAAAAACGATCATTTTTTTTTTTTTAAACGGTGTAAAAATAAAAAATAATAAATAAAATAAATAGTAAAAAAAAATTAAAGCGCCCTGTCCCCGTGAGCTCGCGCGCAGAAGCGAACGCATAAAGAAACCCCGCCCACATATGTAAACGGTGTTCAAACCACACATGCGAGGTATCGCCGCGATCGTTAGAGCAAGGGGAATAATTTGAGCCCTAGACCTCCTCTGTAACTCAAAGATGGCAACCTGTAGAAATTTTTAAATTGTCGCCTATGGGGATTTTTAAGTACCAAAGTTTGTCGCCATTCCGTGAGCGTGCGCAATTTTGAAACATGACATGTTGGGTATCTATTTACTCGGCGTAACATTATCTTTCACATTATGGAAAAAAATTGGGCTAACTTTACTGGTTTCTTATTTTTTAATTAAAAAAAGTGAATTTTTCCCAAAAAAATTGCGTTTGGAAGACCGCTGCGCAAATACGGTGTGATAAAAAATATTGCAATAATCTCCATTTTATTCTCAAGGGTCTCTGCTAAAAAAAAATATATAATGTTTGGGGGTTCTAAGCAGTTTTCTAGCAAAACAACTGATTTTAGCTTGTAAACACCAAATGTCAAAAATAGGCCTAGGCAAGTGGCTAGGATGCACGATGATGCTCCTTGGATGTTAGGCCCCTCTATATGGCTAGGCTGTGAAAAAGTCTCACACATGTAGTATTGCCATACTCAGGAGGAGTGGCAGAATGTATTTTCGGGTGTAATTTTTGCTATTTACATGCTATGTGTTAGAAATATCCTATAAATTGACAACTTTGTGTAAAAAAAAAAAGGTTTTCATTTGTTTCCCACATTTTCCAAAAACTTGTGGAAAAAAATTACACGTTCAAACGACCCATAATGCCTCATAGAATATACGTTGGAGTGTTTGCTTTCCAAAATGGGGTCATTTTGTGGACTTTTCCATTGTATTGGTGCTCTAGGGCCTTGAAAAGTGTGATAGGTAGTAAGAAAGTTTTATGTGTATTTATGCTCCTAGAACGCCTGAAGGTGCTTCTTGGACGTGGAGTCTCTTTTTGTGGCCAGGCTGTGTAAAAGTCTCACACATGTGGTATCACCATACTCGGAAGGAGTAGCAGAATGTATTTTTGGGTGTAATTTTTGCTGTTTACATGCTATGTGTTAGAAATAGCTTATAAATTGACAACTTTGTGGGAAAAAAAAGAAAAAAAAATGTTTTTCTTCATTTTCCTAAGAATTGTGGGAAAAAAATTACAACTTCAAAAAACCCACCATGCCTCTTACTAAATACCTTGGACTGTCTACTTTACAAAAAGGGGTCATTTGGGCAGTATTTGTACTGTCCTGACATTTCAGGGCCTCAAGAAAGGAGATAGGCAGTCAGTACATCTGGTGTGATCAATTTTCAGTAATTGGTACCATAGCTTCTAGACTCAATAACTTTCACACAGACTAAATAATATACACTAATTTGGGTTAATTTTACCAGAGACATGTAGCAGTATACATTTTGGCCCAAATGTATATAGAAAAATTAATTTTTTGCAAAATTTTATAATTGAAACTAAAAAAAAGTGTTTTTTTTTTCAAAATTTTTGCTCTTTTTTTGCATATATCACGAAAAAAAAAAAACCCCAGTTGTGATCAAATACCACCAAAAGAAAGCTCTATTTGTGTGAAAAAAATGATAAAAATTTTGTTTGGTTACAGTGTAGCATGACTGAGCAATTGTCATTCAAATTGTGAGAGTGCTGAAAGCTGAAAATTGGTCTGGGCAGGAAGGGTGTCTAACTGCTCTGTATGGAAGCGGTTAAAGAAAAAGGAAATTGCAAAGGAAAACTAACAATACTGTAACAGTAAAACAAAAAGAGTTTAAAAGAGAAGTGTGGGAATCAAACAAAACACACATACTCACTTACAGTAGATGGCTGCAGCATAGATCCGAGCTCCAGCTGTCTCTCGCCAGCTCCACACTGAGAACTGAGTGATCAAAGACCAGCGATTGCTCAGTTCTTGGGTCCACTCTGAGCACAAAGTAGTGACTGCCTATGCTCTGCCTCTCGAGAGCTCACTGGAGTGCCAGACTGTGCAGGGGGTGGGAGCTACTGGCTCAGGCTCTCAGCAGCTTTAACCCACTGTCAGCTGAATCTAGGTCAAAGGCATGCAGAACTAAGTGCATTCCTGTGACCCATAGGGGAGTTAAAGAGGTTGAAAAGGCGCATAACACAATTACTTGTATCATCTCTGTTTTTTGCAGGATTTAAAGTGCAGTGTGTGTGTTTCTTTGAAATTATAATCTTAATACCCCTTTTCACAGCTTCTCTGTGCAGTCACATGATCTCTCTCTGCTTTGCTTCCTCTTTCTAAGAACTGCAGTGGGAGGGGCTGAGATTCCCCAGTGATGTTAGCCAGCCAGCAGAGGCAGATCATTTAACCACACAGAGGAGTTGTGCAAAAAAAGTATTTAGAATTATTATTTAAAAAAAACTGACATACTGCAGTGAATATCTTGCTAAAACAGAGAAGATACAAGGCATTGTGTGATGTAATGCATTGGAATAGAGGCAGGGGGAGAGGGGAAGGGCTATGAGGGGATTGGCTCTGCAGACAAACTGGAGCTGGCAGGCAAGGAGAGAGGGGGAAAGTGGGCAGGAAGAGACACTCAAAACACTACAGATGATGGAGTCACGTGGGCTGACCACCATGGTCAGGCATCAACAGCCATGATTACTGTAGTGAGCACACAGAGGGGGACACAGGAACTTGCAGGATCAACCAGGTATTTTAGATAAAACAAAGGGACAAATGACAAAGCAACAACACTATGCTACTGATCATGCTTTAAAGAAACGGCAGCATTTTTTTTTTTTTTTAGGGTAACAACCACTTTAAGGCCATATTTCTCCTTTGAGAGTGAAAATACTTTAAGTCCAGTCAATGCATATCAGATGGGTCAGTTTGGATCTTAGAAAATAAATCTTGGCTGATGTTCATTGTTGGATGGCAAAGAAGAGCTCCAGAATGCTGACCCAGTCTGTCTTTTCTGGTCCCTGAGGAGAGTGTTGACCGAAATGATCTGACCATCTAAGAGGTCTGAGGAGTGGCCAATGGGATGCCACTCAATCTCATAAATGTTAATATGTATTAATATCTTGGAATATCTACAGGTTACATTCTGGTAACTTGTATATTATGTCCCACCATGGGGTTACATTTCAAATTTTCACCCGGGAGATGTAAAGCACCTAACTCGCCTCATAAAATAGTATAATAGTGTTTGGGCTTAAAATGCTGCTGATTTATTAATACAGGTACATTTTTATAACTAGACAGGAAAGTGTATTCACCTGCCCACCAGCTACATTATATATGACAGATATAAGCCTGATATTGTTAGCTAAGACAGATATCTGTGTAAGAGTTATAATTACTTAAGCCTGGAAACTTTAGAGTTTTATGATTGCTGTAAGCATCAGACTGGGATGGTGGATGTGTATATGGGGTTTATTATGGGTTAAATCAAATCATTTTCTGTTTGCCAAGCTTTGTTTTGATGGTGGTAATTTGGTTAAGAGTTTCTTCTGTGTCCTATCAATGTACTAATAGGAATGTTTTTCAATGTAAGTAAAAGTTTGCTTAATTGTAGAAGATGCGCTTCTGGCATTCTAGCCAGGGACAGAAAGGGGGACACTGATACTATGTGTTTTTTTATTCTGAAGAATGTCATGGCTGTGTAAGGTGAAAAATGTGAATGCAGCGCTGCTTAATAATATAAATAAATAAATACATACAAGTGATAAAATCATACAAGTGGTAAAATCTACTACCGATCATATACTCATATTATTAAGAAATTGAATAAAATTAAATATAATTAAATCAATGTGTTAAATAAAGTCCATAGGTTAATCCTTCCGTAGTGGTGTGTCCTTCCCCAATATATATAAAGTGCTTTAGTGCTCGATCTGTGCTTTGCATGGGGTTTCCCCCTTCAGGTGTCTACTTACCACTAAGTAGATATAAGCAGGCATGAACAATTAGACTTTATATTCAGCGTCTCCACTTTAGCAGGAAAGGACTGTTGCTGGAAGATCAAGATAAATTCCCCATTTCCTCAGAAAAAAGAAACTGTTCATAGTGAAGTTTGTTTAAACATCACATTTATTGGGTGTACAAGGGGGATTTATACTCACAAACATCACAAAATGACATGCAAAGAATATAGCAGGACGGCTCAGTGGTGTGCTGCTCCCGCAGCATACAATCCTCCGGCCGGAGATCACGTGGTACTCGCTCTACCTATCGCTAGACGCGTTTCGCTGTGACACACAGCTTCATCTGTAGCTGACATGAGAGGCGTACCACTCAGTTTAAGTATGCTGCATTGCCACTCCTTCTTCCTTTCAAGTCCGTAGACCGATACTTTGTATTGCATGTGTTACTAATTGATTAGAATCCTCGGAGTGGATGCTTTCTTATGTGAATGCTCATAGGGATAATTTAAAACCGTGTTTAACTTTATTAAATGTAAATGATTTGATTAAAAACAATGGCTCGCTAGCTATCTGTTAATTAAATATATAAGTAACTCCTTGTTGTCCTCTTATAATAAAACCTACGTTTTATGACCAAATCGGTTGGTTCTGGCCCATACATCTTGCGATTGGTTATGAGCGATTCCAAGTATATAATTGGTTAAAATATCTATAATGCTTAATTAAACATAAATATACTGTTTACAAGGCTAGGATAATTAATATCATACAGGAATATATTAAAATACATTATAACAAACAATTATGACATTATTAAAAATTCTAAAATATTAAATATATTGAAATTATTAAAATATAATTAAAATATAATTAAAAATCATTAATAAAACAGTTAATATCTAGTTCAACATTCAAACCTTTAGGCGTCATACTGTCTAATTTATGGATCCACCATGTTTCATTTTGTGAGATGGCTCTTTTCATGTTCGTGCCTCTCCAGTGTTTTTCTACCGTGTCTATTGCACAAAATTTCAATTTGCTCGGGTCTTTATTATGTGCATTTCTGAAGTGGTTAGACAGACTATGCTTTTTGAAGCCTTTTTTGATATTGGCAATGTCTTCTCTAAGTCTGATCCTAAGTTCCCTGGTGGTCCGTCCTATATACTGGAGTCCACATTCACACTCTAATAAATAGGTGACATGTGTGGTCCTGCAGGTTATAAACTTTTCTATTTTATATTGTCGTTTGGTAAAATTTGATTTAAAGTGCGTTTCTTTTTTGGATTTGTTATTTTTTCTACATGTGCGGCATATAACACAATTTCCGCACCTGTAGAATCCTTTTTGGTCTAGGAACGTCACCGTTTTTTTCGGGGGGTCAGGTATATTTTTAGCAATTTTATCTTTAAGAATGGGTGGTCTTCTATAGATGAATCGTGGTTTTGTTGGTAAAATATTCTTAAAAATAGGATCTCTCATTAAAATGGGCCAATGAGTTTTAAAAATGTTTTCTAATTGCTTGTACTGCTGGTTAAAATCTGTGCAAAAGGCGATTTGGTGGGTTTCCTTTACTTTATTTCTAGGTTTCAGTAGTTCTTTTCTGTCCATATTTAACACTTTTTGTTGGATCTGGTTAAGATTTGTGGTTTTATATCCTTTATTTTTGAATCTTTGCAGCAACATATTAGATTGCTGCAAATAATCGTTTTCAGATTGGCAGTTTCTCCTAAGTCTCAACAATTGTCCTTTTCCAAGATCCAACAAAAAGTGTTAAATACGGACAGAAAAGAACTACTGAAACCTAGAAATAAAGTAAAGGAAACCCACCAAATCGCCTTTTGCACAGATTTTAACCAGCAGTACAAGCAATTAGAAAACATTTTTAAAACTCATTGGCCCATTTTAATGAGAGATCCTATTTTTAAGAATATTTTACCAACAAAACCACGATTCATCTATAGAAGACCACCCATTCTTAAAGATAAAATTGCTAAAAATATACCTGACCCCCCGAAAAAAACGGTGACGTTCCTAGACCAAAAAGGATTCTACAGGTGCGGAAATTGTGTTATATGCCGCACATGTAGAAAAAATAACAAATCCAAAAAAGAAACGCACTTTAAATCAAATGTTACCAAACGACAATATAAAATAGAAAAGTTTATAACCTGCAGGACCACACATGTCACCTATTTATTAGAGTGTGAATGTGGACTCCAGTATATAGGACGGACCACCAGGGAACTTAGGATCAGACTTAGAGAACACATTGCCAATATCAAAAAAAGGCTTCAAAAAGCATAGTCTGTCTAACCACTTCAGAAATGCACATAATAAAGACCCGAGCAAATTGAAATTTTGTGCAATAGACACGGTAGAAAAACACTGGAGAGGCACGAACATGAGAAGAGTCATCTCACAAAATGAAACATGGTGGATCCATAAATTAGACAGTATGACGCCTAAAGGTTTGAATGTTGAACTAGATATTAACTGTTTTATTAATGATTTTTAATTATATTTTAATTATATTTTAATAATTTCAATATATTTAATATTTTAGAATTTTTAATAATGTCATAATTGTTTGTTATAATGTATTTTAATATATTCCTGTATGATATTAATTATCCTAGCCTTGTAAACAGTATATTTATGTTTAATTAAGCATTATAGATATTTTAACCAATTATATACTTGGAATCGCTCATAACCAATCGCAAGATGTATGGGCCAGAACCAACCGATTTGGTCATAAAACGTAGGTTTTATTATAAGAGGACAACAAGGAGTTACTTATATATTTAATTAACAGATAGCTAGCGAGCCATTGTTTTTAATCAAATCATTTACATTTAATAAAGTTAAACACGGTTTTAAATTATCCCTATGAGCATTCACATAAGAAAGCATCCACTCCGAGGATTCTAACCAATTAGTAACACATGCAATACAATGTATCGGTCTACGGACTTGAAAGGAAGAAGGAGTGGCAATGCAGCATACTTAAACTGAGTGGTACGCCTCTCATGTCAGCTACAGATGAAGCTGTGTGTCACAGCGAAACGCGTCTAGCGATAGGTAGAGCGAGTACCACGTGATCTCCGGCCGGAGGATTGTATGCTGCGGGAGCAGCACACCACTGAGCCGTCCTGCTATATTCTTTGCATGTCATTTTGTGATGTTTGTGAGTATAAATCCCACTTGTACACCCAATAAATGTGATGTTTAAACGAACTTCACTATGAACAGTTTCTTTTTTCTGAGGAAATGGGGAATTTATCTTGATCTTCCAGCAACAGTCCTTTCCTGCTAAAGTGGA
The DNA here is from genome assembly GCF_965119305.1 of Pelophylax lessonae. Taxonomy (NCBI): domain Eukaryota; kingdom Metazoa; phylum Chordata; class Amphibia; order Anura; family Ranidae; genus Pelophylax; species Pelophylax lessonae. The sequence goes on along the minus strand of NC_138769.1, from coordinate 83,113,197 downwards.
GACGCTGAATATAAAGTCTAATTGTTCATGCCTGCTTATATCTACTTAGTGGTAAGTAGACACCTGAAGGGGGAAACCCCATGCAAAGCACAGATCGAGCACTAAAGCACTTTATATATATTGGGGAAGGACACACCACTACGGAAGGATTAACCTATGGACTTTATTTAACACATTGATTTAATTATATTTAATTTTATTCAATTTCTTAATAATATGAGTATATGATCGGTAGTAGATTTTACCACTTGTATGATTTTATCACTTGTATGTATTTATTTATTTATATTATTAAGCAGCGCTGCATTCACATTTTTCACATTCTAAAGAGCACTTGCACTTTTTTGCAGCTAGCAGCTTGATCAAAATATTTATTTTTAGCACCAATCACTTTATTCAAAATCCATAAGCGCAGGGTCCCACAGTTCACATGGCTGTGTAAGGACCTGGGAAAAAGGCTAAGACCAGAGTGGAGCTTTGGCTGGGGGGTTGAAGCGTTAAGTGTAGTAAGGCAGGCCTGGTCAGCAAAAAATCTTGACAGCAAGGTACAAAGTCAGAATCCAGAAGTGGGGTTGGAGGGAGACAGGGTCATACAACGACTGGCAGAGTAAAGTAGAATCCTCAGGCAAAGAGAGTAATCCAAAAACAGGCAAAGGTCAAATTCCAGAAGTTCAGTAACTCAGCAGTATATTACATGCGCAGAGAAACAGATCCAACAAACAGATCCAGTACACAGGAAGTCCTGCAATTTAAGTTAAGTTATTTATGGATTGACGGCGTGTGGAGCTAGAGAGTCCCGGGAGCATATGTACTAATCAGAGTTTAATCTGCAGAGAGTCAGATTTCCCAGTAGCAGAGTAAACAGACCACAGCACAAAGCTGGAAGAACCCAGGTTCAAACCCAGCACATTACAGGCTGACTCATGAATCTCAGTTTGACTGGTTGCATTAGAGGGAAGAGGAGAGATCTGGGGCCTAATAGAAATCAGATCTTTCCATAAGGAGGACCTGTCACGGCCCATGTTATCACAGAGGGTGTTTTTTGTCCCTTGAGATAGCAAAAAAAAGGGTACAGTGGCAAAAAATAAATTTAAATAAAAAAATGGAATGCCTTTTGTCCCCCTCCCCTGCATAAATATGATTATGCATGTAAATCCCAAACCTATATTTAAACAGCGAACTCACCATATATGTGCGGCGTCAGTGTTATAGTCAGAATGAGAGAAATAATCCCAGCACCAGACCTCCTGTTTAACTTTAGGCTTTTAAAGCGTAGCCTATGGATAATTTATTGTACTGTAGTTTGTCGCCATTCCACGGGCATGTGCAATTTTAAAGCATTACATGGTAGGTATCTATTTTTTATATTTTGCATAAAATAAGTATGATACACTTTGTTTACATGCAAATGGCGACTGCCTATGTTCTTTCTTTATTTTGACATTTATTACATGTGCAATGTATTTTCATCATTCTGTTACGTAAAAAAAAATAGTATTATATTGTGTTTGTGTGCACTAAAATGCAATAACATGCATTTTTTCCTTTTTTGATAACCTGCTGCACAAATAGCATGTGACATTAAAAAAATGCAACTACAAATCATTTTAATCCTTAGGATTTCCTAATCATGAAAATATAATATACCTGTGCAAATACTTACAAAGCAACAATGCCAGTGTCAGCAATCCCAGCAACATCCACTTTACCAGCAATAAACTGTATGCAGCAAAATCTCATATAAAGGGATACTGACCAAAGTTTACTTTTGTTGGTCACACATACTGTATATATAAGCCATAAAGCCCAATTAGGAATAGTTCTGCAAGAGAAAAAAAAAAAAAGTTTCTCTGGCATTTGTATGTATTAGATCTTGTTTTTATTGGTATTTGTAAAGATATTTGATTTAAATTACTATTTAAAGACCTCTCAAGTCTGGATTATTATAAATACAGTTTACATAAATTAGGATTTTTTTGGCATACAATATAAGAAACTCCACTAATAAAAAAAACATTCTGTGCTACAGATGGAAGTCACTTTTACAATTGATATAATAAATGAATCTTCATTAATTTGGCATTATTTATATTACAGAGCAAGACAAAAATCCCACTGAATTCATAAAATGCATGCTAATATTACAATTGTGACAGATAAAAAAAATAATTTCTGCACTAACTACATAACATATTTGGTGTGTATTCTTTGCTGCATAAATACAATTTGGCTTGTACTTTGTTTCTCTTTGAACAAGTAATTTCTACCATCTGTTCTGAAACAGCTGTCAACACTTCCATCCAATTTTTAATCAACTGATTTCTACAAGTTTGTGTACAGTAAGCGCAGCTATAAACCTGCATATTTCTGAACATTACAGAATAGTAGTGTGATACATATTTTTTTTTTCATTGTAAATTTAAACATTCATTCGATTTGCAGAAACATGTTTTAATAAGCGCACTCACTTGGAGGTAAAACCAGATCTGGCACTCACAATACCAATATTGTCTAAAATCATTGATCCAAGGATGCAAATACAATTTTAAATTAATGTCTGTTTTTCATATAAGCCACACACTTAGCCAAGGTAGGGAGATGGACAAAGCAATGCAATCAATTCCAGAAATGCCATTGGCTTTATTAATACCTTTTGGCTAATAAAGGTACTGTTAATAACAGATACATTTCTGTTCCCATGTTTGGTGAATTCAAAGTGACATCATTTGGAACTGTGTATAGTGCTAATGACAATGGTATTCCACAATAAGAGGATCTCCCACTTTTTTATACTTTGAAATGTGATTTTTTTTTTTTTTATTGTATCTAATTTTGGAAAGGTATGAAACTTTTTAACTAAGTCTGGTCTTCTTTAGGAAATAAAAATCCTAGTTTGTAAAATGTGTATACCTTGAAATAACTATAGTGGCAGCTGTGAGACTTGTCTTTGTTTATAGAGAGAGCCGATTATCACAATGCCAGCACTAAGGTGGTGATCACATGTTTTTTTTTTTTCATAAAACAATTAATGGGATGTTTTGAAGCAAATTTGGCCTCAGCTGTTCACATAAATTAATTTGAAGCTTTAATAGTGACCTACATAAATGTACCAACATTTAATGAGATTATGCAGACTTATGGCGCTTTTCCACTGCATGGAACGTAACGGTTCGGCACGCTTTTGTGCTTTTCCACTGCTGGTACCGCATGGTATAGGGTCGGAACGGCTCGGTACGGTACGGTATAGGTTTGCTTTTCCACTGCATGGAACCGAACGGTAAGGCTCTGAAAAAACAGTACCTACTCGATTGTGGTTCCAACAGGTACCAAACTGGTACCATATCCCACAATCCTTTGCATGCAGTCACTACTAGCCACTGATTGGTCAGAGAATCCCACCCACCCCGTTGTTATCCCACCCACTTAACTTTAGTACTACTTTAGTGGAAAAGCAAACCTATACCGTACCGAACCGTTCCAACACCGTACCATGCGGTAACAGCAGTGGAAAAGCAAACCGGGCCAAGCAGGGCCGAGTAGAGCCGAGCCGGTACGAGCCGGTACTTGCAGTGGAAAAGTGCCATTAGTGAAAACATGTTTGTTTACTTTATAGACGATAACTCCAGGTCTTGCTGAACCTACATTATAAAAATCCACCAGAATATATCAATGAGTGGTGTAGTCTGTTATTACACTGCATGACCAATTTATCAATTGTAGCAATATTCCCAGGCCTTGAGCCTGATGGGGGTCTGGCATTGTTACCGGTGACACTTCAAACACTTTTAAATTGAAAAATTTTAAAGTGTGAGAATTGAGACATTGACCACTCTGGCATCTTTGGTTGGTTTTGTTTACTGTATTTTGGGGATGGGAGAAGGAAATGAGTGGGATACCATTGGCGCTGTCTTGACACTAGCTGAATGCCGAGCAGCGCTCCTGACGTTTGAAAATACTGCTTTGCTTAACTTGTTCACTCAGAAGATCCAGGACTTTAGAACTCTTGACTCATGACACTCGATTTAGCTCAAAAGTCACTGAACAGCTCCCTCCAACCCTTCACTGGCTGAGGTAGCTCCTTGTCACTGCTTGTGCTGCTGCAACTCTTAACTCTGTACACTGCACACTATACCCTTTAGCTCTTCAGGGCCCAACCGCTGGCGTCCCCCTCTAATACTTCAGGGTCCTCTGACTAGGTACAACCTCTAACACTTCAGGGTCCTCTGACTAGGCATCCCCTTTACAGCTAGCTGACTCCTGGATCCCTGGAGTCTTCTCTGGAGTGGTCTCCTCTACACTTGGCAGACCCCTAGGGGCAGTTCTCAGTACTCACGACCTTAGCAGGCTTTCCTGGAACTGAACCCCTCTTCCTCCACTGATCCTTGGCATACTGGATCCCCTCTGCAGCTCAACTCAGCATTCTCTGGATTCCCATGCAGCCACCCAGAACACCCGATCCTTCTGACAGGAGGAGAGACAGCCGTACTCTTCCTCCTGGGACTCTGCTTCCCGCCAAAGACGCTACATCATGCGTTCCCCTCAAACATATACCCACTCCCAGAATCCTCTGTGGCAGAATCTGCCCTCTAGGGTAGATACAGGCCTGAATGTGTCTCTGATTGTCTTTCCTCCACTGCCCAATGAGAATCCTCTCATGGAGCCAGTGGGTAGACTTCCCTCTCAGCAGACACACCTGGGAGACATGACAGCCCAGCTAAAATCATGGCCCTTCTGTTAGGCAGCCAAGGCCCACTATACTTTTACCTAGCACTTACCCTGTAGGGTGCTACACAATCTTTGCCAGATGACATTTCTTTCTGTTAGGACATACAGAATGGTTAATGACAATGTTTTTAAAGATAGTTCTTAAATAGGTAATACATTATTAATTTATGTGTTAAGGAATTCTGTAAAAGTGCCACACACATAATTTCACCAGTGTGTATGGTATAACATGACTTTCCATCTCAGACAAAACAGGTCACACACAATTGATGTCTTTATAATCTAATCTGAATTTATTAAACAGACAGCACACACTGCAGCCTTCCACCTGAAACCACCCCTCAAAAGTGTTTCACCTATAAGGGCTTAATTGTAAACATAAGGGTGGTCAAAGATAAAAGAGCTTAAATATATCTGGAGTGACTGACTAGACACATTAATCAATCAACTCCTATTTACCCTTAAAAACCCTTACATACATTTAATGAGGCCACCCCTATCTCTATCATTACGCACTGCTATGGGTAAAATGAGTTAGAACGGTGGCTTCCTGTGGAAAGCTGCAGAGTGGGCTAACTGTTTAATAAAAACACTAAGATGTCATAGGAGTTTGGGCTGTTTTGTCGAGTTGAATAGTGGTGTGGAACATGATTAGGCTCTCTGACTGTTTCATGGGACTAATGAGGGTACAGGCATCTTGGGAGCACTAAAATGTGCATAGATTAGATAGTTACATAGTTAGTCTGGCTAGAAAAAGACACAAGTCCATCAATCAATACTTAACCAATAGAAAAAATATAGAGGGAAAAAAAAGAAATATACAGTATCTCACAAAAGTGAGTACCCCTCTCACGTTTTTGTAAATATTTTATTATATCTTTTCATGTGACAACACTGAAGAAATTACACTTTCCTACAATGTAAAGTAGTAAGTGTACAGCTTTTATAACAGTGTATATTTGCTGTCCCCTCACAATAACTCAACACACAGCAATTCATGTCAAAACCTCTGGCAACAAAAGTGACTAAACCCCTAAGTGGAAATGTTCAAATTGGGCCCAAAGTGTCAATATTTTGTGTGGCCACCATTATTTTCCAGCACTGCCTTAACCCTCTTGGGCATGGAGTTTACCAGAGCTTCCTAGGTTGCCACTGGAGTCCTCTTCCACTCCTCCATGATGACATCACGGAGCTGGTGGATGTTAGAGATCTTGCGCTCACCCACCTTCCATTTGCGTTTGCCCCACAGATGCTCAATAGGGTTTAGGTCTGAAGACATGCTTGGCCAGTCCATCCTCTTTACCCTCAGCTTCTTTAGCAAGGCAGTGGTCATCTTGGAGGTGTGTTTGGGGTTGTTATTGTGTTGGAATACTGCCCTGCGGCCCAGTCTCTGAAGGGAGGGGATCATGTTCTGCTTCAGTATGTTGGCATTCATGGTTCCCCCAATAAACTGTAGCTCCCCAGTGCCGGTTCCAGTAATCCATGCCCTTAGTCTCCTTGTCTTCGGCAAACTGTTTGTTGGCTTTCTTGTGCATCATCTTTAGAAGAGGATTCCTTCTGTGATGACAGTCATGCAGACCAATTTTATGCAGTATGCGGCGTATGGTCTGAGCACTGACAGGCTGACGCACCGCCCCTTAAACCTCTGCAGCAATGCTGGTAGCACTCATACGTCTATTTCCCAAAGACAACCTCTGGATATGACGCTGAGCATGTGCACTCATCTTCTTTAGTTGACCATGGCGAGGCCTGTTCTGAGTGGAACCTGTCCTGTTAAACCGCTGTATGGTCTTGGCCCCCATGCTGCAGCTCAGTTTCAGGGTCTTGGCTATCTTGGTATAGCCTAGGCCAACTTTATGTAGAGCAAGAATTATTTTTCTCAGATCCTCAGAGAGTACTTTGCCATGAGGTGCCATGTTGAACTTCCAGTGACCAGTATAAGAGAGTGAGAGCAACAACACCAAATTTAACACATCTTCTTCCCATTCGCACCCAAGACCTTGTAACACTAATGAGTCAAATTACACTGGGGAGGGAAAATAGCTAATTGTGCCTAATTTGGACTTTTTCCTATAGGGATGTACTCACTTTTGTTGCAAGCAGTTTACACATTAATGGCTGTGTGTTGATTTGTTTTGAGGGGACAGTAAATTTACATGGTTATACAAGCTGTACACTCACTACTTTACATTGTAGCAAATTGTAATTTCTTCAGTGTTGTCACATGAAAAGATAGAATAAAATATTTCCAAAAATGTGAGGGGTGTACTCACTTTTGTGAGATAGTGTATGTGTATGTATGTATATATATATATATATATATATATATATATATATATATATATATATATATATTGTTTATGTGTGTGTGTATATATATATATAATATATATATATATACACAGTGCCTTGCGAAAATATTCACCCCCTTGAACTTTGCAACCTTTTGCAGGCTTCAAACATAAAGATATATAACTGTAATTTTTTGTGAAGAATCAACAAGTGGGACACAATCATGAAGTGGAACGAAATTTATTGGATATTTCAAACTTTTTTAACAAATAAAAAACTGAAAAATTGGGCGTACAAAATTATTCAGTCCCCTTAAGTTAATACTTAGTAGCGCCACCTTTTGCTGCGATTACAGCTGTAAGTCGCTTGGGGTATGTCTCTATCAGTTTTGCACATCGAGAGACTGAAATTTTTGCCCATTCCTCCTTGCAAAACAGCTCGAGCTCAGTGAAGTTGGATGGAGAGCGTTTGTGAACAGCAGTTTTCAGTTCTTTCCACAGATTCAGGTCTGGACTTTGACTTGGCCATTCTAACACCTGGATATGTTTATTTGTGAACCATTCCATTGTAGATTTCGCTTTGTTTTGGATCATTTCCTTTGTTGAAAGACAAATCTCCATCCCAGTCTCAGGTCTTTTGCAGACTCCATCAGGTTTTCTTCCAGAATGGTCCTGTATTTGGCTCCATCCATCTTCCCATTAATTTTATCCATCTTCCCTGTCCCTGCTGAAGAAAAGCAGGCCCAAACCATGATGCTGCCACCACCATGTTTGACAGTGGGGATGGTGTGTTCAGGGTGATGAGCTGTGTTGCTTTTACGGCAAACATAAAGTTTTGCATTGTTGCCAAAAAGTTAGATTTTGGTTTCATCTGACCAGAGCACCTTCTTCCACATGTTTGGTGTGTCTCCCAGGTGGCTTGTGGCAAACTTTAATGGATATCTTTAAGAAATGGCTTTCTTCTTGCCACTCTTCCATAAAGGCCAGATTTGTGCAGCAGTATACGACTGATTGTTGTCCTATGGACAGAGTCTCCCACCTCAGCTGTAGATTTCTGCAGTTCATCCAGAGTGATCATGGGCCTCTTGGCTGCATCTCTGATCAGTCTTCTCCTTGTATGAGCTGAAAGTTTAGAGGGACGGACAGGTCTTCGTAGATTTGCAGTGGTCTGATACTCCTTCCATTTCAATATTATCGCTTGCACCGTACTCCTTGGGATGTTTAAAGCTTGGGAAATCTTTTTGTATCCAAATCCGGCTTTAAACTTCTCCACAACAGTATCTCGGACATGCCTGGTGTGTTCCTTGTTCTTTTTTTTTTTAATAATTTTTATTAAATTTAAGCACATAACAAACACAAACAACAAGTATCTTCTTGATACTGCATGGTACATGGTTTACACATCAAACACATATGTAATGGTTACATCAAACTTGGTGAGATTATTACATAAGCAACAACAACATGAAGCAAAGCAAGAAGTAGTAATGTTGAGTCGAGTTAAGTGGTAGACCAAAAGTCCCACAACTTATTGAATTCCCTAAGGCGCGCATTGTTAGTCGCCAAAGATTTTTCAAACTGATAGTTCATAAGCAATAGTGCAATTACATCTGATAGATTGGGTGCGTCTGCGGTTCTCCATTTCCTCAGAATCAGAGTTCTGGTTGCCAGCAGGACATGTGATATCCAAGGTCTATATTGTGAGGGGAGTCATTCCATACCCAAGTATAGAACCGCTAAAGCTGGGTTGGGTTTAAGGATACACCCGGTGTGTTTAGCAATGAAATTAAACACCTGATTCCACAGGCTAAGGAGAGATGGGCATGCCCACATAATATGTAATAGCGTGCCAACATTAGAGCAGTCCCTCCAACATAATTGGGAGTATTGGTTGGAAAACCCAGCTAAACTGTAAGGGGTATAGTACCACCTATGAGTAAGTTTAAGGGTCATCTCCCAGTCGCTAGCACAGTGAGTATGACGATTGGCTTCCGAGACTGCACGTTGCCATTGTGATATCGTGAAGCTTTCTTGTAAGTCCCCATCCCATTTGAACATGGTCCATGTTTTAAAGAATGTGTCGTTGCCTAGTAGGATATGGTAATAGCTAGAAAGTTTCGGAGGGGTCTTGGAAGTGGTTACAAATAGATCCCATATCTTGCCATCCACTTTTGTGCATTGTAAAGGATGGTGTTTCTTAAAATGGAGCATGCGATAAATGTGAAAGAGACTCGAGCTTGGCATGTGGTACTTGGCCTGTATCTCACCCGGAGCTAACAAAATATTTTTGTCATAAAGGTTTTGCAGGGTACTAAGGCTTCCCTTTATGGTAAGGCTCGAGGGGATGTCAGGAATGTGGCTATTTAGGACTGAGGAAGGAATGGGATGGGAATGTGATATGTTGCGATCCTTATGTGTCCCAGTGACTGTGCGCCAGGCTCTAAGCGAGGCTTGCATGGTGGGGGATAGGGCAGCTAGATTCCACGGAATCCACGTATCTCCCAAGAGCATGTCCCGGAGATTCTTTGTAGGGGCCATGTTAGTTTCCAAATCCACCCAAAGGGGGGCATCTAATGTACTAAACCATTTACGCGTTTGGTTCAAAATTGTGGCCCAGCAGTATTTATGAATATCAGGAAGGAATTGTGGTGAGGGACACAGTGGTTATTTAAATAATCGTCTATTGGCACCTCCCCCAAAAAGAACAAAAATTGTATGTAGGGAGTGAAGGCATGTGCTGGTCTACACACAGAAAGGGTGCAGTCCAAGCATCAGGCCTGGGGGTTTAAATGTGCCACATATACTAACAAAGGAAATTATTTTCACACTTCCAAACCATGTAAAAGGTAACAAATATAATTTTATTGGGTTTATGTTGACAACAATAGGAAATGTAAGAATAAAATGTGGTACAGCAATCATAAATACATATTATTACATTACATAAAGCCCCAAAGTGTCCGGGCTACATAGATAGAATGAAGAGCTGGAACTACGCGTTTCGCATGAGATGCTTCCTCAGGTTCCAGCAAGGTAGAAATAACAATATGTTCTATGAAATAAGCAACATATTCATTAATTTATAAATAAACAAAGATATATGTTAATATTATTCATACATGTGGAATATATAGAATTTTAAAAGAAAATTGCCAAATTTACACTGTTTAGATCTTATCAATATATCAAAAATTATTTATCTCTATAAGATTAAAAAAATATTTTATACCTTTATTCTGACCAGTCTTATATCAATGAATATTTATTTCATATTTTCTAAGCTCTATATTCTAGAAAAAAACTCAATTAATGTTATTTCTTTAGTTAATATACTCAAAATAATAAAAGAAAAAAAGGAAAAATAGAATAAAAGTAAGAGGAAGAGAGAGAGAAAAGAAAAAGAGAGAAAGAAAGAAAAAGGGGGGAGGGGTACCTATTAGCATATATAGTAATCCATCGGAGAAACTTAAGGGGGGGCATATTAGCCATATCCCCGGTTACCCCTGGATGGGAAATCCGGGGCGTCCTGGGGAAAGGGCCAGACAGGAAGAGAGATGAAATACAGATATTGTAGAAAACTGATTTGTAGATGTTTTTCACACGATAATGTATATAAATGGCAAAGATAGCTTACCTATATACTTTTATTAGCGTTGGTTCTTACTGAATATATAGATCTCAATCAGCTGACTGAAGATCTATCCTTCCACATAGCATTAGAGTGGGGGGGGGGGAAGGAAAAGGAGAGGGGCAAGTTTTGGAAAAAACAGAAAGGATGTTTCATTAAAAACCTAAAAATAAAGAGACAATTATACTAACATTAATTATTTCTTAATTTAACAAACAATGTGTAAATAAATAGAGAGAATAAGATATCCAGTATGTTGACAAGTGAAAGTATACTATCCCAGCTAAAAAGGGAAAGGGTTACTAAAGAAGCTAGGCAGTGTTACAGAATTCCAAAATGGTATGTCAGGGAACAGTGCTGCTTATAAGTAAAGGAGTAGTGATATAAGTGCAGAATGTGCATAATAGAGGAAAAAGGAAAAGAAAGGTGATTAAAAAGTGCTTAAAAGTGTGAAAGTGTTAATGAGGGTACATGCTTGAAAATAATTTTTTTTTTTTTTTTTTTTGTTTTTTTATAATTAGTTTTTTTTAAAAAACCAATTGTTTAAAGAGAGACTTACCCAATGAAGCTGGGATGAAATATAACGGATATATATATATATATATATATATCAGGGTATAGATGAATTACCCAAGGAAATAGTGAATATAGTGTATTTAAAAGATATAATAAATCACCGGGATATAGATTTGGAAGGATATGACCATATCTCTCAATAGCGCTGTATGGGGATGCTTATGACTAAGAAGTCAATTGTAGACATCCAATCTAAAGGAAAAAAAAGGGGGTTTTGTATAGAAAGATTTATCAACTTTGTCCTTAAATGAAGCAAAGAAGGTCAAACAAGACCAAAAATAGAATTTCTAAAGTTTTTTTCTTTTTTTTCCTCCAAAGAGGAATGGACTAGAAAGTGTATTTAAAATTCATAAGTTATTACCTGGTTCCATCAGCGTTCAATGAGAGAGTATGTCCATCGTAGAGTATAAAGGTTTGCAGGTAAGTATAGTCCCGTATGTTACGCTGGCCATATTTATTTGCACATTTGTTTGGTGGTTAAATAGAGGTCAATGGTCACAGGATCATGGAAGTAAAGGTAAAAGCGCAATAGCGTAAAACCTTACAAACTAATTTGATTAAACACCCCAGTGTTCGTGAAAAATGAATACTATTGTGTAAAAGAATAAACCTCCACCAATAAAATTGTTCACTGATGACAGTGAATAAAAAACATGCAAAAATTGAAATAATGATGGGTACCCCTTACCAAAGGTGATAGAGGTATAAACCAAATATAAAACGTGTTGTAGCTGAAGTCGCCTCTTACCGGACAACTTTAAACGGAAGGCAAAAAAGTGTGAGATTTGCGTGTTGAACCACCACCTTTATGGCTAGATTCGCCTCTTACCATATGGAATAAGGATTATAGCAAAACGTGCAGATCACAATTCAGTGTGAACCCAGAGCCAATGATGAAATAAACCAATAGGGGTCGCCTCTTACCAGATACAGGTAATGTTAAGCCTGTATGGTGATCCAGCATCCAAGGACCCGACTCTCAAACTGGGGTGCTGATTTCCTCAAATGGCGGAGGTATTGTCAGTGTTCACCCACGTAAAGAAAAGAGAGGCTCCCATAGCGTAAAACCATTAAAAATTTATTCACAAAATAAAATCAAAAAACTTACAGCAAGACCAGGAATGAGGAGCAATGTTTGTCAGCCGCCGGCCGGACGGCTTCGCTCGCCCGCACTCTCCGGTCGCAATCCGATGACGTCAGTACGCCGTGACCCGACGACGTTTCGTCACAGATGACGTTTTCAAAAACGTCATCTGTGACGAAACGTCGTCGGGTCACGGCGTACTGACGTCATCGGATTGCGACCGGAGAGTGCGGGCGAGCGAAGCCGTCCGGCCGGCGGCTGACAAACATTGCTCCTCATTCCTGGTCTTGCTGTAAGTTTTTTGATTTTATTTTGTGAATAAATTTTTAATGGTTTTACGCTATGGGAGCCTCTCTTTTCTTTACGTGGGTGAACACTGACAATACCTCCGCCATTTGAGGAAATCAGCACCCCAGTTTGAGAGTCGGGTCCTTGGATGCTGGATCACCATACAGGCTTAACATTACCTGTATCTGGTAAGAGGCGACCCCTATTGGTTTATTTCATCATTGGCTCTGGGTTCACACTGAATTGTGATCTGCACGTTTTGCTATAATCCTTATTCCATATGGTAAGAGGCGAATCTAGCCATAAAGGTGGTGGTTCAACACGCAAATCTCACACTTTTTTGCCTTCCGTTTAAAGTTGTCCGGTAAGAGGCGACTTCAGCTACAACACGTTTTATATTTGGTTTATACCTCTATCACCTTTGGTAAGGGGTACCCATCATTATTTCAATTTTTGCATGTTTTTTATTCACTGTCATCAGTGAACAATTTTATTGGTGGAGGTTTATTCTTTTACACAATAGTATTCATTTTTCACGAACACTGGGGTGTTTAATCAAATTAGTTTGTAAGGTTTTACGCTATTGCGCTTTTACCTTTACTTCCATGATCCTGTGACCATTGAGCTAACTGTTCACGTGGACCTGGATCTACTATCAAGGTGACAAGTTTATCCAAGGAAACCGCCTTTACCTTACCTCAATCTGGTAAGCTTATACCCTTTGGGGTTCCTGGTTCCGGATTACATCTTTTCTTTATGTTTGGACTGTATGGACTTTACATCTCCATTGATCATATCATAGCGCGACTTATTATTACAATATTCTACAGGGTGTGGTCACACTAGAAGTTGCTGCTGTTTCACTGTACTTTTCCTTTAGCGCGGTTAACATCTTTACATTATTAAATAGAGGTCAGTTTGGCGCCAATTTCAGCCCTCTTGCGTCTCCCGCCCCCCACGTCCACCCGTCAATTGTCCAGAACGGACTTGCGGGAGGACGTTCCTGTGTATCCGACGCTTGCGTCAACTTCCGGTCATGTGGACCGGAAGTGACGGTAGCGCTCCACCTATAGTGTCAGCAGAGATGGTACCTTCAAGGAGTAAGCAGCGAGCCATCAAGTTCAAAGATTGTATATGAACCGATTTAGCAGATCGCTCCAAGGGCGGCATTCGGCTGCGCTATATGCATAAAGTTTAAAAGATTTGTCACAGGAAACAGCAAAAAACAATTAAAGTTTCTAAAGAATAATCCGAGGGAAGCTCGTTTCTCATTTGATCATCAATTGTTTTCCAAAGAGAAAATGTATCTGTAATAGATCATTTAATATTATTAAAGAGATTATATATATATAAAATAAATGTTATAAAAATTCAAAGGCAGAATAATATGTTTAATTCACTAGTATTAAATTAATTTATATATCTTTTAACCTCTCAAAGGTATATTCATTAATACATTTAATACTCTGTTGTTTGTAAATATTATGCATAGAAGAGCCCTTGTATCTTAAGATTTCAAGAAGTATAGGGTGGATTTGAAGGATAACAGGACAAAAGGTACCCCGATAGTTAATTATATGCAAAATGGGAAAAAAAAAAAAAAAAAAAGGGGAAGGGATGGGAAGAAGGGGAAGGGAAAAAGGGGGGAGGAAAGGGAGAGAGGGATAACTTTTTATCCCCAGGAGCATCATGACCGACGAGCCAGGGCAGGAAGTGGAAGAAATAGGATGGGGTTTAATCCATCTACCGTTATAGGTGGTTAGCCTCTCAAAGTTACCCCATAAAGACAGGGACAATGCTATTTTTCCAAGAACGGTGCGTAGCTCAGATGATCGTTTAGGCCTGGGGGACTACAGGCCTCTAAATTGAAAATCCAGCGAGATTCTCTTTGAAGAATAACATTGTCGAAGGGTCCTCCCCTGGGGCCTGGATGGACCCTTTCTAGGGCAAAAAAACTAAATTTGGGCCGTTTATATCTGTGTACATGGGCAATGTGACGAGCTATGGGGCTTTCAAGATCCCCTCCTTTTATGTATGTCACGTGGTCTTTAATGCGTTCCCAAAAATGACGTTTAGTTTTGCCTACATAAAAGGCTGGGCATTCGCATTTCCACAAATAAACAACACCAATTGTCTCACATGTGACAAAATGTCTCGATATGAAGATTTTTCCATTTGGTAGTTTCTGTTGCGTTTTAGTGGCTATGAATTGGCAGTATGTGCAGGAACGACATGGAAACGTCCCATGTGGTAATTTTGCACATGGGTCCTTTTTTTTATTTCTATCATAGTGGCTAACTGTAACTAAGTCACCAACCAATTTATTCCTCCTAAATATAAGGTTGGGTTTGGTTTGTACAAAGTGATTTAGAACCTTGTCTTCTGTTAGTAAATGCCAGTGTTTTTTTACAATTTTTTTCACCTGGTCCGTTTGGGAACAGAATTTAGTTATTATCCTAGTTTTATTTGGAATTGGAGTGGGCTCTCCTTGGAATAACAGGAGATCCCGGGGGCTGTCTCTTGGCTGCCCCAGGCCTAAACGATCATCTGAGCTACGCACCGTTCTTGGAAAAATAGCATTGTCCCTGTCTTTATGGGGTAACTTTGAGAGGCTAACCACCTATAACGGTAGATGGATTAAACCCCATCCTATTTCTTCCACTTCCTGCCCTGGCTCGTCGGTCATGATGCTCCTGGGGATAAAAAGTTATCCCTCTCTCCCTTTCCTCCCCCCTTTTTCCCTTCCCCTTCTTCCCATCCCTTCCCCTTTTTTTTTTTTTTTTTTTTCCCATTTTGCATATAATTAACTATCGGGGTACCTTTTGTCCTGTTATCCTTCAAATCCACCCTATACTTCTTGAAATCTTAAGATACAAAGGCTCTTCTATGCATAATATTTACAAACAACAGAGTATTAAATGTATTAATGAATATACCTTTGAGAGGTTAAAAGATATATAAATTAATTTAATACTAGTGAATTAAACATATTATTCTGCCTTTGAATTTTTATAACATTTATTTTATATATATATAATCTCTTTAATAATATTAAATGATCTATTACAGATACATTTTCTCTTTGGAAAACAATTGATGATCAAATGAGAAACGAGCTTCCCTCGGATTATTCTTTAGAAACTTTAATTGTTTTTTGCTGTTTCCTGTGACAAATCTTTTAAACTTTATGCATATAGCGCAGCCGAATGCCGCCCTTGGAGCGATCTGCTAAATCGGTTCATATACAATCTTTGAACTTGATGGCTCGCTGCTTACTCCTTGAAGGTACCATCTCTGCTGACACTATAGGTGGAGCGCTACCGTCACTTCCGGTCCACATGACCGGAAGTTGACGCAAGCGTCGGATACACAGGAACGTCCTCCCGCAAGTCCGTTCTGGACAATTGACGGGCGGACGTGGGGGGCGGGAGACGCAAGAGGGCTGAAATTGGCGCCAAACTGACCTCTATTTAACCACCTAACAAATGTGCAAATAAATATGGCCAGCGTAACATACGGGACTATACTTACCTGCAAACCTTTATACTCTACGATGGACATACTCTCTCATTGAACGCTGATGGAACCAGGTAATAACTTATGAATTTTAAATACACTTTCTAGTCCATTCCTCTTTGGAGGAAAAAAAAGAAAAAAACTTTAGAAATTCTATTTTTGGTCTTGTTTGACCTTCTTTGCTTCATTTAAGGACAAAGTTGATAAATCTTTCTATACAAAACCCCCTTTTTTTTCCTTTAGATTGGATGTCTACAATTGACTTCTTAGTCATAAGCATCCCCATACAGCGCTATTGAGAGATATGGTCATATCCTTCCAAGTCTATATCCCGGTGATTTATTATATCTTTTAAATACACTATATTCACTATTTCCTTGGGTAATTCATCTATACCCTGATATATATATATATCTATCCGTTATATTTCATCCCAGCTTCATTGGGTAAGTCTCTCTTTAAACAATTGGTTTTTTTAAAAAAACAAATTATAAAAAATAAAAAAAATAAAAAAAAAATAAAAATTCTTTTCAAGCATGTACCCTCATTAACACTTTCACACTTTTAAGCACTTTTTAATCACCTTTCTTTTCCTTTTTCCTCTATTATGCACATTCTGCACTTATATCACTACTCCTTTACTTATAAGCAGCACTGTTCCCTGACATACCATTTTGGAATTCTGTAACACTGCCTAGCTTCTTTAGTAACCCTTTCCCTTTTTAGCTGGGACAGTATACTTTCACTTGTCAACATACTGGATATCTTATTCTCTCTATTTATTTACACATTGTTTGTTAAATTAAGAAATAATTAATGTTAGTATAATTGTCTCTTTATTTTTAGGTTTTTAATGAAACATCCTTGTTATTTCTGTTTTTTCCAAAACTTGCCCCTCTCCTTTTCCTCCCCCCCCCCCCACTCTAATGCTATGTGGAAGGATAGATCTTCAGTCAGCTGATTGAGATCTATATATTCAGTAAGAACCAACGCTAATAAAAGTATATAGGTAAGCTATCTTTGCCATTTATATACATTATCGTGTGAAAAACATCTACAAATCAGTTTTCTACAATATCTGTATTTCATCTCTCTTCCTGTCTGGCCCTTTCCCCAGGACGCCCCGGATTTCCCATCCAGGGGTAACCGGGGATATGGCTAATATGCCCCACCTTAAGTTTCTCCGATGGATTACTATATATGCTAATAGGTACCCCTCCCCCCTTTTTCTTTCTTTCTCTCTTTTTCTTTTCTCTCTCTCTTCCTCTTACTTTTATTCTATTTTTCCTTTTTTTCTTTTATTATTTTGAGTATATTAACTTAAGAAATAACATTAATTGAGTTTTTTCTAGAATATAGAGCTTAGAAAATATGAAATAAATATTCATTGATATAAGACTGGTCAGAATAAAGGTATAAAATATTTTTTTAATCTTATAGAGATAAATAATTTTTGATATATTGATAAGATCTAAACAGTGTAAAGTTGGCAATTTTCTTTTAAAATTCTATATATTCCACATGTATGAATAATATTAACATATATCTTTGTTTATTTATAAATTAATGTATATGTTGCTTATTTCATAGAACATATTGTTATTTCTACCTTGCTGGAACCTGAGGAAGCATCTCATGCGAAACGCGTAGTTCCAGCTCTTCATTCTATCTATGTAGCCCGGACACTTTGGGGCTTTATGTAATGTAATAATATGTATTTATGATTGCTGTACCACATTTTATTCTTACATTTCCTATTGTTGTCAACATTAACCCAATAAAATTATATTTGTTACCTTTTACATGGTTTGGAAGTGTGAAAATAATTTCCTTTGTTAGTATATGTGGCACATTTAAACCCCCAGGCCTGATGCTTGGACTGCACCCTTTCTGTGTGTAGACCAGCACATGCCTTCACTCCCTACATACTATTTATGAATATCAGGCACCGCAGCTCCCCCGAAACATCGATTGGTAGCGAGAATAGACAGAGCGCAGCAAGCTTTCTTGCCATCCCAGATACATTTTTTCATATGTGCGGAGAATTTGGTAAGACTTGTGGGTGGATAATGTATGGGGAGGGCCCTGAACAAATACAGAATTTGCGGCAATAGAAACATTTTGTACGCGGCCACCCTACCATGCCAGGTTAATAGCAGGGTTTTCATGCGCACAGTCTCCGCCTCCAGTTTGGGTAGAAGTATGGCAAGGTTAGCTGCTAATTGTTTTGTGGGATCTACGGTGAGATCAATGCCCAAATAATGGATTTTATCGGAGGACCAAGGAATGGGTATTGAAGATGGAAGCTTGGTTTGAGTATGTGGGTCCACTCCTAGGTTGAGTATTGTTGATTTGGATTCATTCAATTTATAATAGGAGATGCGATGGAACTTCGTAGGCAACTGGTAGGGATTTAGAGGGGTGGGTGAGCATCAGGATGATATCATCCGCAAATAGGGTGATTTTGTGATGAGATGTAGGGAATCGGAAGCCTGTAATCTGGGTATGAGATCGTATCATCTCTGCAAGGGGCTCTATGAGTAAATTAAATATTGTGGGGGACAAGGGACAACCCTGCCCCGTGCCATTAGAAATGTGGAATGTCTTGGAAAGTATACCAGACGTGTACACCTGGGCGGATGGGCAGGAGTAAAGGGCTTGGATAGCTGACAGGATAGGGCCAGAAAATCCAAATTTGCGCAGGGTGGCATTCATATATCCCCAATGTACCCTATCAAAAGCCTTTTCTGCGTCTAGGGTGAGTAGAACTGAGGGGGTTTTATGCGTGCGAGATAAATGGAGAACATTAACCATGCGTCTGGTGGCGTCAGAAGTCTGGCGCCCGGGAGTGAAGCCCATTTGATCTCTGGCAATTAGGTCAGGCAAGAGGTGTTGTAGTCTTTTGGAGATAATCCTCGCGTATATCTTGGCATCAGAGTTCAGGAGGGAAATAGGATGAAAATTTGCCGGGGTGGTGGGGTCTTTGCCAGGCTTTGGTAATGTGACTACATGGGCGCCCAGGATGTCCGAGGGAAGAGCAGATTCGTTCATGGCTTTATTGTAGACGTCAGTTAGAGTAGGGCCTATGTGTGAGAAAAAAAACTGATAAAATTCATTGGGGAGACCGTCGGGGCCTGGGGATTTCCCTTTTGGTAGTGTCTTAATACTAGTCCTAATTTCTTCAATTGAAATAGGTTGGTTTAGGATGTCTAGGTGAGATGCGGATATCGATGGCAGGTTAATGGCGCTAAGGAAACTCTCTATCTCAGCAGTGGATGGCTGGTGTTCCGACGGGTTGTCCTGTAGATTGTATAGGGATTCATAGAAAGATGCAAAAGCATCTGCTATGGCTTGTGGATGGGATATTTTGTGTTTGGTGATAGGGTCTATAAGGAATGGGATTCGAGACTTGGCCTGTTTGCTCCTGACTCTGGTTGCAAGAAATTTGCCTGCCTTATTTGCCTGGGAGTAGGACGTCTGTTTCAGATAATTGAGATTTTTATCCGATTGCTCTAGTAGAAGGAGACGGAGATCATGTCTAAGTTGGGTCAGTTGTGTGGACATATTGGCAGTGGAATTTTTTTTATTGCACTCTTCTAAAACATGGATATCATGTAACAATGAAGACATTTTTTTGTTCCGCAGCCTCTTCCTCCTAGCCTGCTGCTGGATGCACACACCCCGAACGAAGGCCTTGTGTGCACCCTACAACACCCAGGGATCAGATACCGACGGCGCATTAAATGAGAAAAACTCCCGTATACTGTTGGAGATCTGGGTAGAACAGCCCGAATCCTGCAGCATACTAGTGTCACATCTCCACACATGAGACGGAGCCAGTCTAGCATTCTCCTCGACGACCAGTTCGACCGCGGCGTGATCGGACCAGGTAATGTCCTGGATCCTCGAGGAGGACGCCTTAGAGAGAAGCTCCACATCAACCACAAACATATCTAAACGAGAGTACGATCTGTGTCTAGATGAAAAAAAAGAGTAGTCACTTTCACTGGCATGTTGACACCGCCATACATCGTACAATTTCTCAGCATGTAACAACCCTCCCACCGATTGTTGCCGGCCCCGGGGGGACGAAGAGACGTCCAGCCCAGGGTCTGCAACAATATTAAAGTACCCACAGAGCAACAGACGGCCTTGATGAATTTTGTATACTTGCTTGAGCAGGCGCCTCAGGAACCGAAGTTGGTGGGAATTCGGGGCATATAGATTCACTATAGTGAAGAGAGAGTCGTTTAGATTGGAAACCACAATTATGAATCTGCCCTGAGGGTCCAGGACAGAATGAATGATTTTAGCGGACAATGAAGCCCGAAAGGCCAGTAGGACTCCTCGCTTCTTATTTCTCAATAATTTTTATTAAAGAATAACAAAAAACATGCAACATCAGAAATGATACAGCAATAAAGACGACCCCAAAACAAAGAAAGGTCGGAAAACATAGAATATTATGGTCCAGTGGAGTGGGCCTGCGGAGTACAAGGCAGCCCGCAATACAGGAGCCCATAAGGATGGAAAAAAAAAGCAGTCAGTGTTACAATTACAACTCAAAACATGGGCACTATCAAGTGGTATCGGGGGGTCGCCCCCGTAATAGTAGAGCACCACCCCCAAGACACCCCAGAAGGGAGCATACTGTGTCTCAGGGGAAGCGCTCCACATGTCAACTATGCAAATTGGTAGTGACCAAAACAGAGAATATAAAATCTACAATCCAAAGGCGTAAAACATAAAGGTTGCTTACAAATCGGCCCCAGGTGGGCCCAGAGATAAACCCAAACTACAAAAGGTTAGAATTCTCCGAACCATATCCAACTGAGACAAAAAAAAAAAGAAACTCCAGACCGTGTCCTAGGAGCCCTTGCAGTTGAGTTCGTCAGCAGAATGTTATGGTGACATTATAACCAACATTAGAGTGAGGAAAAAGAAGATAGCGGAATGGAAGAAGAAGCAGACAGGCAGGAGAGAGAAAAGAGAGAAAGGGGATAGGAGAGACAAGGAAAGAAGTAGGTTCCTGCGGCCCAGCCACTGAAGACGTTGAGGGAGTCAAAAATTAACAAGGGGAAAATGGAGGAAAGGACCAGCACATAGAACCGTATCCACTCTCCTCAAATAGAAACATTTACAAAGGTCGCCCAGGGTTCCCAAATCATTTCAAACTTTTCTTTGGAGTCATCTAGAATACTAAACATCTTTTCCTGTGTCATCATCCAGGAGATTTTACGCTTAGCCTGACGAGCTGAAACTGTAGGCTGTTTCCACTGCTTGGCTATCGTCATCTTGGCACCGAGGAAGATGTAAAAGATAAGCGTCTGGGTGTGTTTAGGGACTTTGGGGATGCGTTGGCACAACAGAGCCTGAGCCGGGGACGGGTGAACGGTAATACCGGTGATCTGTCGGACTATTTTAAAAATACGTTGCCAGAACGTCCTAAGCTTGGGGCATTCCCAAAAAGTGTGAAGAAGAGTGCCAGTCAGATTGCATCCTCGGAAACAAGTCGGGGAGGTGGAGGGAAACATAGCGGCCAGTCTAGCGGGCACCAAGTACCATCTCATGAGAACCTTGAGATTAGCTTCCATGAGACCAATGTTGTGTACTCCCCGAAAAGAGCGTCCAACATTGGCGTGCCAGTCCGAGAGGTCCCAGTCCAGGTTGAGGTCTTGCTCCCATTTGAGCATGTAAGTAGGTTTGGTTTGGGCGTCATTCAGTAGTGCATAAATGAGAGAGATTCCTCCCCTAACATCAGAAAATTGGGCACACCATTGTTCATACGGGGTTACCCGCAGGGGCTCAGAGGATCCAGCCCTAAGCGAGTTGAGAAAATGTGTGATTTGGGTGAGACGGAATCTCTCCCCAGGTGGCATCTTTAGCTTAGTGGTATAATGAGAGAGTGTTAGAGGACCCGAGCAGTCCAAAAAGTGGCCTATCCTGTAAAGGCCTTTGTCAGTCCACCATTTAAATGCCCCTATGTCCTCGCCAGGAGGGAAATCTGGGTTATGAAAAATGTGGGAGAGGGGGGCCCAGGGGGAAGTGACCTTGAATGACTTGTGTATGGTATCACAAATGGAAAGGGAGTGAGAGAGAGAGGGGGCCATCACAGGGGGGCGAGATTGAGCCGGTCTCCAGGCCAGGTAATCAATGGTGTGTAGGGGAACTGCTTGACGTTCCATGGAATGCCAGACAGGCTTAACCCCTCTGGCATAGATAGCAGAAAATTGGGCCAATTGTGCCGCTTGATAGTATGTCCAGAGATCTGGAACTCCCAGGCCCCCTTGTTTCCGGGAGCGAAGAAGAGTGTGTTTATTAATCCTATACCCCTTTCGTCCCCAAATAAACTTGAAAATATGTCCTTGCAGTTTCTGAATGTGGGATTTCAGCACCGGGATAGGAAGCGAGCGGAACAAATAGAGAATACGTGGCAGAAGAGTCATCTTGACCGCATTAATCCTGCCTAACCAGGAGATGTGACAACGTGACCAGTCGGAGAGATCCCGTTTCAATTTTTGGATCATGGGTGGGTAGTTAGCAGAGTAAAGTTTGTCTATTGTAGGAGTTAAGGAGACTCCCAGGTAAGGTATGGCGTTTGAGTGCCAGGAGAAGGGAAAATGGTCCTTAAGGCGTTCCACCAGTGGCGAGGGGAGGGTGACATTAAGTGCTAGGGATTTAGTCATGTTGACTCGCAGGCCAGAAGCCGCTCCAAAGGAATCAAGGAGGGAGACTATATTGGGAAGGGAAAGCAAAGGCGATGTGACAAAAAGCATTATGTCGTCCGCGAATAGAGCGCATTTGTGGGTCTCAGTCCCGCACTGTAGGCCATGAATATCTGGGTGAAGATGGATAGCCGTTGCCAGGGATTCCAGGGCTATGGCGAAAAGGAGTGGGGATAGAGGGCACCCCTGCCTCGTTCCCCTGCGGATCAAAATGTCCTCAGAATAGTACCCCTGCATCCTAACTTGAGCCGCCGGGCGGGAGTAGAGGGCCTTAAGTGTAGTGATAAAAGAGGGACCAAAACCCCATTTTTCAAGAGTGCGGAAAAGAAATGGCCAAGAAAGGGAGTCGAAAGCCTTTTGTAGATCTAAGGATAGCAGAAAGCCAGATTGAGCCTGGCCTCCGTCCCACCCTGAGTTCAACAGAGAGATGGCGTCCACCACCCTCCTTACCTGGTCTGGTCCCTGCCTACCCGGGATGAATCCCACCTGATCCTTATGAACATATTTGGCAATAAAGCTGGATAGGCGGTTAGCAAGAATTTTCGTCATAATCTTGAGATCATTGTTAATGAGCGAAATTGGTCTATAATTTCCTACTTCGGAAGGATCCTTTCCCGGTTTGGGGATAACAGAAATGTAAGCTTTGTTAGAGGCATCCTCTAAGCGGGCCCCGCCCCGAAGGGCGTTGAAGAACCTGACCAGATAAGGAGAAAGGACGGACGAAAATGCTTTATAATAAGTATTAGAAAAACCGTCGGGGCCCGGAGCGGAGTTGGGGCGGAGAGACTTGATGACATCAAGCACCTCCTGTTCGCCTATAGGGGATTCCATAAGAGATCTGTGCGAAGGTGTGAGACGGGGGAGCGGTACGTCGTTCAGGAAAGAGTCTGGGGTATCCCTTGTGTGGGGCGTAGGTGCAGCATAAAGCTGTGAATAGAAAGCGTGAAAAGATTCCATGATGGAATTGGGATTGCTAGTGAGAACTCCAGTGGGGGATTTGATTTTGGGCAGGGAGATCGCCCTAAACTTTGGGGAGAGTTTTGATGCTAATTTCGTGCCCAGTTTATCCCTGAATGCATAAGAACGCGCCTCTTGCCAGCGCAGGCTTTTTTCGGCTCTGGAGGTAAGGGCCAGGTTAAGCGAAAGTTTAACTGCATCTAATTCCGCGAGGGAGGAAGAAGAGGGGAAGCGCTTGTGAGCTCTACGAAGGCGCGTATACTCATCCTCTAAGCGAGCAATGTCAATTTGCCTTTCCCGTTTAACTTTTGCCCCCAGTTGAATGAGGTAGCCCCGCAGGACTGCCTTGTGGGCCCCCCAGAGGGTGGAGGGAGAGGTATCAGGGAGATCATTCAGAGCAAAGTAGTCACGAAGTGCAGATTCTATCATGGAGCAACTAGCAGGATCGCTCAGAATGGAATCATTTATTCTCCAAGGGGCAGGGCCCCTGTGCTGAAAGGAGCAGGAGAGCTGCAAAGTGACCATAGAATGGTCCGACCAAGGGACGTCTCTGATTTTAGACTTCTGGGCAGAGGGAACGTCAGTAGTGGGGATGAAAATATGGTCAATTCGTGCCAGCGAATTATGGGGGGCCGAAAAATGTGTGTAATCTCGGGTAGAAGGGTTCAATTCGCGCCAAATATCTATCAGGCCTAGGGCATGAAGCGATCTGGCTACGCTAAGGCTCTGTTTAGAGGGCCGACGGAGCTTACCGCAAAAGGATACAGATTTGTCTAGGGAGCAATCGAAGGCAAGGTTAGAGTCCCCCCCTATGACAACACGACCCTCGAAGTGGGGAGAAAGGAGGAGAAGCATCTCAGAGAGGAATTTCGCCTGCCCTTTGTTAGGTGCATAATAGGAGATAAACGTGTACAACACCCCGTGTAGATGGCCTTTGACCAGAATGTAGCGACCTTGGGGATCCCTAACAGTGTGTAGATGCAAGAAGGGGAGGGATTTTGCAAAAAATATGGCCACCCCTTTCTGTTTAGAGGGGGCATTGGCAAGAAAAAACATGGGGTATTTATGGTGGACATATGTCGGTTGATAGGACGCCGGAAAGTGAGTCTCCTGAAGCAGGAGGACCCCCAGTCCTTGTGAGTGGTAGTGCTGAAATGCCTTTCTACGTTTAACAGGAGAATTTAAGCCCTGTGTGTTGTGTGATGCCACCTGTAGAGAGGAGACCGTACTTACATTAGGCTGCATGTCGCTTGGGAAGGAAGTACGCTGGTGCAAGCGGCAAGTCGGTGGCCCGGGGGTTCCCCAGGGGGCGTCTAGTCACAGTGTCAACAGGCGGAGCAAAAACAGTAGTGAACCAGTTGGATCGCAGGAACCTGGAGAGAAGAAAAAAAGGCAAGTAAAAGAAGAAAAAGAGGGAGTAGAGGATAGTAAAGAAAGGAGAGAACTGCAAGAGCATGGTCTTGCAGGATGATGGGGAGACCGTGGGCGTAACCCCCGGTTCCCCATCTGGTGTACAAACGCGTCCTGAACCAGTCAGGGCGCATTCCTGAGGGATGCAAGATGAAATCATCTTACGTCCGACAGGAGGAGGCGCATTAAGGCCTCTCCGGCCATAGGGCCCCAGCCCGGCATTCCTGAAAAAAAACCTGAAGTAAATGACTAGGTACACCCCTAGACGTACGTGGTGGGTAGCTGACCAATGGGCGCTAGGGGGGGTTAGGAAAAGGGGAGGGAAGAGCACAAAAGGGAAGGGGAAGTGGGGGCAGGTTAAGGGGGAGGGGGGGGGATGGGGGGGAGGAAAGAAGGCAGGGATGAAATAGGCAAGACGGGGATGCACCGGGAGGAGGGAAGCAGCCTCAGACCATACAGCAACTAAATAAACAGTTAACAATACTCAATAGTCCCAGCATTTAAATGAAGACCTGACCAGTGTAAAATCAAAAACATGGACAGCATTGAAAAAAGTGTAAAAGGAAATGTCCAGTGAAAAATAGCGACCAATGGGCACTAAAGGGGGTAAGGAAAAGGGGGGGAGCACAAAAGGGAAGGGGAAGAGGGGGCAGGTTAAGGGGTAGGGGGGAAGGGTGGGGATGGGGAGGGAGGAAAGAAGGCAGGGATGAAATAGGCAAAACGGGGATGAACTGGGAGGGGGGAAGCAGCCTCAGACCATACAGCAACTAAATAAACAATTAACAATGCTCTATAGTCCCAGCATTTAAATGAAGACCTGACCAGTGTAAATTCAAAAACATGGTCAGCATTGAAAAAAGTGTAAAAGGAAATGTCCAGTGAAAAATAGCTACAACAGAAAAAAAAAAAAAGAAAAAAGGAAAAAAAGGGGGGGGGAAACAGTTCAGAAAGCTGCCAAAAACGGAGGCGGGGATCCATGCAGACCCCTTGCAGGCGAAGAAGGTTGAACTTCAATGGCAAATAAGAGAAGGTTCCCAGGGATCAACCAAAACATCATGGAGGCTTGACATCACAGTGGCGTTTCGTCTGTTGCTTGTTCCCGACTGAGGGTACTGGGCTGATCGGTGGAGGTCGCTTGGAAGCATCCCTTCTGGAGGTGGACGGAACAGGGGAGGGGTCCCTGGTTACGATACCAAGTTGCAGGAGCATTCCCTCACCCTCCTGGAAGTTGGAGAAGCCATAAGTCCTGTTCTGGAATTGAAAATTCAAGCGGAAGGGGAAGGACCACCAATATTTCAGCGCTCTACCCGATAACGCCAGCGTAAGTGGTTTCAAAGCTCTGCGGCGCTGTATAGTGAAGGGGGAGAGGTCAGCAAAGATTTGGATCTTGTGGCCCTGAATGGAGAGATCCTCTCTACCCCTACTCTTTTTCATGAGCTCCTCCTTAACCCCAAAAAAATGTGTCTTGACGATAACGTCCCTTGGGAGGCCATCTTTGCGGGGCGGTTGGAGGGCTCTGTGTGCCCGATCTAATTCCAAGCGGTGGTCAGAGATGTCCGGGAGAAGATCCTTAATAAAGGCTTTGACTGTGTCTGGGATGTCTGTGATGGTCTCAGGGATCCCCCTGATCCTAAAATTCAGGCGTCTGCTTCGATTTTCAAGATCATCCAGTTTACTCAGTGCTGTTTCTAGTTGATCCTGTAAAGTCTGTATGCAAGCAGTATTTTGATTGGTTCTAGCAACCGTATGATCAATAGTATTTTCGATCGCCTCAATCCGGGTGCCAATGTTCTGGAGTTCCGCTTTAATGGAGCCTGTAATCTGTGAGGCATTATGGGCTAGCCCAGTGGCTAGCATTTCTGAAAATTTGGCCATTAAAATTGATAGATCAGGGAAGTGTCCTGGAGAGTGCAGGCCCAGTAGGTGGTGTGAAGCCAGGGCCTCAGGTGATTGCAACCCCTGGATCCCTGGGGCCTGCTCCATGGATCTGCTGAGGAGAGATGCAGTGGAAGCTGGAGAGGCAAGTGGGGGCTGAGGGAGGTAAGCGGGGGTTGCTGGGGAGGACCAGGGGTCTGGGGAGGCCGATGGAATGTCCATAAGGCTAGGTAGAGTGTCTCCTACCTCCCTTGTACAGCGCTCCTCTGAGGGAAGGGAAGGCGCGGTCGCCATTTTGTCTGTGTCCTGCTCTGGGGAGGAGAAGTGCAGACGGCGGGAGACCTCTCTCCGGTGACCCGCCGACATCCGAAGGAGGGCCGCTGGTGTGAGCTGATGCTGATGCTGCCGGGTGCGGGGTGCGGTGCGCTCTAATGCCCGTGCCGGGGCCCCCTGGAGACCGGAGAAGCGTGGAGCTCCTGGCTAAGCTGCCATGTCGGAGCAGCCGCGCATGCGCACTTGACTCCTCTCTTCTTATCTTCCGCAGAAGCCAGTAGAATCTGGGTAAAGTCCTAGTGGTTGCATGATGGGTGATCTCCCTTTTTGAAATGGGTCTCCTGGACCGCCAGAACGTCCACATTATGGGCTAGAGCTTCCTTCCAAAGAGTACACCATTTGGCAGGATGATTCAGTCCATTCGAATTAATAGACAGGAACTTAATGGTCATGTGATAAATTGAAGAACGATTCGGGGATTCAGACGGTGTGGTGCTGTAGACAACCGGGGGAATAGGGGTCAACCAAATGGCCAAGGTTTGTAATCCAAGACTCTTCACGCTGATGCGTTGCTTCAAAACATGCAATGAAGATGCCATGCAGAAAAAATGAAAACAGAAAATATGAAAAAAACAAAGAAGAAACTGGAGACAAAGATAAGAACAGGACCGTCTCTGCAGTCTGTGATCGGTCATATCCGATTCAAAACTCGTGGGGCCAGAGGGCAACTGCTCCTATAGCCAGGGACACTTGTGGAGGATATTGAAGTTACATGGTAGAGCTCGGGAGGTTGGAATCCGCCCTGGAGGATCTTTTGCAAGAGACCAGTTGCCAATCCGCTTCCAGAGGCCTGAGAGGTGGTGATGCAGGAGGATCAGCATGTTGTTGTGGCAAGATGTTCCATCTCCTTAGGGCCTGTATGCCCTCATCCAATGACTTGATTAGCACCGTTGATCCGCCATAAGTGACGGAGAGGGTTGCCGGGTATTTCCACTTGTGTGGCACATTGTGGTTCCTCAGGGCTTTCGTTATGGTAGCTAGGTTTCGTCGAGCTTGTAGCGTATGGCGGGAAAGATCTGGGAGCAATTGTAGGTTACCATACCCCTCAGGAAGTTTAGCGTTCTGCCTGGCGGCAAGCATAATTTGTTCTTTTACGTGGTAAAAGTGTATCCTGAGTAGTACGTCCCTGGGAATATCTCCTGATAGGAACGATGGCTTAGGCAGTCTATGTATTCTATCCACAACCAAATCAGAAGCAGATGCTGAGGGAACCAGGGCACGAAAAAGTGCGGTGACATGGTCTAGTAGCTGGTTATGAAGGACCGTCTCTGGTATTCCCCGGATTTTAACGATGTTCTATCTGGAACGGTCTTCCAAATCCGCCACTTTTCCTTTCAGCCACTGAATCTCATCTGTTTGTGTATTGATTGTGGTAATAATGGAGTTTATTGTGGAAGCATGTGTATCCACCGTTCTTTCCACAACATCCACCCGAGAGCCCAGGGAACCCACATCAGATCTAAGTTGCTGCATACATGATAGCATGTCTGCCTGCATGGTGGCACGTAACGTGTACATCACGTCTCTCATGACCCCTTCGGATATGGGATTGGGCCCAGAGGGGAAAGCTGCAAAAGGGTCAGATACAGTGGGGTGAGAGGTAGGGATGGCTTGTGCTGGAAGGCTGATGTCCATACCTGAGTGCACGTGTGACCTCAGTGGGGAATCCCTTCTCTGCCGCGTCTTAGCCGGGCTTCTGGATGAGAGAGATGGAGGCAAAGGAGATCCGGAAGATTGCCCACTATCAGGGTTAGCAATTACCCTGTGAGCATGAGGAGATGAAAGCAGCGGAGACAGTTTTTTCAGCGGTGCAGCGCTGTGTCCTCCTCGATTTCCCAGGCCACCGCCATTTTGTTGGAGCTCTGGGAGATAAAGAAGCTGGATAGCTTGTTCGCCCGCCTGCTCCGGTCCTTTCTTGCGGCGTGTCATGTCGGCGGCAGTGAGCAGAAGTGCGGGGAGTATGTTGCGGGGTTCAGCGGGTCCCGGTGCTCTTACGGTCGTAGCGTGTCCCTAGTGGCTCGGCGGAGCTGGATCAACAGGCGTCCATCTTCCGCGCTGCAGCCACGCCCCCCTCGTGTGTTCCTTGTTCTTCATGATGCTCTCTGCGCTTTAAATGGACCTCTGAGACTATCACAGCGCAAGTGCATTTATACGGAGACTTGATTACACACAGGTGGATTCTATTTATCATCATTAGTCATTTAGGTCAACATTGGATCATTCAGAGATCCTCACTGAACTTCTGGAGGGAGTTTGCTGCACTGAAAGTAAAGGGGCTGAATAATTTTGCACGCCCAATTTTTCAGTTTTTAATTTGTTAACAAAGTTTGAAATATCCAATAAATTTCATTCCACTTCATTATTGTGTCCCACTTGTTGTTGATTCTTCACAAAAAATTACAGTTTTATATCTTTACGTTTGAAGCCTGAAATGTGGCAAAAGGTTGCAAAGTTCAAGGGCGCCGAATACTTTCGCAAGGCACTGTGTATATATATATATATATATATATATATATATATATATATATATATATATACACACACACTATCTCACAGTACACCCCTTACAAAGACAAGTGTGTTGCCTACAGTCAAGCATGGTGGTGGGAGTGTCATGGTCTGGGGCTGCATGAGTGCTGTCGGCACTGGGGAGCTACAGTTCATTGGGGGAACCATGAATGCCAACATGTACTGTGACATACTGAAGCAGAGCATGATCCCTTCCTTTCAGAGACTGGACCATATTCCAACATGATAACAACCCCAAACACACCACTTCCTTGCTAAAGAAGCTGAGGGTAAAGGTGATGGACTGGCCAAGCATGTCTCCAGACCTAAACCCTATTGAGCATCTGTGGGGCATCCTCAAACGGAAGGTGGAGGAGCGCAAGGTCTCTAACATCCACCAGCTCTGTGATGTTGCCATGGAGGAGTGGAAGAGGACTCCAGTGGCAACCTGTGAAGCTCTGGTGAACTTCATGCCCAAGAGGGTTAAAGCAGTGCTGGAAAAAATGGTGGCCACACAAAATATTGACACTTTGGGCCCAAATTTAAACATTTTAACTTTGAGGTGTACTCACTTTTGTTGCCAGTGGTTTAGACATAAATGGCTGTGTTGAGTTATTTTGAGGGGACAGCAAATTTACACTGTGTTATACAAGCTGTACACTCACTACTTTACATTGTAGCAAATTGTAATGTCCTTAGTGTTGTCACATTAAAAGATAAAATAAAATATTTACAACAATGTGAGGGGTGTACTCACTTTCCACATTTTCACAGCTCTAACTGGGAAGAAGCTTTTTCATTTTTGGAGATGACATCTCTTTTTCTCAAGACATAAAGAGTTCCCCTTTGTGCTCTGTGATGACCTTAAAGTGAATAACTCAACACCAAGTTTACTATATGGACCACTTATGTATTTATACACGTTGATCATATCCCTCCTTAATCTCCTCTTCGTAAAAGAGAATAAATTCAGTTCCTCTAATCTTTCCTAGTAGCTGAGCTCCCCCATGCCTCTTATCAGTTTGGTTGCCCTTCTCTGCACTTTCTCCAGTTCCCCAATATCCTTTTTATGAACTGGTGCCCAAAACGGAACTGCATATTCCAGATGAGGTATTACTAATGACTTGTACATCGGCAAAATTATATTTTTCTCTCTGCAGTCCATGCCCCTCCTAATACAAGAAAATGCTTTGCTCACTTTGGAAACCACAGCTTGGCATTGCATGCTATTTTCAAGCTTATAATCTACCAGAACACCCAGATCCATATTCACTGTTGACTCCATTAGCTGTTCTCCTCCTAGTATGTATGATGCATTCCAAAAAAGATAAGTGCTATACAGCACCCCCTTTCCTGCGCTCGGAACCTGGTCCTCAGGCTGCCTCAATCCCGGAACTCGTGCTGATATTAGGCATCCATGATGGCTAGGCTTTGCTGCCCCTTACGACCAGGGCGGTCGACCAGACACTGAAAATACAAAGCAAAGAAAAGGGCGCACCAGCCTAGCGCATTATCCTCAGCGAGTTTATTTGGATAAAATTTTTTAAAATCAAATACTCACAAACAAACATGAAGTTCAGGCACATCAATTCCATACACCTGCCTCCTGCCAGAGGATCAACGTCTTTACTGGAAGCAGAGGGCTGATGCGTTTCGAGGCCGTGCCTCTTCCTCAGAGCCTGCATTTTTTCTTTTTTGATTCCATAGTCAATTTCGTACACATTTCATTTTCTTCTAATAATTTTTTATTCCTATTATGTAAACTGTATTATGACCCCTCATACGTCATATATACATTACATTCCCCTCTTACATTTCCTACTCTTATGATACAAGCTATATCATGACCCTTTATACGATATATACTTCTTTACTCCATTTTTAATCATTGATACAGACACACGTTATCATCAAGAGTACTACAGTTCCTTGTATCTTACATTTTCCGGTGTGTGGCCCCTTCCGCTACTGTCGCGATCCTCGGCGTCCTCAGCTCCCGGGGGAGACAATTGGGTCCTTCCGCCTCCATTGTCAGCCGTTGCTATGGCGACCATGTAAGTTGGGTCTGTGGGGGTTTTTCCTCCCTTCCCTTTCCCCTTTTCAGCCTCCACTAACCATCATCCTTTGTAATACCTTATATATGTATATTGTCTATCCTTAGATATGGATCATGCATCTGCTCTGAAGAAGTGGCGGGATTATGCCACGAAACGCGTCAGCTTATGATGTTATGACATTACTCTAATACTCTTAGTTCATGGACTTTACTCCAATACTCCTATGGTTGTCAATTGTTATGTTGGTTCTTTGTAGCTGTTCTGGGGATTACGTATTACCTTTATTACTCCAGTTTTATACACACCATATGTATTACCTTGTACAAAATTTATGCCATTGGTCTCCAATATGAGTGCAATAAATGTGATATTTTTACTTTACCAACCTTGTCATGGCCATGTCTCTCACACAAAGTCCCAACCTTTTTACCTTGTTCTACATGATTTAGGGATGGAGTCGCATGGTTAGTCCCACCATGCGTCTCATTTAAAGTCCCGCCTCTTCTCCCCCCTTGTCCCAAATGATTCAGGGATGGAGAGACATGGCCTCTACTGACAGGTTTTTATAGCCATTGTGTGTGCATTGACTGGGTGCGATGGTCCTTGTCCCCCAGTGTATACTGTGTCACACGGACTGGGTCTGGACCAGTTGGGGGCTCTGCGCACCCCAGCCAAGCACACAGGCTGTAAAATATATATATATACTACTTGCTTTTTTGTGTCCTTCAGATACATAACATACTGTGCACATGTTTACAATCAATTGGCTTATTTGTCCTGTTGCCTTACATGGATGCTCTGTCACTGCTGGGTGGCCGGCGGGTTGTTTCCCGTTATCCCCCCGGGAGCTGCGATGCGTGCTGTATGCCCCCCTCCCTCTCTCCCCTCCTCTGGAGGTCAGGAGATCCTCCCCTCTGGGAGGGGCGGGGGCGGTGCCACCACGCATCGGCGCCACGCTCTGCGCCGACGTGTGGCGTCATATGACGCTCACACGCCGACGACTGTTTTCAATCACAGTGCATAAGGGGAAGTCCGCCGGACGGTTCAGCATGTCTGCCGTTCCTGCGGCTCTCTCTATGTATGCACCGACGTGACGTTGGACGCTTTGAGGCGGCGGTCGTGGCGGAGGTTAAGCACACCTTATTCAGCTTCTATTTCTGGTACTATCTTTACTTACCTTCTCCCTCTTATCCTTATCACCTTGGGTTACACACTATTCCCGGATCACTTTTTTCTTATGCATGACTACCTCTTTAGCACACTTACCTTATTAGGGGGTTCTTACCCCACTTTCACCACTACAAGCACCTCTTTAACCTCACTCTGGTATTTTGTTTCCAATCGGACATTCACTCTTTGGGCTCTGTAAAACGCCACCCTTTCACCACCATCTCTCTTCACTAATCTCAGTGTCCTATTTCTTAACATTCAATCTAACCCTTTTTCACTTTCTTTACACTCCTTTCCAGTCACATTCCTATATCATCTTATATATTTCACAGCCTATATCCCATATATATTTTCTTATTCATAATTTTTTGCAAACAATGCTATATATATTATATAACATAACCACTTTTACCATTTTTTCTTTTTTGATTCCATAGTCAAATTTCGTACACATTTCATTTTCTTCTAATAATTTTTTATTCCTATTATGTAAACTGTATTATGACCCCTCATACGTCATATATACATTACATTCCCCTCTTACATTTCCTACTCTTATGATACAAGCTATATCATGACCCTTTATACGATATATACTTCTTTACTCCATTTTTAATCATTGATACAGATACACGTTATCATCAAGAGTACTACAGTTCCTTGTATCTTACATTTTCCGGTGTGTGGCCCCTTCCGCTACTGTCGCGATCCTCGGCGTCCTCAGCTCCCGGGGGAGACAATTGGGTCCTTCCGCCTCCATTGTCAGCCGTTGCTATGGCGACCATGTAAGTTGGGTCTGTGGGGGTTTTTCCTCCCTTCCCTTTCCCCTTTTCAGCCTCCACTAACCATCATCCTTTGTAATACCTTATATATGTATATTGTCTATCCTTAGATATGGATCATGCATCTGCTCTGAAGAAGTGGCGGGATTATGCCACGAAACGCGTCAGCTTATGATGTTATGACATTACTCTAATACTCTTAGTTCATGGACTTTACTCTAATACTCCTATGGTTGTCAATTGTTATGTTGGTTCTTTGTAGCTGTTCTGGGGATTACGTATTACCTTTATTACTCCAGTTTTATACACACCATATGTATTACCTTGTACAAAATTTATGCCATTGGTCTCCAATATGAGTGCAATAAATGTGATATTTTTACTTTACCAACCTTGTCATGGCCATGTCTCTCACACAAAGTCCCAACCTTTTTACCTTGTTCTACATGATTTAGGGATGGAGTCGCATGATTAGTCCCACCATGCGTCTCATTTAAAGTCCCGCCTCTTCTCCCCCCTTGTCCCTTCTATAAGGACGTTATTACACTGCATATCTATAAAAATTGTCAAACACTGATTTATATTTCATAAAAATATAATAATAATAATAATATAATAAAGATAAAGAAAATGTAAATAGGCATGTAAACAGGGGAAAATTAGATTAAAATAAAAAAAAATATACATTTTTTTATAAGCACCCCACACATGAAGAAAACGCCTTAATTCCAAAATAAATAATGACTACAACAATATATAGAGAGCTTCAGGTGTCCACCCAAAAAATGTATGGATTATGACAACTTGAAGTAATTTTAACGTATTACAATCCCAAAATGTTAGAAAATTCACTGTAAAAAGAGAAAAGGACTCTTGTCTGACACATATCCCTATTAAAATTATTTATCAAAATACAAAATATCATTCAAAATGACATCATAGTAATATTGGTTACTTCCTCCTAGAACCTCCATGGTTTTACATCAATTCCTAATGTATGATTTCCAAACTATTAGATATAAAATATGATGGAAAGATGTAATAAAAACTCTACATGCTATGTTTCTCTATCTTCATTTTAGATGCTTTTCAAACATTTTTAAGAAACATTTTGACAATGTGGGGTTTTTTTTTAAAGCATAAGGGCATCTTAAAAAAAAATGCACTTTTCACTTTTGCCCCCACCCCGACCTTAACCTACCCCAACCTCCCTTCTCCAGGTGCCTATTTACTTCTATCTGGGTGCTGTGGTCTTTACTATTTGTATACATTCTGAACTGAACATCTTCTCTGTGCTGCTGGCGGCAGTACAGTGGCTTCCCATAGACTTCCATGGAACTATCTTCATCATCTGGACAAATCTATTAGGAGGTAATATACATCCAAAGCTAATGCACAGAAGTATTGATATTGAGATGTAAACAAGCTAACTCTAGATCAAGTTAAGTATTTATCTGGGGAAGAGGGTGGTTTAGGTCAGGAAAGTGGGGCAAAAAGTACACTGTTGTTTAAAATGCACTTTAAGCATTTAAGCAGCACCAAAGATTCAGCAAGGATTTTTTTATGTAAGCATTTCACTAAAAGGTATAAGCTTTATGTTAATGCAGCCTTCTATTTACCTGTATAACTGCTAAAATAATTGTGCAACTCTAAAAGTTGACTTCTGCTACCTTGCATGCTTTTGGTCTCTGATCACCTCTCTAAAAAATGCAATGAATTTGTCTGCCCCAACTTTAAACCAACACACAGCAGAGAGGCCATCAAAGATGAGAAGCCAGCTGGGCAGCAGGATCAAATCTGAAAGCAGCAGAAATGTACTGCACTAAAGACACAATTCACTAAGCTGTAACAATTAATCTTTGCCATAATAATTATTTTCCTTAAGAAAAGTCAATGACATCCAACAATAACAATATTCAATTAAAGCTAAAAATAACAATCAACAATGTAGAATAAACTGATCATTATAGCAAATCACACATTTTAGTGAAAGCCTAAAATCTGTTAATTACAGCCACAAACTTTACAATCATCTTCATTGATTTATTCATTTATGTGAAGGGCTTCTTCAATAACCTTTCTTGAAATCTATTCATCGTAAGGGTCTGTGTAGCCAAATTTCTGTCTGGAAAAGTGTGCTCCAAATATTAAAAACATATTCAACAGATAAAAACCTGACATTTATCAGACAGTAAAAAAATAAATAAATGTATATTGTGAAGGTAATTACCACTTCTGTAATGTGCATTACTTCTTTGGTGTGTTAACACAAGTGCATTGACATTTATTACTTTTCTCATTAAAATGCGTTGTGTTGGGACAGCCCATGCAAATGACACATGGTTTCCCAGTTCTTACATAGAAGACTTAACGGAGATAGCGTATTTCCTCATGTAAAAGCATGGGATAACTCCCACAATCTAAAGCAGTGGTCGAACCCCAGGGGTTCGGTGGGTCAGTCTCGAGGGTTCGGCACACCCTCCGCTAGTACCACTTCGCTGTCAGGGACTATTTCTCCAGTTTCGGGCATGTCCTTCCGCTCCTGCTCCGCTCGCACTCGCAGCTCTCTCTGCCCCTGGCTCACTCTCACTGCTGGCTGTGCAGCTCGGCTCCTGGCCAAATCCGATCCAGCCGGAGCCGGCGTCGCCCACTGTGGAGTGGTGGTGGGGGGGGGTTTTGGAGACAGGCCAGACGTGCGGTGCGGAGAGGGACTGTCTGGGGGAGGGACTAACCTGTGCAGCGGCCTCCCAGTGCAGCGCGGGAGAGAACCACCAGGCCAGGCAGCCGCAGCAGCAGAAGAAGCCAGCAGATGAGAGGCCAGAGAGCCAGTGGTGACAGTGGTGCTGCAGCCTGCAGTAGGAAAACCTAGCCTGTGATCGGGAGTCGGGACACAGGTGAAAAAAAGGTATTACTAGAGTAGTACTGGCTGTACTAGTCTAGTGACTGACTGTGTGAGAACACTGAGAAGACTATGTAAAAGGGATCTATTTTATGGGGAACCTGGCCTGCTGTAAGGGGGGGAGATCTAAATGGGGGACAGGACCTCACCTCACCCTGGCCTTCTGTAAAAGGGGATCTATATGGGGGACATGATCCCCCATATAGATCCCCCCTTACAGTAGGCCAGGGTGAGATGAGGTCCCCCATATAGATTCCACCTACAGCAGGCCAGGGTGAGGTTAGGTCACTCTGGGGTCCCCCATATAGATCCTTCCTTACAGCAGGCCAGGGTGAGGTTAGGTCACTCTGGGGTCCCCCATATAGATCCCCCCCTACAGCAGGCCAGGGTCCGGACCTCACCTCACCCTGTCCTGCTGTAAGGGGGAGATCTATATGGGGGACGGGACCTCACCTCACCCTGGCCTGCTGTAAGGGGGATCTATATGGGGGACCTGGGATCCATATGGGGGACCTCACCCTGGCCTGCTGTAAGGGGGGATCTATATGGGGGACCCCATATAGGTCCCCCATATAGATCCCCCCTTACAGCAGGCCAGGGTGAGGTGACATGAGACATGATAATGACATGAGAGTGGCACTTGCCAAGAAAAAGCCGCGCATTTCTGAACTGGTCTCTGAAAGACAACAGCAGAAGTCACACTAATTTGCAGTAAATATTCATTATGTTTTTGTGTGAAAATCATGTTTTAATGGTTTTGTTCTTTGTTCTTAATGGTTTTGTTCATTTTGTGCACCTATGTATAAATATATACCTAAAATAATATATACCTATGTTTTGAATTTGAAAAAATCATATTTTATTTTTCCAATTAAGAAGGGTTCGGTGAAGGCGCATATGAAACTGGTGGGGTTCAGTACCTCCAACAAGGTTAAGAACCACTGATCTAAAGCTTATTGGACAGTAACTTGATCCTAATCTGTTTGTGTATGCTTGTGCATAACTCAAAGGAACATTGGATTACCGTGTCCCTTGGAGTAGAGATTGATGGAAATTGATCTATGTACTCTAAATATGAATGCAAAATACCTGACAATTACATAAATAACTAAACCACATCAGTATTGACTTTTCAGGATTACAAGGTGCTACAAGATACAGGCCAGTGTGTTTACACACTGTACCTTGTCTATTACCTTGTACAGTCATGTGATAATTGTACTCTTGCCATGTACACTTTTCTGCATTTCACGAAAGAGTTTTATTGTCTTAAAGGTGCCTTTAAAAAATACACAAAAATAGCAAATTCAGAACAATGAAATCCATCTGATTAACTCTGATTTCAACTATTGAAGATAATAAAAGGGAAGCAATCAAAATATATAGATAACAGGTTGGCCTAACAAATATCATCTTTCATAAATCCACGATGGTTGTTTACTTGCAGTATAATACATTTTATAGCAGACATATTTCTGAGTTGAGTCCCTTATCATTTCTTCAAATATTTTACGTTATAGATGCTATGCTTATTGGTCTGTAGTTTCTTGATATATATCTCAATCCATTTTGTATATTGGTACCACATTTGCTCTATGCCAATATTTTGGCACCATTTCAGTCAATAATGTATCTGTAAAAATTAGAAATAGCAGCTTGGTTATAACTGCAATATGTTCACTAAGGATTTACAGGTGTAAGTCATCTAAATACAGTACTGTGATTTGGTCTCATTCAATTTTGCCACTCAGTTTTCTGTCTACCAAAATGGTACCTTTGGTTAAATGTTAAAAAGATTATTGTTATGATTATCCAACCAATCTTTTTTCTGGATTGGTTAAAATGCAAATGCTTCCCATAGTGTATAACTGATGAATACATTTAGTAGAAGCGATAGGAGACCCCACATGGAATAGAAGTCCTCTAAAGAGTGAACTTAACCAACACTCCGAAGAGCCAGCTCAGTGACCACTATAAATATAAGATTAGTATTCAATGTCACAAAAGGTACTCCGCAAAGTGAGCCCTATTCAAAAGAATAGTCATCTGAAGGGTGAGTTCAAAACTGTATAAGCAAGATATCTTGATTATTTCACTCTCAACATCAAAAATATAACTTTATTGAAATAAGAGCAATCAAAAACACTTCAAATCTAAATAAAAAACTAAGTGGACAACGTTGTCCCACTATACACAACAGATACAGGCCCCACATTCACACACGCATCACCAGCATGCAGCCAAAAAGCTCAAACTAGGTAAAGACAGTCTGGCTTGAGAGCAGTTTGTCAAGGATTCCGAATCAAGACAAATCTCCCTGACACAATATTTCAGAATAACTCTGAATCAGTGGTGCTGCTCATGAGTGCCCAATATTCTAAATCAGTGAGCAGAGGCTGTATGACTTCATATAATTCCAGTCCCGGGCCAGGGATAGCAAGGGAGCACATAACCTCCTAAGGAGGTATTAGTCTCTTGTTCAATCACAGGATGAGACCGATGCACCTGATAAAGAAACATTGGGTAACTTAGTGTCCCTCCTTGAAGAAGGTGGAGAGATATCTGAAGAGGAGGAGCAGTATCCAACAGATCCCTGGAGAAGAAAGTCTAATCTTAGAATTAGGTCTACTACTATGCCCCAGTTTAGAAACAATAAATGGTTAGGGGTTTTCTTAGACCTGCTGCAGGATGATCTTAAAAAGTTACATTGGCTATGGCTGCATAGCAGTGGAGCTCCTGCCTCAGTCCGGCCGAATTTCTCGCCATCCGACACGTAGCCAGCGCATCGACAGACCCCAACCATCCCAGGGGAGAGAGGAGATTCCGAGGCACCCCCAGGTACCACTATTGACCAGTTTTGGGCACCGGGGAAAACGTTGCAGCTCAGCCTGGTTTCAGGCCTAGGCCTCATCTGCTGCCATCCTCCCTGCATCCAGAATAAGGGAAGCCATCCTTCACACCAGGGGCAAGCTGAGTCCCCAAGGCACCCCCAGGTACTATTATTTTATGAGTTAAGGCACTGGGGACGACCTTGAAGCTCAGCCTGGCTTCGGGCCTAGCGCAGCTATGAGCTCCCGCCATGGCCCGGCCTCATCTGCTGCCATCCTCCCTGCATCCAGTATAAGGGAAGCCATCCTTCACACCAGGGGCAAGCTGAGTCCCCAAGGCACCCCCAGGTACTATTATTTTACAAGTTAAGGCACCGGGGACAACATTGAAGCTCAGCATGGCTTCGGGCCTAGCGCAGCTGCGAGCTCCCGCCTTGGCCCGGCCTCATATGCTGCCATCCTCCCTGCATCCAGAATAACGGAAGCCATCCTTCACACCAGGGGCAAGCTGAGTCCCCAAGGCACCCCCATGTACTATTATTTTATGATTTAAGGCCACAGGAACCCCGATCCTGCCCTCTATTCTATCAGGCCTCACTTTCCAAGATGGCGGCCACACCTCAGCCCCTCAGGCTGCCCGACCTGATCCCGGGATCCCCCCAGCTATCCCCCATGTTATCCCTCCATGATTTGCCTCAGGGGACACCTTCATTCCACATTGCCAGCTCTCAGGCCTCCCCAGCTTCAACTACATCCCTTCTTGAACAGACTATGGATGGGTTACTAATGTCCCCTATGGAATCAGCAATGGCCTCACTCCAGGCCAGGGACCCAACACCATCTCATCCCACAGACATGCCTTTTGACCCCAACTATCTGATGCTAAAATTCTCTGAAATGCTAGACAGAGGCCTCTCCATTACAGCTGCTAGAATCACCTCAGAAATCAAAGCAGATTTAATGAATCTAGGCAGCAGGATTGAGGCCATTAAATCAACAGTGGACACGTCGGTAACCCAGATTAACCAGAACACTGACAGGATCCAGGAATTACACTCTCGATTGGACTCAGCACTTACAAAAATAGATGATTTAGAGAACAGAGCAAGGAGGTATAACTTCAGAATCAGAGGGCTGCCAGAATCTTTCACTGACACTGCTGCCACAGTCCAAGCTCTCATAAAACTGCTGATACCTGACATTCCCTCACACAAGCTAGAGTTGGACAGGGCTTACAGAGCTCTGCCCCCCCCCCCCCCCACTCGGATGGCCTACCCAGGGACATTGTTGTAAAACCCCACTATTACTTCTCAATTAAGGAGGAAGTGATGAAAAAATTCTCAGCTTTCTTTCCAAGATCACCCTTTTCAAATTTTTGCTGATTTATCGCCATTCACCATACAAAGGCGCAGATCTCTCAAACCCCTGCTGTCAGTTCTCTCTCAAAAGGAGATAAAATATCAGTGGCTTTTTCCCTTCAATCTGAAGTTCTCCTACAAAAACAAATACTACACATTCTTCAATATCTCTGATGGTGAAAAAATTCTCTTGGATCTACATCTGCTCTCCCAAGCTCCAGCCTCCCCTCCTCCACTGGAAACGCCTTCAGGATCAACTAAATGACAGATGCCCACAAGTCCTATTGCACCTCTTTGGCAAAAGCCCAAGCACAAGCGTTCCAAGGACTCCAGGTGACCGAGATGAACTGCCCATTTTTACCCCTGAGCAGCCGCCCTGGTCCCGGGAGGTTCTCCACTCATTCCTCCCCGATCTGCTGAGCTTCTTTTACCACCTATACCTTTTTAGAACATGCAACTACCCCCCCCCCCCAAAAAAAAAATTGTCCCCCAGGTGTGAGTCACAACAACATCCATGGCTTTCTCCCCTGATGTCTGTTCCTATCAACACCCATATACTCTCATTGTTTTAATTATAATGTTGTACTCTCAGGATATTGTCTGTCGAGGACTTTTGGTCCACTATGTATATGTTTTGGCTTACTAACACTTTGATTCTTAGTTTTAATACGATTGATACATGGGCGCTTCGGCCGGGCTGCAAACCTTGCGCCCTTACCTATTTCGAGGACTAGGTTATGTTCCATCCTCTTAAAGGGTTCACCTCGCGATTTTAGCGAGGGTACTGACCATTTTCCTTTTGGGGTGTGAGGGGTTTTTCCCTCTCATTCCCTGAATGGAATTTTCTTTTTTGTGTGTCCCCCTATCTATCCTTTTTGTTTTCTTCCCTTCTAACCTTTCCCTGTGTTTTTAGGCGCCCCAGAGGTCTCCTGTGTCACAATACCCACTCCACGGTTTAACACATAATGGTTGTTCTGCCGAGCTCTCACTTCCTTCAAGGGAGGGGTAAGTGTCTCGGGTTCTCTATGGTTCCTCCTACACTATCTCAATGGCTGATGACAATAGTCACGTTCCACTTCTCCGAATAGGTACCCACAACACTCAGGACCTAAACTCCCCTGTTAAGAGGAGGAAGGCCTTCCAATCTAACCACATGCAGAAAATAGATGTAATACTCCTACAGGAGACCCACTTC
The DNA here is from genome assembly GCF_965119305.1 of Pelophylax lessonae. Classification (NCBI taxonomy): domain Eukaryota; kingdom Metazoa; phylum Chordata; class Amphibia; order Anura; family Ranidae; genus Pelophylax; species Pelophylax lessonae. Next base: position 83,070,992 of record NC_138769.1, on the reverse strand, counting down.
CCCAAACAATTCAGTCCCAAATTTCTCCACCCTAAATATCCAGTTGTCTTTCTAGACAATGCTGAAGGGAAGACCAAGGGAGTGGCGATATTATTTTCTCATCGTTATAAGTTCGCCCCTTCCCTTATTCACAGAGACCCTGAAGGTCGCTATATCTTGGTTAAGGGTTCACTTCACAATCACACATTCTCCTTTATCTCTTACTATGCTCCCAATCTAGCACAAGACAGATTCTTTAGTTCCATGTTCGCTTCCCTCTCTCCGCTGGTCGAAGGCACTGTTATCTGGGGGGGGGGGACTCAAATGTCGCATTCAATATGAGTATCAACAAAAAACATCCGGTAGGTTCTCAACTCACAAGACCCACCAAGCGTAGCTTAAAAGTAGCTAAGTTGGTCTATGATCAAGGCCTTGTGGACATTTGGCGGGAACCTAATCCCTCTCAAAGAGACTTCACACACTTCTCACATCCTCATCAGTCCTACGCGAGAATTGATCACATATTTTTACCAACCTCGCTTGTCCCCCTTGCTCACAAGACTGACATCAAGGACGTGGCTTGGTCCGACCACTCGTTGGTGACGCTGTTGCTTCAGCGACCCAACTCCCTCCCCTCACACTACACTTGGAGACTAAATGAATCTGTACTTAGTGACCCTGTCAAAACCCAGGAGATTGAAATGCACATCAAGGAATATTTTTTGCTTAACGATACAGGGGATATCTCCCCCTCCACCCTCTGGGCAGCTCATAAAGCCACCATTAGGGGGAAACTCATACAAATTTCCATCCAGATGAAGTGCGCCCAACAAGTCGACATAGCCAGGCTGGAAAGAGAATTTCTTGCTCTCTCCAAGCGATATACACACCGTCCGGATTTGGTTTCAATCTCACAACTAGACACAGCCAGAACAGAACTTAACTTAGCTTTGACAGCTAAAGCAGACAAATATCTAAGATGGCAAGGAGCCAAGTTTTATTCCCAACGTGATCGGATGGGAACTTTATTAGCGGCGGGTCTTTCTCATAAACCTCATGTTCGAACTCCCCCAGCCCTTCGAATCTCAGACGGGACAAAATCCCGTAATCCTAAAAAATTATGTCAGAATTTCACAAGTTCTATCAATCCCTCTACAGTATGCAATCTGCACCCTCCTCCTCTAAGTTATCGGACTTCCTTGACTCTATTCCTTTCCCTAAACTGAATGGTCACCACAGCTCCATGATGGAAACTCCTATTTCCGCTGAAGAAATTGAAGTGGTTATCAAGAATCTGAGGGGTGGCTCTGTTCCAGGCCCCGATGGTATCTCAGTCCCCTACTACAAAGCCTTTTCTTCCACCCTGGCACCTTATTTAGCGCGCTTTTTTAACGAAATACGTAAAACAATGCACTTAGTTCCGGCACTCAACTCTGCCTTCATCACCATAATCCCCAAACCAGGGAAAGATGACAGTGAAGTTGGCAATTATCGCCCGATTTCTCTCATTAACAATGACTTAAAGATCTTAACCAATATATTGGCCACCAGGCTCTACTCATTCATTGTGCAATACATACACAAAGACCAAGCAGGGTTTGTCCCGGGTCAACAGGGGACGGACCAAATCAGACGGGCCATTGATATTGTGTCACTGTTGCATTCAGGATGGGCGGGAGGGCCCCGACAGGAAGGTCTCCTCTTGTCGATTGACCTACAGAAGGCATTTGATTCTATTTCCAGGCATTATCTTTTTATGGTCTTGGATAAATGGGGCTTTGGTCCAAATTTTATGAATATCCTTAGAGCTTTATACTCCAAACCGGTGGCTAGGGTGTGGTTTCAGGGTTGCTACTCTGACCCACTCCCTATATCAAGGGGTACACGTCAGGGATGCCCTCTTTTGCCCCTCCTGTTTGCAATAGCGATGGAAACTTTGGCACAAGCAATTCGTTCTCACCCGATATCCACGGGGTCCAATGCGGTCCGCACAATCACAAATGCGTTCTTTTTGCTGACGATCTGCTCGTCTTCATCACCTCTCCACTCATCTCCCTTCTGAACATTTATACACTCCTGCAATATTTTGGCACTATATCTGGTCTTCACGTTAACATGTCCAAGTCCCACGCTCTAAATATCAATATACCTGCACAGATGTTATCTAACATTAAGCCTCATTTCCCCTTCATCTGGGTTGAAAGTTATATCCCATTCCTGGATATCTCCCTCACGAATAGAATAAATGGGTTATATGAAGCCAACTACCCACCTCTTTTCCGTAAACTCAGTCAAGACCTACAAAGCTGGTCTCACCTTCCCCTGTCCTGGCTGGGTAGGATCCACGCAGTGAAAATGACATTATTGCCGAGAATTCTTTACTTCTTCAGGTCGCTACCCATTCCCTTGATAAGGGAGCATGTCAAACGCTTCCAGTCAAGAATCATATCTTTCATTTGGGGTTCAAAAGGTCATAGATTAGCGAGGGGGCTATTGTTCAGATCGCGGAACAGAGGGGGATTGGGGGTCCCAAATTTAATATGGTATTATCAGGCGGACCAACTGGCATAGATATCGGTGATCTACTCTCGCGCAGAAAAACCTGATTGGGTGCACATGGAACGCCAGGCGGTGCCGCTGCACACCATTGATTTCCTTATGTGGTGCCTCCCCAAATACAGACCGGCCATTTTAGCCCCAACACTCTCACATTCCTTAGCTCTCTGGGACAGGCTTAAGGGTAAATCTGAACTCACTTCTTCCTTACACTCACTCCTCTTCCAAAACCGCAGCTTCCCTCCGGGTCTAAACATCGTTGAATTCAAATGGTGGCTAGACAAAGGCTTATACAGGATAGGCCACTTTTTCACCCCCTCAGGACCCATCTTTCTTTCCTACTGTAGAAGCAAACTCAAGATGCCTAATTCTGAACTCTTCAGGTTTCACCAAATTACACATTTCTTACATTCCATATGGAAATCTAAGCCATTGCCTCCCACGGCTACGGCCTATGAGATGTGGTGTTGCTCAGCCATGGAGCAGAGGGGGGATCTCTGCTATTTACGGGGCACTTTCCGGGAGTGGCCCCAAGCCGAGCAATGCTATGGCTTGGGAGAAGGACTTATCTCGGGTTTGGGAACCGGAAAAGTGGTACTCAGTTCTGCAACAGGCATACAAAGGGATTTTGAATGTTACCTTAATAGAAGCAAGTCTGAAAGACTTAACCAGATGGTACCTTGTTCCGGAAAGGCTACACCGCTGTTTTCCCTCGTCCTCGCCACTCTGCTTCAGGGGTTGCGTTCATAAGGGCACCTTCCTGCACACATGGTGGGACTGTCCGAAACTACGGGGATTCTGGAACAAGGTCTTTCATCTGATCCGCAAGGTTACTGGTATATCCGTACCTCAAACCCCTCCGATAGCCCTCTTAAACTTTGCTCCGAACAACGTCTCCTGGATCATGACCAAAGAAAAACTATCTAGTAGTCTCCTGAATACGTACCAAAAATTTGAGACGATTTGGGAACCCTGGGCTGCCTATACTCACACCTCGCTTATCTATTGAGGGGTCTATCTTACACTATTAGTGGATCTTGGGACCTCCGGGGCGTATATGTATCCCACCCCTACTCTTCTCCCCCCTCTCTTTTCTTCTTCTCATCCATTATCCCGTTTGTCTTCTCTTACCCCCTGGTCTCTCTGCCCTTTCTCCACCCCTGTTGGTAGGTATCTACTTTTGTTAGGGTAACCATCCCAGGATTCTAGTTGATCCTGCTCTCCTACGGTCTCCCTTCTACAAGGACCTTTTTCTGAAAATACTACTTATGCTTCCCATCGGAGCACAGATGTTACTGCCCTCCTGATTTATGCTCCTCACCAGAGACCTTAGAAAATCACCTAAGCGGTCCTGACTCTCATCCGAACCGGCTTCACTATTTTGCATTCTGAACTCCCTCAGTCTGCTGCTGATCACTTATTCGGGTGGGGTCTTTCCTGGCTCTCCGGGCGACAGATTGTGATCCCATTGGGGTTGCCTGGGGGTCAGGGGGGTCCCCCCCGACTGCATGATGTTCTACTTTTACTCACGTTGCTCTTCCTCCATAGGAGCCTCTTTACCTGCATTGTTGTTTATGGCTGACATTTTTCAGGTAATTTTTTTCAGGTCATAACTTGTATGGTGAAGCTTTCTGTAAGTTACCTACCAATTTATATTGCTAAATGCTGTTATCTGTTGATGGATTTTGTTTTGTTAAAACCTAATAAAAATCTTTGAAAGTAAAAGTTACATTGGCTGATTAACTTTTCTGACAACTTTTCCCTCGATGAACGGAGAGTGCTACGAGAATTACGAGAGGCTGAAAAGTTAGTAATTAAAAGGGGGGAATGTCGTTTTGCTATCTGAGGATATGTATGCGAACGAGGTACATCGCCTTTTGTCATACACTCTTACTTATAAGAAGCTAGATTTCAACCCATTTCCCCAGCTTGTCAGCTTAATCAATGAGAAATTACATTTTGCTTTTGAAGCGAACTTCATTACCAAGAAGGAATTGGGGTACCTAAAAGTAGACGATTTCAATACCCCAACCTTTTACATCATTCCCAAAATACACAAGGACAAACATAACCCCCCCGGGGAGGCCAATTGTGTCAGCAGTAGGAGGGCCCTTGGAAAGACTGGGAAAATATATAGATTCCCTCATCAACATCAAGGAGCTAGTATGTAATTTACTATCATACGTTAGAGACACAGGTGATGTCCTTAATAAAATTGCTGACATGACCTTCCCGTCTGACTACAAGTCTATTCCCTATTAATTGGGCATAGTAGCAGTATACCACTTCCTGGAAGCCAAATTTCCAAGGATGGGGGCTCAAAATGAGTTTGTAATTGAGTTCCTGGAAATGGCACTTAAAAACAAATCTTTCCAATTCTCCGGCATTAATTACACACAGATATGTGGCACTGCAATGGGGGCCCCCTAGGTGCCTGCATAGGCATGTTTACACTTAGGATGGTGGAGGTTGTGTATGCCTCGTTGAGGTACATCGATGATGGTTTGATGCTCTGGGATGGCTCTGTGGATGAGCTAGGGCAGTTTATGAATAAACTAAACCAGAACACACGGAATATCCATCTAACGTACATGGTAGATTCACAAGAAATCTCCTTCCTGGACCTGTATATAAGGTTGGCAGAAGGTAAACTTACCACTGGGACCTTTAGGAAGAAAACAGCTACTAAAACTTTGCTGTACGATGGTAGCCATCACCCGAAATCCCTAGTTTGTGGGATTCCAGTTGGACAGTTCCTCAGGGTTAAAAGGAACTGTTCAAATGATGATGATGACTACTGGCACAAAGCAGACAACCTCTATAAAAGGTTCAGAGAGAGGGGTTACTCAAATCACACTCTTAGAAGGGCTAAAATAATTGCAGGTAAAAAGACTAGAAATTACCTTCTAACATCTAGTCCTGTCCCCTCAGTAACCTCTAAGGCCCCAATAAGGATCATCCCTAGATATAGGGAACAGTGGGAGGAGGTAGGCAAAATCCTATTTGGCATATACTGACACGATCAGTAAAGGCGATAGTTGGCCCAAGACCAGCAATGGTTGCCAAACGAGCAGAGAATTTAAATAATACATTGATACACTCTGAATTTGTGAGGACACATAATATAAACTGGCTCACTGATCTCCCTGGATTCAAAGGAATGTATGCATGCAATCACTGCAATATGTGTAAGTATGTTGACAGGTCTAATGTGTTCTCTGACTCTGATGGCGAAATAAACTTTGAGATCAAAGTTTATTAACTGTGCCACTACAAGGGTACTCTATATTTTAGAGTGACCATGTAAGAAAATGTACGTAGGTAAAGCCAAATGCCAACTGCGTGTCAGATTCGGCGAACACTTAAAAAGTATAAAATTGAAGGAGGAACCAGCTATTGGACTGCATTTTGCAGCAGTACATGGGGGACAACCCAGTGGACTCAAAGTAAAAGGCTTTTTTGCCCTGCAATTAGCAAACCGCAGAGGTGACTTTGATACGGTTCTACTTAGAAAAGGAAAATCCTGGATTTTCAGACTCCGCACTATGACCCCAAAAGGTTAAACAACAAAATTAGCTTAAAAACCTTTGTCTTGAACCTTGATGTGGGTCCCTCTGCACCTGATTGGGTGATCCAAGTTACTGTATACCCCTAGGATGCACGGGTACAGAGAGGCCCCTTCAGGAGGAGGAAGCGTATATTTGTGAGTTTTTGGTTGACGTAATTCCTAATATAGTCCGACATTACGCCATTTTTATCCTCATGTAAATACACCTCTGATTTGAATGGACTTGCTTGGTTGCGGGTAATAGCACAGTGTGATCTTCAACATAAATGTAATTTTTATACCTTACCATTAGATGGCTCTAACTAGATACTCTAAATCTAATTGGAATGAACAGGCAGTTACCCCTTTAAATAAATGAGAAGATAGAGTGTCATATGTGAAATGCGTTGAGGTAAGCCACATAGAGGGTCCTGCGGTCCATCATGCAATCCACCAGCTCAGTGAAGACAGCTCAGATGCCTGTACAGATTGGATTACCACAGTGTAACGGACAGTGAGAGCACCCAGCCACAGCATAGTGCCCAACACGGGAAACGCTTGACAAGGAAAAAGTTCTCAGCTGCTACACTAACAGACTGCACTTTCTACATAGGGAGGAGAAGGAGGACTACATCGACCCATGTGACAGAGTGGTAAGAGCCTCCGGGCATCTTTGTACCTCCATCCCCTGGGCATATGGCATATTGGCTGCATTTCTGATTGCCGAGACTGCTCAGAGTGTCAAGTGCATGTATATATCACCAGGCTGGTTAGCCTTACAACTATTAGGAGGTTTCCTTGATCTGCCAATTTTCTATATATGGGCCATTCACTAATCATCTCAGCTGTGTGGGTCATAGCTTACAATCATGGGCGCCAAGAGACTAATACCTCCGTGGGAGTTTATGTGCTCCCGTGCTATCCCTGGCCTGGGACTGGAATTATATGAAGTCATACAGCCTCTGCTCACTGATTTAGGATATTGGGCGCTTGTGAGCAGCATCACTGAGTCAGAGTTATTCCGAAATATTGTGTCAGGGAGATTTGTCCTGATTCAGAATCCTTGACTCACTGCTCTCAAGCCAGACTGTCTTGACCTAGTTTGAGCTTTTTGGCTGCATGCTGGTGATGCGTGTGTGAATGTGGGGCCCGTATCCATTATGTGTAGTGTGACAACGTTGACCTCTTGGTTTTTTTTTTAGGTTCTTGGGGATTTAGATTTAAAGTGTTTTTGATTGGTCTTGTTTTTAAAAAAAATTATTTTTGGGATTAAAGATACCGTTGTTGGTTCTCTGTAAATAACTCCTTTTTCAGGGTGACCTGTTAGTTTTTCCCGTTTTTTCCTGGTTAGCTATCACCTAGTTGTGGAGGTACCCCATCCATACTGCACAAATCAGTGAAATAATTTACTATTCCAATCCATCCCACAATGGCATCATGGGTTTAGGCCACAGTGTTTTTATTATTATGTTTGTTCACTCTCCACATGTATTCTCCACAAACACAAAACTCTCTGAAGCTTACCAGAGCATATGTGACCTCCCTATGTGAAGTCATAAACAGCTTTTGTGTCAAGCAAAATGCTCTTCCACACATTGGTACATAGGGCAACCGGTCACCTTCCAATCTCACACTCCATGCTCAATAGCAGTATCATACATTCATGAAATGCAAATGCTTCCCATAGTGTATAACTGATGAATACATTTAGTAGAAGCGATATGAGGCCCCACATAAAATAGTAGTCGTCTAAAGAGTGAACTTAATAGACAATGTGGAAAGGTAACTCAGTGAATCCACTCCCACCATGTGTCCTCCACCGAGCTAGAGTACTCTGAGGCTTACCAGAGCATATGCGACCTCTACACGAGAAGTTATAAACAGCGTTTGTAAGCAAGTTGTTCCTCCACACTGTAACACATGGGACAATAACTTGCTTCCAAATCGCTCCCTCAATATTGGGCCACAATACATTACCATCATGCATGTAAAGAAATGCAAATAACGCCTCCTATTGTGTAAATCTGATTACTACATTTATTAAAATTGGTTAAAAGCCCTTACAAACTAATGGCTTGAAAAGTGAACTATAAAATTACATATCCCAAAATCCTTAGCAATGTGCACATGTGTAGTATGGTCATGGCCTCAAGCTTCACCCAACATGTTTTGGCAAAAACTACAACCTCAGAGATATCAAATTATAGACACTCGCCTGGGTAAAACAAAGAGAAAGGATGGAGGAGTATAGCAGAATAAAAAAGAACAAAGGGAGCTAGAATAAAGAAAGTAGGTACTATATCACAAATGGTAATCCTTGATCCAAATAGTGAAACCAAAGTCCCTGCTATGGAGGGATGGAGTCTTTCAAAAGGCCAGAGCCTGCACCAGCTTGACATGTTGATACATTTTGGAGGAAGAGAGCAAAAAGGGCAAGCAGGCCCTCTGCTGTTCTAGAACCAACCGAATAGAAAAAAACTTAGAAAGACTTATACTTATCACAAGAAATATAAATAGACACAAACCAGAAGGTCATGAAAATCTGAGAATGGGCTTGATAGCAGGAACAAAGTTTCTGAGCCAGCAAGTCAATCCCTGTTAGCCCATGTGGAAACCTTACAAGCGGACCTGAACAAAATAACGGGGTGGGCAACTACATGGCAGATGAGGTTTAATGTTGAAAAATGTAAAGTAATGCACTTGGGGGCCAGAAACCAGAAAGCAAGCTACTCACTGGGGGGGGGGGGACCTCTGAGTGAGTCTAGGATGGAAAAAGACTTGGGGGTACTGGTAGACAACAGGCTTGGCAGTGGCATGCAATGTCAAGCCGCTGCAAGCAAAGCCAACAGAATACTGGGGTGTATAAAAAAGGGGATTCACTCCAGAAATAAAGAGATTATTCTCCCGCTCTACAAGACTCTGGTTCGGCAACATCTGGAGTATGCTGTCCAGTTCTGGGCACCGGTCCTCAGGAAGGATTTGCTGGAATTGGAAAGAGTCCAGAGAAGGTCAACAAAAATAATTAGGGGAATGGAGGACATCAGCTATGAGGAGAGGCTACAGGCACTGAACCTGTTCTCTCTGGAGAAGAGACAATTGAGGGGGGATATGATATCAATGTACAAATACTGTACTGGTGACCCTAGCATAAGGAACAAACTATTCAGAGTAAGGGAATACAATAAGACACGTGGCCACTCACTAAAATTAGAGGAAAGGCGGTTTAACCTTAAAATGCGTAAGGGGTTCTTCACTGTAAGAGCGGTAAGGATGTAGAATTCTCTTCCACAAGCAGTCGTATCAGCAGGAAGCATTGATAGTTTCAAAAAACTATTAGATGGGCACCTTAGAGGCCACAACATACAGGGGTATACAATGTACGGTTAAAAGCAAACACACACACATCATAGGTTGAAATGGATGGACTGATGTCTTTTTTCAACCTCACTAACTATGTAACTATGTAACTATGTAACTATGTAGAAGATGAAATAAGTGGGCCAAATAAATTGAAGTCTAACAGGATAACGTTTCATATCTAAAGGCATATTAGGTGTAGCTAAAGCAAAATGCTACAGCATAAGGTACTGTAGGTAAATATCATTGAAAAAAAGAACTTTTGCTACAGCATACAACATAACCTGCAATCTCATAGGACACAGTAAAGCCTGGTGCCTGAGCATAATTAAAGAAATGAATTGTTGGCCCAGATGAATTTCTCTTATATTATGTACTTTTTAAATGCCTGTTTTTTTCTCATTTATTTGTTTTTTTACACCAGAATTTGACCACATCATTTTTAGTTTTGTTATTTTTTCTATTTGTTACCAAATAGAATACAATAACCTTTGAACACAATACAGTTGTTTAATCCATTGCCATTTCCAATAGTTTTCTGTATCCTTTCTTCCTTTGGATCAAACAGTAAGGATTATAGCTCACTGAAGTTAGCATTTTTTAAATCTAATCTGAGTTTTTGTCATACCAGCATGCCATTATTTCCTGTAACTTATGGCAAATGTGATTATCATGATACCTATCTAAGCTGTCTCTAACTTGCATATCTGTAGTGAGCTCCATGTTGTTTGAAATGAATATATCCTACAAAGTGTTTTTCCTCCATGGGACATCCACCATCTGTTCCATGAAATTGTCCTTGAGTAAATTTTTAAGAATTAACAAGCCTTTGTTGAGTGTGCAGTTCCATTTTCCTCAATAAATAGTTACATAGTTAGTCAGGCTGAAAAAAGGCACAAATGCATCTAGTTCAACCACAAAAGAGAGAAAAACTCATACAATCCCATAAACATAATCCTATACCCACAGTTGATCCAGAGGAAGCCGAAAAACCCCAGCAAAGCATGATCCAATTTGCTGCAGCAGGGGAAAAAATTTCTTCCTGATCCCGAGAGGCAATCATGTTCCCTGGATCAACTTTACCTATAAATGTTAGTACCCAGTTCTAATATGTACATTTAGGAAAGAATCCAGGCCTTTTTTTTAAAGCAATCTACTGAGCTGGCCAGTGCCGGCTCTTGAGGGAGTCTTTTCCTTATTTTTACAGCTCTTACTGAAAAGAAATCTTTCCATAATTGGAGATTAAATCTTTTTTCTTCCAGACATAAAGAGTGCCCCCTTGTCCTCTGGGATGACCTATAATAACTCAATACCAAGTTCACTTTTCACTGGCCCACCTATGTATTTATATGCATCATATCCTCCCTTTATCTCCTATTCTTAAGAGAGAATAAATATCATGGTAAATAAAGTTATTTATTATAATATTTCCCTGTTTCCTAGCCACTTCATTCTGTGCCCCCCCCCCCCCCCACACCTCAAAACACCTTATCCGCATGTTAATGGGGACAAGGGCCTCTTCCCCACAACCCTGAGAGGTGGTTATATATCGGAATCTGGAAGCCCCTTTTAACAGGTGGGCCCCAGATCCTGCCCCTCCCTATGTGAACGAGTAGGGGTACTCATTCACCAAAAAAGTGTCAAAAATAAATAAAATCAGGAGGCAATTTTTTGACAATTCCTTTATTAAAAAAAATTAAAATAAAAAAAACAATGTTCCCTAATGTAGATCCATCATCAATCATGATACCCGCCACACCGCCGGACCCAAAAAAAGGGAAAAAAATGCTCTGCTCTGAATGCCTGCTCCGCCATGTGACAGTTCTTAAATTGGTAAGGGGTGGGGGGGGGCACTTGGTGACGTCATCTGGAGCAGATTTTGCACTCTCCATTTTTAGTAAATCAACCCCACAGCTTAAATTTTGGGAAAGACAATTCCACTTATTGTTCAGTCACCATTTTAAGGGTCTGGTTAGCAGCCATCTTAAGAAAATCTATCCACAGTGTTCCATCAATTTTTTTTTTTTTTTTTTTAACATTTTGCCTGGTAAAGCTTCTGAACAGTCCTTTGTAGGGAATATGGTCTCTTGCATTGATATGGATGTATATTTTAATAGCGTCATAAGGTCTTAATTTTATGATCTGCAATATAGAGTACATGAAACTAACTTTTTTTATCTGAATATTTTATAACAATTTGAAAGATAGACCAGTTCCGAACTCATCTGTAGAAACCTTCCAAAATGTTCATTTTCATGAGTGTTTATCTTTCCCAGAGCTGAGACAATGGCACGCGGCTGAATAGACAAGGTTCAATTGTCCTGGGTCAATAGAAAGTTTTATATGTATATATATATATATATATATATATACATACATATATACTGTATATATATATATATATATATATATATATATATATATACGGTATGTATGTCTATGTCTATATACATATATATTGTTTTTCTGATCCATGTTTGCATGTGTCCAAGACTTTTCAAAACAGATACCACTTTTAGAGTAATGAGAAGACTTTCTCCTGGGCTTTAGGTGTGTGTGGATAACAGAAACCTCATTGTGCAGATAATTTGTTATGCAAGCAAGCTTGTTGATCTTACACCCCCATCAGTTTCTTTCCCTTGGGCTGGTTATCATTTTAATAGGACCCTTGTCTCTTTGCCTGGTTAGAAGTCTACTTAAAAATGATAAAAAATGTATTTTTTCCACAACAGCTCTGACAGTTCCAAGTCTCTATAATATTTTTTTAGGATGTTCCATCTTCCTCTAATTTTGTCACTTGTACCATGATTGCTGAGTTTTCTCCAGCCCCACCCAACAATCTGTTAACATGATCCACACATGTCAAACCCAAGCACCTGATAAATGTCAGACTGTTCAGTAATCACTGTCTTTGTATCAGAAAACCATGTCTGCCCTTCTAATAATTGAGTTCCCTACCAGCAGTATTTGTCACTATTTGCCTGAAAAACTGTTCTCACTATTACTGGAGCAATCATTCCACTCCAGCGACGCTACTGATATTCCAAATATCATGCAACAGGCATATGTACCAGGATATATCCCCATCCTTTAACTGTAACCCACCTACTGCTGGTGCTTTCTCCTGCATTTTCTAACTGTATGGTTTTATATAGATTTGATATTGCTTGACATAATAGCATTTAAACCTTTTGTATGCCTCTATGAAACCTTTGTCCATTAAAAAAAATTAAAAAGGTTTTTCTGACAGAGAATTACAGAAATGTATCAATGCATGGCCAAGGACCTGTCACCAGACTGTGATTGGACATGTAAGGAGCAATAGTAATAGGTAATCTAGGTGCTCTCTCCACTTATATACAAGTTCACAGTGATAGACTTGTGATAGACAATGTTGTGTAAAGCAATAGAAACCTAAATGCTATATTCCCCTACCCACTATGGATTCCTGCTGATGGATTAGGGACCTTCTATGCCCTGTCAAGCTCCCCTAGAGCAACTACCTGTCTCCTGGAATCTCCTCCATGCTCTTGAGACTGTGCTGGGAGACAAAGCAAACCTTCTGGCAATGGCACCTATTGATGTGCCATCCTGGAGGAGTTGGACTGCCTGTGCAACCTCTATAGGGTCCAGGTATCGCCTCATGCTACCAGTAGTGACATTGACCCTAGCCAAATGAAAAACGAGTGAAAAACAATCAGAAAAGATGAGTAGAGAAAAAAAATGTCAGTGGCGTCCGCCTGTAACACCATTCATGTTTTAGAGGTTGTCTCATTGTCCATCGAGTGCTCCTTGTGTTAATGTAATTAACACCAAAGCAACTGAAACTGTTTAACAACCCCCTCTGCTTCTTGTGAGATCAGATTCTTAGGAATTTAATTGACTTAACGCTATACTCTGATTAAAAAGTGTTCCTTTAATTTTTTGAGCAGTGTATATTGATTCTATTAACATATAGGGACATTTTTTAGAGAAATGGAATTTAGTGTTACCTAGGTAGGGTGACTTTCCACTTTAAAGTCAATTTAAAATGACAAGCCCGCCTAAGACACTGCTGTAAAATTAACTTCAGAAGGAAAAGCTATGTCATTCTGTTAACCACTTCCTCCTTCCTTCTATATTTTTGTTCCCTGGAATGATGCCCTATTTACTCTCCAGTACAGTGTGTGGGGTACTATTGATTGGTACAAAAGACAATCAACACAAAGCTGGTAAAGTAGTTCAAACCCTATTGGGAGTTTAGCACCCTCTAGTGTGCAACTAGTGTAGGTATATTTTTTTTTTTTACTGGGCAGGTCCCTGGTACCTCCCCCTTGATCTAGAAGCTTAGATAAGCTTCTGGTCATTTGTGGGTGAAGGCCAGGAGGTCCTAATCTGCATACTTGAGGGAATGGTAGGGTGGCTGGGTCAGCCCTTAAATATGGTGAAGCCTGGCCAGCAGTGGAGTCAGGTGGAAAATGAAGTGCTGAGGTTTCTGTCATGTAGCCTGGGAGGGGACCCTGGACTTGGGGCTCTGCCTCCAGGCTGAAGCTGGGGAAAGTAAGGAGAGGAAATGTAAGAGAGGAATATCTATTTCCTTTGGACATCTGGGCTGGCATGGGAGGATCTGATCAGTTGGAGGCCAGGACAGGAATCTTGCTCAGTGCAGCGGGGAGCATGGGACGGTGTGAGTACCTTAGTACACTCAGGGGGCATACAAGGGGAAAGAGTGCCAGATGCGGTATACTTTCCAAGGACAGTGTTGAGTGTTGTGCTAAATCCAGATCACTTGTCCTGGGGAGTTCTTCAGAGCAGCCAGGTGGGCTTGTAGTCAAGCACCCAGGTGGGCTTGTAGTCAAGCAGCTGGGTAGGCTGATAGTCAAGCAGCCGGGTAGGCTGGTAGTATCTGCAAGAATCAGAACTGGGTGAAGTTTACAGAGGAAACAAGATACTTCTGCATACAGTTTGCAGCTTTGTGCAAATTCTTTAAAGGGGAATACGAGCTCCTGGTCTGTAAAGGATCCTGTCACTAATCCATAGAGACTGTGTTTATTCCGCCGAGAGTATAGCCCAGGATCTTCATTTTTGTACATAGAGACGGAAGTTTAGCCTCATCTGTTATTTGTTCAAGTCAAGTTGGGCATTCCATATTTCATATACCCTATCCAAATTATTTTCCCCCAATAAAAAGAAAAACAAGCCCATGGACTGATTTCTTGTGTCTGGATGCAAGCTCAAAATGCATGTTGCCTGGCTGTTCAGGAATAGTGGGAACCAGTAACCAGTGGCTCCTATGGGGGTAGCACTACAGGAGACTATCATATTTGCACTGAACAGTAGCTGTACATACAGTATTGGATGACAAAAAGAGTTTAAGAGTTCTTGTAATTTGAAAATTCACAATTAGATTCCTTTGTAATTTTCTTTCTTCTATATACAATGTATTTCCTTTTAAAACTTTTAGTATAACACCCACATGGTCAAAGCTTCAAATCACACAAAAAAACACAAAATGTAAAAATCAAGAGGGCGATGTTCTCTAGGTACTGATGAAGCTTCTAATGAACAGAAGTATTATTTATTTATGTTCTGATGAGCAGATAACTAAACAAATTGTATTCAGCAGCAAATCAGCTATTCTAGCTTAGGTGTCTATCTTACGAACAATGCTAATAGAGCCCGACTTATTGTTTTGTGAAGTGCATACTGCAAATTTATCATTTCTATCAGCGGGATATCTCAATTTGCATTATTGTATGTGGGCTTTGAAGCTTGTGGAAAGTGAAATGTGTTGGTATGTAAAAAAGAAAACATATAGTTTATTCTTTAGAAAGAAAAACATGTTGTTTACTTTGGTTGCTGTGTATCAGCTTTAAGAACCAAGTTTAACTTTTTAAGTATGTCACACATTACATCTGTATTTAGGTTGTAACATTAAACATACTCCAGCACCTCACTACCCCCTACCCATTGACAGTGAGTGCCGTTTCCTCTCCCCCGCAACAGCAAGGCAGTGCAGAGCCACGTCATCCAGTCACAGCAATCTGTGAATGAAAAAACTACAAGTCCCATCATCCATTGTGGCAGTGGTCCCAATGGACAGTGAGGGCACTAATGTGCAGCCTTGTAGTTCATTCACAAGCCCTGCAGCTTTCAAACAGAAAGCCAGTATAGAGGTCTGAGCAAAAAGTTGTAGAACTTCTCTGCCAGAGCCTGACATTGCACCCACAATCCACTGATCATGGGTGCAATGCTCTGCAGTCTCCTTGGGAAAAATACAATAAATGCACATTTTTTTTCTGCAAAAATATGTGCATGTATTCTTTTTCTCCAAATGTGAACTTAGCCTTTAACATTATAATGATTGTGCTAAATAGACAGAAGTAGTAAACCAAATTATTTCTAAATATGAGAAACACATTTAACAGTTACTTTTATAGATAGTGTGCTGTACTATAAAAGAAGATAGCATTAACTTCTTGAAGATAGGACTGTTTCACCTCCTTCCAATCAATTTTTTTTTTTTTTTAGTTTTCAACACTGTCACACTTAAAATGACAATTACTCAGTCATGCAACACTACCCAAATTAAAATTAGATCAATTTCAAGACAGATAGAGCTTTCTTTTGGTGGTACCTATTCACCTCTGAGTTTTTTACTTTAATAAAGGGGAAAAAAAAAACATTAAAAAAAAAAAAAACTGGCTTCTGTCATGAAAATTTGCAAATAAGTAATCTTTCTTTAAAAAAGCGGGGCAAAATATTTTATTTGTGCCCTAAAATGGCAGAACAGTACAAATACCCCAACAATTAAACCTTTTTGGAAAGTAGACAGTCTAAGGTATTTTGTAAGAAGCATTTAAAGTTTTTGAAGTTGTATTTTTTGTCACGTTTTTAGAAAATTAAGAAATTAAATAAAATGTGATTACAATTACATCCTAAAACACAGTTTGCTACTCCTCCTAAATACAGGGATACCACATGTGTGAAACTTTTTCACAGCCTAGATACATATAGGGGCCCAAAATCCAAGGAACACCTTTGGACTTTCAAGGAGCATAACTTGCACATCAAATTTTCTGACAACTTATTGTAATTCTTGAGTCCCCTAAATACCAGGACAGTAGAAACACAGACAAAATGAGCACAGTTTGGAACGCAAACACCCCAGGGTATTTTCTGAAAGGCATAATGAGTCTTTTGTAAATGTCATTTTTTTTTTACACAAGTTTTTAGAAAAATCAGAAAAAAATAAAAATGTATTTTTTTTTTCACTAAGTTGTCAATTATTAAGATATGTATAACACAGAGCATAGGCATACTCAGAATTACAATTACATCTTGTGTATCACACAAATCAACCACTTATAAAAAAAAAACTGTGTACTGTAATGGTTGTCTCTGTACGAGTGGTCAGAGAATATAGCTTGGTGTAACATCATTTATAGCCAAACTTTCCTCAGCTCGCCTCCCTCGCTGCACAGTGTCAGCATTAGCTGGGCCCTGGCTTCTCTGAGCAGGGATTCGGAGATCAGAGTGGGGGAGGGGAAGGGGGGGGGGGGTCAGAGTGTAGGAGGGCACAGAGCACCTGTACAGAAGACCGCTGGGGAAAATTGATAGAAAACTTGGATCTTCTAAATGCGTACACCACCCGACAATGTATGTATTTCGAAGCAATAATGCTGATGCTGTCCCCACAGCCCAGATTCCAGGACAAAGCCCAGGACTGAGCTGTAGCCAGACAGATTACTAGAAACAGTTGGCAAAAATAGGCCCGGGCAGCTGGGCCCCTCATAAGGCCGTGGCCACTTACATGTGTATGGGCTGTGCCCCCCTAATAGTGACCCTGAATATAGCAGTCCCCTTTCCTGCAAGCCTAGTCTACTGGTATGTGGCTGCCCCCAGGAATGCCATGTTCATTTTCCAGAAAGTACAGGAGGCTGAATAAAGGAAGAACAAAAGAGTTCCTGTAGTTCCAGGAGTGTGGTTGTCCACAAGGAATGACAGGGACTAGTTTACCACAGGAACATAATTAGTGGAATCTGCAGATGGGTCAGTCATCAGGCTGAAACATGGTCAGAAAATATTTGTCCAGGCAGCAGGCACAAATGCAGTCAATTTGTTGTCAAATTCAGGAAATTAGGAACACTGTTTACAGTCATCTGGCAACACTGGGAACTAGTGTGACAGTAATGAGGAGCACTGTTGCTGGCTTACACTGGTCTGATGACACTGGGACTGGTGTGTCAGTGATGAGGGACACTGTTACTGACTTACACTTGTCTGGGGACACTGGTACTGGTGTGTTAACAATCAGGAACACTATTATTGTCTTACACTGGTCTGGTGACACCACAATGCGTGTGTTGGCAATCAGGAATATTGTTGCTAGCATAGGTCTGGTGATACTGTGGCTGGTGTGGTGGTGATCAGGAAAAATGTTACCAGCAAACACTGGTCTGGTGCGCAGCTATCAGGAACACTGTTTCTTACTACACTGGTTTAGTGACACTGTAACTGGTGTAATGGTGATTGGAGACAAAGTGACTGGCTTCACTTTTAGGGCTTGTTCACACATGAGGATGGGGGCAGTAAAACCTTGCAGTTGAGCTGTAGCTTTACCGCCTCCTACCCCCAACTGCTAGCCCCTTTAGCTGCAGAGACAGCATCCAAGGTTGTACACATGCTGCAGCTGCAATGCTTTGCTTCTGGCCATCACAAGAACTGATCGTGACACATTTACTGTAAGTGATAGGTGACACTTGTGCTGGGTACAAGGGGTCAAATGCTCTCCAAAGAGCAATCCAAATATGGTTTAGAGAGCACCACATGTGAATAAGGCCTGTGGTGACACTGCTGTGGTGGTGATTGGGGGACACTGTAACTGCCTGTACTAGTCTAGTGGCATTGTACTGCTGTGTTTGTGATCAGAGACAATGGCTGGTAGGACTGAAATATAGTGAGCCAATAATTGTACATGTTCACTGCTACAGCAGTACAATGTTACCCTACTGACACTGAACTTGCTTTTGATGACAGTATGTGATTTTTTTTACCTACTGCAGCCTTTGTTCACAACTGTCACCACTGTGATTAGTCTGATTGGCTGTGAGCCCAAAACTGGAAGGATTTCTTACTTATTTTTTTTCCAGTTCCAAAAATGAAGGTAAATCTCATACTGTTCCAACTTAAATCCATTTAAATGTTGCTATAATTGGACAGGGAGACAGAGCACTGTTCCTATGTGATCTTAAACTCTACAACAAAAGCAACTCCCTCCATTCTCCATTTCATCATCTGCTGCAGTTAGGAACAAGCATTTATAGCATCATTGTATAGTATAGTTACAACATATGCACAAAGTGAATTTCATACATATCCTGCCTTTAAGCAAGATTAGTGATGATTTTTATACTGAGAGGAAATCTCCTTTAAGAAAGTTCACTCCAATATCATCTAAAACAATGATTTTGTCATATTTCCCCTTTTTATAATGAGAAACAGCGTAACATAGTTTATAACATGAAAGCCTTTTAGTTCTCTCATCCTAACACTTGCGAGATTTGCAGCCTTTTCACACCAATTCTGTAATGGCTACTTTCCATTCACACTTCTGTAAACTCATTCCATTAGTGTCAAATTCGGTTACATGTAATGGTCCTAAAGATATTCATCATAAAACAAGAAATATCTTGGAATAGTTTACAACATTTTGGATTTTTTCCATATTTAATACAATAACATTTCTCAGAAATAAATGTCCTATCAGATCACAAGTGTGATCTCATAAATACTGACCACAAGTGCAAATGAGTGTAATATATAATTTGCTTAATGCCCATCTAATTAAAACAAAAAAAGTTTTCTTCATTTCTGGATAGGTAAGAGGTCCATTTCATATTTTCATTGCTGTTTGTATCCCTGTTAGATTTCCAACATATTGTCAATAGTCCCATTGCACATATTTCTGGAATGGGCTTAAAAGTAGCGGGTGCTGCAGCAACTACCATATGGAGCTTGGAGACATCACAGATCAATGCACATATTGGCCAGCACACCACAGATTATCAAGTATCATCCAAAGCTTTTATTGAAGAACGGTCACATAACAAAAGACCAAGTGCAATGTTTCAGACCTGTGCAGGATCTCTTCTTCATCACATGCCTGATAAAGGGGTCCTGCACATCTCCGAAATGTTGCACTTGGTCCTTTGTGTTGTGTTTATTCTTCAATAAAAGCTTCAGATGATACGTAATAATCCATGGTGTGCTGGCAAATATGTGCATTGACCTGTTAGATTTCCTTCTTTATTTCTCCCAGTGACTATTGTCACTGGGACAGAAAGTAAAGAAAAACTCAAAATGTTGAGTTGCCAACAGAAAACAAATAGGGGTAAGATCTTCATATGAGTGTATTTCCCTCACCTTGCAGACATTTCCTCTGTTGAGTCTACCAGGCAGGAAGAGAAGGAAATCTCACTTGGGGCAAAGAACAGGGTTTTTTTACCATTCCCTTACTCTATCCAAAATTATAGTCAGAAGTCGGAGGATGCTGTGCCAAGAACCTGAAGTGACGCATGAGCCGCAGGCCTGTGACCCCGCTGTGTTTTATTGCTAAGCTAGCTTTTATTTTATTATGTAAGTGCAGTTCATTTTTTATAAACATATAGATTTTAACATACTACACCACAAGAGCACTTTAATTGGCAATATACATATTACTGGGGCAAGCGTATGGCTACAGAGGAAAATATAAGAAAGCAGAAAGCGCAATGGAAAGGAGTCTGATTCTGCACCCCAGTAGGGGAAAGCATGATTGGACCCGGTAACAGGTCACAACTAGAGGTGAACGCAGTGGTATATGGTGGTGGGAGTCACTGTGCATGGACTAAGAAGAATTGGTACACAAGGGTGGACTATTTTATATGAACTGCTTAGCACATTTTAGTTTAATTCACTTTATTTTATGTATATAGTTACATAGTTTGTCAGGTTGAAAAAAAGACACAAGACTATCTAGCTCAACCAATAAAAAACAAAAAATAAAACACAACTATACAATCCCATATACATAATCCTATACCTACAGTTGATCCATAGGAATGCGAAAAACCCTAGCAAAGAACAATTTGCTACAGCAGGGGAAAAAGCTCCTTCCTGATCCCCCAAGAGGCAATCTGATATTCCCTGGATCCCTGGATCTATGTAACAGAAGTTTATGTGGTGGATGATATTCGTTTAGTCAAGGGAGTTTCACTGTTTAGTTGAGGTTGGTGCAACAAAATCGTATGTTACTCCAAAATAATGGGAAAAAACAAAACAATTTTGCCTTTTGATAAAAATGATACATGCTTTACAAAAAATATCTCATCAGTCTTGTAATCCTGTTTTTTTCACTGTTCTATTTTATTTCTTGCTTTGTTGAGCCCCTCTTGGCATTTACACAATAACAAAGCCTTCAACCACTTTGTCATCCTATTCTTGGGTCCCCTCATGGGTGTTTATACCACTGCTATCCCTCTGCATGTATGTTAAATTTTTTGCTCTTCAGCTTCTGTATATCCATATCCACTAATCCTGAAGTTTAAATGTTTAAATGAATGTCAATATATGATTGTATTTGATTTTTCTCCTTCTCTCTGACCAGGCTTTATTAGTATTTTCTATTCCAGCTTTCTGTACCCTTTTTGCTCTCAGATTCTTAGTGCATTTATTTTCACTGCCCTGTTTTACTGTTTCTTATCTTTTAGCCTACTTTTCTTTTTTTGTAAGTGTGCACTGTCTGTTGTGCAGTCTCTCTGTCTGCTGAGTGGTCTCTCTTGCTGGTATTATCTACTGTACCCTGATTCCTTTGAGTTACAGTATGTCCTTGTCTTTTGTCTTTTAAAGGTTGAAAGCTAGGCAATCCCATTGCCTGAACACTAGAAGCTGATGGCAACACAACATCTTCAGCTTCATTGACCCTTCGGAAGGACAGGAACTTCCAGTCAATGCAAGTCAGAGAGATCCCAACATCACGAGCTGGCAACCCTGTGAATTCTTATTTTTCTGTACTATCTGAACTTTAATGATCCCTGGATCAATACAGCAATATAGATGCCTAATTGTACTAAACTTGCAGGAACTTTTAATTTTTTTAGTATTTGTTTCCTAAATTTTTTAGGGGAAATTAAGAAAAAATATACTAATGATTATCACATGAGTCAATAGTAGCCAATACAAAGTACACTTAGATTAATATATTGTTTCTTTAACATTACATTCTAACCAGTACCATTGTATTTAACTTTACAGGGAAATAAGGAATGGGGGATATATAAATAAGCAAGAATGCACAAAAGACAGGAGAAATTAAGAAGTGGGGAAAAGGGGAATTTGGAGTGTAGTTCAATTATTATAAACCATGCATTCCTGCAAATTATTTGGGCTTAAAGTATCTTTATTTATTGGGTTCTTAAAGGTATAACTAAAAGCAAAACTTTTTTTTTTTAGTCGAGTGGAAAGGGATTAGAGCCCCTGTCAGCTTTTAAAGCTGTCTGTGCTCCGGTTAAGGAGATTCAACCTCTCTATGTGTTCTGTTTACCATTATCATTGCAAGTGAAAGTAAAAGAAAATCCCAAATTTTGGGTTGTCCCCAGAAAAGTAATAGCGGGGAAATATTACAATGGGGACACTAGTTCTGATGAATTAGGGGTCCCCAAAGAATTCCCTTAATATTTAGCAATTTCTGTTTACTTTCTGTTTGACTATGGGACAGGATGGGAAATCTTGGCATTCGGCCACAGATGGTGAAAAAAAAAATTGATGGGTATATAACCCTGCCTTGCGCTATCCAAAATAAAAATAAAAAAGTTTTGCCAATAGTTCTACTTTAAGTTAC
Organism: Pelophylax lessonae; assembly: GCF_965119305.1. NCBI lineage: Eukaryota > Metazoa > Chordata > Amphibia > Anura > Ranidae > Pelophylax > Pelophylax lessonae. The sequence continues at coordinate 83,048,694 of NC_138769.1, read as the reverse complement.
ATCTTAAAGAACCATATCCTAATAAACTGTTTAAGTTGGCATTCACTAATCAAGATTATCTCTATTTCTAAAATATAAATAAAAGGCAAAGTGGGGAGAGATTAGAACACCTCTTTATTGCTTTCCACGGCTCTGTTAGGGATAGTTGCCCTATATATTTGTTCTGTTTACTGGTAGTGGGAGTGAAAGAAAATCCCCATTTTTTGTTTGTCACCAGAACAGGAATCAAGGGGAAGTCATTAATTCTGGTGATCATGATGACTACCAAGGAGTCCCACACTTTAGAGAAATTTTCTCTCACTTCCTGATTTGGCTTAAAATCTCTCCAATGGGACACAAATGACAAAAAAAAACCTGACAAGGCTTATAACTTTCCCTTACTTTATCCAAAATGACAAAAAAAATGTTGCCTTGAATTCTAAAAATAATTAATATGCCAGAGCTGATTTAAAATATTAGAGGCTACAGAGCTTCCAGGAAAAAGTGATAAGTGACTTGACAAAATAGTTTGAAATGCAATGATTGAGATTTGAGATTGCTATGAAAAAGGTGATATCCTGATGGTAGGAGGTGTGTAGTACTAGAAATTTATTAGATTTATCTGTGTTTAACTTTGGTTTACAGAATGTAATCTCCCCCATATCAGTGTATCTTTATTTTGAACAACACCTCCTACAGAGGTCACAACAACTGACAAATCACTTGCATATAAAGAATCTCTAGGGTTTTGTATCACAGCATTTAGAAGCCTGTAGGTAATATGATATTATTAGAACTTTTTTTTTAGCCAGAGTACAGTTAGATATTTAATGCTTATTTGATAAGATTGACATTGATTGTATCAGAATAGTTTTTAATTTGACTGCCATAAACAATTTATACTCTTGGAGTACAAAGTAAATCCATGATATATATCACAGCAAAATGTGGTAAATTATTCTGAAAAACCTTCTTTTTGAATTACAGTATATCTAGGCCTGGTCACATCTAAAGGAGCAGTGGGGATGTGCTGCTCCTAGACTATGTCACATCTGAAGGAGCCCTGGGAATGTACTTTTTCTAGGCTCTGACACATCAAAAAGGAGCCCTGGGGATGCATTTTTTTCTTGGCTCTGTCTATAGCTATGATTGAGTTGAACTTTGCGTCATACCTGAGCGGAGAAAGGATGCAGGGATCTGAGCACCTAACTTGGTGGATTTTCCTGTCCTGCCGTGGTCCCCATTACTTCAGGGAGAGGACAGCAGCCATCTTTAACAGTCAACCAATCTGTCAGTTTTACCTGTGTTTATCATTACCTTAGAGAAAAGACAGTAGCCATTTTTAACAGTCAGTAACAATCCCAGAGTGAGCTGTCAGTCCCACTAGCGGCTACCATTACAACAAGGTGTGGTTGGTGGTCATTTTTGAAGGGATTTTGACATTTCTGTATACACCCTGCAGTAATTTAAGGAGAAGACTCCAGCCAATTATTGTGACCTCACAGTGTGTGAAGGCAAATTTTCCCAATTATTACTTGCAGTCTCTATATCTCAGTAAGGACCTGGTTGTCCATAATTATATCACATACATGAGGTCAGTATATCTGGAGTTGGAGCTATTAGGCTGAAAAGGTTCCCTCCGCTATTAAGACCAGTGAACAAGGATTTGTGAGAGAGGGTTGTCAAACACATTTTTTACACATTTCAGAAGCAATCAGATATTGCTATAACACATGTCCTAGGACATTCAATAGAAATAAAATTCTTCCTACTCTCTCCTCCCATTGGAGCTTGTTTCAAACTATGTTTCTGTTTCTTTTCTAAAGTATTACCTTATAAACACCTCTAGAAGGATTGACAGACGTAACCAAGATTCACCCCTGCAGCATTGAATAAGGGCCCCAACTAGGCTAGCAAAAGAAAATGATAACAAAAAGAAAAATTATAGTTTGGGAACAATATCTTCTTGGCCTAATTATTAGCACTTGTCTCACTATTTATTTAATTAAAGACCATTTTTTTAAAATGTCAAAGCCCTGCAGGCATCTATTCTTTAGGGAGGCCATCCCTGAGTCTCAGAAGCAGCTTAGCTCCCTGAAGTTTTAACATTCTTGCAGCTACTCTGTTTGGACTCTGTTGGTCCTGTTAAAAGTAGACATGTGCAATTTGTTTAGTTACAAATTTGTTTTCAGACAAAATTCGGCATATTCGTCCAATCAGGAGCATCCGAGAGAACAAAGACTCTTTTGATGAATGCATACTAAAACGAATTGTCAGAAAGAACGAAAATCTGTGTCAGGTAAACTCTAACAGTTTGGCTAATCAGCGCATTCGCGCATTGGCGCGAATACGCATGCGCGGCCAACTCCGGGCAAGATCAACTAGGAACGTGCGTGCGCCAATGCGCACGCGCGCACGCAGGACGTGACGGCGCTTGGCGCCAAACGGCCTATTTAAACTCAGCAATGACAGCTACTAGTTGCTGGATGATCTTCAGCTCCCCGTGTCCCTTGTGCCTTGTTTTGCCTGTTTATCTTGGATTTCCCGTTGCCGACCCGGATTGCTTGACCTCGACTCCTCTTGATATCTCTGGCTCCTGACCTTTTGGCTTGTCCCTGGCCTCTCCTCTGTCTTCTCCAGTGTCTGACCACGGCTTGGCTATTGACTCCGCATTAGCAGTCTCCTGTGGGCTATCCAGCTTACCTTGTTCCTGCAGCACACCTGCCGGGTTTGTCAAGTGTTCCAGATCCGCCTTGGACCTATCACCCATTGGCCGCAGCCACCATCTGGCCATCCCAGCCGGCAACCCGTGCTACTTCGGGCACAGCACTCCCTGTCTCACCTTCAGGGGTGTTCTGCACCTAGCCGCAAGGGGAGCCCTCTCTACACTCCGGCTTCGGATCAGGTACGTGACAGTATCATCCAGCCATGACAGAAGCCGAGAGAGGTGCCTCCCCGCTGGAAGCCTTATGCCAGCAAGTTGCAGCTTTAACCCAGGCTGTGAAGAATCTTCAGGAGGGTTACTTCCAACTGGAAGGTCGCCTGCAGTACCTGTCTACACCGCCTCTGGTGGCTCCTTCAGATCCATCCGCTGCAGTCTCTAACCCTGCTCCTTCAGCTTCGGGACAATCCGCTCCTATTCCTGCTATGATGGCTCCTCCTCCTGAAACCAGGGTACCTCTGCCTGAACGCTTCTCTGGTGATCGCAGGAAGTTTAAATCATTTAAGAACACCTGCTTATTATACTTGGCTCTGCAACCCAGAACTTTTTCCTTGGAGACAGTTAAAGTAGGGTTTATCATCTCCCTGCTGTCTGATGAACCCCAGTCCTGGGCCCACCATTTGCTGGAACAGAAGGATCCTGCTCTGGACTCTGTCGAGGTCTTCTTTGAGGCAATGGGCCAGCTGTACGATGACCCACAATGTACAGCTACTGCCGAAACGACACTTCATAAATTACAGCAAGGCCGACGCCTCGTGGAAGATTACACCGTGGACTTTCGCAGGTGGTCTGCAGACACAGGCTGGAATGAGGCCGCCCTCAAACATCAGTATCGGCTAGGCCTGTCGGAAACTCTCAAGGATGAGTTAGCACGGGTTGAGACCCCCACCACTTTAGAGGGGCTCATTCAACTGGCCATCCAGTTAGACAGACGTTTGCGGGAATGTCGGTCTGAACGTGCTCAGTCCTTTCAGCCTGCTTGGATGCTACCCACGGTGCCACCACCTCCTGCACCTTTACCGACTGCTGCCAGCCCAATGTCACCCAAGGAGCCTTTGCAGATCGGGGTGGTCCTTTCAGCCTTAACCCCTGCGGAAAGACTTTGTCGCAGGCAACTGAACCTATGTCTGTACTGTGGGAACAATGGACATTTCCTTTGCTAACTGCCCAGTCAGACCAAGTAAGCCTCTTATTTCCAGTCATATGCACCTTCAGATCCCTGGATCTTCCCCCACTCACCTGGTCCTCCTTGTTTCTTTGCAGGTGGCAGGAGGGGAGATCAAGCTGCCAGCCATCATTGACCCTGGAGCCTGCAGCTGTTTCCTGGATATCTCATTGGCAAGAGACCTCCACATACCTCTCCAGACCAAGAACCATAAATTAGAAATCCACCTTGCAGATGGCACTACTCACAGATCCGGGCCCATCATCCAGGAAAACTTACCTATACTTGCCACAACCGGCCCAGGCCATCAAGAACTTCTTCACTTTGACGTTCTTCCTTCGCCCATGTTTCCTGTAATTCTGGGAATACCCTGGCTCCGGGCTCACAACCCGCTGATAGACTGGTCAAGAGGGGAAGTATCTTTTAAGTCAGCATACTGCCGTCAACATTGTGTGGCTCCTGAGACCCCGCCTCCTGCCGGTTGTCTTTCCATTCAACCTGTTTCCAATATCGGCCAAGATGTTCCCTCTGTGTACCACGACTTTCTTGATGTGTTTGATAAGGAGAAAGCGGACTCATTACCACCTCACCGTCCCTACGATTGCCCGATTGAGTTGTTACCTGGTGCCGAAATTCCTTTTGGCCGTATCTTCCTGCTCTCAGAGACTGAGCTTGAAGCCCTACAGCAATACATTGACGAGAACCTCAAAAAAATGTTCATTCGTCCTTCCTCCTCTTCGGCCGGAGCCGGCATCTTTTTCGTGGAAAAGAAGGACCATACCCTAAGGCCTTGTGTGGATTACAGAGACTTAAATAAAATTACTATAAAAAACCGGTACCCGCTTCCTCTCGTTCCTGAGTTTTTTCAGAGATTCCGCTCCGCTCAAGTCTTCACCAAATTAGATCTACGAGGTGCTTATAACTTGGTACGAATCCGTGAAGGCGACGAGTGGAAGACTGCTTTTCAAACCCGTTTCGGACACTACGAATACCTGGTTATGCCTTTTGGGCTGTGCAATGCCCCTGCCACCTTCCAGCATCTAGTAAACAATATTTTCAGAGAATTCCTGGACAATTTCCTTATCGTTTACTTAGATGACATTCTTGTTTTTTCTGCCAACTTGGAGTCACATAGAATACACGTACAAAAAGTATTGGCCACTCTTAGAAAACACAGGCTTTATGCAAAGGCGGAAAAATGTGAATTCGAGAAATCATCAATACAGTTTCTAGGTCTAATCATCTCCACGGATGGAATAGCAATGGACCCTCAGAAAGTGTCTGCTATCTTGGAGTGGCCTGCTCCCACGGACAAGAAAGGTATCCAGAGGTTTGTGGGTTTTGCAAATTTTTATCGCAGTTTCATTAAAGACTTTTCCCGCATCATTGCCACCATTACTCAACTAACTCGGCAACACACCCGCTTCCACTGGTCTTCAGAGGCTCAAGGGGCGTTTGACAGACTCAAGGCTGTGTTCACCAGTGCCCCCGTGCTACAGCATCCAGACCCTGCTTTGTCTTATGTCCTTGAGGTTGATTCCTCAGAGGTAGCCACGGGAGCAATCCTCTCTCAACGCCAGGGACCTAAAGCTTTGCTCCACCCAGTAGCTTTTTTCTCTCGAAAGCTCACTCAGCCTGAGCGGAACTACGACGTAGGGGACCGAGAACTGCTGGCCATCAAGGCGGCACTTGAGGAGTGGCGGTATTTGTTGGAAGGTGCAGCCCATCCAATTATGATATTAACAGATCATAAAAATCTTGAGTATCTCAGATCTGCCAGACGCTTGAGACCTCGACAAGCCAGATGAGCCCTATTCTTTTCAAGGTTTAATTTCCATCTTACGTACCAGCCAGGATCCAAGAACGGGAAAGCAGACGCCCTCTCACGGATGTTCCCTGAAACTCCTATGGATGTCACCCCTAGCACAATTTTGTCTGCCCAAAATTTTCTGTTAATCCAGCCGGATCTCAGGACCACCCTTGAACGGGCCTCTGCCCAGTGCACTGCCCCTGAGACCTCTTCACTCCAGAAGCAGGGATATTTTTTCTTGCATAATAATAAAATTTTTGTACCTCAGGAAGCCAGACTCACGGTCCTTAAAGCTTTCCATGACCACCAATTAGCCGGTCACTTTGGGGTCCGTAAGACTCTGGAACTCATCCAACGATCCTATTGGTGGCCGAATGTCAGACAAGACTGTAAGGATTATGTGAGTTCCTGCACGACCTGCCTTCGGAGTAAGGGCAGCCATGTCCAAGCCTGGGGTCTATTGAGACCACTTCCTGTTCCTAAACAACTTGGGAAATGTTATCCATGGACTTTATAGTGGACCTACCTTCTCCTGAGGGATTCTCTACAATCTTGGTGGTAGTAGATCGCCTATCTAAAATGGCTCACTTTGTGCCCATGGTTGGCACTCCTTCAGCCGTGGACACGGCACATACCTTTATCTAGGAAATCGTGAGGTTACATGGTCTGCCCAGTAGCATCGTGTCCGACCAAGGAGTACAATTTACCTCCAGATTCTGGAGGGCCCTCTGCAAAATCTGTAATATCGAGGTCTGTCTATCATCAGCATATCACCCGCAAAGTAACGGCCAAACAGAAAGGACAAATCAGACCCTTGAACAATATCTCCGTTGCTTCTCTACATTTTCACAGGACAATTGGGTAGCTTTGCTCCCGTGTGCCGAGTTTGCATACAACAACTCAATTCACGCTTCCACACATCAGTCTCCGTTCTTTGCGAACTATGGTTTCCACCCATCTTTTCTGCCTAGCCCGATATCTGAAACTACGGTACCTGCTGTGCAAGATAGGACAACCTTCCTCCAGGAAAATTTTTTGCTCCTGCAAAGGACTATGCAAAAAGCACAAGAAAATTACAAACAATTTTATGACAAGAGGAAGAGAGACAGTCCTGCCTTGAAGGTGGGAGATAAGGTGTGGCTGTCCACCCTTAACCTCAAGTTGTCCTGCCCATCTAAAAAGTTGGGGCCAAGGTTCATTGGTCCCTTCCCGATCAAAAGAATAATTAACCCTGTGGCCTTTGAATTATGTCTTCCTAATACGTACAGGATCCATCCAGTGTTCCACGTGTCCCTGCTCAAACCGGCCAATTCTGGTCCCTTTCCTAATAGAGACGAGTTGCCTCCACCTCCAGTTCTAGTACATGGCGAAACAGAGTATGAAGTGGAATCCATTCTGGATTGCCGCAGAAGAGGAAGGCAAACCCAGTACTTGGTGAAATGGAAAGGCTACCCTCCGGAAGAAAGTTCTTGGGAACCTGCGCAAAACATACATGCTCCCAGGCTATTATGGGACTTTTTCAAAAGATTTCCTGGAAAACAGGCCCTTTTGGGCATCCGGAGGCTTGGGGGGGGGCAATGTCAGGTAAACTCCAACAGTTTGGCTAATCAGCACATTCGCGCATTGGCGCGAATACGCATGCGCGGCCAACTCCGGGCAAGATCAACTAGGAACGTGCGTGCGCCAATGCGCACACGCGCACGCAGGACGTGACGGCGCTTGGCGCCAAACAGCCTATTTAAACTCAGCAATGACAGCTACTAGTTGCTGGATGATCTTCAGCTCCCCGTGTCCCTTGTGCCTTGTTTTGCCTGTTTATCTTGGATTTCCCGTTGCCGACCCAGATTGCTTGACCTCGACTCCTCTTGATATCTCTGGCTCCTGACCTTTTGGCTTGTCCCTGGACTCTCCTCTGTCTTCTCCAGTGTCTGATCACGGCTTGGCTATTGACTCCGCATTACCAGTCTCCTGTGGGCTATCCAGCTTACCTTGTTCCTGCAGCACACCTGCCTGGCTTGTCAAGTGTTCCAGATCCGCCTTGGACCTATCACCCATTGGCCGCAGCCACCATCTGGCCTTCCCAGCCGGCAACCCGTGCTACTTCGGGCACAGCACTCCCTGTCTCACCTTCAGGGATGTTCTGCACCTAGCCGCAAGGGGAGCCCTCTCTACACTCCGGCTTCGGATCAGGTACGTGACAATCCGAAAGAATGGAAAACCCGAAAGAACGAAAATGTAAAAGAACGAAAATCGAAAAATACAAAAATGCGAACGAACACAGAAGGAAAAACATAAAAGAGCGAAAAACTATTCAACCTACGAGTTTAGCGAATCAGTTACATTCAGGTAATTTTGTTTTTTGTATTTTCGTTTTTCTGACTATTCATTATCACTGAATAGAAAGAAATAATTGATGAATGCATTCGTATTCACATTTCTTTTGGATATATTCGGATTCATTTGATTTTCAGATGGGCAGTGCTAGTGTGCTATCTCTGGCCAATGAGCTTGTCCCTTATTCCCTTGTGTGTTTTTCTGCATCAGACTGTTTTCCATCCAGAGTCCAGACAGGGTGTGATGTGCAGGTGGCACTGTTTTGTTGGATTTGTGAGTCCCTTATGACACAGAAAGTTAAAGATAAATTATTTATTCATGTCTAATTAAGATTACTGTTTCTGAGCCCGAAGTAACGAATGCCATATCTAAATGAATGGAACATATTGAATACAAATGCATCAAAATATTGTCTGTGGAATCTGGGCTCAATCACCCTTAGTGAAAAATCCCCATTATTAGGTCTGTTTCATGACTTCATTGCATGGTAGCAAATTATTTTAAAGTTATAACTAAATTTGTATAACCTTGTTGACTCGCTTACCTTCAATATTCTCATGGTCATATGATAATTTTAAACTGGTGTGGTTTATTCGTGTAAGTGCCTGTTCACATACTGTATATACGAACAGGATGCATTTGAACTACATGATTCAAAAGACATGTAAAATAATATTGGTTTCCGTTGAAGCAGTTCATATATATGCAGTTCATCCACAGTGCAAATGTGTGCATTTTCTGAGCACTGCGATGTGGCTCAGGTGCAAATTCCAGGCTCATTGGCTTCTATGGGAATGCCTCTGAATAGCACATGCAATCAGTTTTAAACACAATTTAAAATTGAAAAGAACTGCAATCCATACTAAGCCCTTAGGGTCTGAAATGGATTTTAAGGGGAACCTCACGCCAAAATAAAAAATAAAAAAAAAGACCCTGATTCCCCTTAAAATCTTTACTAGACCCTTATCTGAGCATGCAACCTTGCAGGTCTGGAAAGGGGGTAGATGGGAAAGCGATTCCCCTCCTGAACCAACTCAGGCCAAAAGCCCTCAACATGGGGGGTCGCTAACCTCTCAAAGCACCTTTTCTCATGTTGATGAGGACAAGGGCCTCTTCCCCACAATTCTTGATGGTAGTTGTGGAGTTTGTGGACAGGGGGCTTATCAGAATCTAGAAGCCCCCTTAACATGGAGGCATCCAGATCCTGAGCCTCCTCCCCTATGTGAATGAGTAGGAGAACATTGTAACCCTACTCATTTACCAAAAAGTGTCAAAGATAAATAAAGACACAGAGACAGTTTTTGACAAGTCCTTTATTAAAAAAGAAAACAATGTCCCCTGAAATGAATCCAGCTCCAATTATGATGAATGCTCCTGCTGCCGACCCAAAGAAAAATACAGGCCTGTAACCTCCTGCCACTTAATAATGAAGGAGTGGGGCCACACCGGTTTTGTCACTGGGTAACCCCACCCCCTCATGATGTCATTAATCCAGTATGCCCTGGTTGATGATGTCCCAATGGGTGGGGCCACACAGTGATGTCACCCCCCATGTTTAGGGCCTGGTATGGTTCGAGGGGAGGGGGTGTTTGTTCATCCCTTCTTAAGCTTCTGAGCCTTCAAATTACAGCTGAATGATGAAACGGAGGTTCGAGTGATGCAGAACCCCCAGTTTAGAGTAGCGTAGAAGTGGGACCTGATACGCTGTCCCAGGACCCATTTTCGTCTACTGGATTAGTCGCTGTAGAATCAGAGTTTTTCACAGCTTTAGGGGGGTTTATGACCAAATGCAACCAAGTCAAACCATACACTCTAGGCTGGCTACCAGAAAATAAGACTTTCTGGAGCACATCCAGTGCCGAATGGTAAAGTTTCTGATTATTACATGCCTTGTTGAGGGGAGTATGTTTCACTTCCTGTCCCAGAAACAGACCAGGAATTAAAAGGAGATCTCTCTCATCAATACTGCAGTTGCTTCACTAAAGCCTTTGTAAGTAAAGAGTACCAGATCTTCCCTGATTTTTCACTACCTTACCTGGACCCTTTTTACTTCCCACTATACAATATACAGTGGGTACGGAAAGTATTCAGACCCCCTTAAATTTTTCACTCTTTGTTATATTGCAGCCATTTGCTAAAATCATTTAGGTTCATTCTTCTTCCTCATGAATGTACACATAGCACCCCATACTGACAGAAAAACACAGAATTGTTGACATTGTTGCAGATTTATTAAAAAAGAAAAACTGAAATATCACATGGTCCTAAGTATTCAGACCCTTTGCTGTGACACTCATATATTTAACTCAGGTGCTTTCCATTTCTTCTGATCATCCTTGAGATGGTTCTACACCTTCATTCGAGTCCAGCTGTGTTTGATTATACTGATTGGACTTGATTAGGAAAGCCACACACCTGTCTATATAACACCTTTCAGATCACAATGCATGTCAGAGCAAATGAGAATCATGAGGTCAAAGGAACTGCCTGAAGAGCTCAGAGACAGAATTGTGGCAAGGCAAGGTTACAAAAAGATTTCTGCTGCACTTAAGGTACCTAAGAGCACATTGGCCTCCATAATCCTCAAATGGAAGACGTTTGGGACGACCAGAACCCTTCCTAGAGCTGGCCATCCGGCCAAAGTGAGCTATCGGGGGAGAAGAGCCTTGGTGAGAGAGGTAAAGAAGAACCCAAAGATCACTGTGGCTGAGCTCCAGAGATGCAGTCAGGAGATGGGAGAAAGTTGTAGAAAGTCAACCATCACTGCAGCCCTCCACCAGTCGGGGCTTTGTGGCAGAGTGGCCCGACGGAAGCCTCTCCTCAGTGTAAGACACATGAAAGCCCGCATGGAGTTTGCTACAAAACACCTGAAGGACTCCAAGATGGTGAGAAATAAGATTCTCTGGTCTGATGAGACCAAAATAGAACTTTTTGGCCTTAATTCTAAGCGGTATGTGTGGAGAAAACCAGGCACTGCTCATCACCTGTCCAATACAGTCCCAACAGTGAAGCATGGTGGTGGCAGCATCATGCTGTGGGGGTGTTTTTCAGCTGCAGGGACAGGACGACTGGTTGCAATCGAGGGAAAGATGAATGCGGCCAAGTACAGGGATATCCTGGACAAAAACCTTCTCCAGAGTGCTCTGGACCTCAGACTGGGTCGAAGGTTTACCTTCCAACAAGACAATGACCCTAAGCACACAGCTAAAATAACGAAGGAGTGGCTTCACAACAACTCCGTGACTGTTCTTGAATGGCCCAGCCAGAGCCCTGACTTAAACCCAATTGAGAATCTCTGGAGAGACCTAAAAATGTCTGTCCACCAACGTTTACCATCCAACCTGACAGAACTGGAGAGGATCTGCAAGGAGGAATGGCAGAGGATCCCCAAATCCAGGTGTGAAAGACTTGTTGCATCTTTCCCAAAAAGACTCCTGGCTGTATTAGATCAAAAGGGGGCTTCTACTAAATACTGAGCAAAGGGTCTGAATACTTAGGACCATGTGATATTTCAGTTTTTCTTTTTTAATAAATCTGCAACAATGTCAACAATTCTGTGTTTTTCTGTCAGTATGGGGTGCTATGTGAACATTCATGAGGAAGAAGAATGAACCTAAATGATTTTAGCAAATGGCTGCAATATAACAAAGAGTGAAAAATTTAAGGGGGTCTGAATACTTTCCGTACCCACTGTATAACAGTCCCTGTGCCCTTTGTTAGATAACACATTGAAGTGGTTCTTACCTCCCCTTAGCCCCATATTCATTCATGCCAAGTGTCCTGGACTTGTCAAGACAGTCCCACATCTTGGCCCTCTGATGCTGTTTTCAAAGCCATGGAATGGAATCACACCATAAGGCCACATTGGAAATAGTGCCCCTTTAGGATATATTAATTTTACCTGCAGATCAGCCTTATTGTAGGCTTACCTGTAGGTAAAAATCACAAAGTGGACTTTCCTACCTATACTTTGAGCTGTGTTTTCTCATACCATTTATCTTGAATAATCTGATGGACCTAGCAAATATTTGGAGCAATTTTGGAGTACAAGAAGTGGGCAAGTGGTGGCTGTGTCCTTATATATTGAGCCTGTTTGGATCCAATGAGAACCAGGGGTTTGCATATTCTAGTGAGAGTCCATCTCTATGAACTATTTTAGGAGCATTGTGTTTATAAGTATTTGGTTTTAATATTACTACACTATGAGCTGTGCTTTCCCGTACTATTCTGCTGAATAATCGGAGGGACCTTGAGAACATTTGGAGCAAGTTTATAACAAGAAGTGGGCAAGTGGTGGCTGTGTCCCTATATATTGAACCTGTTTTGTCCCAATGAGAACCAGGATTTGCATATTCTGGTAGTTGTGGAGTGGTTTTGCACAAACACATGTAGAACTATTTTGGAAGTGTTGTATCTATAAGTAATTGGTTTTATTCTAACTAAACTATGAGCTCTGTTTTCCTGTACTATTCTACTGAATAATTTGAGGGACCTTGAGAACATTTGAAGTAAGCTTATAACAAATGATGGCTGTGTCCCTATCTATGGAACCTGTTTGGACCCAATGAGAACTAGATGTTACATATTCTGCAGGGATACATCTGGAGGTGAAAGAGATATTTGCATCAAGCCTAATTTGACACATTGATGCAAAAAGGTGACAATATCTGGTGGGAGTTTATTCATACTGCAAGCACAGAAGCAAAAGGAAGATGTGAGATTAAAAGAAGGATTCCCATGGTGTGGGAATTATAACGTGTTTTGCTTTTTCACTTTTACAGAGACTATTTGAATATGATGATTATAGTATATGTAGTGCAACCTATAAAGAGCCCATGGGTAAATTTGGTCCTATTTCTGTTGTGATTCTATCACAACAATTTCCCTGTTCAGAACACAAACAGTCTAGGGGACAGGTACACAGTCTAGGGGATGATTTTAGTTTTTTTTTTTTATTGGAAACAATGAACTTGGATAGGGGTAGGGAGCATGGAATACCTTAAAACTATGAAGCTGTACAACTTGAGGGCTCTTTAACTTCCGGCTGCACTGTACAAACTGCTAGCTGCACTTGAAAATAAATGTTTCAAAGGATCACTAGGGTAACTGTGACCTGTACTCTTTCCAGAGTTTAACTGCTTCTTGATCCATCTATAGGAAAATGATGGCCGAGCAGGAGCTTTCTCATTCTGGGTGGACATCTTATAACCCTAGTGCAGTGGCTCAGTTTGTCACCCGTTGTGTCCAGTGGGTGATAGATTATTGTACTAGGCTGGCCGCAGTACCATGTGACTGCAATGACAAATCACAGCAATAACATGTCAGTTTGTCAGGGCTCCAATGGTAGAAGAAGGACTCTAGGACCCAGCATCTGTCAAGACACCAATAGCAGGATAAGGGCTCTAGAACCCAGCATCTCTCCCAGCACTTCACATGGGCCTTTATAAGGAAGTTCTTTCAGTGATTGAAGTTGCTGATTGATCTTCCTTGTAAAGGCCTATGTGAAGTGCTGGCAAAGATGTTGGGTTCTAGAGCCCTTATCCTGCCATTTGTGTCCTGACAGATGCTGGGTCCTAGAGTCCTTCTCCTACTATTGGAGCCCTGACACAGTTGTAATCAATGAATGGCTTTTGTGATTGGTCACAGTGATCATATGATATGGACAGGGCCAATCACAGCACATCTGTACCATGAGATAGCTGTTGCGAATCACAGCTATCACAATAGTACACACTGGCAATGAATGGATGTCATTTTAAAAAACAATTGCTTATAACAGTGATCATCACTGTTATAAGCAATTGTAGTGTAAAAAAAAAATCCTGATCACCTACCCAGAGTAGTACAGTGTAACTTTAGTAACACTGAACTTCTCTGGTCATAGTATGTAAAAAAAAAAAATAGTAAAACAAACTTTAAAAAAAAAATATTTTTTAAAATACTGTCACCAGCAGTGGTAATTTTGTCAACCAAAAAATTTAAAATACAACTAAAACTGGAACAATTCAGATTACTAAAATATGACTAAAATTTTAATTTTAGTGAGAAGACTATGGCGTCAATTCACTAAGCTTTACCGCATGAGATAAGGGTATCATGTTACTCATTTGCATAAATTATTGCATACAGTAAATTAAGTTCAATTCACAAAAAATAATAATGATTATGCGGTATTTACACAAAAAAATATATTGCACAAAAAGCTCCTTAGTAGGGTTGAGCGAACACGGACTGTATTGTTCGGGATCGTACCAGACTTTTGGGTGTTCGGTATCCGGACACGGACCCGAACATTTTACTTTATATTCGGGATACAGTCCATTGTTCTGTAATTTTATTTCATGTTTTGGCGCAGTTTTAATGTTTTGGCGCGGTTTTAATGGTGCGGTTTCAACAGCTGCAGGGCAGCCAATCAACAAGCGTTTAACTAGTGTGCCCTTAGAAGCCATGACAGCCATGCCTACTAATGGCATGGCTGTGATTGGCCAGTGCAGCATGTGACCCAGCCTCTATATAAGCTGGAGTCACATAGCGCTGCATATCACTCTGCTCTAACTACTGTAGGGAGAGGTTCCTGATGCTGCTGAGGGAGAGATAGGAGATTTTTGTAGGGGCAGGCTGGAGATTGCTTTCAGGGAAAGAAGAGGAAGAATCTTCTTTAATCAGACAGTGATCTACATCGATTTTATTGTGTGGGGGTGCAGTGCACAATCTTTTTGCCCTGACCTGAGCCCAGTGAGGAGGAGGGAAAAAAAAAACTTTTATCAGTCTGTTAGGTGGGCGGCGGGCAGCGTGTAGCAGCCATGTAATGCAAGCTCAGTGCATATGTGTCTGCTTAATATGGATTTAAAAAAAAAAAAACTTTTTTCCTTCATATTTTACAGTGACATACAGTGTTTAGACACTGCTGTTCTAATCTGCTATTCAAAAATCAATAATTTAAGAAGAAAAAAATTATTTTTCAGGTTTTCATTCAAATGGGTTTTTTTACCCAATAGTGGAATAGAACATAACAGTATCCAACCTGTAAAGCCTCGTACACACGCACCGATTATTGGCCGACCGATCGGCCGTCTTTTGTCCAGTGTTGTTGTGTTGGTTGAAATGTGCTCTAGACTGCACACAAATTTTCTCGGCCAACAACAACCAACTTCAGAAGTGATGTCATGTGCTGGTTTACTTTCCGTGTGTTTTTTCTTCTCTGAGCATGCCCAGTCTTGCTCATCTGATTTTTGTCTGCCGAAATCTGTACTGACTGACGGAAAATCGGCCATTGTTTTGACGGCCAACAAAAATTTTATAGCATGCACACCAGATTTTGTTCGGGCGAAAAGTCGGAGTCGGTTGTCGGAATCATCATACTAACAAGCCAAAAATCAGCCGATCGGACGTTGGCCAAAAATTCACGGCCAACAATCGTTGCGTGTGTAGGAGGCTTTAGGTGTGCGCCGTGTAGCAGCCATGTAATGCAAGCTCAGTGCATATGTGTCTGCTTAATATGGATTTAAAAAAAAATACTTGACAGTGACATACAGTGTTTAGACACTGCTGTTCTAATCTGCTATTCAAAAATCAACAATTTAAGGGGGGAAAAATAATTTTTCAGGTTTTCATTCAAATGGGTTTTTTTTTTACTCAATAACGGAATAAAACAACAACAGTATCCAACCTGTTAGGCGTGCGGTGTGTAGCAGCCATGTAATGCAAGCTCAGTGCATATGTGTCTGCTTAATATGGATTTTAAGAAAAAAGTTTTTTCGTTCATATTTTACAGTGACATACAGTGTTTAGACACTGCTGTTCTAATCTGCTATTCAAAAAAAAAAATGTGGCCTAGTCTGCATATTTTACTGTGAGATACACCCATTGGATACTGTTTTTCTATTCTGCTTTTCAATAAAAACCCATTTAGGGAAAAAATATTAAATTGCAGCCTAGTCCGTATCTGTGAGATACACCCTTTGGATACTGTTGTTTTATTCTGCTATTCAACATCCAGGACCACCAGCTGTTTTTATTTTTTTTTTTAAGCCCGTGGTGTGTGAACACACTCAGACTATCACCCGGTGGGTGCATAAAAAAGTGCACACCAAAAAAGTGAAACACAAAAAGTGCACAGGGTGTACACATGGTCCCTGATCCTGATCCCCTGGGGCGCAAGGCTCCTGACAGGGATTGGTGTACTTACACTGGCTAACCTGGCCGAAACCAGGCAGCCCCGTTCTTTAGGAGGTCTGCTGAAACAGACCACCCCAAGTACTAAGTGGGGCTCTCCTGAAGAGAGACCCCACGAGAGAGGGCAAACCAAGCCAGAAGGCCATATCCACCCCCTCCCAAGACTTTCAGGGACAGGCCCAAGGACCTACACCCTACTAATCATGCTGTGCAAAATAAAGTGTACTGCCACAATAAAAAACACAAAACGTGAGACAAAACACATAAATGTGGGGAAAGTGATAGTAAAGAAGAAGTGCAAGGTTAGTGCCACGTTGCAATACTATGGCAGGCCCTTCGGCCAGGAATAAAAAATTCATCTGGTCCTGACTTCTGACCAAAAAGCCCGGCCCTAGAGGCAGGTGTGAAAAATGTGTGTAGGAAGTGCAGTGTCCTTGGTGCCATACTCATAGCGTTGCCATCCACCGTGAATTATGGCACCCCTGGACTGCCACTCCAGGAGCACATACACCACAGGCTTTTCAGAATCCCGGTCCCTGGCAAGACCAGTGCAGCCCCGTCCCTACCAGAAGGCCTCAGAACTTAGACAGCTTTGGGAGAGCCCGGCCCACAACCAGGGACACATACCTTTTCCAAGGCGAGACTCAACCCAGAAGGGGGAAAAAAGCCCCCCCAACGCCATCACCGTTCCTTACCATATACCATATACAGTTCCTTACCATTCCTTACGTACTATACACATACTGAATGACGGGTCTGCCCCCTTCAACTTCTCGGTCTCCAAATTGGGCATATGGCCTGAGCTTGCCCTTTACGCCTTGGAGGTTCTGGCCTGCCCTGCAGCCAGTGTATTACCTGAACGTGTATTTAGCACGGCTGCGGGCTTTATCACAGACAAGCGCAGCCGCCTGTCCAGAGCCAATGCGGACAAGCTCACGTTCATTAAAATGAACCAGGCATGGATCCCACAGGACTTGTCCGTTCCTTGTGCAGAATATACATGTATACCAGCCTTACCCAGCCATTTTGTATTTGCTCTTTTTTACTCTTTTGGGGTGTACATTAATTTAAAAAAAAAAAATAAAATTTAAAACCAAAACCAGTGTTGGCTACCTCGTCCTCCTCCTCCACCGCCGCCGCTTCCACCTACACCGCCTCATCCCCTGCCACCTCAACTTCCTACTCCATATGGGCCTCGTCCTCCTAGATCAAGATGATTATTTTTTATTTTTATGTTTTTTTATGTTATTTTAAGTGTTTTCCCTATTCACATTTGTTTGCAGAGCACTTGCCATGCTCTTAAGAAGATTGTGCTGCCATTTGCAGCCCTCTAGCCCTTTCCATGTTTTTTTTAGTGCCATTTTAGTGCTCAAAAGTTTGGGTCACCATTGACTTCAATGGGGTTCGGGATCGGGGTAACGTTCGGGTTAAGTTCGGGTCACGAACCCGGACTTTCTTTTCAAGTTTGGCCGAACCCGGACATCCAGGTGTTCGCTCAACTCTACTCCTTAGTCTAATTCATAAACAGACCAGGGAGTAAAAAATCATGCAAGGATTACTGCAATGGTTTTGCTTGCAGTATCACATTTGACAAACAGCTGGTTGCTAAGCAGCAGGTCGGGAAGCCAGCCTCAGTGTCCTTAACAACAGATGATTCATCAGCTGTCAGAGGGCTTCCCCGGTAACAGCTGATTGTAAAAAAAAAGCCCATAATTAAATAGTATGAAAAAAAAAAAAACAGTGTGGGGTCCCCTTGGGTCTGCTATGGAATTTAAGGGGAACCCCATGGCTAAATTGAATACATTTTTTTAATGCATTTTCTTGTACAGTGTGGATTTTCACTTTCTCCCACAAACAATACTGTAACTCTTACAGCAACCAGTCAACCAGGTCCCTTTGCCGGCTCTAGTTGTTGACACATTGTTTAGTAGTTCTCCCACCTACTATTTGTGCATATGAAATTAATTCTTTTGACTTGGCTATGATTACAGGAAAAAAAAATAACTGTAGTTGGGTTATTTTTACTAAAGAAATGTAGCAGAATTCATTTTAGCCTAAATTCATGAAGAAATATCAAAATTGTCAGTATTTCTCTGTTTATATCGCTTTGCCAATGCCCTCCCCGACCAGCTTGGAGCATGAATTCAGATGAATCCCGAGGGCTTTCCCAATGTCCTCGCCAGAAAGCTTCAGATGACTGGATACAGCTGGAAAAGGACTTTGTGTCACCTCATTAGATCAAACATTAGTAGTATTATACAGTGGATATGTGGAATGATTGAAGAGCAATCTAAGAGAAGCATATAAGAAAGCTTTAAGGCCATTAGACACCCAAGGACAGCATAACAAGAATTATCTTGGAGTAAAAATTCAAGTGTTATTAAAGCGGTGTTCTAGCCTCCAGCCCCCCCCCCCCTCAAAAAATGAAAAGTCAGCAGCTACACATACTGTAACTGCTGACTTTTAATAATAGGACACTTACCTGTCCTGAGGTCCAGCGATGTCAGCACCGCAGCCAATGTTTCCATCAGCTGTCGGGTGCTGCAGACACCATTGCAGGGGAGGGAACCCGGCCAGGTCCCTAATGCGCATGCATAGTACTTCCTATGTTCTCATTTCTACACAGCAACCAAGATGGTTAGTTGGGGATGATTTAAGCGGCAAAGATTTTAGCCCTCAGAGTAGACCACAGAAAAACCTTAGTCTATGCAGAAAAGGGCATATTATTTATATTGCTGGTTTAATATTTGTGTTAAACTTGTTACAATATTGATTTGTAAAGCAAAGGTTCAATTATTCTTGAAGCCTCTGAATATACTGGTTTGTGAACACATTATACCCTTCTTTTTTGTTTACATGTTATCAATCTTCTTCTAGCATTTAGAGGCACTCTCTTCTAAGTAAATACATATATTTCAGGTTAAATATAGCAAATCAGCATACAGAATCAAGCAACAGATACTTTAAAGCTTACTAAACTACCCAGTCTGGATTCCATTATTTAAAAATCAGGTACTTGTTGGAGGCATTGAAGTTTTCTTTATTCATACAGATTTACACTGAGCCTGTAAAAGGGAAAGGATGAGCTAGGAGGTGCGACGCTGCATTGTATTTCTAGGATGTACTGTCTGTTTTACCTCTGTTGTTGTGACAGTGATTCCATTCTCTTCCTTTATCTTTCTCTACCAGAATGTCTGAGTTTTATTTCATTGTGCATTGATCCTGGGCTTTGGCAAAGCTTTATAAATGGAAGTACTGCTCTTATATAATATTGACAATATGTTTAAATTTTCACTGCATGGACATACTATTAAATTGTATTTATGTTGTTTTGTTTGAGATTTTCGTAAACTCTTACACTCCATAGATTAATTATATTAGCATATATTTATATTTTATTTTCTCCTTTGTCATTGTCTGTTGTATTCACTGCTGGTTATCATTTATTTAATCTGCTTAATAAAATATGCAGAAGAGGAAGAAAATATTGGCCTGGAATAGGAAGGACAAATCTAATAAGGGACAGTCATTGATTTTGTTAAATTTGGAAGTTCAGAAAGCAAAATATTTCATTAGTCAGATTAATATAGTCATTCTTTGCCAGCCTTTTACTGACCACACTACTGTTATATAAAGATAGCAATATAAATCAAATGCATGGAAGTTCTAGACAGGTTATAACATTTAGAACTCTCTCTGTGCAATGAATCATTACGTATGAATATTTTTTCATAAATGGAGTATATTGTTGCAAACAGTATGCATTTCAAAGGGTACAGCAATAACATTCATATCTGAAGCAATATAAAAAACACACCATGCTCTTCTTATTGTGTTTTCACCAAAATGAGAGCTAACATATAACACTTTTATGAAGAAAGTGAGAAACTGAGAAAATGAGGAAAGGAATACCATATTGTGTATGAATAAACAAATCCCAGGCTTCAACATAACATTGGAACGTATTAGTACATTTTGGGTAGAGCAAGAAGGTTGAAATGAAGGTTTGGATGACTACTAGATTTACCTCCCAATGGGAGAAATTGAGCCCTCTGTTGATGACTAGACCCCTGCAAATCCTCACCTTACATAACAGAGTTGCAGAGCTGGTGGGGCTATGTCCATGAAACTTTCACATTGCCAGATAAGTTACCAGTACAAGGTGAAATTAATTTAAACCGAAAGCATAATGTGACCACTGCCATGTTTGTATGTGGAATTATGCATTTATATTATGGGACAGAAACAAAAATGTATATTGTACATCAAGATAACATTTATTGACTGTGCCATGTTTTTTGTAGTCTATATAATCAGATAAATATTTCAGCCAAGCGCTCACTTCAAAGGGGAAGACTTTCGTGCTGCTCTCCTCAGGCAGGGAACTCTAAAAGAAAGGAAAAGAAGGCGCAAACACCTAGTGCATTACCCGTGGTACTGTGTAAAATGTCTTAATAAAATGCTGAATGCATATTCACAAACATGAAGAATTGAAATCGTATTGCAAATTCCCATCACACGTATGTTGAAACATGTCCTGGAATGCGACCGCTAACGCGTTTCGGGAGTCAAGCTCCCTTCTTCAGAGCTGGTCATGATATAGCAGATTAAAATATATATAGAGAGTAGCTCAATGTTCCTCCACCTTTTCCCCTCCCTTTCCTCTCCCTCCCCCCCAGAGGGAGGGACTGTCCAGTGTCAACAAACCCACTCCTATTGAGCCTATAAGCCTTAGCCCTCATTCTCTTTGTGGCCACTGGTTGTATGTTTCATGGAACAGTTCAAATGAAAACTGCCCTCAAAAAAAGGGAATTGAAGTGCAGTTTGGGGAATGCCCACGTGTGATCGCCATAAAAAAATGAAAGTAATACATGTCCACAATATTTTAGGAATGATCATGCTTACTCAATGTATTCATCAGAAGACTATGGTAATCACCACTAGAAATTTCCAGTGTGGTGTTCAATTATTGCTGCAACTGAAATAGTTACCTGAGTATTGCTCTGATTGTCAGCATGCTGTCCAATTTTGGTACCGAACCCCTGTATTCTAACAACTACCAGACTGTTGCCCACATATTGTCATGAACGCCAGTGTATTGGCTGTGTATTGCTATATGCCCATTTGTTGTCACACATTAGTGCTATGGGGCTAATTTTGTAAGTATTTGACTAAGTCAAAGAAATAGCTAGTGAATAAAGGTGGGTACACATGTACCAAAATTCTGTCAGTTCAGCCGGAACTTGCTGAATTTAGATCTATGTGTAGCCCTCTATGTTTAACATAAGACAGTCATTATACTGGCTTCTATCGAACGATCCTGCTGGAAAACCAACATTCGATCAGTGCTGACAGACAATGGCTGCAGCACCGAGCAGTGTATGCTGTCAGAATACAACAATTCAGTGGGAGAGATTTCTGCATCCACTCCGCTTGTGTTTTTTTTCATTCAACCCACTGATTGAACGAAAAAAAAATTAGTGTGTGCCCAATTTAAGTTGATCTGTTGCCTCCTATGTTTAGTCTGCTGCCTTCTTCAGTGCAAGCAACATATATTACAATATCAAATGGAGCCCATGGGAGATCTTTATTTATTAGGGATGATGGAAACTGTGAGTTTTACTTGCTATGTTTCATCAAAAAATTGGAATGGTTCAGTAGAATGCTTTGCAGTCATTAAAAAGATTTTTAGGGTGCAATGAGCTTGCAAATTACTTATGAGGGTTAAGGGAGTACCGTTTGACTATCCTATACCTTGTCTTAAAAAAAAAAAAAAAATATATATATATATATAAATATATACATAGTATTTATATATTTCTTTCTAGGTGTGCATCAAATGCAGCTGGAAAGAAATACAGTAAAAATTTTCAACAAAGCCAATAATTATTATGTCAGCACTGACCAAATCATATCACATAGTGCTGGGGTCTCATATGGCTTTGTTTATCAACGAAGTAACATCACACAGAGGAGAAGTCTTAGGCCTCATGCACACTGGACATTATAAAAATGCCAGTAGCTTTGTAGTGAGTTTTTCAGCTTTTTTGCATTGGCATTTTTAAGCATTTTTGAGTGGGTTTTTTTTTGCCGTTTTTAGCTTAAAATCACCTTTCTGCTATTTTACTATCTTCCACTTTCCCACAATGCAATGCTTGCCAGACAATGGTTCCCAGAATTGCGTCACATGGGTGTTCACACCTATGCAATAAGATTTAGGTATGGGGAAAAAAGGGTGCTACAACATTTTGGTGCAAATGTGGACCTTTTTTTCCCTGCATCAAAATCGCATTGCATGGGTGTTCAGATCCATATAATGTGAATTCTGTCAAGCTCACTGCATTTTGCAATCTGTTTCGGGGTGTCATTCATGGAACATTAAGCCCCCATTCACATTGGCAGATTTGACAAGGCAAATCGCATTCCAAATCACAGGCCTATTGCCGGTAACATCATATTGCCTTGAATAGGCTCTGAATTGACATGCAATTCTATGTGACAAATTGCATGCCAAATTGGAACAGTGTCAAAGAGGGGCTTCATGTTCCATGAATGATACCCCAAAACAGATTGCAAAAAACGCAGTGCAATTGCCAGAATCGTATCACATGGGTGTTCACACTCATGCAATGCGATTTTGATGCAGGAAAAAAGGGTCCTACAACATTTTGGTGCAAATGTGATGCAATTTGAGCCATACAAAATATATGGCTCAAATCGCATCGCACAGACTTCACATGTGATGTGCACAGGAATGTGGTGCATTTTTGGTACAAATCACATCCGGTGTTCAGCATGCACCAGTGTGAACCCAGGCTATGTTTCATGAAAGACACCTTGAAACAGAACCCAAGCTTAAAAAAAAGGCAATTGAATCAAAAACATCAAAAAAATGCCAGTTAGCAGCATTTTTTGAAAAGTCAGATTATTTTTTATCAGGTTTTCTTTTGTTTTGTTTTTTTTTCCTTTTTTGTATGTGTTCTTTTTTTTTTAAAACAATCAGTCTGCCACTTACTTTATGTCTGGCTCATGACAAGCTGTGACATGAATTTGCTGAATGAACTGACAAGAAGAGACTATAAAATTGCAATACATTTTTCATTATAGTGCATATTCTGCTCCCAGAGTGATTCTAGGTTTCAACCCTCCTGGTTCATAAACCAAAAACAAACCATTGTATCGCTTCCTAATTTCTCATAAGATAACAAAAATAGATATGATTTAAAAACCCCAAAAGATGAAGGAATCTTGACTCAAATAAACATAAGACGCATTAACTAAGAAGCTGGAACAATGCATGCCAGATAACTTTGTGAGGTTACATTGTACTGTTATTATAATTGAATTAATCTAGCATCTATTGGGAGCATTTTATCACTGTGAGGGAAAATAAGATATTGAAAGGGAATTATTATTAGCATAAAATCAATTGTTATTTCTGAGATTTATTGTTGCAGTGCAGTTCCCAAAGACGGATTTGTATTCTTACAAAAAATCTATTTAGTATGTTTTATTATGAAAGCTTTATAAACACTGTTTTAAAGAAAACTTGTGCTTTGCTCAGTCAGGGCAATATAACAGGTTTTCAGGTTTTCATTAATGCCCCCTCTCCAAGAGCACAAACAAACCTTTCACCTCCACTCAACAGGGGAACATTTGACTCACTTTCTAGTGCTAGTGCTTGACAATTGGACCAGTACAGGACAAGCATCAGGGAACAATAGGGAACAATAGGGCCTTAATGTCCCCAAAAAGAGTATGTGCCACCCAAAAAGTGCTTTCACACTGGGGTTTGTCAGTACATAGCGATAGTAAAAAGGAATATGCAATTAATAAAAAAAGACTTTGAAAATTAAAGTATAATACAATTGTAAAAAATTAAAGCTTCCACCCACACAAATATAGAAACATAGAAAAGTGACAGCAGAAAAAAGATCTAGTGATCCATTGAGTCTGTCTGTTTTTTCTCGTTTAACATATTTTTTTTTTTTGTCTAAGTATAGATCTATGTTGTTGATATCTGCCCTCTATCTGGAACTACGCCTTAAAGCCACCAATGCTGTGACAGACAGGGCTAGGACTCACTGGGAAGGGGATCTTGGCCCGCTGGACGAGATGGACTGGGACTCTATCCTTTACTGCCCTCGCCTCTCTTTCCCAAAGCTACCTGATAGATTGACCCAACTCTACATAACACCGGTACGCATCGCACGATACCGTCCCAACTTCAGTCTGCACTGCCTTAGATGCTATGCACACACAGGCACCTTCTTTCACCTGGTCTGGTCCTGCCCACTAATCCAACCCTTTTGGCTGCAAGTTGTCAAATTCTTAAGCGATCATATGGGCTCCCCACTTCAGCTGGACCCAAAGATATGTCTCCTGGGTTTATTCCCCAACTCTGCCATGGATAAATTCCTTACTACATTCCTGCATGAAACAATCTTCAGTGCCTGTAAGCTGATAGCCAGGATGTGGATGCGACCCAACCTCCCTCTATTCAGGCTTGGAGAGCAGACATGAATTCCACTCTGTTATATAAAAAACTGATATACTGTATCTCCACAGGGGCTGTCCGACCAAATACGAGAAGGTGTGGAGTAGATGGTTGGAGAGTGCTGTTACCTGCTCCGAATAGTTCCTTCCTTCACTGAGTTGCTGTATATACCTCCTTTTGTTGTTGATTTTGATTTATTTTTCTCCTATGATTTAGACCTACCAAACATTTACTGCTCCTGCTATGATGCTGGGTAAACTTTTGTACCATCGTATTGCCTGTATGCATTCTTTTATCTTTGATTGCTTTTTGCTCTGTACCGAGTATACCATTGCCCTTTTTTTGTTGTTTCTTTGTGTAATGCACTATTGCAATTGTTCTCAATAAACTTTGTTTTAACCACTTTACCAGCGGAGGATTTTGCTGTCTTATGTCCAGGCCACTTTTTGCGATTCGGCACTGTGCAAATTTAACTGACAATTGCACAGCCGTGCGACGCCGTATTCAAACAAAATTTACATCCTTTTTTTCCCACAAACAGAGCTTTCTTTTGGTGGTATTTGATCACCTGTGCGATTTTTACTTTTTGCGCTATAAACAAAAAAACAGCATAAATTTTGAAAAAATAACAATATTTTTCACATTTTTTTATATGAAATTCCCCCCCCCCAAAAAAAAATGTAAAAATCAAAATTGTTTAAATTTTTGGCCAATTTGTTTTCTGCTACCTATGTTTGGTAAAAAAATCACAATAAGCATATTTTGATTGGTTTGCGCAAAAGTTATTGCGTTTACTAACTAAGGGAAAGATTTCTTTCATTTTTGTGTTTTTTTTTTAACGAGTAATGGCGGCGATCTGCGATTTTTTTTTGCGGGCCTGCGACATTGAGGCGGACAGATCGGACCCTTGACTGACATTTTTGACACTTTTGGGGGTACCATTGACATTTCTACAGTAATCAGTGCTATAAATATGCACTGTTACTGTAAAAATGACACTGGCAGGGAAGGGGTTAATTTTATTGGAGAGGGAGGGGTTAATGTATGCCTGGCGTGTGTGGGGGGAGGTGACTGAGTGACACAGGGACAGAACGCATGTTCAGCTATGCTGAACCCTGCAATCTGTCACTGTTTGTCACTTAGGAGATCCGCCCGCTTTGTTTACACAAGCGGGCGGATCTCCAGACTCGATTCCCCGACGATCGGGGAAGAGCGGCGGTGATCACCGCCGCTCCTTTCCTGGCCCGACTCCCGCTGTGACTGAAAACAGCGGGAGCGAGCCTCCCGCGGCACGCGAGCGCCGCCCACAAGGGGAGGAGTCCAGTGACGTAGGTCTACGTCGCTGGACGGAATCGAGCCACTTTGCCGCAGTACAGTCCCAGTGACTGGTCGGCAAGTGGTTAAAAGGAAGTATAGATCTATGTTTAACTGTCTCAAGTTTATTCAAAGTATCAATTACACTTTTAGTGAAATAATACTTTCTAAATTTCGTTTTGAACGTTCCTCTAGCTAGTTTAAGGTCATGTCCCTGTGTTCTTGATTTTGGTTTTATATTGAAAGTACCACCCTTTTGAACCGTATTCACCCCCCTTGATGTATTTAAAGGTTTCAATGATGTCTCCCCTTTCCTTTATTTCCTCCAGACTGTACATATTAAAGTGATTGTAAATGATCATCCTGTAAAACAACCCATTCAGTTTAAAAAATAAATGTAAGGCAAAACATTTGTGTATAGATATAAAAAAAAAATATAAATACATTTTTCACCTTTTTTGTAAGTGATCACTTTTCCTCTGTTCTCTCTGCTCTCAACTCAATAAGGGCAGGGGGGAGGAGAAGCAACAACCCACAGAGCTTCCCAGTGAATGCCTGTGCAGAGGGGGCGTGTCAGGACAAGTCATTGATCATTGAGGGAGAGCAGGCTGAGTTCCCAGCATAGCTAGAGATTTGACCAAGATATGTTCTCTTGTTTAGTGTGGTCAGTTTTTAAAAGGAAAGCAGAGGTACTGGCAGGAACACCAGAAATTTCACACAAAGGAAGCATCAGGTTAATTTTTCATACAAGTAAATGGCACAGCAGGCACATACCAGAAATGTGATGGGGTAACAAACTTTCAGTTCCCAAAGTCGCTCTCAATATGTTTTATCCCACAGATCTTTTGCCATTTTTGCTACCTGTCTCTGGACTGGTTCTATCTCATAAATATCTTTTTGTGAGTGAGGTCCCCAAAACTGGACAATGTATTCTATATGAGGTCTCACTAAAGATCTATATAAGGTAATCAGAACCTCTTTCCTCCTGCTGGTGATCTCTCTAGTGATGCATCCTAGAATTCTTTTCGCTTTTCCCACTGACTGGACATGTTATAATACAATTTTGGGCATGGCCATTTTCATTTCCGAATCTTCAGTCAACAAACCATATAGTCCCTCAACATGTTTCACATTTAAGCTTCTTCAGGAGTATAGAAGAAGGAAATACATTACAGTGAGCATGTCCAATGGATTTATTGTTATACTGCTATGGTAGATGCCTATGCAAATCACACATTAGCCTTGTACTGTATCCCACCAGCTGGTGCCATTATTGCTGGTGCAATTGGCCCAGAAGAACCATCACCAAAGAGGCCACTGATATTAATGTTTTTTATATTCATGGTGCCTGTATGTAATTATGTATAACTTGATTTCTCCAAAATTTTAACACCATAGTGTTGTAGATGTGTTCCTACTCAGTTTTACCACCAGAATACTTCCATGGACTCCCAAAATAGTCCTGATTGATAAATGTAAATACTTACCAAGATTATCATTTGATATTCCAGGGTAGCCATGTGTCATGAGCTTCCTATTCTGTAATCCATATAGGCATCCACCACAACAAACCAATTAAATCCACAAAGCATGCTCAACCCTTGGGTTTCTGTAAAATATCCCAGGCATTTCCTTCATTCATCTTGGGGGACATTTTTGTGGATCCTCTATGTGATATTTGGAAGGGTAAATTTGCAACGTCAACCTTCTTCTATCCTTCTAAAGAAGCTTAAGTGTAAAATGCATTGAGACAAAAAAAAAAACACTTTGTTATTACTCTATAAGGTTTGATGATAGAAGAACTGGACAGGCAAATGTCTATACCTAACATCATGATGTGTCATGTATTAAGGAAAGGGGTCATATAGAGAAGATTTTTGAGCACAATGTTATTGCTATGAAATATATGGTACTAAAGCTTAGACCTTTCTTATTCATAAAGTTTTTGTATTAAAAGAGAACTATGTTTTTTTTTTTTTTTTTAGGAATCATACTTACCTAGGTGGATGCAGCATGGCTGATCAACTTCTGAGATAGAAAGGAAGCAGTTATTTAACTCCACAAAAAAATCCAGAAAAAAGTGCTGTATGTTAATTTTTTTAATTATTGGACCGTTTCTTTACACATGGCAGATAAGACATAACACAAACAAGTCAATGTGTTAGCATTGCCCCCCACTTTAAGTTATGGTGAAGGTACACAAGTCATTAAAATGTAAAATATTCAGTGAGAAGAACCTACTCAAAAACATGTAGAAGAGTGTAGGGGGTGGGTGGGATAAGATTATGGAATTGTGGGATATTGTAAATGTGCACTTAGCATTTAGCAGAGTCAACCAGTCAAATTAGTTGTCCCTTTACAACAAAAAAAAAAAACAATGTTGGTATGTTCACTACTGAACATAAACAAGAGGACAATATTAATAGCATAAAAATAGTTTCACGCAATATCTTTTTATGAAGCAAATGTTTAAATGTTTTTGTCACTTGCTCGTGCTGAGGAAAAGTGCTCCCAGGATGATGTTGTTATGGTGATGCAATATATCTAGAGAGAAAAGAGATGAGTCATGAGAATTAAATGTGGCACAAATGATCTGTACAATTTTATCAGAATAATTGCTGTACTTAGCTACTATATGCAGTTTACACCATTCGGAGAGCACTTTTCCCAGCAGACTGGACCAAATCTAATAGAATTTGCTTGTTTAAATGTTACCTCCTTGGTTTTTTTTCTTTTTTTTTTTATTATATAATTCTTTATTGGGTTTTTAAAGCAATACAGCTATGCAAATATGTAATATCCGTCACAGACAGGCAACATAGAAAGTTTTATCCATAAGAAAGACATACAATATTTTATTAACCGCAGAACAGTTCGAGAAGGAAGAGTTTTTTAAACAAAGCATCATGTGTTTGATCATGTATAGTCCTGACAACTGTGACACTTCCAAGGATGCTGACAATCGTCCCTGCCCCTGGGTACCCCAATAGGGTTCTGAGACTGTGCCCAGATGTGGGGACGGTGCTACACAATATGGAGGGAACAATTCATTGTAACATATTAGTCGGGATGGGTTGTATTCCAGATAATCCAAGGTTGCCATATTACATTAGCATGTTTTTTATCATGGTTTTTAACTGTTAGAGTACGTTCATTAGCGGAGTGGGTATAGATTGAAAAATAGGAGGGGTCCAGAACAGAGCCTTGGGGGACCCCAACAGAGAAGGGAAGAGGAGAGGAGGAAGTAGAATTGTACATAACGCTAAAGGTGAGGTTGGATAAGTAGGAAGATAACCAGTGAAGAGTACAGTCACGGAGACCAAAGGCATGGAGTTTTTTTTTTTGAGTCAAACGTATCAAAGGCAGCAAAAAGGTCCAGAAGTAGAACTACAGAATAGTGTCCATTGGTTTTGGCCATTAGTAGATCGTTTGTCAGTTTTAGGAGAGCAGTTTCAGTGGAGTGTTGAGGACGAAAACCAGACTGAAGGGGATCAAGGAGGCTATTCTCTGCAAGGTGGTCGCACAGTCGGTTGTAGACTAGATGTTCAAGGAGTTTGGATGAAAAGGGGAGCAAGGAAATAGGGCATAGGTTGTTCAGATCGCTTGGGTCCAGTGAGGGCTTTTTAAGTATGGGGCTGACTAGTGCATGTTTTAGAGAGTTGGGGAAGATGCCAGAAGAGAGGGAGAGATTGAAGCTTAGTGATTCTCTAGCTTAGTTATTCCATAATTATTCTTCTCTCGGAAATTGTTACACAGGAATCATGACTATGCTCTCTGAAATGCCCTCCTAAATTTGATAATTTGGTGAAACCATGACTTTCATGACTCAGTTAGAATTTGTGTATAGATGAATTCTCAGAATTGTGAATATTATTTTCATACAACACAGCAGTATTGGGGCCTGTGTTGGAAGGTTCTAGTATTGTATTGATAGTATCAGTTTAACATCAGTTTGAGACAATTCAGAAATCATTGATTTAATTACCAGGTGCCTTGACCTCCAGTTAATTTCCTTTTGACTTGCATTTGACCTGCTTCAAGTGAGTTTCGCAGTTCATTAACTGCTTGCCGACCACGCAGATTTACTGCGGCAGGGTGGCTCGGCTGTCCATAATCACGTAGATCTACGTGATCATGTGCACGCGGTTTGGGCGGATTAGACACAGCAAGAGCCAGACCGCAGGAGGAGCGGGCTCGATCGCCCCCGGCCTCCCACTATCTTTGGTTAGAATGACAGAAGAGCTGCCTGCTTATGTAAACAAAGCAGGCAGGTCTTCTGTCAGAGAGGCAGGGAAAGATCGTGCTAAGCTGAATCACCGATCTCTCCCTGCCCCTGTCTAACCCATCCCCCCACACATTTAGTAAGCACAAAAGGGAACACACTTAACCCCTTGATCACCCCCAGTGTTAACCCCGTCCCTGCCAGTGTAATTTATACAGTAACAGTGCATATTTTTTAGCACTGATTATTGTATTAATGTCACTGGTCCCCAAAAAATGTCAGTTAGGGGTCTGATCTGTCTGCCGCAATGTTGCAGTCACGATAAAAATCGCTGATCGCCGCCATTACTAATAAGAAAACAAATAAATAAAAAGTCCATAAACTTATCCCGTAATTTGTAAACGTTAACTTTTGCGCAAACCAAATACTATACGCTTTTTGTGATTTTTTGTTACCAAAAATATGTAGCAGAATACAAATTGGCCTAAACTGATAAAAAATTAAATTTTTAATTTTTTTTGGGAATGTTTTATAGCAGAAAGTAAAAAATATTGTGTTTTTTTTTTCAAAACTGTCACTCTTTTTTTGTTTATAGCACAAAATCTAAAAACCCCAGGTGATCAATAACCACCAAAAGAAAGCTCTATTTGTGGGAAAAAAAAAAGGACATCAATTGTATTTGGGTACAGTCTTGCACGACCGTGCAATTGTCAGTTAAAGCAACGCAGTGCCGAATCGCAAATAAAATGGCCTGGTCATTAAAGGGGTAAAACCTTCCGGAGCTGAAGTGGTTAAACTTGTATGGGAATGCAAAACCTGCTTAAAGCAACTAAAATAAGGCCCTTGTTTTAACTGCAGTGATGAGAAAATGATAAAGAGCAGAATGTAAACTTTTTCTTAAACAAATTTTTAACAGTGGATATGGTCTCCATTTAGGAAAGTCCATTCATTCCAAAATCAAATGTAAAAAACAAACAAAACCTCCAAACATGTGTCAGGTTATCAAATGTATTGACAATATATTAATGTTAGTATGAATATTCATTTGAAAATCTAATAGTTTATAGAACGCTTACCTCCAAGCTGGACAACCTCTCTTTTGATGCCTTCCACCTGTGGAGAACAAGCCACCATTATTAAAAAGTTTGATGAGAACAACTTTGTTCCCTGCAGTAGTCTCCTGTAAGGTCATGATGGCTTGACGACACATCAATGGGGGTATATCCTTGATACCCTGGGTTCACAGGAAGTGAATTAAATAAGATTTAATGTTTTTCAACCGCAGAAAAGGAGTAATAAACTAAGAGCTGCATGTTTTTTTTAATTTATTTTCAAATGTGTAAGGCTGCAGTAGGGACATGGTGGTAGGTGGGAGGAAAACTAAGTGCTGGCTAACTAAGGAGATTTATACTTTCAGAAATGTCACTTTCCTAAAAGACTTTAGTGGAGGATTTTCTCTTTTGAAAATGTACAACATACATTTTTTATTTGCAGTTATAAGAGTTTTTATTTTTCACGTAAAAGGAAAAGTAAAATTGAGCAGCTTTAGAATACCTAATCAGTCTGCTGTCTCTCTTTCCATGAGGGCAGGTTGTTCACAAAGTTGTATTGTTTAACCACTTGCCTACAGTGCACTTTCACACCCTTCCTGCCCAGACTGATTTTCAGCTTTCAGCGCTCTCAAATTTGAATGATAATTACTCAGTCATGCAACACTGTACCCATAAAAAATTTGTGTCCTTTTTTTCACACAAATAGAGCTTTCTTTTGATGGTATTTAATCACTACTGGGTTTTTCATTTTTTGTGCTATAAATAAAAAAAGACTGAAAATATTGTGAAAAAACGCATTTTTCTTTGTTTCTGTCATAAAATTTTGCAAATTAGTCATTTTTCTTCACAAATTTTGGCCAAAATTTATACTGCTACTTATCTTTGGTAAAAATAACCCAAATAAGTGTATATTATTTGGTCTTTGTGAAAGTTATAGAGTCCACAAGTTATAAAAAAAGTTATAGGAGCACAAATTACACATATCATTTCCTGACAACCTATCGCACTTTTGAAGGCCCTGGAGCAACAGGACAATGGAAACCCCCATAAAATGACCCCATTTTGGAAAGCAAACAGCCCAACGTATAATTTATGAGGCATAAGGAGTCTTTTGAACTTGTCATTTTTTTCCACAAGTTTTTGGAAACTGTGGAAAGAAAATGAAAACACATTTTTTTACACAAAGCTGTCCATTTATGCAATATTTCTAACACATAGCATGTACATAGCAAAAATTGCACCCCAAAATACATTCTGCTATTCCTCCTGAGTATGGCGATACCACATGTGTAACACTTTTACACAGCCTAGCCACATACAAACGCCTAACATCCAAGTAGCCCTTTTCACAAAGTTGTCCATTTATCCACTTTAAGACTGGGCCTATTTTTGACACTTGGTGTTTACAAGCTAAAATACATTTTTTTGCTAGAAATCTACTTAGAACCCCCAAACATTATATATTTTTTTTTAGCAGAGACCCTAGAGAATAAAATGGAGATTGTTGCAATATTTTTTATCACACCATATTTGCGCAGCAGTCTTCCAAATGCAATTTTTTTGAAAAAATTTCACTTTTTTGAACTAAAAAATAAGAAAGCAGTAAATTTAGCCCAATTTTTTTCCATAATGTGAAAGATAATGTTACGCCGAGTAATTAGATACCCAACATGTCATGCTTCAAAATTGCGCATGCTCACAGAATGGCGCCAAACATTGGTACTTAAAAATCCCCATAGGCAACATTTTAAAAATTTCTGCAGGTTACCAGCTTAGAGTTACAGAGGAGGTCTAGGGCTCAAATTATTGTTCTCGCTCTAACGATTGCGGAGATTCCTCACATGTATTGTTTGAACACCGTTTACATATGTGGGCGGGACTTGCGTATGCGTTTGCTTCTGCGCGCGAGCTAACGGGGACAGGGCGCTTTAATTTTTTTTTTCCTATTTATTTTATTTATTATTTTTTAATTTTTACACAGTTTAAAAAAAAAATGTTTTGATCATTTTTATTCCTATTACAAGGAATGTAAACATCCCTTGTAATAGAAATAGGCATGACAGGTCCTCTTTATTGTGAGATCTGGGGTCAAAAAGACCTCACACCTCACAACTACACTAAAAAAGAAAAAAAAATGTTGAAAAAGTAAAGAAAAAAAAAAAAACAGGCCCTTTAAACCGGTTGCTAGGCAACGACTTTTGACGTAGCTCCGGTCCTCCAAGACCATAGAGTCGAGTGAGGGCCATCTTGCCCTCACTCGACTTCCTGTCTCTGAGGATCCGGGACCGGATAGTTTTCCCCGCTGCCGGCGGGTCCGGTAAGCTGGAAAAACGTCTGGGACGCAGCGGGAGGGGGGGGGCACCTCTTCCCCTGCACCGTAAGGGTAATTCCGCGGCAAATCCGCCACTGGGACCACCCTTATCTGAAAGCCGACCGCCCGTCGTTTAAAAAAATACCGGGGTTATGGCAGCTATCTGCTGCCATAACCCCAGTATTTAGCTTTTAATGGCCGACGCATATAGTTGTTAGGCAGTCGGTAAGTGGTTGCATGTATATGGCAAACAGGTAACGATGACTGATAGGGTGACAGGTGACTGATGGGGTGACAGGTGACGATGACTGATGGGGTGGCAGGTGACGATGACTGATGGGGTGACAGGTGACAATGACTGATGGGGTGACAGGTGACAATGACTGATGGGGTGACAGGTGACGATCATTGAAGAGGTGACAGGTGACGATGATTGATGAGGTGACAAGTGACGATGATTGATGGGGTGACAGATGACAATCACTGACAGGGTGACAAGTGACGATGATTGATGGGGTGACAAGTGACAATCACTGATGGGGTGACAAGTGACGATGATTGATAGGGTGACAAATGACGATGACTGATGGGGTGACAGGTGACGATGACTGATGGGGTGACAGGTGACGGTGATTGATGGGGTGACAGGTGACAGGCGATAGTCACTGATGGGTGACAGGTAACGGGCGATGGTGCACGGCTGTACTGATGGCAGTCTCTGGTGACCGGTGAACTTTAGGCTATGTCCACATGTGAGCATAGCGATCGCGGGCAGAATCACTGCGATTCTGCCCGCGATCCAGAAATAATTGCAAATCGCGGGACGCCTGTGCATTGCCCCTGATTTGCAATAGCACCCCAAATGCTGTGCGATGTTGCTGCGATTTCCGCCTGCCGAATCCCGGTAACATCACGCAAACAACGCATGACGCCCCAAAGAAACTCTTGTACCTTTTTTGGGCGTCATGCGATGTTTGCGCCATGTTACCGCGATTCGGCAGGCGGAAATGGCGGCAACATTGCACAGCGTTTGGGGTGCTATTGCAAATCACGGGCAACGCACAGGCGTCCCACGATTTGCAATGATTTCCGGATCGTGGGCAGAATCGCTGTGATTCTGCCTGCGATCGCTACGCTCACATGTGAACGTTATGGGTGTCAATTTCTGGGCACTGATGAGGTGACTGTTGGGTGACAGGTGCAATTGGGGGGGCTGAGGACTGTGTGGGGACCTTTATTTTTGTGATTTTACATTTGACATGTGTACAGAGCAGTAACTCACTATTTCTAGCTCTGCTCTCCTCACACTGGAAACTGTATGAGGGGAGAAGAGCTAGTAACAGTGAGTTACTGCTCTTTGTTTACATTTTGTGATCGGCTGTGAATGGATTCACAGCCGATCACATAGAAAACAGTCACTGCCAGTGACTGTTTACTACCGCCGGTGACAGCTGTGTTCCTACGGAACACAGTGCCACCGACATGACCGTGCTGCGCGCTCCCGATCGTGCATGCGCGGTCATCTTGTGGGCGCCTCCATTGTGATCGGCTGTGTCATTGGAACACAGCCGATCACGTGGGAAACAGCCACGCCCATTGGCTGTTTCCCCCCTGCCGGTGACGGGGGGTGTCCCGGGGACACCCCGACACCGGCAGTGCAGGGCGGCGTGCGGCGATGCTTAAAGATGACGGCGGCCCAGAACAATGGTCGCACCGCTCCGCCGTAATATGACGGCGGGCGGGCGGCATCTGGTTAACCTCCACATGGAAAGGTAAAGACACCAGTTAACTGTTTGAGTTTTTTTTTTTTGGGGGGGGGAATGCCACAATTTGGCCACTAGATGAAGCTGATCATATGAAATAAATTTTTTAGGCAAATTATTGTGTTTTTTTTTTCTGATGGTTGTACGAATGTTTGAGACATACACAGCATTTTATTTTTTTAGAAATAGATCACTTAATATTTTCCCTGACAAACAGCAGTTCACTTCTTGTGACTACAGCCTCATAGCTTTAAATCTGCAGTATGACATCATCTAAGGCACTCCAGCTTTCCCTTACTTCCTGTACAGTGCAGAAGGACTATACCTTCTGAAAATGTTTTTATTGTGGTCTTCCTGTCATAGTGAAAAGCGATCCTACTTCATGTGCTTGTGGCACAGAGATAGGAAGTGAGAGAAAATCTTCCCAACAGGGTTACAGACAGAAATAAACACTTAAAAACTCTGGCGGTATGACTCAGCAGTGGCTGTGAGCAAATGCTTGTTCAGAAGATTCTGCTCCTCATCAAATCCTGCAGTAATCCTTCTCCCTCCTGGAGTACCCTCCCAACCACTGACCCTCATCTGTGCCTTCTATACTTGCTGAGCAACCACCATGGTTGCTATTGTGTAAGGGAAACCTGCCAGTGCCTTAGAATGATTGCTTACGTCCGGTTCCGGCGCCGAATGCGGTAGTCACCTTCCACGCCGGCTCCCGCGATCGGACATTAAAACTGCTTAAAAAGCCTGCTAACCCACCTCTTTCGGGTCCTCTACTGGTCCATCCACCCCCGGGTGACCCCCTGGTGCCACCCTTCTGTCGCCATGGACAAATTTCTGGAGAAAGGCGGCCCACGCCATCCGCCGGGTCTGCCACAAATCGAGGCCCCGGTCTCAGCCCTCACTGCGGACGAGGCGGACGCCTCCCGCATGGACATAGCGGCTTCCACAGCTTCTGCAGTGCCCTCTCTGGGTTACCCCCAGTCAGATCGCATAGCACAGACTGTGGTGGCACTTCTATCTCCCACCATAATGGCAGCTGTGCAAATGGCAGTGGCGGCAGGCATGCGGGACATTAAAAAGCAGCTCACTGACCATTCCCACAGGCTGCAAGAGGTGGAAAACAGTGTGGCTAACATGGAGGAGGAAATCTACAGCTCCCATGGATTTGAACAGGCACAAGAAAAGACAAATCAATTCTTACTCCAAAAAGTGGAAGATTTGGAGAATAGTGCGCGAAGGAGTAACCTCCGCTTTATTGGGATACCGGAGACTGTGCCACCATCTGCGATCCCTGACCTGTGCTCCAAACGGATTCCGGAGGCCTTGGGACTGCAAGGAATCTGTGTGGTCGAACGGGCCCATCGTATGGGGATACACTCCTCTGAACGCTCTTCCCCGCGTCCGATTATAGCCAAATACTTGAACTACGCCGATAAATCGGCGATTCTCCAAAAATTCAGGCAATCCAAATCTTTCCAGATAGACGGTACAAAAGTCCTGATTTTTGCGGATTACTCGGTTGAAGTGGCCAAGAAACGAAAGGCATTCCAGGCAGTATGCTCGCAACTGCATCAATCCCAGATCAAATTTACTCTGGCATAC
Organism: Pelophylax lessonae; assembly: GCF_965119305.1. Classification (NCBI taxonomy): domain Eukaryota; kingdom Metazoa; phylum Chordata; class Amphibia; order Anura; family Ranidae; genus Pelophylax; species Pelophylax lessonae. The sequence continues at coordinate 83,011,748 of NC_138769.1, read as the reverse complement.
CCAGCAATACTTCAGCTACGGGCACCTTCAGGTGAACAATTGTCATTCCAAGACCCCTCGAAGGTTTCATGCGCTCTCTCCGTATGGATGGGTCTGACCCCATGTCCAATAGGCTGACCTCGGCCCAATGCCCCCTGATCCCAAGGAGCCCGCGTAAAGAATCTCCTAAAAGGCAAAAATACGCTGAGGTAGTCAGGGGGGGTCGCTTTCTTCCGCATCGCTGACATGACATAGTCCGCCATTTGTACTTCTTCCCTCCTCCTAGGAGACCCTGTGGACACGTAAAGTATTTTTTTTTCCCTCTGCATTGCTTTTGTTTATCTCAGGTTGCCACCGGAATAATGTGGGCATTGAAGGTTACCTCTGACCCATTTTTCTTTGCACTGTTATATTTTATTAGTCTGTGTTATGCTCTTTGGTTTTAGCGATTTAAAATTACTTGTTATGGCTGATGAGTTTCCATACTGTTTCTGCTGTCACTGTGGAGGACCCGGGCGCTTCCTTCCACTATTGTGAGTCGGGGGTCAGGGTTCCTTGTCCCCCTCTATTTTTATTTTTTTTCTATAGAGGTGATTTGGGTTGGTATTGTTTACAGGCCTGCGGGCGTCCGTATCAAGGGACTTGTCGCCTACCACAGTTACAGCATTCGGAAAAAAGTGAAGTCCTTGATGTATTTTTTTCCAGATGCCTTTCTGTTTTTCGTTTCCCTCTCCTTAATCTATCATTCCATGTCTGTCACCCCCTCTCCCCCTCTTTCCTCTTCGATTCCACGGTTGGATTTGACTTCCTGGTGGTACCAATGTTCCCTAAGTTACAGACACCTGTCCATAGCACATGCGTCATTATCCGCACACTTTCCTGCCATCCACATTTATGAGCAGATGTATTATCAGGCTCTATACCCTCATCTGATGGACCCTCCATGAGGATTCTGTCATGGAATGTCAGGGGATTGCGGTCCCCAATTAAAAGGATGAAGGTATTGAGACATCTCAAGAGGCTTAAAACGGCTTAAAACGGACATTGCATTGCTACAGGAATCCCATTTGTCTTCAGATGATGTGGGAAGTTGTGGGTGGGCACGGTGGTGGGATCGGCAGCTTCGGGCCGCAAGGCCGGAGTTCTGATCTTGATCCACAAGAGACTTTCCTGTACTATCCTTTCCCTCAGCACCGACACTAGTGGTCGATTTGTCTCAGCGCACATGAAGATTAACGATAACGAAATACTACTGACAAATGTATATGCTCTCAACACCCCGGACCAGTCCTTTTATAAAGACCTGTCCTCTCACCTACTTACATACCCTCAAGTTTCCGCACATCATAGGCGGTGACTTTAACTCCCTTATGGACCCCCTCCTGGACAAGTCTCGGTCTAAACCTACATCGAATAAACCCAGTATGTCCACATCTAGTCCTCTAGCTCAAGTAATTGCATCCCTCCACCTCACGGATGTATGGCGACTACATCACCCCACCGACAGAGAATTTACGTTTTACTCACACCCTCACAATGTGTTCACCAGGATAGATTACTTCTTTGCCTCGGCCACTATCCTAAGGAGAATTGAGGATTCAGAGATCCATGAGATTGTAATATCCGACCATGCCCCTGTATCCCTGACCTTAGATTCCCCCGACAAACGAGCGGATACTAGTTTGTGGAGATTCCCGGGGTACTTACACATTAATTCGGATTTCCAGGCCTATTTGACTAGAGCATGGGCAGAGTATTAAGAGGCAAATGTTTTACATGCTTCCTAACCCAATTTGTTTTGGGAGGCAGGCAAAGCTTTTCTGCGTGGCAAAATAATATCCTACGCCTTGGCTTATAGGAAAAATGCATCTAGAAGCTACTACCAGGCCAGTGAGCGTCTCCGCCTGGCTCAAAGATTGCTATTGTCCACAGACTCTCCCGCAAACCAACAGGAATGGTCCCTAGCCAAACAGGCCTTTGACGCATGGGCGGATAAGCTGGAAAACATTAACCACTTAAGCCCCGGAGGATTTGGCTGCTAAAAGACCAGGGGTTTTTTTGCGATTTTTTACTGCGTGATTTTGACGGACAATTGCACGGTCGTGCAACGCTGTACCTAAAGGAATTTCACGTCCTTTTTTTCCCACAAACAGAGCTTTCTTTTGGTGGTATTTGATCCCCTATGTGATTTTTTGATCATGCGCTATAAACAAAAAAAGAGCGTAATTTTTGCAAAAATAACAATATTTTTCAAATTTTTTTATATGAAATCCCCCCCCAAAAAAATGTAAAAATCTAAATTTTTTAACATTTTCAGCCAAATTGTTTTATGCTACATATGTTTGGTAAAAAAAATCGCAAAAAGCATATTTTGATTGGTTTGCGCAAAAGTTATCGCGTTTACTAACAAAGGGAAAGATTTTTGTCATTTTTGGTGTTTTTTTTTAACGAGTAATGGCGGCGATCTGCGATTTTTTTGCGGTACTGCGACATTGTGGCGGACAGATCGGACCCTTGACTGACATTTTTGACACTTTTGGGGGTACCAGTGACATTACTACAGTAATCAGTGCTATACATATGCACTGTTACTGCAAAAATGACACTGGCAGGGAAGGGGTTAACTTTATTGGACAGGGAGGGGTTAAGTGTGTCCTAGGGGCGTGTTTCTAACTGTGCAGGGACATTGCTATTGGTGTAAAAACAAAGATCAACAGTTCTACATAGTAGAACTGTCTGATCTTCATTTTCACACCAGGGAGAATGACGGGCGGCTCGTTTACATAAGCCGCTCCGCCTTTCTCCCTTCACAAGAGCGATCGTAGTGTGACCGGTGGACATCGAGTCCGCCGGACACACGCACTGACTTGTCTGTGAACGAGCCGCGGCGGGCGCGCGCCTCGGCGGGCGCGCGCCCGCCCGCAATAGGCTCGCAAGTCAGTGACAGGCGAGTGACGTATCGATACGTCACTCTGCCTGGCCGGGGCTGACCACCGCAGTACATAGTCGTGCGGCGGTCGGCAACCGGTTAAGAAGGCACGATACTCTGCTACGCTACACAAATTTGGGAACAAGGCAGGTAAATTGTTGGCAAGGCTATGTGGGGCACCATACACTCCTACACACATTGCGTCACTCCGTGCCCCGTCGGGCAAGACTGTTTCTACCCCCCCCCCCCGAAGTGAAAAGGACTACGAGAGACTTCTATGCATCCCTGTACTCTCCAGACCCTTTTGACGTTGAACAGGCACGTTTCTTCCTAGACAATGTCTCCCTCCCTAATCTTTCCCCTGATCAACTGGATGCCTTGAACGCACCGGTGTCCCTTGAGGAGATCCGGGACACTATAAAACAACTCGCTCCCAATAAGGCCCCGGGTCCAGATGGCCTTACAGGCAAATTTTACAAGACCGCCTTGGAGACCATAGGACCTACCTTGCTAGAGGTATACTCGGCCATTTGGTCAGATGGCCCATATCTCCCCACGGGCAACCAAGCCATAATTAAGCTGCTGGCAAAGAAAGGGAAAGACCCCCTGGAACCCGGTTCTTACAGACCTATTTCCCTATTGAATTTGGACGTAAAGATCCTATCTAAACTTCTAGCATCCCGACTTGCCCTGATTATGCCATCCTTGATTCACCCGGCTCAATCCGGCTTTACCAAGGGGCGATCGGCGGCCTCTAACCTCCGTAAGGTTCTATTGGCCCTGGACCAGGCTAGGATTTCCTCGGGGGCGGACCTGGCTAACATCACCCTGGGCTAGGAGAAAGCCTTTGACAATGTGAACTTCGATTGGCTTTCCATGGTTCTGGCCTCCTTTGGCTTTTCAGGGCCTTTTACTCATGTTGTCAGAGCTATGTATGCCTCTCCCGCGGCCAGGTTGTGGGTGGCCAGGTCCCTCACCGACGGATTCCGCCTATTCAAGGGCACGAAACAGGGATGCCCCCTGTCTCCATTGCTCTTCAATCTGGTTCTGGAGCCTTTATCCAGATTCTTATTGGAAAAGGTGCCACTCCAGGGTATTCAAATTGGTTCTCAGGAATTACGCATATCACTGTTTGCCGATGACGTTTTGATATTTACCAGTAACCCCTCAGCTGACGTGCATACCATTATCTCTATTTTCGACAAATTTAAACTATGCTCAGGTTTACGGATAAATTATGCTAAAAGTGAAAAACTCCCCTTGGCTACTACGTCCAAACCCACCTGGGCAGCCTCATCTCCCTTCACTATAGCCACTTCACACATCACATACTTAGGAGTTAGGATAGGCAAGCTCCCGTCTTCCATCTATACTTTAAACTATCCCCCGCTTTTTCAGAAGATCTCTCGTGAGTTGGATGGCTGGATGGATCTGCTGCTTTCGCTCCTGGGGAGATGTCACCTAGTAAAGATGGTTAGCTTTGCACGGTTGTTATACCCTCTGCAAACGCTCCCTCTGCTGCTTAAACATAATGATATTAAACTGCTGAATCGTGTTATTTCTAGTTTTATATGGCGCGGTAAACGACCTTGCATTTCTTTCAAAAAATTATGCCTCCCCAGGAGTGAGGGAGTTATTGGCCTTCCCGATATTAGGTTGTACAATCTGTCTTGCCTTCTACGAATATCACTTGACTGGCTTTCCGGCTCCTCTCATTACTCCAACTATGCCTTGGAAACGCGCATGTCCGCTCCCTTTTCACTGGTTGCTCTGTTACATGTTAAATGGAAAACTATGCCCCCACAGCTTCAACATAACATCCTTTTGAGAGATACTGTGATCTAGAATCTAGAAAACGGTTAAAACTTCCCTCGGCCATGTCTAAATATTTACGCATAAAGGACAACCCAACCTTTATACCGGGATTACACTCGGATTACTTCAATGTGTGGCAAAGGTCCGGCCTGTTGAAATTCTCAGATCTGTGTAACCCCGCCACGGGCAAACCTCGGGCTACACAAGACGTCTTGGACACCTATAATCTGCCGGCCTCTTATGTTTTCCCAATACTGCAATGCCTAAGCTTCCTCCGCTCCTCAGGTGCCTCTACTATCAATGGACTTGTGGATCCTTTATTGGACCCTCTACTTGACTCAGATCCTCCAACTGTTGCCCAACCAGTATGGAATGCAGCTTCTCACAGACAGAAAATGAAATGTGGCACTGGAACTCAGAGTCAGCCTATCTACCCTGCGCTTTAGTCCCTCCCCAGTAATTTCTAATTTTACAGGCAACCAGACCCCTAACTACCAGTAGTGACCATCAGATGCCTAACCTGGCTCAAGCCTATGTTGTTTTTTTTTAGTCCTAAGCTAAAACTAGCTATAAAATCCTAGACCAGAAAAAACAGGGTTAACTAAAATAGCAGGAGCTTTGTATAAGTTCTATTGCAATAAACAAGTTTATCTACTAATACTTTGGATGGTGGCTACTACATATACCACATTACCACAATCCTTGTTATCTGGCTCTGTGCATGTGAAATAATACCAATACGGGAGATATACTCTGTCTGTCACTAGGCTTCAGAAACATGTTCAAGAAGCTATGGGCAGCTGCAGTTAAACTATTGTAACATAAGGATACTTCCATCATAGTCTCTTCTGGTCTAGATTTTGCAGCATGAACATAAAGCTGAACATTTTTTCTCTCTCTCCAGTCCTCCCTTTTAGGTTATTTCAAAGCCCCTCTCAGGAAGTGTTAATAGATAGTTATACATAACACTGTGCTATTAGCAGCTAACAGTAGAGCACATCATATAGCTACACATGTCTAATTTAAGGTGCAGAGAATAGGGAAATTCCTTAAACTCAACTCACACTAGATCCATCCACATACCTACTGGGCCTAGCACCACCTAATATATTCAGAGATACCAGAAAGTTACTTTCTTTATATTTTGATAGCTGCGAAAAATGCCTAATCGCTTCCTACTTAAGGAGGGCACATGGGCCTTCGACATGTGACTTATTCTTGCGCAATTGGATTGTGAAGCTTTTTGAGATCTACTGCCAGAATAAATTATACCCTTGCTGCTTATGAAAAAGTGTGGGACCCTGGACTTGCTTTAATATTCATCCCCTATTTGAACTTTTAACTTGCAATTATAGCATTTTTCATAATGTGTTGTTTTTCTGATGTGTGTAACACTCTCTTTGGACGAATGGCTGTTTTCAACTTGTTCATCTTTGAATGTACTGTGAGGTCCTGGAGATTAGGGATGGGCCCCTTTTGTTGTGTGTTAGGAGTGGAGATTAGGTAGGTAGTTAGTGGATTGTGCTTTCAGTCAGTGTAGTGCAGACAGTGTAGTATAGTGCTGTGCTGTGATTCTTGTGTAACACAGTGTAGTGCAGTCAGTGTAGTGCAGTGCTGTAAATCTTGTGTAACACAGTGCTTTGGTGCCACTGAAGTGTTGGTGTACACAACACGTCTGTGTCCTCCCCCCACTGATCCCATTTATTTTTTCATTGATATATTTTTTTCTTTTCTTTTCATTTTTTTTTTGCAGCATCAGATTCTGTTTTTGCATTATTTGTAATCCCCCTGCTGTGTCGCAGGTGCTATTCTTTTTGTGGTGTATCAGCACTAATATTATTTAGGGCATAATTGCTGTCCCTCTTCTGTGCCGCAGGTGCTATTCCTTCTGCATCAGCAGTGTTTTATTTTTTTCGTGGTACAGCAACACTAATAATATTTAGGGCATAATTGCTGTCCCCCCTTTTTCATTGCAGGTGCCATCCCTTCTGCATCAGCAGGGATTTTCTTTTTTTTTGTGGCACAGCAACAATTATAATATTAAGGGCATAATTCCTGTCCCCCCCTTCTGTGTCGCAGATGCTATTCCTTCTGCATCAGCAGGGGTTTTCTTTTTTTGGCTTTATTTATTTTTTCTTTAATAAAAAAAAATATATAATAAAATGGTTTATAGTGCAGCAAGCACAACAGTATTGCACCAAATCACCATACTCTCTTCCCACACTCTATAATAAAAAGTTATTAAAATCCCCCCAAAAAATATAAAACAATAATAAAATGGTTTATAGTGCACCAAGCACAAATATTTTGCACCCAAGCACCATATTATCATCCCATACTCTATAATAAAAAGTTATAAAACCCTCCCAAAAATCCCAATCATGTCTGAAAGGCCAACAAGAAGAGACAGATGCTCACAGGCCGCTAAAAGAGGGTAAGCAGCCTCTGTGTCCACAGTGAAAAGTGGTGGTCACAGACATGGTGCATCCTCTGCAGGCGGGGCACGCTTGTCCTTTTTTTTCTGGTGCTGGCCATGTTATTGAGCCACAACATGCAGAAGAGTTGGTGGAGTGGATAACTAAGCCGTCCTCATCCTCCTCATCCTCTGTCACCCAGGCGCACAGTTTGTTTGAAAGGGTATAACAGTGTGCAGAGGGCTCATCCAGTATTTTTAGTGTTAATGTAGTCACACCCCTTAAGCACCTGGTATATTAAATGCATGTACAAGTGTTTGGCATCTGAGCACAGATAAATCTTATTTCCCTTGTAAATTTATAAGTATGTGAACTACCTTGGCCATTGAAAATCATCACCTAAAGTATCAGTGACGGCTGGAGGAGAGCCTGGGAGAACCTTTTTGGCTCAAAATAGAGTGATCACTGACCTATTTATTTACTATAAGGGGTCAATTTATTCTAGTGTGTGAGGACTTGTGAGGGGAGAGGTGTAACACGGGTGTAGCACTGGAGAGTGAGAGACACATTTTATGATCACAAGGAATGAAGTTAATGTGTGGACTGTGAATATTGTGGACAATAATTTTGATACACTTTGTGGATGTATTCAAATGCTTAGGATACTTTTTTGGTCTTTTGATTGCACTGGCATTAGTTTGCACAATGTTTTGTTTACACATGTGTTTATTTGCACATGCTTTGTTTGCACACTTTTTGGTGAAACAATTTATATATGAGCACATTGTGTTTAATATATTTCAGATGGTTAAAAATACTATATTTTATAGAAACCTGAGCACTGTTCATGTAGACAGATGATGTTGCAACAAAGTTCAATTGCATGGCTCCTGAAGATGATCGCGATGTGGCATCTGTCTTTGTGTCAGAAACCTGAAGTCAAGATCAACTGTGTCGCAGGTGCTATTCCTTCTGCATCAGCAGGGGTTTTCTTTTTTTGGCTTTATTTATTTTTTCTTTAATAAAAAAAAATATATAATAAAATGGTTTATAGTGCAGCAAGCACAACAGTATTGCACCAAATCACCATACTCTCTTCACACACTCTATAATAAAAAGTTATTAAAATCCCCCCAAAAAATAGAAAACAATAATAAAATGGTTTATAGTGCACCAAGCACAAATATTTTGCACCCAAGCACCATATTATCATCCCATACTCTATAATAAAAAGTTATAAAACCCTCCCAAAAATCCCAATCATGTCTGAAAGGCCAACAAGGAGAGACAGATGGTCACAGGCCACTTAAAGAGGGTAAGCAGCCTCTGTATCCACAGTGAAAAGTGGTGGTCACAGACATGGTGCATCCTCTGCAGGCGGGGCACGCTTGTCCTTTTTTTTCCGGTGCTGGCCATGTTATTGAGCCACAACATGCAGAAGAGTTGGTGGAGTGGATAACTAAGCCGTCCTCATCCTCCTCACCCTCTGTCACCCAGGCTCATACTAGTTTGCCTTCCACCGCAGCTGCCAAAGCAGCCAATTCCACAGGCTCCTTATCCACAGCTACTCCTTCTGTAGCCCCACCATCATGCACAGAGGTGTCACCTGAATTATTTGATCATAGTGTCAGTTACATGCTGCTGGAGGATGCACAGCAATTTGAATGCTCCAATGTTGGTTCCCAGGTTGAGGAAAGGAATAATGTGAGCCTAGAGAGAGGGGGTGAAAATGAAGGACAAGAAACTAGCAGTCATGTTCCAAAAGCTGCAGCATACTGCCAAGTTTGCTCCAGTGAAAAGGAGGGAGGGGATGATGAGTTCACTGACTGTACTTACGTGCCTGAGAGTATAGAGAATGAAAGTGAGGAGGAGGCACAACTCCAACAAGACAGGATGTCCTCCAGGGGCCGTATTAGGGGCAGCCGCCCTATTGCATCACACCACAGAGCTCCGCACATGCAGGGCACTGCTAACTCCCCGCTGACTTCCAAAAGTTCATTGGTATGGGCTTTTTTCAACATATGTGCAGCAGACTGCAGCATTGCTGTTTGCAATCTCTGTTTGAAGTGGATCAAGCTTGGCCAGAACACCAGCCACTTGGGCACCACATGCTTGACAAGACATATGCTGACCTGCCATGCAGTCCCTTGGCAACAACACCTGAAAGACCCACATCATAAAAAAATGCAGACTTCTCCTTGCTTCTCATCTGGGATCTCTACCCCTACTATACCTCAACTCTTTTCATAAACCTGCACTGAGAGGGATGATGGTATAGCAATGGGTGTCACAGGTACCCAATCTGCTAGAAGTACACCACCTGTTGATTTCACCACCAGGCACATTTCGCTACCCCAGTTGCTAAACTGTAAAAAAAATAAAATACTGTCCCAGCTATACACATGCTTAACATCTAAATGCTAGCTTGGCCAAGTTGCTAGTACTACAACTGCTGCCTTTTCATCTGGTAGACTCTGCCCCTTTTCATGAATTTGCAGAAAGTGCTGTAGCACAGTGGCAGATTTCAAAAAGAAATTTCTGTTCATGTACGGCCATTCCAGCTCTGTACCATTATGTGGAAGGCAATTTTTTGGCCTCGTTGAACAGAGCAGTCAAGGTTTACATTACTGCTGACTCATGGTCCAGCAGGCATGGTCAAGGACATTACATTTCCTTCACGGTGCACTGGGAAACTCTGCTGGCAGCTGGGAAGGATGCAGGACAGGGTTCAGTGCTTGGCTTGTTTCACCACCATGCCTCCAAAAAGCTGGCGCATCTGTCTGCTCCACCCCTTCTCTTCTTCTTCCTCTATTGCCTCTTCTGCTGAATTGTCCTCTGAACCAGCAGTGCTCCTTAAGCATTTAAGAGGCAATTCACAGTCAGGATAAAAGATGCCATGCAGTGATTCAGTTGGTCTGTCTAGGAGACAGATGCCACACCAGAGCATAGATTATGTCAGCTCTGCAGGGGCAGGCTCAGAGGTGGTTGAGGCCATGGCAGCTTGAGCCAGGATGCGACAATGGCACCAACCTTCTCTCTGCCCTCCAATAGGGACACTTGATACATGTTCCATGCTTGGCACATGTTCTGAATTTGGTGGTGCAGCGTTTCTTGAACAGGTACCCGGGCTTATAAGACCTTCTGAGGCAGGTCAGAATACCAGTCCTCGGCTGGCTGACATTCAATGGGAATTCAACCATCCCACCAACCGCCTCATTTGTGACATGCTCACCAGATGGAACTTAACATTGGCAATGCTTCAGCAGATGCACATGCATCTGAGGGCCATCAATGAGTATCTGTGTGAGTATGGCGTAAGGACAGGCTCAGGGGATGTTGGCTTCTTTTTGCCATTCCAGTGGCTGCTGATAAAGGATGCATGCACTGTTCTGTCACCATTTGAGGAGGCCACAAGGACAAGGACAAGGACATTTAAGGAGGCCACAAGCTGCGACAAAGCAAGCATCAGTGACACTATTTCTCTAGTCTTCCTGCTGGAGCACACACTTCATGGAATCATTGACAGGGCACTTGAGGCAGAACAGCGGGAGGAAGAGGAGGACTTCCTTTTCTCACAAGGCCCCCTTTATGCAGATACCACTCCTGCAGGGCCAAAAAACACACAGGAGGAAGATGAGGAGGATTGTGGCAGAATGGATGTAGAGGACAACATACAGCAGTCTTCAAGGGATTGTTTTCATTCCCCAGAAACCCCAGGAGTTGTACATGGCTAGGGAGAGGCTTCTCCTGACAATGTTATCCTTAGTGACCCAGAGGACTCAGAATCTCATGCCTCCTCAAACTTACACTGCATGGGCTCCCTGATTCTGCAATGCCTGCGAAAGGACCCAAGGATTTGTGGTATCAAGGAGAGGAATCATTATTGGTTGGCAACCCTTCTTGATTCACGTTACATATATATATATATATATATATATATATATGTATGTATTCTTGATTCACGTTACATATATATATATATATATATATATATATATATATATATATATATATATATATATATATATATATATATATACCAGTATATATATATATATATGTAGCCAGGGACATATTTACACATACTACTATTACATATGTCCTTGGCTACCCTTATATTTATATCTCCTGGAACTGTAAACAGGTTTTAGATTAGGTGTGTATCACGTGGAATAATGTAGACACAAGACTGAGCCAACTCTATTTATTTATTTATTTCTTTGATACATTTGTCAGATATATTTTTTCTTACAAAGTACATTTTTAACGCAGAATCAACTACAGTACTCTCAGTGATACCTTGTTCTTGCTAGATGCGGAACTGGAATTTTTAGGTCTTCCCTAGCCAGAAGAATGTCCATCCAATGGCTGTTTTTAATTATTTGCATGTTTTGTTATTTCTGATGCAGGTAAAGTCTATTTGGGTATTGTCCAATGAAATGTTATTGCAAGTAAACATGTCTTAAACAAACGTTAATTGTTTTCTTAAGTTGTTGATGTTCCTAAATAATGATTTGAAGAACACCCCCCTGTTCGGTTCGCAGCAGAACTCCAGAAAAGGGGCAATGTTCTAACCCGAACGGTGAACCCCATTGAAGTCAGCCATAAAAGGGGTATGGGTGTCTGTGTACTGCCCTGGAAAACATGTATCAATAAAAAAAAAAAAGCGATTGTTTTTGCAGAAGCAGTGATTTTAATTATGCTTAAAGTGCAACAATAAAAATGAAAAATTCCTTTAAATATAGTGCCTGTGGGGTCCCCTTAATATGCCTTAACATGTAATATAGCGCATCTGTAGCATGCATAAAAAATGCTGCATCAAACATTACAATTCTAAAGAAAAAAAATGAGTCAAATCCCATTTAAGATGACTCGCGGTTGCAATTGCCAATACCTGGCTATTGAAAAATTAAAAAAAAAAATGGCATGTGGTGCTCATCCCCCAGTCCATACCAGACTCTTCAGGACTGGTATGGATTTGGAAAGGAACCCCACGCCAACATTTAAAACAAAAATGGCGTGGGGTCCCCCCTAAAATTCATACCAGACCCTTATCCAGTCATGCAGCCTAGCAGGTCAGAAAACCATACCAGGCCACATGCCCTCAACATGGGGAGGGTGAGTGCTTTGGGGCAGGGGCCTCTTCCCGACAACCATGGGCTGCAGTTGTCAGGGTCTGCGGGCAGAGGGGCTATTGGAATCTGGAAGCCCCCTTTAACAAAGGGGCCCCCAGATCCTAGCCCCCCCATGTGATTTAGTATTGTGTACATAGTACCCCTACCTATTTTCCAAAAAAGTGGCAAAAGTAATATACAAAAGAGACAGTTTTTGGCAAATCCTTTATTTAAAAATATAAAAAAAATAGGGTCCCTCAATGTAAATCCATCGTCAATCATGCTGCCTGCAGACCCAAAAATAAAAAAAAAACACTCCACCTCCCACTGAATACCTCCTTTCTGCTTTGACATTTCTTATATAGGTAAGGGGTGGGGCCCACCTAGCTACGTCACCCGGTGGCACCACCCCTTCTAATTTCACAGACTGCTGCATACCGGGCATGTGATGTCACGTGGAGTTGGGGCCACCGAATGATGCAGCCAGGTGTTTCCGCCCCTTACCTAAATAAGAAATGTCAAAGCGGAGAGGAGACATTCGGTGGGAGATTTACCAGGAGGAGATTGACGATTTTAATAGAGGGACACTTTTTTATTTTTTAATAGGATTTGTCAAAAACTGTCTCTTGTATTTATTACTTTTTGACACTTTTTTGGTGAATGGGTAGGGGTACTATGTACCTGATACTCCCATGGGGGTAGGGTCTCAGGGCGACCTTGTAAAGAGGAGCTTCATGATTCCGATAAGCCCCCCTCCTGTAAACTCAAACAACCACAGCCCAAAGCGGTCAGGAAGAGGCCCTAGTCTCCATCAATATGGGGACAAGGTCTTTGGGGGGGGGGGGCAGAAGCATGTAGCCTGGTATGGTTCAGGAGGGGAGGAGGGGGGTACTTACTCATCCCCTCCTTTCCTGACCTGCCAGGCAGCATGCCCAGATAAGGGTCTAGTGTGAATTTTGGTGGGGGACCCCACGTCTTTTTTGTTTAACCACTTCCAGACGGCTCACATTGCTGCCACTGCAGCACAGTGGCAGCCGTGGGTCCAGCGACATAGACTTACGCCGCTGGATTCCTGCCTGTCTTGACTGGAGCACACACTTCATGGAATCATTGACAGGGCACTTGAGGCAGAACAGCGGGAGGAAGAGGAGGACTTCCTTTTCTCACAAGGCCCCCTTTATGCAGATACCACTCCTGCAGGGCCAAAAAACACACAGGAGGAAGAGGAGGAGGATTGTGGCAGAATGGATGTAGAGGACAACATACAGCAGTCTTCAAGGGATTGTTTTCATTACCCAGAAACCCCAGGAGTTGTACATGGCTAGGGAGAGGCTTCTCCTGACAATGTTATCCTTAGTGACCCAGAGGACTCAGAATCTCATGCCTCCTCAAACTTACACTGCATGGGCTCCCTGATTCTGCAATGCCTGTGAAAGGACCCAAGGATTTGTGGTATCAAGGAGAGGAATCATTATTGGTTGGCAACCCTTCTTGATTCACGTTACAAGGGCAAAGTTGCTGAGCTCATCCTGCCTTCACAGAGGGAGCAGAGGATGAAACATCTTGAGGACGCCTTGCAGAAAATTTTGTGTAACACATTTCCAGACACAGGAAGGTTACAATTTCCTGGACAACCTGTTTCTGAGGTTTTGTTCGGTCAAAGGAGGAGCAGTGAAGAAGGAGGCTAGCTGACTGATGCCTTTAAACAATGCCTTTATAGTCCTCAGCGCCCAGGGCTGTTAGGTTAAAGCAACTATTGGCAGTGTCTGCATCATATGGTGCAGGAGTATCTTGGGGCAAGAGCAGACTTGGAGACCTTTCCAACTGAGCATCTACTGGGTTACTGGGTCTTGAGGATGGACCACTGGCCAGAACTTTCTCATTATGCAATTGAGCTAATGGCCTTTCCTGCTTACAGCATCCTTTCTGAACAGACATTTAGTGCTGCTGCAGGTTTTGTGACAGATAAAAGAGTGAGTCTGTCCACAGACTCCATTGACCGGTTGACATTTATCAAAATGAATCAGTCCTGGATCAAAAGCAGCTATCAAGCCCCTGATGCTGATGTAACTGATTGAATTTTCTAGGGATCTGGGATTCCTTTAAGACTGCCTACGCTGCCTATCCTATTCTTGAATCTTGATTATGCTAGCTTACAATAATGTTTTTGGTTTAGGGCACCACCCACACCCAAGGTCCAATTTTTCTGCACCTGTTTGACAGGTGCATGTAATTTCATTTTTTCTTCAAATTTTTTACAGCAGGACCTGTTCCTGCACCCAGAAAGAGTAACTGTGAGGGTTTACAGTGTTCAGGCACCACCAACACCCAATGCCCAATTTGTCTGCACTTGCATGACAGGTGCATGTAATTTCATTTTCTTTTTCTAATTTTTTAAAAGCAGGGCCCATTCCTGTGCCCAGCAATAGTAGCTGTGAGGGGTTCAGGCACCACTAGGGATGGGTGAACGGTTTGGGTCGAGCTAAAGTTTGGCCAGAATATCGCCCATTCAGGTACTCGCCTAACACCTGAACTTTCTCTGCACTTAGCAAATGTTCACCCACCGAGCGGACAGTCAATAGGTTTTAAGGCTTCCCTACTGAGAGCTGAAATAAAAAAAATTATTGTAAAAAAAGAAAATGTAAAAACAGCTTGGGGGTACCCTTTGGGTCTTGTATGACTTTTAAGGGGAACCCCATGACAGAATTTAGAAAAAGAATGGTATGGGGTGCCCCGCAAAATCTGTACCAGGCCCTTTGGGGCCAGTGTATACAACTGAAGAATTGAAAATAGAATTCAGTTATTAGCTTAAATCCTTCTGAATAAACGACCAGATCAAACAGCCTATACATAAGCTTTCAAGGTAATGTCAACTAACTCTGGAGGAATATTATATGTAACTAGACATTAAGCCTGTTAAATTAACGGGCGCTAGAACATATGTGGGCAAACATTTGTAAAAACAGACTTGTTCCAGTACAAAAAAGAGTGGACAACCATGCAGTTGATTTATATCTTATTGTATTTATTCTTTAGAACTGTTACAGAAGAATAATGTGAAAAATGAAAAAACATCACTGTGCATTGAAAGGGGGGGCACGCTGGTTACTGTGCATTGAAAGGGGGGCATGCTGGTCACTGTGCATTGAAAGGGGGGCACGCTGGTCACTGTGCATTGAAAGGGGACATGCTGGTCACTGTGCATTGAAAGGGGGCACCCTGGTCACTGTGCATTGAAAGGGGGCACCTGGTCACTGTGCATTGAAAGGGGGCACCCTGGTCACCGTGCATTGAAAGGGGGGCACGCTGGTTACTCTGCATTGAAAGGGAGGCACGCAGCGCTGGTCACTGTGCATTGAAAGGGGGCACGCTGGTCACTGTGCATTGAAAGGGGGGCACGCAGCACTGGTCACTGTGCATTGAAAGGGGACATGCTGGTCACTGTGCATTGAAAGGGGGCATGCTGGTCACTGTGCATTGAAAGGGGGCACGCTGGTCACTGTGCATTGAAAGGGGGCACCCTGGTTACTCTACATTGAAAGGGAGGCACGCAGCGCTGGTCACTGTGCATTGAAAGGGGGGCACGCTGGTCACTGTGCATTGAAAGGGGGGCACGCTGGTCACTGTGCATTGAAAGGGGGGCATGCAGCGCTGGTCACTGTGCATTAAAAGGGGAGCACGCAGCGCTGGTCACTGTGCATTGAAAGGGGGGCACGCTGGTCACTGTGCATTGAAAGGGGGGCACGCTGGTCACTGTGCATTGAAAGGGGGGCACGCAGCGCTGGTCACTGTGCATTGAAAGGGGGCACACAGCGCTGGTCACTGTGCATTGAAAGGGGGGCACGCTGGTCACTGTGCATTGAAAGGGGGGCACGCTGGTCACTGTGCATTGAAAGGGGGGCACGCAGGTCACTGTGCATTGAAAGGGGGGCACACAGCGCTGGTCACTGTGCATTGAAAGGGGTGCACGCAGTGCTGGTCACTGTGCATTGAAAGGGGGGGCACGCAGCGCTGGTCACTGTGCATTGAAAGGGGGGCACGCAGCGCTGGTCACTGTGCATTGAAAGGGGTGCATGCTGGTCACTGTGCATTGAAATAAACGGTGTGAAATGGCCGGTCTTTGAGGAGGAGGTGAGCCTGTGTGTGGGTCGTGCCTGTCAGTTGGGAGCCCATAGAATGATGTGGAGTGTCCCTGTGGTGGAGCCGGGTCCCGTCTCCAGCTCAGTGTGCGGTCGGCAGTGCGGGCTCCGGCGGGCTGTGCGGTCAGCGGTGCGGGCTCCGGCATGCTGACACTGCATACCACAGGAGGCATTGTCCGAGTCCCACATGAGCCGCGGTCTTCTCCGCCACAGAGTTACGCCCCCTCTCCAGCTGGAACGGAAGATCCGCCAATCCTGAGGCGGATGCTGAAAGGTGGGCGGGGATCCGCTCATGTACACGGCCACCCACCCAGCGCCGCCCGAAGGCTCTTCGTCCCAACGGCTGTCCCTGGGCACATGCGCAGTAGCGCATTTCCACTGACACACGGACGGACGCAGGGACACAGGGCTTTTATTAATATAGATTGACACATCTAGGAATAGTAAGCATTACGTTGAAGATATTATTCCAAGGGATTTGAAAGCAGCAAAAGATTGACAGCATAGCTGACACAAGGCTTGGGCCTTTATTGTTCATCAGTCAGCTTTAAAAATGACAAATCTTCAAATCAGAAGGAACCCAAGTCAAACATACTTCAGGAATGAAAGTAATGAGTAAAGGCTAACACATTCTTTTGTGAAACCGATTATCAAGTCAGCATTATGTATTTTTTCTGCAGTTAAAAGAATTAGCCAAGGACATATGTAGTATGTGTACCTATAAACCCAGGGTAATATCCCAACTAAACTCCCCAAATTTATACTAAGTATGTCATAGTTAATGAGGTTGAAAAAAGACACCAGTCCATTCAGTTTAACCTATGATGAGTGTGTGTGTGTGTTTGCTGTCAATAGTACATCCTATACCCCTGTATGTTGTGGTCGTTTTTTTTTTTTTTTAAACTATTAGTTTCCAGCTCCCTGCTGATACCACTTCTGTGGAAGGGAATTCCCTGTCTTTATATATATATATATATATATATATATATATATATATATATATATACCAGTATATATATATGTAGCCAGGGACATATTTACACATGCTACTATTACATATGTCCTTGGCTACCCTTATATTTATATCTCCTGGAACTGTAAACAGGTCCTCATTTTAGATTAGGTGTGTATCACGTGGAATAATGTAGACACAAACTGAACCAACTCTATTTATTTATTTATTTCTTTGATACATTTGTCAGATATATTTTTTCTTACAAAGTACATTTATAACGCAGAATCAACTACAGTACTCTCAGTGATACCTTGTTCTTGCTAGATGCAGAACTGGAATTTTTAGGTCTTCCCTAGCCAGAAGAATGTCCATCCAATGGCTGTTTTTAATTAGTTGCATGTTTTGTTATTTCTGATGCAGGTAAAGTCTATTTGGGTATTGTCCAATGAAACGTTATTGCAAGTAAACATGTCTTAAACAAACGTTAATTGTTTTCTTAAGTTGTTGATGTTCCTAAATAATGATTTGAAGAACACCCCCCTGTTCGGTTCGCAGCAGTACTCCAGAAAAGGGGCAATGTTCTAACCCGAACGGTGAACCCCATTGAAGTCAGCCATAAAAGGGGTATGGGTGTCTGTGTACTGCCCTGGAAAACATGTATCAATAAAAAAAAAAGCAATTGTTTTTGCAGAAGCAGTGATTTTAATTATGCTTAAAGTGTAACAATAAAAATGAAAAATTCCTTTAAATATAGTGCCTGTGGGGTCCCCTTAATATGCCTTAACATGTAATGTAGCACATCTGTAGCATGCATAAAAAATGCTGCATCAAACATTACAATTCTAAAGAAAAAAAAATGAGTCAAATCCCATTTAAGATGACTCGCGGTTGCAATTGCCAATACCTGGCTATTGAAAAATTAAAAAAAAAAAAAATGGCATGTGGTGCTCATCCCCCAGTCCATACCAGACTCTCCAGAACTGGTATGGATTTGGAAAGGAACCCCACGCCAACATTTAAAACAAAAATGGCGTGGGATCCCTCCTAAAATCCATACCAGACCCTTATCCAGTCATGCAGCCTAGCAGGTCAGAAAAGGGGGGGATAAGCAAACCCCCCCCCTCCTAAACCATACCAGGCCACATGCCCTCAACGTGGGGAGGGTGAGTGCTTTGGGGCAGGGGCCTCTTCCCGACAACCATGGGCTGCAGTTGTCAGGGTCTGCGGGCAGAGGGGCTATTGGAATCTGGAAGCCCCCTTTAACAAAGGGGCCCCCAGATCCTAGCCCCCCCATGTGATTTAGTATTGTGTACATAGTACCCCTACCTATTTTCCAAAAAAGTGACAAAAGTAATATACAAAAGAGACAGTTTTTGGCAAATCCTTTATTTAAAATATAAAAAAAATAGGGTCCCTCAATGTAAATCCATCGTCAATCATGCTGCCTGCAGACTCAAAAATAAAAAAAATTAAAAAACACTCCACCTCCCACTGAATACCTCCTTTCCGCTTTGATATTTCTTATATAGGTAAGGGGTGGGGCCCACCTAGCTACGTCACCCGGTGGCACCACCCCTTCTAATTTCACAGACTGCTGCATACCGGGCATGTGATGTCACGTGGAGGTGGGGCCACCGAATGATGCAGCCAGGTGTTTCCGCCCCTTACCTAAATAAGAAATGTCAAAGCGGAGAGGAGACATTCGGTGGGAGATTTACCAGGAGGAGATTGACGATTTTAATAGAGGGACACTTTTTTATTTTTTAACAGGATTTGTCAAAAACTTTCTCTTGTATTTATTACTTTTTGACACTTTTTTGGTGAATGGGTAGGGGTACTATGTACCTGATACTCACATGGGGGTAGGGTCTCAGGGAGACCTTGTAAAGAGGAGCTTCATGATTCCGATAAGCCCCCCTCCTGCAAACTCAAACAACCACAGCCCAAAGCGGTCAGGAAGAGGCCCTAGTCTCCCTCAATATGGGGACAAGGTCTTTGGGGGGGGGGGCAGAAGCATGTAGCCTGGTATGGTTCAGGAGGGGAGGAGGGGGGTACTTACTCATCCCCTCCTTTCCTGACCTGCCAGGCAGCATGCCCAGATAAGGGTCTAGTGTGAATTTTGGTGGGGGACCCCCCGTCTTTTTTGTTTAACCACTTCCAGACGGCTCACATTGCTGCCACTGCAGCACAGTGGCAGCCGTGGGTCCAGCGACATAGACTTACGTCGCTGTATTCCTGCCTGTCTTGGCGGCGCATGTATGCCGCCAGAGGCTCACTCCCGCTGTGTTTAGACACAGTGGGAGTCGGTCCAGAGGAGGAGAGATGGTGATCACCATCTCTCTTCCCCAATCGTCGGGGAAAGAGTGAGAAAATCCATCCGCTTGTGTAAACAAAGCTATCGCATCTACTAACTACGGGAAAAATGTATGTCATTTTTATTGTTTTTTTTTTTTTACTAGTAATGGTGGTAATCTGCAATGTTTAGCAGGACTGCGACATTGCGGCGGACAGATCGGATCCCTAACTGACATTTTTGACACTTTAGGGGGTACTAGTGACATTACTACAGTAATTAGTGCTAAAAATATGCACTGTTACTGTAATAATGCCATTGGCAGGGAAGGGGTTAACCCAGGGGTGATCAAAGGGTTAAATGTGTACCTAGGGGCGTGTTTCTAACTGTATGGGGACGGGCTTGTGAAATGATCACAGAGACCTGTGATCCTATATAGACGGATTACAGGCACTCTGTGAGAATTCCAGAGAGAAGAACGGTCAGCTGTTTTTACAACAGCCGACCGTTCTTCTCTCTCAGCTGGGAATGATCGCAGGTGTCAATCAGAGCCACCTACCCCATGTATCATAGCCCCTGCTGCCGAGTGGGGGAGGGAGCGTGCCGCCGGCCGCACGTGCTTGCCCCCTAGCTGCAGGCGTGTGGCCGACGTATACCTATTACGGTTTACACAGGAGGGCCAGCCTGCTGCAGTATTTCTGCAGTGGGCGGTCCAAAAGCGGTTAAGAAGCAACTAACAAGACCCCATTTGGATAACCTTATAGCGGTTTCTATTATTTTGTGTATATATTTTTTTATGTACTAGTCATATATGGGGTGTGTCTAAAAAGTTTGGTGAATGGTATCAGAAAACAAAAAAACAGAAGATATATTTCTTGGATTGGTTTTCATCCGTTTTTCTTTCTGTTTGTCTGTCAGCTTGTGTGGCACAAACTGGGAACAGATCTTCTGCTTACCCAAATCTTCGTAGACGATAGTGCGCACCGTGTCCTTGCTAATGCCTAATCAATCGGAGAGTCAGTCAGCGATCTCACGCCAGCATTTGTCATACACACTTAATTGTGTCTGGGTTTCTGCTTGTCGACGGCTGACCGGCAAGTGAATCATCCAGTCATTTCCTTCCCATTGCAAAAGCTTTTGAATCAGTCATAAACACATGTTTTGCTTACAGCTTCTGTTCGGTACACTTGCATCAACATTTCACGTGTCTCCGTCGCCACTTTACCCAAATTGTAGAAGAACTTGATGTTCACTTGTTGCTCCATTGCACTGTGACCCTTCCTCTCACACTGACTATGTTCGACTGCCCACAGCGGGTTAACCTTGATGGTCACCTATACTCCACGCTAGGTGGTGCTTCTCGGGGTGTCTCTTGATAGCCATGTGCATGCGTGCACACCTGGCCCATGTTGCAGTTGAGATATCTCACCATTCACTGAACTTTGAAGGCACACATTGAACAACATTATATTTGGGTGTATTAACAATTGAGGTTCTTAACTTTTCTATGATGTAATAAAGCTTAATATATGTTTACATATGGTGTGGTACTTTAAAAGTCCTGTTTAGTTAATTGTATAAGTATTTATTTGTTTTTACAGAAACTGGTGGACAATGCTGCCAACCACCAGTAAATTCACAAACAATTCGTTAAAATCTGGACATACAGTGCTAGAAAAAAGGCCAAGCCTGCAGCTGCTCTGCCTCTCCACTGCCTTCTCGCCAATAGGAATGGTACTCTACCCTCCTCCTTTCCCAGCCCCCCTTATTTGACTTGCAAGCTCTAACAGAAGCTGGCAGCTGGGACAGGCAGGAGAGAGAAGACACAGCATGCAATAGACTAAGGTGTAAAGATCAGGAAAGACTGCTCTATGTCCCCCACAGTGCCCTGTTGATCTTTACAGCCAAACCATCCATCCCACCTGGTGGGTAAACTGTATCAACTTGGTTAGTATGCGCTAAAGCGGGCATCACTAAATGGCGGCCCGCGGTCTGTTTCCGGCCCGAGCTGCTGCTCTATCAGGACCGCCGCGATCAGCTGCTGATTTTCTTCCCTGCCTCTGCTGCTGTCATTAGCAGAGCAGGGCGGATGGCTGGAGGCGGGACTGGGACTGGGGACGGGACCGGCATTGAATGGAGGGAGGCAGCTGGGGGGGGGGTGGTGATGTGAAGGGGGACAGTGCTGTGGGTGTGTGGGGGTGGTGATGTGAAGGGGGGACATTGGTGTGTGTGTGGGGGGACGGTGGTGATGTGAAGGGGGACAGTGCTATGAGTGGTGATGTGAAGGGGGATAAGTTGCTGCACAGAAAACATGCAGGGGTACAATTGACTCTTAAATGCAATGAAATACAAGGTGCGGTTTCCCACACATGGAAATTGCATGGTGCAAACGCACCATGCAGTTTACATGCGACAGCGTTTTTAAAAAGGTGCCAGGGCCTTTTTCCAGCAGAAAACACAGACACAACAGCCCATACAGATGAATGGGCTGTCGTGCCTGCACACCTGGGCTGTGATGTAAAGAATCCGAGTCATCATGCAAAAATGCAATCTGGACCTCTGCTGGAAGAAATTTTTACTAATCGGACCTCCATGAATTTTAATTCAATACCCCTGCACTAAAGGATACACTGTCTCATGCTGGGTGAAGACTGGTTGAGGTTGATTTCACTACCCTATTGTGTCCTGCTGAGCTTGCAGCTGAACTATCAATCCTGGCTGGCAGGGAACATTATAGTGAAGCCTATTATTTCCTCCAGTTGATTAGCACCTGTCAGAAAAGCCAATGTAAGGGTTTCCATGCTGGCAGGTTTCTGCTTTCAGTGCAGTTACATGCACAGGCAGGGATGGTCAATAAGCAGACTATTCCCAATATTTATCCCACTGATGCATTGTACATGTCAGACCCTATGAACTAAGGGCGAATGGTATGGTCTATCTATTACTGGTTGCCCCTACCCATCAGCTGCTAGTATCTACTACTAGAGATTACTCTTACAGTCCATTATGCCATGGAGCCAATTCATCCATACCCACTTGGCATACAATATGCTTTTTTGAGACCTGGTTGTGGAATGACTTTACTTTCCCATTTACCCAGTTCCTGCCACCATTAGGAGACAGCATCCAGTTTGCCATCATTGCCCTGTTGTTTCTTTTATTTTTCTATCAGTTGAAGACTAGTGGTTACACTCACCTACATTATAGGGTTGGGCACTTTTGACAATTTGTGAATTCCCCCAACCATTATATACAGTTTATAGTTAGATGGCAGGAAGTACTCAATGGAACAGGAGTGTGATGATCAGTGAACTCATTGTGCATTCACACTTCATATGGCTCTGAAACTGACAGACCATATAGATGTATGGGCACAGAGCTGTAGGCAATGTCTGCAGAAGCCTGACATTGCACTCCCTATCCACTGACTGTGGGTGCAATGCTTTGCAGGTTATTGTGAAAAAAATGATAAATGCTCTTTTTTTCCTGCAAAAAATACCTGCACTTAATATTTTAGAGTTTTAGAGGTAAACTTGCCATTTAATGGTTTTAGCTTTAAATAAGGGCTTCTGTCAAATTTTAGGTTGTCAGTAAAAAAATGTACTTTTTCAGTAAATTTTTACACTTTGTCAGTAAAAATAGTCAAAGGAGGTTGGCAACACTGTTTGCAGTCTTTTCCAGAGGCCCACACAATGTTTAGACAGTTTGACCTCAGTCAGGGACACTAATAAGGGAATACCACCACCCCCCCCGAACAGGGCCAGGGCCCGTCAGCTCATGAAGGCTCGGACAGCTGACAAGCCCATCTGCACCCACTAAGCTACATTCTGTTTCACAGCCTCCTATCATTCTACCACAATGAGGCTCGGGTGCTCTTAATGTTAGCTGCACTCCCACTCTTCTCCACAAGTTTAACTTGTTCATGTTTCTTTCTGTTTACCTCTGATTGTAACTTTTTACTCACCCCTTTCTCCTTTCAGATTCTTTGCCCTACTCACTCTACCTCTCAGATATTGGCCCCTCATCCCTCATCCCTGCAATCATGCTCTGATGTGCCCAAGTTTCTCCCTGCAAGTCTTCACTCGTGTACTCATCGCTCTGTCTGCTCCATCCTGTCTGCCCAACCTGGATCTATCTTCCCTGTTCTCTCCCCCATCGCTCTGCCTTTCTGACACAGCCACAGCCAACTAGCTGTATTCCACAACTGTAGCTGTCTGTTATTTTCCCCCAGCATGGCTTAGTATTCTTTATGTGGCTGGACTTCTCACTCCTTTACCCCAGACTGGTACCCTTCAGTTCACTGCTGCAAACCTCTCCTTATTCTATACAACTGTGCTTCTCTCCCCCCCCCCTCCCCAAACACTCTCTCATCACCTGTTCTCTCTGAAAATCTGTTAATCACTGCTCACCTCTTTCCATGAACTGTTTACCAACTGATCTGATGTGTCCCATTTACTATCAGATCTAGCTTTATTATAAGATTCCTAATGGAATCTCACCACTTTGCACACTTTGCACACACTTTTCACTTTTTGCACACCACAATTGCATTCACAATTCCAAATCAGTCCCGTTCCTTTACCTATAATAACCTTTAAGGCTTGTTCATACCACCTGTGGAGCGAGAATACATGCAAGAGCGTACATTTTCCTGCACTGCAAGGAAATGCACTGCCCTCTGCAAAAGTGCAGCTGTGCACAGATATTAGGAATTATAATGGCACATCCACACATCTAGCAAACACAAATTCATTTACAGCCACTGTGTGGTTAGGTGCAACACACTATATATATATATATATATATATATATATATATATATATATATATATATATATATATATATATATATATATATATATAATTTTATAATAATATAAAAAAAAATAATGGGCTGGTGAAAAACAATGTGTAAAAATGCCACATTCACACATGTGCTCTGGCCTGTGCAGTATAAATGAGTGGGTTGTTCATGTGGCTGGAGCAATCTGTTTTTTAATGGGGACACAGCAGCTGTATGAACACAGCCAAAGGTTTTAATTTGAAATGGTGCACAGGTGTGGGTGAGTGGCCCTGAACACACACAATCTGTGTTCAGGGACCTGTGGCTGTGTTCATACAGCTCCTGCGTCCCCATAGCATAACAAAGGCTGCCTACACACAGCTCCAAGCGACTCCTGCCACTTAAACAAACCAGTGATTCACACCGTACAAGCCACAGCACCTATGTGAATGAGCCCCAAGACCTCTTTCACACACAGAGCTTTTTTATGTACTCAAAACACTTTTATCTTTTAGATTTAGCAGAAAATGTATTGTGTTTGTGTACACTAATAATATTTTTAGTGTATTACTTCTAAAAATATAATTTTGACATTTTCTTTGGTGGCAGGGGGGGGCTATCAGGTAGGCTGTACAGGCCTGAACTCAGCTACCAAATTTTTACTGTTTAAATGAAGTGTAAAACCTGTGTTACACCTTGAACTTTGAGTCCTATTTTGGTGTGCCAGTACTTTAGAGGTGCCACATTTCAGCTGTCAAAGTCCTAACAGAAGGTCAAGGTTCTTCACTGTTTGTACCAGTGTACAGTGGTAAAAAATAGAGGAGGAAAAAAATGAGTGTGCTATAACACTGTGTGCCAAAAGTATTTGCCATTTAAAAAACAAAATAATTGTTTTCAGATTTTATTCATTTTCTGCTCTCTTGCAGCCTCTTTGCAGCCCCTTCATGTCTACATGCATGTAACACAGTATTATGTGAGGATTTTCAGGATGAGTTTTCCTAATGGTGACATCTGTGGGCCCTTCTTACATAATATGTGTTAAAATGACCACTTGTAGCTTCAATGGGAAGCATACTATTGGAAGAAAAAAAAAAACATTATCATTCTGCAAGAGGAAGTGCCTGAACCATACCAGTAACCTGCCTAAACATTCACTCTAAATTTTAGAATGCTCACTGATGTTTATTCATTTTGTTAGACAGACAAGTGCCTGGTGCCTACTTGGAAAATATTTCCTTTTTCCATGTTTAATTTCATAAGCCTTTTATCGTGAAAAATAAGAACCCATTTTGTTCTGAATTTTAAAATGTGTGTGCATAGTTAATCACGTTAACTGCCCACCCTGAATGGATAAATAGATTGCAGGTAAAAAGAATAAAAAAAAATAACATAACATAAGGGGAATATTTTATCAGTTTGCTATTATTTAATGTGTTCAGTTTGAAACTTGATAATTTTAAAATTCTAAATTCGATTACAACAGCATCAAAAAAAAAAATATGCACATGCTGTACCTAAGAGTTTTATGAAACGTAAAATTGGGAAATACAGTACAGAAGTAACCCAGTGGTCAATAGCTTATTGTGACCAATTAGTAATTATGATGTTCCTATTAATTTAAACAGATGACATGTGAAATCTAATTTAAAGCTTTGCTTTGCTTTACTTCACTTTTTAGAGCATTTTGTATGCCTTGTAGCCATTCCTTGCTTGTCCAACGTAAAAGGGATCCTGCAAGAAGAAAAAGAACAAACTGTAGAGTTGTTTCTTTTAGCTGGCCTAGAGATGCCTTGGAGTTCTGCTTGGCAAGCTTGCCATATAAATGAATATCTGCTTTTTTTGCTGCCTTCATGTCAAACCTTAGTGAACAAACAATTAGACACCGTGAGATCACTTCCAAAGGGTAAAATTGAGTGTACCCTAATTTTATCGATTTTATTTAATTTGTTCTGGTTTGTATAATGGTAATGGTGCTCCGTGCACAGTGGTATCAGTAATTTAGAAGATAAATGCTTGATAGCCAACCACCTCCAACCTGTGTTCAATGACAGTAGAAATCTCTTCCTCAAAATCATATACATTAAAGAGAACATTATTCCGGATTTTTAAGGTAGACACATTAAGAATGGGTTATTAAAGCACAGCTCCAGGAAAAAAAAAATATCCACCCTTGCAGTGGAAATTCCCCCTGCACTACAAGTTTTAAAATCTTGTTTAATCTAGAGGCAGATTAAGGAGAAAATACTTACCTTACCCTTCGCTCCTGCAGGCTCCCTCCTGTGCTGCTACTGGTCCCTTGCAGCCTGCCATCTGTGAGCTTCAACAGGCTCCGATCTTACTCAAGCCTCCCAAATGTACAATACAAGCCTAATGTCCCTGTATTTTATATGATGACACCAAGGCTCAGCTCATACACTAAAGCTTCTGGCAGAGGAAGAGAGAAATGGAGCCAGCTGGAGTAATGAGAAAGGTAGAGATAGATAGAGCTTATTTGCAATCCTCTAGACAAAATAAGCATCACTGCTCACTGCAAGGGTGGATTTTTTTTTACATTTTATGGAGTTGAGCTTTAAGGTGATGTTCTCTATAGGGAAATGATTAGCTGAGCTTCCAGAGAGAAGTATTTAAAGATACAATGTCACTTTTCTTATGAAGGCCCAGGTCACCAGGCAACTTTAGATCCAATAGCAATGGAGAAAGAAGCATCAAGGTAAATATAAGTGGTTTGGGAGGGTACTTTTACAAAGACACTGTAATTTCCCCCTGCATGGGCAAGGTGACAGAATCCGTTCAACAATGGCAGCGCCTCTGCTGTGAAAATTGGTCCAGAATTTTGTTTTACATACTGTCACCAGTGCAGCACAGCATCATCATGACTGGTGTGGCAGTGATCAGGAATACTAACCGGTGACAGTATGAAAAAAATAAATACATAAATAAAAATACATTTTTATTACATTTTTAAACTTTTTTTTAAATATTTTTTTTTTACATACGCTCACCAAAGTAGTTCAGTGTCATCATAATGACATGGTGACACTGAGGTTGATTTACTAAAACTGGAGATCAAAATCTGGTGCACCTGTGCATAGAAACCCGTCAGATTTCAGTTTTTTTGTCAAAGCTTAATTAATCAAGTTGACGGTAGAAGCTGATTAGCTACCATGCACAGTTACACCAGATTGTTCACTACCGAGTTTTATTAAATCAACCCCACTGTGTTACTCTGGGGAGATGATCTGGAATTTTTTTTTTTACTCTGTGCTTGGGACAACAATAAGTCATTCACAAAGCACCAATGCAGCCACATGGGAGGAAGTGAAGTTAGTCACATGATCCCTCTTACCCAAAGTAAGGGTATTGATCCTTCCTCCCATTGCCCAAACAGTGCAGACAGAGGATGAAGGGAAATAAATATATGTTGCTGGCAAGGAAAAAGCGTAAGTTAACTTGTTGCTTTGCTCATGTTATAAACTCTAGATTGGAGAAAGTTTGCTTGTTCTGACCACTTATGATAATGAGGGGGAACATTCATATGTTTGTAGACTCTTCTATTACTGTGGGCAACTTTCCTTGTCCAAGCTGGTTCATTAAAAAGCTAAACACTGCAGGTGATTTTCCCAGGCATTTGCTTTTGTTCCTTTCAAGACAACAAACTCCCACAATGCACCTACTCCCTCTTCCATATGCACCAGATGCAAGTTCATCCAAGGTAAACTTGCATTTTTGTAGAATGATTTTTTGAAATATTGTTCAGTGGCAACGACATGCGTGCATGGTCAGCTTCTGTCTAATATCTATATGCAGCTTTAAGTAAGTAATTTGCAAGTATGTGTATATCTCATATGGGACGTCCTTCATAGTTTTACTCAGTGCAAGTCTATATCTTTTTGCACCAGGCACTGCAAAATGCAGAAAAACAAAACATTTATGCATTGTATCAAAGCTCTGCCAGATGTGTTTCATCATTGCCACTTTCATTGGGAGTCCCAGTGAAGTTAGTATTGACAACCTGTAAGTTGGATCTACTTTACTTGATAACTAAAAAAAAATAACATTTAAAGAGAAGGCACTTCAAGCTAAATACTAGAGCAGGAATATGCAAACTGTGGCCCTCCAGCTGTTGCAAAACTACAAGTCCCACCATGCCTCTGCCTCTGGGTGCCATGCTTGTGGCTGTCAGAGTCTTGCTATGCCTCATGGGACTTGTGTTGTCTCTTTAAATTTTATTTTTTTTTAGTTATCAAGTAAAGTAATGACTTTACACTTCTAGAATGTTCCTCACTTTTAATGTCATACAGGTTTCTGTCTAAACCCTAGATCAAACCCAACCGTTCAATGAGTTCTCTCACTTTTCATTGGTTCACGGTGGTAGTTGTTCTTTGAATAGTGTTGTTATTTTTGTAAATAAACATTCACAGGTTAAGACACATTTATTTTATTTTTTTAACTATATAATGTAGGTAATAATGATCAAATATTTTCAGACCTATTTCATCGTTGGTCTGTGACTAAAAGTTGTATACAATTCAAATCCTTAAAGATTAACTCCACTTTTGTTGAAAAAAAAACATTCCCCTCTGGGTGATCTCTGCACATTGCAAGGATTATAACAACTTGTGTTGCAGATTTCTACCTTTTGTTATTCTGAAGAAATCGCTGTTTGTTCCTCTGTGCCTCTGTGCTGACTGGGTCTAATGGGAGTGGTTTCATAATTATCAACCAGCTGTGCACCTGCAGAGCACTAATGAGGAAATCTACTAGGCCTGCATCCCTTTAGATGTGTTCCTATTGGGAGTATCTCACCAAAAAGTACATTTTTGTTGTAGGGGATGCCTGAAATCTGATTTGTTTCCTAGGCAGACTTCTGGGAAACTTGGTGAGTCAATCACACATGCAGGAAATTATGTTTCTGGAGTGGTTGGGAAATGTTCTGTACACATTCTGTGTACAGAACACCTCCAGGTAGCCATATTGCATTGTATTTTTAATCTACAGCGGCTGTAGATTGAAAAGGAAAAGAAATTTTAATAACATTCAACTACAATATGAATTGTGTCACAATTGTATACCCTATAATATTTTTTCTTTATTTGCTATTTTTTTCCCCACAAAAGTGGATTTTATAAGACTGAACGCTGCCATTACCCTTTAAAGTATAACTGTGGCCAGGCTATAAACATTCTAATATTTACAGTACATATTATTACCAAGCTGTAATTAAACTTTAAAATGTGATCACTCATCTCTGTAGCTGCAGCCACAGTGGGGGTAATCATTTAATGAGTTTAGTAATTATTTAAAAAGTTCTTTAATGGATAAAATGTGCTGGCTTTCTGTTACATTCTCAGCAAGTATAGAAAAGTTCTGTTGATTCTGCCATGAATGCAATATTCTTTTCACTGCTGTGATCTACATAGAGGAATATCTTCCTTCCTAGCTATATTCTGTAGTCTACCAATTGCCTCATCTTCCATGTAATGCAGAGGAGGAAATAAGCGATAAAAACATGTTTTAGTCCACACCAGGAAAGCAGCTTAGGGCTCCCTTTATAGATGCAATGGATAAGTGACATAGCTCATTAGGGACAGGAAATGTGTTATTTACAGAATTACCCAATGAAAATAAAGCAAAAGAAGCCTGAAAAATAAATGAAGCAGCCACCTCCCCAAAGACTAGTAAGGTGATTTATATAACATTTTAGGCTTTGGGTTTAGATACACTTTATTTTTGCCAGCTGAAAATACCTATTTCTACTTTCATTTTCCCTTTGTAGTTAAGCTCCCCACTTCCAACAGTGATTGGCAGCCTTTCAGTCTTCTAATATCAAATATAACACAGAGAAAATTACATTTGAGGATAAATGATTCCAAAGTGCCTGCAATCACAGAGGTGAGCAAGGGCTTGTTTCAATGTCTATTTACTGCTTGTTAAAGGATAGTTCACATTTCAAAACATATTACATGTGACACCTGTATTCAGGGTGTAACATGTAACATGTTACTAAGCCAGCAGCCACCACACATAACCCCCAACCGAGCCTCCATTATCACAGCGGGCAGGGGATCTTTTGCCCGCATCTGCTGTCACAATTTAAAAAGATTGCAGCTGTGCAGGTCTCTGCGCCCACCAGCTGCATCATTCATCCATAGATTTCTGTGAATGAGAGAGCTACAACTACTGTCAACCATTGTGGCCGACTGCTTGTAGTTCTCAAAGAACTATGAGGGTGCTGGTGACCTTGTGAATTTAAATACTGAAATACTGGAATGTCTATAGCCTGGCCACAGTTCAACTTAAACTTTACTAATAAACTGTGTTTTCTGTGTTCCCATGCATTACATATTTAAATGTGAATAAAAGTAAATAAAGGTTCAAATTTTGAAAAGTCCATAAATAATATCCAATGAAAAAAGAGCAAAGAACTCCACAGGTGTCCGAGAGTAGAAAACGATTCACACAAGAAATCCACAAAAGGGTGATAAAGCTTCCTCACACCAATCCTCCACCACATGTTTTTATGACCATTTGGAATAAATATACTGCACTATAAAATATCCCTGGCTCCATGTGGTGAGAATTTTTCAGCTAGTGCACCCACGGTGAGAATAAGGATGACCTTGTAACCTTAGGGAATTTCTCCATTGGGATTTGTTTTAAGGCTTGGCTCCCGGTGAACTCTGGTGAGTATATATATATATATATATATATATATATATATATATGTGTATATATATATATATATATATATATATATATATATATATATTTGGTGTGTCATATTACGCACAGGCTGAGGAGGCTCTATTACCCTTTTGTGGATTTCTTGTGTGAATCATTTTCTACTCTCGGACACCTGTGTAGTTCTTTGCTCTTTTTCCATTGGATATTATGATTTATAGACTTTTCAAGATTTTAATTTTTATTTACTTTTATTCACATTTATGGACTGTTTATTTAGCATTTACTAACTACTATTTAGCTCTGCACTCACCCCTTGATTGTTTTGCCATTTTTAGAAGGTACAGTATATATTCACCTTTTAGTGCCAGCAGCTTGTTTATTCATAGCGCTCGCTCCCCATTGATTGATTTACATATTTAAATGTAAGAATTGTGGATGTTTAAATAAATCAATAGCTTAACCACAGAATAATTATAAAAAAAGTTTTTATCCATCCACATTTCCAAGTGAACAACCTGTTGAACAAACAGAACTTCACAACTGGATGACAACAGACTTGTATTTTAGCATATTATATACTGAACAAAAAATCATGAGAATGACATCTTATGCCAATATTAATAAAGATTATTGACTGTGTTTGTCATAATACATAATAATACTGTACGTTTATGTTAGGAATCCTTTTTTGCATCTAAAAGTGAACGTAACTAAGATTGTCTTTGCTTTGCAATGTTAGCCATGAAAGTTTATAGGGATGACGAACTTTCAATGAGTTTAATTCTTGGCTTGTAAACAGTCTTGCACATTGTTCTCAAAGAATTTATCTATTCCATCCCATCATAATGACTTGACTGTATACATTAGTACCCATTAGTCTTAGTGTCTCTGGAATTCACAGGGGGTTTAGAGGCAAAGCAGAGATTCACTCTTTGGGTAAGTTGGAAAAAACTTAGAATTATCCAATGCCAGTTCAAAATATTAAAATCAAAAGATATTTGAACAAAGAGCTTTCAGTGCTGAAATAAATTTACATGTAATTATTTTAGGCACCAATTCCCCTAAAATATCACCATTTTCTGACACTTGATCCTATTGTCAAATTTTAACCCTCTCACCATTTTTTTTTTCTTGATCGTCTAAATTTAAGTTACTTGCCTAACTTAAAAATGGCTTAAAATATATTTTTCTCTTATGGAACTGCACTGCCTGTGCTTCTACTCCCAATTTTTCTGCTGGTAGAGATAGGAAAAAGCCACATCTTTAATCACGTACATGCTCACATGGATTGTAATATTGACTAAGAGAGGGTGTGTATGCGTATGCGACAATTTCTGTTAGATTATGGCATGCACTGAACAGTGTGGATAAATCCTGGTGCCTATTGAACTGTACAGTCTATTTTAGACACACTGCACAGGGGTGCTGAGACTCTAAGGGTGGAGGTTGTTAGCACAAAGTCCCTAACTGAATATCTACTTAGTAACTTCACCTAAGTTACCCTATTATATAACTCATTAAGTACTTTCATAACTAAAATTAACCTTTACTACTTAAAATGGTAATAAACCAAAAAACAAAAATGAATTACATTTCAGTTTATCAATAATGGTATTTTGCGGTGGCTGCATTCATTTTCTTTTATTTGTCTTTTTTTCCTTCAGTTTCACTTGGTGATCTGGCCACCTCCTCTATTGGCGAGACACATCTCTGGATAAATGAGTACAGGAGGCACATCAGACAGCAGCAATGTCTGTCTGGGTGGAGGGTAGTGCTAAATGTATTAGTAGTTTTAAATACACTAACACATTAAAGCCAAACCCCTGATTACTCTTTATAACCAGTTACAGAAAAACATTGTTTTTCCTTTTGGGATACAGGTTTTACATTAATAAATAAAAGATGATCATTATAGGTACCCCTGTCAGTGTTAAATAGTTTGTCACATCCATGTAAACTGATACATTCTGCTGGAGAGCTTGTCCTTTTGAAAACAAACAAACAACTGACTTGCTGGCTGGATCACCAGATGGAAATAGAAGAAATAAAGCATAAAAAAGAAAATAAATACAGCCATCACATCTTAGAATTGGCAAGCTACAATATAATACACATTTGCTTTTGGGTTTATTACTGCTTTAACCTACCATAATATTTAACTTTTAACATAAACCTTAAACTATTGACCACAAATCTCTGTATTTACCCTTGTTAATCAGAAGCAACCTCAGCACCAAGAAAATCCAATAACTAATACCCTGGATTATTTATATGCACTTTACTTCTGTCCCTGAAGTACCAAGTTCTGTACCCAAAGACTAAGATACTCTTCAGTCACATGGAAATAGGGGCAATTGGATGACTGGGGAGAGATTTTTCCCCTTTCTTTGAACAGCATACATTGAACAATTATAGTATACTACGTTTTCAAAAAAGTGAAATAGCATTAACATGAAAAATAAACAATAGATGCAAATTGAAAAATGCTCAGTATGATGTACAAGCCACTATATTAAAATCATTTGAAAGTTGATATCACCTTTAGATGACTTAAAATAATAATCCAATTCAAATAATTGCACCATATATTGAATAAAATAACTTTTAACATATAATACAATTTGGAATCACATTTTGACAAGAGAAGTAATAGTTATACAGATCTGTGTAAATATCTTATAAAAAAATGTAAGAATATTTTTTTTTTTCAGTTTTGACATATCTTACAAGTTACTATAAACTGTCTTCCTCCTGAAGACATCAAAAATATACATGAATAGATTGTGACATTTTGTTTTTTCTTTCCATAAAATGCTTTCATTTTTTTTTCTTTTTTTACCATGCCCCCTACTGCATACAGAAATATAGCTTAACAAGTCAGAAGATTTACATAGGCTAATTATGTATCTAATGGTAACATTCAATAGCAGTAAAAGCACTAGAGTCCTTTTTTTACATCATATCAATCTAATATATACTGTTAATGTATTAAAGCTACCCTAAAATATAATGCATACTTTCATATATTATCGAAGCAGTGATCAAAATATGTCTATATCAACCAGCATTCCTTTAAAATATTTAAACTATTTTCAGATGAAATTTGTAGATGTGACAACTGTTGGGTATTATAATACACATGATGGTATATCTAGAAAAGTGGTTCAAGATGTTTTCCAGAATTATATGTGCTAAGAGTAAACAGTTCTTTAGCTAGAAACTGAATAAACTGGCTGCTTAGGTTCAGCTGTACAATTTCCTGTTTATGAGCTGTTGACATATAACATATGTTAGAACTTAAAAGCAATGAAACAAAAGTTAAAAAAGAGTACACGTTCAAATAATTTATCAGGATGGCAGCATTTTTACAATGAGAAGTTTCAAGGTATTCTTCAGTTGAAACAAACTGACTCATGTAATCCTTCCATCATCATGGGATTTAAAGGGTAACTCCACTTTTGTTGAGAAAAGACCATTCCCCCTGGGTGATCTCTGTACATTACAAGGATTTTAACAAACTTTGTTGCAGATTCCTACCTTTTGTTATTCTGAATAAATCATTGTTTGTTCCTCTGTGCCTCTGTGCTGAGTGGGTCAAATGGGAGTGGTTACATAAATATCTGTCTGCTGTGGCAGCTTCAGAGCTCTAATAAGGAAATCTGCTGGGCCTGCATCCCTTTAGACGTGTTCCTATTGGGAGTATCTCACCAAAAATTACATTTTTATTGCAGGGGATGCCAGTAATCTGATTTTTATCTTAGTTCTGACTTCTGGGAAAATTGGTGAGCCAATCACACAAGCAGGAAATTATGTTTCTGGGGTGTGGTCAGTATACATTATGTGTACAGAATAGCTCCAGGTAGCCATATTGCATTGCAATTTCAGAAAATGACAACAGCTGCAGATTGAAAAGGAAAGGTAATTTTTAATAATATTCAATTACAATATGATTTGTGTCACAATTGTATACGCTATATTGTTTTTTCTTTATTTGCTACTTTTTCCCCTACGAAAGTGGAGTTACCCTTTAAGGAAAGAACAGCTTATCAGAATTGTCCTCTGTACAAGTACATTGGACAGTGACATGTAGACATCTAGTGACTAGAGATTAAAGGGCCAAAAAACTCAAAAATATATATATTTTTTTTAAATGAAGCATGGTGGGCTGTGTCATCAATTAGATATAAATACTCATACAGCTTGGATACTTCAACAGTAGGATATGGTTTTGAGTTTTTGCCCACCTTTGTGTGTTCCAGCACTTTTTCTTGTATTGACCATAATACGTTTATGAAAATATATAAAAAATATATAGTATTAAATTAAAATCAACCAGGCAGAGCCAGAATTCAAGCACAACGATCTCACCAGAGTCTCAGACAGATATAATAAACGGTAAGGTCATTTAACCAAAAACAGAAATATCAGTTTTGGGAGGTCTGACTGTTGCAAAGCAGTGGACTGAAGTAAGTTAGGTCAGATATACCGCACTAAAGTGTGTGTTAACCTCAAATGTCCAATTGTGTTAAAAATTTACAATTTTACTTTTAAAATCCCCTTCACATCCTTGGGTGTTTGAAGGGCACATCATTTTGCTTCAGCCTACTTTTCACTTTAGTTTATCTTGCCAATGTTCCCTTTTTTTTATCATTTTACTTTTAAACAAATCAAGCCTATGTATTTTTATATTGAATACAAAATAAAAGTTGCATTATGGCTAAACTTTATGACACATCAGCCTTGAAATTCAAAATCATATTTAAAATTACATTTAGTAAAGAAATATGGAAAATGAATTGTGTTGTCTCTTCTGAAATTAGCTGGCCATAAAATACCTTGAACTAAAATGTTCTCCTTAACTTTTTACTAACCTGTTTAATTATGTGTTCTTTGTGACAATTGTCACTAAACATATGCAAATTGAATACTGCAAACCATTCTGTTTGCAGCAAATATGCTTGAATTTATTTGAATTTACTATATAATACCGTTTGTAAATTAAATAAATTAGTATTAGCACACAACAAATAGCAGTTTAAGTATTTTTGAGTACTAGTAATACACATCTCACTTTTATTATGTTATAGTATTTACAAATAGCTTCTTTAAGTAAATATAACACCTTATTAAAAAAATAAGCAAATGGCAAATACGAAATATTGTTTATTTTATTGTAGTTATTGGAATAAATGTATCCAAATTTATTTTATTATGCTCTATACTATCAACAAGTAATAGATGGTCATTATACATATATATATTTTCTATTGTATTGATAGTAGACTTTAAATATTCACTAACTAAATTTCCATGCATGTTGACTATTTAAAAAAAAAAAAGAGTTAAGCATATCTAAACCACAAAAATAAATGTGATATATTGCAGCTTACTAGTCTTTAGATGTGGTGGCTGCAATTGTTTTCTTTTTTTCCAGGCTTGTTTTCAGTCAGTTTCATATGCTTACTCTCTAGTAACATATCTTGCGTCCTAAGGTAACATTGCTCACCCTAGGTTGGTCCCCTGCATTTCACTACAAACACCACTATCTTCTACTTCAGTACACAGGAAGCTACAATGATACTTAATTTCTATTAGGATCAAAATGAATTATTCTGTACATGTACTGGTAAGCTGTAATATATTGCATTTTGTCTTCTTGAGTTTAGATATATCTTCAAGGAAAATTGGTTTGACCACTCAGTTAAAGTTTATACTCAAAGTATTTATTATTGTTATCATTTAGTATCCAGCCAAAATGTTTTTCTTTTTTTAATAGAGTAGGGAAAGGTAATAAACCTGCTCAGGTTTTATTGATATCTAAGTTCTTATTGATGAGATTTCCCCTTACTTCCCATCCCAATTTCATTGTTTTAACCATACAGGAATAAAGGGGATATTTTTAACAATGACAAATGTAGCAATAAAAAATCTGCTTCCCCATACTCTAAAAACATGTTTTCATTGGTATTAGTGTCCCCTCTGGAGATATCTCCATGCCTTCTTCCATGAAAATGTTTCAAAGCAATAAAAACTGACTGAGCCTTTCTTCCCTTTCTAATCCAGATCAGTCAGAGCTAGATGGGCATACAGTTGTATTTATGTTTTACTTGTTTTGTATTTTATATATGTGTACTGTAAATAACTGGTACACCATAGAGTAAACAGATGAGGTTACATTTGAAGAGGAAAGGATCACCACTACATCCAGCCAGCCCAGGTGAATCAACGATACCCTATGTCTAAGCCCTATTGGGCAGGGTGAAATGCATCAGGATGTGTAGTTTGGTGGGGACATGTAGGCTAAGGTTGCTCTTTATAGTTTATTCACCTAGGCTGGTCAAAATTAGTGGCAATCCTTTCCTCTTTACATTTACTAACCCCCTGGATTGGTATCAGAAAAAGCCTGCACCCCATGTTCTGGGACACAGGGATATGCTTTCCCCTCTACTTTAAGCGATGCCAAAATCAATCAAAAAAGTCAAAATTTGAGCAACATGATGTGTTACTTACATACTAAAAAAACATTTTTATACTTTTAATTTTAAATAACCAAACATATTTACTTTTTGGGATTTCCCTAAGTATGGTTATTTGCAATGGCCAACTTATATGCATAAATAATCCTTTTTAAAGAAAATTTTATGTATAGAGATACAATTGTATTGTCCTTATTCTCCAATAAATATATCATTATCTCCTGAGTATCTAGACAAAATGTGCTATACCAATAACATTATCTATCTCAAAGTGGAGGCATGCCCCAAACCTTTCATGTCACAATAAGTAAGCCTGTTGGTTTACTCAAAAACTACCCAAAACTTTAAGGAAATTATTTTCATTGGACCTTTGGGCACCGCCTGATGACTGCAAGAAAAAACAGTTAAACAAACATTATCACATCTGATATTGGTTTAC
The DNA here is from genome assembly GCF_965119305.1 of Pelophylax lessonae. NCBI lineage: Eukaryota > Metazoa > Chordata > Amphibia > Anura > Ranidae > Pelophylax > Pelophylax lessonae. The sequence goes on along the minus strand of NC_138769.1, from coordinate 82,973,728 downwards.
ATGACTTTTGTATGACTTTATGTTTGTTTAAAGAGACACTGTTCCTCACCCATTCCTTTATCACCGCTGTTGTCAAATTATCTGTATCTGAACTGCATCAAAGGAGAAGGTAATATGCTCCATCATACCCAGTAGCACCAGATATTTTGCACCAGATGTGATGACAGAAGGAGAAGGGGAAGGGGAAATCAATGGAGAGTGTAGTGAGTGAGCTGTACACAAGCAATATTCCTTTTCCCTAAATGAAAAACACTGTATCTTTTAGGTGAACCTCCAATTTAGTTGGGGAAAAATGTATACTTTGCAAGGACTTTAACATGTTTCTCGTGCCTCTGAGGTAGAAACTCACACATCCATTCCATTACCTTTCTTCTTCCACGTTGCACAATAAAGTGCGTCTATACCAGTGATGGCTAACCTTGGCACCCCAGATGCTTTGGAACCATGTTTCCCATGATGCTCACTTACACTGCAGCGTACATAAACATCATGGGAAATGTAGTTCCAAAACATCTGGGGTGCCAAGGTCCATCACTGGCCTATACAGTCACATGATCAGCACCAGTGCTTTATTGAAAAAAGCAATGTCCCAATCACATAAGCAAGAGATAACAGATCTGCCCCAGTAGCTATAACTTCAAATAAGCCTCGGATTCATATTTGTGTTTAAAAATTGGAATATTGGAATGGAAAGGTAATTATAATACTGAATAACAAAATGGCAATGGCAATTGTAGCAATGGCATATACCATTTTTTACAAAAGTAGATTGACCCCTTACTTGTTATCTGAAATAGCTCATCTAAATATGATACCAGCTGCCTTCAACCTTATACATATTGTACAGACTATTACCAATTATTTAAATATTATATACCACAATACAATAAAATGTAGATACAAAAAACCTGTTTTAATAAACAGGGAAAACTGCCCACTTTTCATTTCCATGTGATATTTAGATAAATGGCCTTTTTTATGAGTTTTGACATGAAACGTAAAGATTTCTGCTGACTTCTTTGAATTCAGTTTGATAAGACAATAGCCTTAGCTTTCATATTTTATTCCCTTCAATATTTTGTAAAATAGTCCTGACATGTAGCTTTTACAATTTTTTTTACTAAGTTTAGATAGAATAAAATGGTTATACAATATGGTTTATTAAAAAGGATATTAAAAAGGATATTTCTTACCTCAGTCTTTGATCACTAAAATTGCCCAATTAGATGCAGTGGAATAAAAAAAAAAAGGAGTTTCCCCCAAATTTAATGGAATGCTTGATATAAACAAAGAACAAGGTAAGAGATTACTCTTTTAATAATTTTTATGCATCGTTTGGGAATATTTGTACATGATAATCCAATAACAATATTAGTGCTAGTTTACATTAGCGATAGCCCTTTGAAGATCAATCCATGAAGAATAGCTTTTCAGAGGGTGTGTGATAGGTGGGGAGGAGGTTTTATGTTGCCTGTACCTGCACAACCATGTGCAGCTCCATTTATTTGATAGGGGATTAATTCTTGCTGTGGCTGCAAGGCATCTGCACACCTCCATCTACTGCATTTGCAGCTAAAATAAGGAGCTGCTGGGGGGAGGGGGCAGCAGTAAAACATGGCTCAACTGTGTGTCTTACTGATCCCCAACTGCAAGTGTACATTAACCTCTACTGTTCTGGATAGACAGTGCTGCCTTTAATTACTGATTAAGTTCTTGGATTCTCATTTAAGAATTTTTCATGTTGTAGAAAAATGCAAACTGCCCCAATTAGAGTAAAACCTAATCATGGTGGTTGTGCCAGGTGAGCTGGGTTGAGAATGCAGGTGCTGGGGTGTAGGTTAGACATTCAAAATGCTTTTTCTTTTGGGGTGGCAATACCTTAAATTTGTTGGGGTACTTTAATGCACGTGTTAACATGTTATGTCTTGTGTTAATGTAAACTGCATGAAGGCAGACCAATGAAATCGATGGGCCTCTAAGCAAACCAATTAATAAACAAGCCACATTTTTACTGTAGTGCACTGCAATGCAAATGAATGTATTACCTTAGTATAGTAAGGTGCTACTTAATTAATGGCCCCATAATGCATGTTATGTGTGTTGCCATGTGATGAAGTAACACCAACAAAAACACACATGCTTTGCCTCAATACACAGTCAATCTGCCCTGAAAGATACATTTTTCTAGTCAAATCAAATAGAATGTTTAGAACTAAAAATATTGTTTAGAATAGTAAGATAAATATGAAATAGTGCATATGGATATAATGTATTCTTACAACTAGCCACCAGATAAAGGCTCCTTTACATTTGATTTTCAGTTTCTGAAAGTTTAGGTCCTGTTGTAAAAAGCCAGTTGTATAAAGATCTCTATAACCTAAAGTAAATGTATGCAACTGAATGGGTGAGAACAGTGTTTCCCTCTCTGTATGGTTCAGTCAAAGATTTCAGTCAGAAACAAAGGAGTTGGCTGGTCACTTTGCAATGGAATTTTCATTTTGCAAAGGCATTTTCACTTGGCAAAGTGATGGAATTGAAGCTCTGCTGACTTCCATCATCCAATCAAATGCAAGTTCCTTGCATGTGATTGGGTATACTTTAAAATGAATTTTCACTATATTCACTAAGCTATGGGAAATCTCCTTTGAGAAATGAAAAATTCCCTCGAAAAGTGAACCACTGCTGATATTTTGTTTAGTTGGAGAATAAATTGAACCTAAAGCATTATAGTTCTTTTTTAAGGTATACTGTATATTTATATGTAGAGGCTATGTTCAGAGAATGTTAGATGCACTTCTGATATTTTTCATTTAACCGGTACTTTGATTTTTTTTTATAACGTCAACATTGATATCAGCTTTTTTAGCACAAACGCTTACATTTTGAATCAACTTCCTTAAAAAAAAAAAAAACTGCCGACTAATTTACATACCTCTGTTCCAATGTTTCTAACACTACTTGTTTTCTGAAGCATTATTGGAGCACAATTTATTAAGGTATTAAAGTGGTTGTTAAGCCACTTATATAAAATCATCGATTCCCCTCTGTAATATACCAATAGGTGTCCATGTGTCTGTGTTATAGAAAATAAACTGATCTGTACCTAAATCAGAGTGGCTCCCGGCACTCAGCTGACCACCTCGGCTATCTCCTATGCCTGGCTGACATCCCCAGTGGAAGCGGCCGAGCCATTCTGCTGACTTCAGCCAGGGAGGAGGGGAAGAAAGAAGTGACAGAGCTGAGTGGTCACATGATTGCCGTGAGTGGCTCGGATTTAGGTACAGATTGCAAATGTTTTCTATAACAAAGGCACAGGGACAGTTATTGTTCTATTACAGAGGGGATTAGACCATTTTAAATAAATATGAGAGCAGCAGGAGGGAAGGGGGCAGGCACTGATGAGCAGACAGGCAGGGAGGGGAGGGAGGGAGGGAGGAGAAGAGCACAGAGGAGGACAGTGCAGGACTGTGGCTGATGGAGGCATGTCAATTGACCATGGTGTCAGGGCTCAGTAGCCATGATACACCATGGTCAGTTTCCAGGGGGGAGGGTAGAAACTGGCAGGATCAGCCAGGTTTTTTAGGTGTTACAAGGAGCCAAATGACACAACACAAGCAATGTGTTGTATAACATGCTTTAAGGGAACAGGATCAAATTTTTTTTTTTTTTTTTAGAGTAACAAATGCTTTAATTATTTTAATTACACTAATTTTCTCTCATTACATTTTGTGAAATGTTCAGTTCATAAAAATAAATATTGCATAGGTCTAGAATAGTTTCAAAAAACAATGCTCATTTTACTGTTTAGAGTCTTATTTTCTTATAAATTATTATTTTATCTCAATAAATGTTATTTTATAACCTCCTGAAACAATTCCATCTCTTGCCTTTCTTAACTGACACTTTATTGAAACTAAGTCAGTGGCAGGCTAAAGCTAGGGGTAGGTAAACAAAAAAAACAAGAACTCATGACATAATCTTTGTGACTTGAGTGTTACATATAAAATACATAAAATCAACCCTGTCAGGGTGTTAAAGAACTTTACCTCTACAATGGTCTGTATGTTGAAACTTCACTTACAGAAAGAGCTCCAGGCAGGAATGATTTTTTGCATGTGGGGTCGTGTTAGATAGCTAGTCTCTAGCTAGGTGCTCGCTTCATTCCTACCAACCCTACAGTGTCTTATAATGGTTTGAGAGTCAGTGGGAGGGGTCAAAACACCCAACGGGGGACATGCTAGCTAACAAAGGTTGAATCCAAGAGTTAGATAGCAGGAAGTAGTTCAGAGAAATTTTCAAGAGAGTAACGTGTCAGCACATCCCCTGCCATTGTGGTAAATATAAAGCCTCTTCTTTTACAGGGATCTACTCTTGTAAGGTAATAAACCTCGTAACAGGGTTATTTTAAGAAAATAATTAATAAAACGAGTACAAGAAATAATATACATGAATGCTAACTATTTTGTGGTAATCCATTTGAACCATAAATTCAGAATTAAATTCAAAAAATGAAGTTACACTTAATAATGAAAGTTTAGCCTACCTTATAATGTTGTGTGTAATAAGGTGCGCAAAAAACAAAATAAAATTACGGTGGCTGCAACTAAGGCTCCAAACCATATTGGAGTGAATGTGAATGGAAAAAAATAAATTAGTGCGCTCAGTAATATAGGTATAAAGGCGTAAACATCAAAACGTATAAACAAATATGAATAATGTGTAACAACGCAGTGTGAAAAATTATGTATGCATGAAAATCAAACATAAAGTGAACCAAGTCCATAAAAAAGTTCAAAAGGATTGTGATGAGTGAATCCTCACTAGTGCATTCAAATTTGAAAGAATGTTTCTTAGTGTAGGTTTGCATGTTACAACTTGGCACCACGTGCAAGCTGATAATGTGATGGCTCCTTACCAACTCCTCTATATCATGAAGCCAAAAACCAATAATGAACAAGGGTACGTGAACTAAGGTGTCTTCCCACCACGTGGAACAATAGAGATTAGCCTCTTACCAAATGGTTGTGGTCATAAGCGGAATAATAGGTGTTCACAAATGAACCGCAAACTCTGGGACACTTATGGCATAGATGTTTCCATCTCCTTAGTTGTAGCTGTGGCCTACAAAACGTGGGAAGGGCAATACGTACTCTGAGCATTCGTGTTGGGGAACATCTAACCAGCATTAAAAAAGGTTTAGTTGGGCATAATTTATGACAACATTTTGCCAAACACCATCATAGAAGTTCTGCCAATTTGGAGGTCATTGCCATAGAAAGATATGTCCTGCAATGGAGAGGTAGTACCCTCAAAATGACTATTTCCAAGCGAGAAACATGACCTCAAAAGTTATCGGCCGCTAGGACTGAATATAGAATGGGACATTAAAGCCCATATTAATATTTGCAAAATGTTTGCCAATTTCACATTTATACCATCATCTACCTTCTCCAGACTTTTATTTTCTCCACTTTTTAATTTTTTATTTATTTTTTAATTTTTTTAATTTTGCAATTGATTTAAACAATTTTAATTTTTAATTTATATATTTTTTATTCAATCCAAATTTTTTGTGATTTTCCTTATAAAATTTGTAAATGGATCTATATGTAAAAGTTTTATGTGGATGGGACATATATATTCATGGTTGTCCTATTATGGTTTCATATGTGTATTCTAGATTTTTCTGGCTTCACAGAAGAACCAGATAGATTTTCAATCCATTTATAGATATGCTCCTTACATAATTTTTTTAAACTTTTTACACCATGGACATTTTTTTAAATGGACTCTGGAGTACTATTATCTTTTGAATATTTAAAGAGTTTAATACTCTTGGAGCCCCCTGATGTCCCTATGTACGCTGTTTCAGGGCAAAGATCACGCTGTAGTTTTTATTATTTTATTCATTGATTGGTTATCCTTGTTTCATTTGAATTTGTAAGATGAAAATTTGCTAACAGGAAGTTACCTGTTTGTTTACTTCCATGGTTCGGTTGTGGAGCGCCGGAAGAGTCTCATCTGAATGTCATAAAAAGCGGGTGGTGACGACACGCGCTATCCTCCAATCCCAGTTGACACTTTCTAAGGGGAAATGCGTCGGGCTGAGAAGCCGCGCCATCACTTCTCACAGTCTGTGCTGCAGAGCGACTGAGATCATCTGTATCTGGAAGCTACACATTCGTTTTTGCCTTCTGTCATGTAAGTGCCCCATTTAATGTGATAAATGTGTTCTCGGGGATAATACACTATTGACTTCTCCTTCTTTTTCCCGCATGGGGATTGCTATATATGTGCCTATTTGGGAGACATATTCGGTGAGATTCAGCACCCATTAGAGTGAGGGGACATAGCTGGAGCGATTGGAGCGTGGAGACTGAAACATCTATGCCAAAAGTGTCCCAGAGTTTGCGGTTCATTTGTGATTAGAGGTAAGAGGCTAATCTCTATTGTTCCACGTTGTGATGTGTTTGGTTTGTGGAAAGACACCTTAGTTCATGTACCCCTGTTCATGATTGGTTTTTGGCTGCATGATATAGAGGAGATGGTAAGGAGCCATCACATTATCAGCGTGCACGTGGTGCCATTTGGGAAGTTGTAACCTGCGAACCTACACTAAGAAACATCCTTTAAAATTTAAGTGGTAAACTCTGCGCTTATGGAATATTGGATATAAATGGATGTGAAATGGATGGACCCTAGGCTGCAGCCTCCCTAAATAATAGTCAGAAGACTATGTAAAAGTGCAAAAGGGGGGTAGGGAAATGGCGCTGCCTAGTGGCCAGGAATATGTGTAGAATCTGGTGTGTCAAATATATGGCAATAAAAGGTAAATAAATATAAGAATATGATGACAAGGTAAGGGGAAAACGATAATAAGAATGTGTAAAATCTGTAAAATTAAAACAAGTATCAGTGAATCAAGGTGCCATGTGCATAAATGGCCTTATAAGGTGACATGTGCATATAAGACCATAAATATCAATCCAAAAGGTATAAATAAATCAATATTAAAACAGATATATAAATAGGTGCCAAAAGTGACATGTGCACAAGTGACCACAAGTGAGGTGAGTGAGGACGTATCATTATGAAATGCGTACAGCGTGTCGCATCACTTCCGGTTCCTGCATCGAGGCGTGGAACACTTTGCACTCCACGCGCTGATTTCCCCGCTTGTTTACTACTACGATATTGTGAGTACCTTTGATCCTATTTTGTGCAATAAAACCCTATTCGACACTATTACGCTATGTGCCTTTCCTCCATTTTTTGAATACCTGTTCCACTGACACATCACGGATATTTGGAGTGTACATTCCATACCTCCTGGACCCCATTAGAACCCAACCCCAAGGAACCCTCCAACCCGGGATCTACCAGGGACCCTCATAGATGTCCATCCAGTACCTGTAGAGGATACCAGGATCCACCTACCGGAATGCTACACATACCCGCTCGATACCCCTGTGTGGGGTGGGCATTTCTGGTGAGTGTGCCATTTACTAGAGGGGTCACGGAGCACCTCACTGTCCACCACGGGGTCACTTATTGTGTATAATCTACACAAAGACCGTCACCTGCCCAATAATTAATTATACTTTGGACGTTCTTAGTCACTTTATCACCAGCTAATATTTATCAATCATCGCTTCTATATCCAATATTGGACTTATCCTTTGGATACACTATCACTTTTTTATTATTTATTTACCTATCACTAGTTCATGTTGGTGCACACCTACCTTGGTTATTTAATGCACATGTCACTTTGAATTTTTGATATTTATATTGCATTTTAGTATACTTTGGACCTCACCTCACTTGTGGTCACTTGTGCACATGTCACTTTTGGCACCTATTTATATATCTGTTTTAATATTGATTTATTTATACCTTTTGGATTGATATTTATGGTCTTATATGCACATGGCACCTTGATTCACTGATACTTGTTTTAATTTTACAGATTTTACACATTCTTATTATCGTTTTCCCCTTACCTTGTCATCATATTCTTATATTTATTTACCTTTTATTGCCTTTTATTGACTCACCAGATTCTACACATATTCCTGGCCACTGGGTAGCGCCATTTCCCTACCCCCCTTTTATTCTTTAAAATTTGAATGCACTAGTGAGGATTCACTGGTCACAATCCTTTTGGACTTTTTTATGGACTTGGTTCACTTTATGTTTGATTTTCATGCATACATAATTTTTAACACTGTGTTGTTACACATTATTCATATTAGCCTACCTTATGCCTTTGTGAATTGAACCTCATGCATCCTAGTTATTACACCTTTTAAATTCTTGATTTACTAAAGGAATACTGTTTATGATTATATATGATTAAGGTAGGATTTGCATCAAACACCCAATGAGATAAATAAATGTTTTTATGTTTTTCTTCATAAAATGACTAAATGTCTGAAGAAAACACAGATTTGCTGTGTTATCATACAAATTAAACCTTCTTATGTACAGCATGCATCTAATAAAGTTATTACATAAACAAATAACTAAAAACAAATAGCTGAAAATGTAAACCATTTGAAATGAAAATATAGACCATTTTGAACGAAAAATTATGCTACTTGTTTAATGGTAAATTTAACAAAGAATAATAATATTAATAATGATATAGTTACAAGGGATTTTAGCTCAGTGAGAAGTATTCTTTCTGCACTACATTTTACATCAAAGGCACTATATACATTAAGAATACATCAAATAAAATGCCCACTTAACCACTTCTGGATCGGAAGGATTTGCCCCCTAAATGACCAGGCCATTTTTTTGCGATTCGTCACTGCGTTATTTTAATAGACAATTTTGCGGCCATGCAACACTGTACCTAAACAAAATGTATGTCCTTTTTTCCCACAAATATAGCTTTCTTTTGGTGGTATTTGATCACCTGTGCAATTTTTATTTTTTGCACTATAAACAAAAATAGAGCAAAATTCCGAAAAAAAATAAAAACAATATTTTTCACTTTCTTTTTTAGAAAATTGAAAATCAAATTTTTTCATCCTTTTAGGCCAATTTGTATTCTGCTACATATTTTTGGTAAAAAAAAATCCCAATAAGTGTATTTTGATTGGTTTGTGCAAAAGTCATTGCGTCTACAAACTAGGGGAAAGATTTATGTCATTTTTTTTTTTTACTAGTAATGGCGGCGATCTGCAATTTTTAGGAAGACTGCGACATTGCGGCAGATAGATCGGACCCTCCAACTGACATTTTTGACACTTTTGGGGGGACCAGTGACATTACTACAGTAATCAGTGCTAAAAATATGCACTGTTACTGTAATAATGACGCTGGCAGGGAATCCAGGGGTGATCAAAGGGATTAGTGAGCCTAGGGGAGTGTTTTGTAACTGTATAGGGGAGGTATTGTGAAATGAACACAGAGACCTGTGATCCTAAATAGGAGGATCATAGGTGCTCTGTAAAGATTTCAGAGAGAACAACGGTCAGCTGTTTTTACAATAGCACACCGTTGTTCTCTCTCAGCAGAGATCGATCGCAGGTTCCTGGCGGCAATCAGTGCCACTGGTCCCTTGGATCAGCATCCCTGCTACCTAGTGGGGGCAGGCGCGCACCTCCGGCGGCATGCGCTTTCCCCCAGGAGCGCTCCCAGCCTGCTGAAGTATATCTGCGGCGGGCTGTCGGCAAGTGGTTAAAGTATATCCAAAGCCAATGTCCTTAAAATAAATTCTGAATGGAATAGAATATAATTCTGTTTTTTTGCCTTTTTTTTGCAATCTGTGTCCCATTGGACAAAACAGGAACTGAAAAGACATCACTCTAAAGTGATCACCTCTTATAGCTGTTAATTAAATAAGTGATCCCATTGGAAGATTTCCCATTTTGTTGACAACTCAAGATTTTGGATGTTCTCTCTCTTTGAGTCACAATGGTCACCAAATGATTAGAGAGAGTGAATCTCCCAAGCAGATACATAGATGGCTAAAAATCCTGGCAGGAGTACTCTTGACCGTACTATCCAAAATGGAAAAAATGTTGTCTTTAGGTGCACTTCAAATTTGCATAAGATCTCTCTGTATAGCAAAATAAAAGTGATCTTCTTACCCCAGAACTCCCTTTTATATGTTTAGATATAGAGGCGTTTTCTGAACACTTTTACAAAAAGAAAGAAAGAAAAAAAAAAAGATAGCCTTGTAGTTTCACACAGAAAATGACTGCAAAGGGCAAAGCTAAAAAAAAGAAATCTATCATTATGACACTATGTTTGCTGCCTCTGCTGGCTCATTTTTAGAGCCTATCTTCATATACCCTTTTTAAATTTGGTTAGAATAATACGTGTCTCTATCTGGTATTAAAAATAGTGTGCTGAATTAACTTACATATTCTCTTTTTGGTGTGTCCAAATAGTACTAGGGAACTGTATTTCCACCCCCCTGGCTCCCCACCACAACTGAGAGACTGCTATGAGTGTCATCAGCACCTGTATTGTGTTTCCACCCCCCCTCAGTGTTTTTTGCGAGTGACAAAGGTGCTTGTGTTCCTCATAGTAGCCTAATTCACTATAGCTCATGTAATGGTATCTAGAGGTTTTGGAAGTGATTTCACAAAAGCACACAATTCATTAATAACAGGCAGAGGTACAAAGAAACACACACGTACACACAAAGGTATAAAAATATAGGAACCTGGAGTTGGGATTTACATGTACAAAATCCAGGGATCTAATCATCTTTCTTGCTTACTACTTATTGAGTCACTGACCAAAAACAGGCACGTATTCATATATTTCAATAAATAGTATATTTCTCTTGCATAACAGGAGTGGCAGACCAATAGAAGAACACTGTCTAAAATCAGACAATCATCAAGCTCCTGGAATCCAGTCCAATAGTACATGCAATGTATAAAAGAAGGTATGGTATAATACAAAAGTTGGCAAGCCTATGAACTTCATCAAGGAATTACCTTTTTTCTTATGCACAGTTGTTTTGAGAACAATGTATATATATATATATATATATATATATATATATATATATATATATATATATATATATATATACACACATACATAGAGAAAATTAAAGGAACGCTTTTAATCAGAGTATAGCATCAAGTCAATTAAACTCCTGGGATATTGATCTGGTCAGTTAAGTAATAGAAGGGGTTGTTAATCAGTTTTTGCTGCTTTGGTGTTGGGTGAAAATAACAACAGGTGCACTAGATGGGCAACAATGAGACAACCTCCAAAATAGAAATGGTTTTGCTGGTAACAGCCACTGACATTTTCTTCCCTACTCATCTTTTGTAAATAGTTTTTCACTAGTTTTGCATTTGGCTAGGGTCAGTGTCATTACTGGTAGCATGAGGCGATATCTGGACCCTATAGAGGTTGCACAGGCAGTTCAACTCCTCCAGGAAGGCACATCAATATGTGCCATTGCAAGAAGGTTTGCTGTGTCTCCCAGCACAGTTTCAAGAACATGGAGGAGATTCCAGGAGGCAGGCAGTTACGCTAGGAGAGCTGGGCAGGTCCATAGAAGGTCCTTATCCCATTAGCAGGACTGGTATCTGCTCCTTTGTACATGGAAGAACAGGGTGAGCACTGCCAGAGCCCTACAAAATGACCTCCCACTGGTGTGAATATCTCTGACCAAACAATCAGAAACAGACTTCATGAGGGTGGCCTGAGGGCCGACATCCTCTAGTGGGCTCTGTGCTCACGGTTTGGCATTGCAAAGCTCGATTGCCATATGCCATTGAACACCAGAATAGGCAGGTCTGCCACTGGTGCCCTGTGCTTTTCACAGATGAGAGTAGGTTCACCCTGAGCACATGTGACAGATGTGAAAGGGTCTGGAAAAGCCATGGGGAATGTTATGCTGCCTGTAACATCCTTCAGTCAGACCGGTTTGGTGGTGGGTCAGTGATGGCATGGGGAAACATATCCATGGAGGGACACACAGACCTCTACAGGCTAGGCAATAGCACCCTGACTGCCATTAGGTATCAGGATTAAATCCTTGGACCCACTGTCAGACCCTAAGCTGGTGCTGGGGGTCCTGGGTTCCTCCTGGTGTACGAGAATTCCCGGCCTCATGTGGCGATAGTATGCAGCCAGTTCCTGGAGGATGAAGGAATTGATACCATTGAACGGCCCCCACCTTCACCTGACCTAAGTTCAATAGAATATCTCTGGGACCTTATGTTTTAGTCCATCTGATGCCCCCAGGTTGCACTTCAGCCTGTTCAGTAGTTCAGTGATGCCCTGGTCCAGATTTGGGAGGAAATACCCCAGGACACCACCTGTCGTCTCATTAAGAGCATGCCCCAACTTTTTCATGCATGCATACAAGCATGTTGGGGGCCATACAAACTACTGAGTACCATTTTGAGTTGCTGCAATGAAATGTATGCAAAATGGACTAGTCTGCTGCATAATTTTTTCACTTTGATTTTCGGGGGGGGGGGGGGCTTTGAATTTAACCCCCTATAGGTTGCTAACTTTTATTTCCATCAAACAATGTGGCATCGTTCCTAACATATTACCCAGTCCATATCAGTATAGATATCCAGCATGATATTTTTCCCTATTGAGATCTGATATGTTTTCAAAGCGTTCCTTTAATTTTTTTGATCAGTGTATATATCAGTCATAATGTCAACAGCACCTCTTTACTGCATACACAAATAAACATAAAAGCATACCATAGTACTAATCAAGCCCTCTAACACCTAACCTACTATGTCATGTATGGGACCCTGCTATATTATATACAATATAAATGTAGAAAAAAAATATCTTCATATGACCATAAGGAAGAAGAAAACCTATATTATAGTTTACTAGCTAAATTATATACTGGTCAGTGTGGGAGTGTGAGCTAGCTAGTGATCCATTATACAGTAGGACAGGTCTTATAACTATAATATTAATTTTGGCTTAAGCGATTCTCTATTCCAATACATGTTAACAGTGAACTTTAGTCATGTTAAAAAAAGTTTTCTTTCTTATAGTTATATGGAAATATTTGTACATATATGTTGTATATGGTATAACAAGGTCCCACACATGCCATGGTGGGTTATATTTTAGAGGGGTTCATTAGTACCATGGTATGCTTTTATCTTTATTGTATTTTATTTGTACATATAATAAAGATGTCTATATGATATTAACTATATAAAAATAGTTTGGTTTGTATGTTGGATTCTCCATGGTAGTCTATTAAGAGGTAGTTTGACATCCTTTGATTTTGGTTTACAGGGACTCTAGAGCATTAAATATATTTAAAAAAATGTATGTATATATATATATATATATATATATATATATATATCCTCCAGAGAGCTTTAATTCAGTTTTAATTCTGAGAGATGATTATGTGGTGAAAGTGCTGACCCAAAGTATTGCAAATTTGACTACCACTAACTGTTGAGATGGCTGGCCCATAGCACATTTGGGAATATACATGTACAGTATGTTATAACATATTATGTTTGTCATTATACTTTCTGCACTTGCTGAAACTATACACAGAAAACTGCTGGTAACTGAGAAGATTTGCAATAAAAAAAGTCTCTTAAATTCACAATTAAAAAAAAAAACAAATATGTCAAACAATAGTAATTCTTCCACAAAACATTGTTCCAAAAAAAAAAATGTAGGTGACAAAAAAAAAAACCATAGCCGGCATGTTCAGATCTACGTTCTCAAACAGCATGCTTTGCTATACAACCATTATATTAGTAAATCCCGGCTATATTGAAACCCACATCCAGACACAAGGAAAACAACTACAGAGCTTTTGTTAGAGCTTCTGTAAATAGGAAATCTTCTCATTTTGATTTTTAATTGTGTCCCCCTAAAGAGCATTGATACCCAAAACCGAAAAAAAAAGTGTACTATGTTACACCTTACTAGTCCTTATATGTGGTGGATTAGTTTTCTTTGATCAGTATAAGAATATGTACTGTAAGTACAATAAATACCTGTTGATCCTACCAGAAAAGTAGTGACACATCCTTAAAACTAGACTGAAAATACAAATTCACCCCGCCCCCATGTAATCATGGTGGGAGTGGAGGGGCTAGTATTATGAATAAGGAGATAAGCCCAGTTTGACAACAATGCCTCCCTCCTTAGATACAGTGTAGTGAGTGAGCATAGCCACCCAGGCAAAAGAAGCATGTTATTCACAGCATTACCAGGTGAAAAAGAATAAATAGAAGCCCGAGCAAAGGAAAACGAATGCAGCCGCAACATCTAAGGATGTCTTATGCAGCAATTTATACTATATAGCAACTCAGCTTCACTATCTCCCCACAGATAAGAACAACTATACACTAATAAAATAAATATACATTTCTACAGGTTTCCCTTCATTTAATGAACATGCTTTACTGGTCTTCAACCTACAAGATAACCTAGAAGAGAACTATGTGTGAAAAGTATGCATTATATATTAGTATAGCACATTTGCCAAACCACAGGACGCCTTCTTAACAAGGAAAAAAAGAAAATATTTTATAAATAGAACACTTTATTTTATAATAAATTAAAGGAATTTTTGCAATCATCTTTAACTTTATACATTTATACTGTTATCAGTCAGACAAACAAACTAAATTAATAAACAAAATCTTTAGGTACAGTAGATGTGAGTTGTTTCAGGTATGGACACTTTTACTGACAATCGAAAGCTAAGATTAGCCAATAATTGTCTGCAGCAGAGCACTGACATTTGGGTTTGTGTCACCAATCTCCCATATTGTATGATAATAGGCTGTATCATGCTATGCTTTACTGTCAGTTTCTTTTGTTTGGATGATGTCATTCGATATTTTGATTTCAATTGTTTCGGCACTCAAAGCTTCTTTCCCATTTTCTTCCTTTAGTAGTAATTTCCTGAAAATAAATATGTAAAAGGTCAGTGAAAAGTCATGACAAGTTGCATAGACTGGAACTGATATAAAGCACACATTAAAGAAAAGGGAGATTAGTTTGCAGAAGCTGCAAAGTTCATAACAATTTAGTTAAAGCTGATCTCCAAGTTTCTTTTACATTTAAATAGTTAATTTGGTCAAGCTGGTGAAAGTAAACTATTAACTATTTACTTTACCAATAGTTGCAGTGACTTGGAGCACTGTAAAAACGATGTAGCTTCAGCTAATTACAGTATATAACACTGTATTCCAGCCGTGGAACAAGACCTTCCCTTTCTGCTACTGGAACAAGAATGAGTCAACTGAGCACTGTTTAGTCACTCAGAGGAAACTTTGTATTCTATCAAGGAATACAAAGCTACGTCTGATTGGCTGAGATGGAGTCTGTGATGTCATCAGCCCACCTCCTGGCGTCTGCCAATCAGAGGAAGCTTTTTATAATTCATTGAATACAAAGCTTCCTTTGAATGGCTGAGCAGTGATCATCTCTATTTGATTTTGTTGGGAGCAGGATAGGAAGAGTTCATCCTCCTTCCAGAATACAGCACTTTATAGTCTATGTAGCTGAGGCTACTGTACATAAAATATATTCAGCGCTTTCATGCGCATCAACTGTTAGTGGAGTAAACAGTTTGTTTGAAGCAGCTTGGTCTAAATTTAACTATTTAAATTAAAAGAAACCTGGAGATCAGCTTCGAGCCTAACTCCAACAAAATTATTTTGTTTTGAATAGAGATAGGAAGGGTTCATTTCTGTAAGGTTTTTATTAACTGTGTCTTTTTGGGAAGATTTCATCTCACTTCTTTTTGCAGGCAGAAATAATGGTAAAATTCTCCAACAGGTACACAGACAAAAACAAGAACACATTTTTAGCAGAGTTGGGTAGGACTAGAACTTTTGACAGTGGGGTTGATTTACTAAAGGCAAATAGAGTGTGCAATTGCACTCTGCAAGAGCAAATGCGCTAAAGCTTAGCAAATGAGCAGAAGCGCTACTGATTCCATCATCCTATCATGTGCAAGCAAAAATTTTGTTTTTTAAATTTCCCTTGCATGTGATTAGGTATTCTTTGCAAAGTGAAGCTTTACCTCATTTACTAAGCTCTGGAGCAACTTCACTTTTCAAAGTGCACAGTCTATTTGCCTTTAGTAAATCAACCCCATTGTTTTATTAGCTCTTTATCCCTTTTTGTCCTGTTAACATGAACATTCCCATTTCTCATAGAGAAAACCTATTAAAGCAGACAGGGCAGCATGGCCAGAAGTGAGGCCAAATGTTCATAATAGGGTCAAAGATAGAAATACAGGAAACTCTTTTTTTTAAATTTCCTATTCAGTAAAGGAGGGTTATATCCCGTCTGTGTTTTTTTTTTTTTTTTTTTTGTTATCTGTGTTCTACTGGGGAGATTTCCCTTAACTTCTTGTCCCATAGCAAAAAAAGAAAGTAAGAGGAAATCCTTCCAAAGTGTGGGGAATCAATAGTTGTCACCAGGGTCAACAGAACTAATGTCCCCATAAAAAATATTTTCTTTTATCTGATTTGGTTATATTATGCAAAAATCAACTTTGTTTTTATGGGTTTTTTTCATTTTCACATCATCATTGATCTTTAAACTGAAAATTTAATAAGTCCATTAATATTTTCAGAGTGTCAATGTTTTCATCACTCTGATACATAGTGGATATTGAAAAAAGTGAAATCACCATGCTTCCTTTTTTTAGAATGTGACAGAAAAAAAAACGTGATTTTTTGCAACAGATATTTTTCTTGCAAATCTCATTGCGACCAAGGCATGGAAGGGGTAAGCTGTAAGAAGTTGATAGCTGCTCTCCCTTATACTCCACAGTGCAAGCACATACTGTAGCCCACACTTTACAGTCCATTAATGAAATGCTGGCTATAGCATGTGGACTGCAGTGCCCTATGGATTTCTCTCTGCTTAGTAGAGCAGACAGAGCTTCATGATTGGTTCCATTGTTTTAACAGGTCAGGATGATGATGATGATGAACCCCTTTCAGCTTTTTTTTTCCACAGAACTTTTATTTATTTTTATTGTGCACATTGTTGTGTTTTATAAATGTACTTTTTTTTTTTTCTTAAAGCACAGATATAAAGCACAGTACGACCATTAAGCAGCTTTGTAAATTAGCCCCAAAGGTTTTTCAGTGGGCGTAAATTAGTAAAAGGACAAATACTGGTCACACTACAAGATGCTTTGAAGCATCACTTAAGCAAAATGGGGTATCATTTTTGAAGTGAAGCTGAAGCAAAGCAAAGCAAACGCAAGATGTAAACAGGACTGTAAGTTAATCATTTTATTTAGTGATAGGGGCTAGGACTGGTGTTCAGAGAGCTTTAACAAAGCATGTCTGAAACCATGTTTTGAAGCATGTGTGAACGAGTCCTAACTTTATTTTATGTTTTGGCAACAGCAAGAAAGATCCGTATTTTACTTTAGGATCTCCTTAGGAACAGTTACAATCACAAAACTGGCAATTTATTCATAAAACAAGCTATACTTCAGATATCCTTCAAATACCCAAATAACGAGTCAAAATGAGTCATGTGACACTTGGATGAGGCTTCTATCACATAGGGCTGCATCTGACTTAGGTGTCTTACATGTGGGAAATGGTGGGTTTTTTATATTAATGTTTTTTGTTTTTGGTTAAGTTACTTTTAACTTTCCAAACATTGTTAAAAGCATTGATAAAAAAATATTTCCCTTTTATTGCCTATTTTGTTACTAAATCCTTTAGACATTTGTTGAATGGTGCTTTCCTCCTTGTTGATTTATCTGCAGATTGAGGAATACAGAAAAACTGCAACATTAGCATTTATTATGAAGTAAGTAACCAGGCATTTAGTCATTGTCTTCTCAAGGTATTGTACATTGTGAACCCCCTGTTGTACTTGCTTTCATATAAAAACCCAGATATAACACTGTCTTAACAATTTGAAAGTATGTAGGTAGAATGAGGTTTTGCCCTTGGTCTACTGCAGATTTTATTTTCTAACTTTTAACTTTCTAAGGGTTCAACTATCTTATAAATATTTTACACTCTTGACCTGCATCAAAGTGACATTACAGACTTCCTACAATTGATGCCGTTTTACTTGAATGACTTATATTATACTATATTCACAGATCCTTGATCCTAATCCTTGATCCTGTCACATCACATTACTATATCAAGTACTGTTTAAAGAAGAAAATGCTTTTAAAAAAAATCTAACTATTACACAAAAAAAGTGATCATTGACTACAGTATATAAAAAAGTATTCTACCTCTGAAATAGAGACAAACTGATAAAACATGGTTATTTTTCATATCAAAATGTATTGGCCCTTTCAACTTTCCTTCATAAGGGGAATTTGTTTGCATCTTGAAATTATATGATCATTTTTTTACAATATATAAAAGAGTAATAATGGTTATAATAAAAAGGCTAAACTACAAAATGGACAGCTAGTTTACTTGCCCTGGTCAAGAGAAAATCCATGCAGGATTCCTCATATGCCCTTGTACAAGTCTGTAGTAAAATAAGCCTGTTGTAGTTCCTCTGGTTGGCCTCTAGATGCCCCTAAAACTTGATATTCCACTTAGGGGCCACTTGAGTTAAGTGCCGGCCCTGTCCCTGCTAGGATAGGGAGACCCTGGTGGACTTATTAGGAAGTTGGAGAGCTGGCTGAGAAATGAGTTACCATAAGAGTGATTACTGGTTTTCCCTGTGGTAGCAATAGCACAGACTAACATGTAGCCTATATCATGTACCTTAGGGGGGGAAGATGGAGGAACCCTGAGAACCGATAGATATTGGAGCTATTTACATCCCTCGAGAAGGAATGCTGGACTTTGGGACACCCGTGATGTAGGTATGGACCTCTCAAATTGTCTCTGCTCTCTGGACTATGGTTTATTTTTCTTACCGAGTGATGTTACTCTATGTTTACATTTCTATAAAATGATTTAGAACTGTAAGCCTTATCTGGAAGTGTGACCTATCTCTTGCAAGCATTAACTTGGTGAACATGCAAAATATTCTTTTTATGTGAAATGCTTTTTCCTCCAACCAGTATGGGGACATCTCCTGCAAAAAAATGTTTGCATTGGGGTCTCAGTGGGTTCCATTGCCAATTAAGTCTAGACAGGTATGAGAGGATTCCAATAAGCCCTGACTAATCCAAGCTGGAGAATTTATTTGGGAGTCCAGCAGGAATGCAATAAAGAGTGGATGTGCTCCCCCCCCTACATAAAAGGGCTTGCCAACCAAATTCAAGTGAAAATACTGCATACTTCTAACCAAGTTACTGTTTGAAGGTAGGGGGAGATCTGCAAACTCCTTCTTTCCCTTTATATACTACTCGGCCAAAAAACAACAGTCAGTAGCTTGAAGTATATCTACCCAAACAAATAAAATAAATAAATAATGCATTATAGCTTTCCAGTCCTTAGAAGTGGCGGCTGCATTTGTTTTGTTTGGTTTTTTTTTTTTTTTTTTTTTTAGGCTAAGTGCAAATTCTGCAAGTACAGATAAATATATGTTAATCCTATCAGAAATGTAGTGTTCTTGTAACTTCCTGTGTCCTGTTCACTTTTATAGACTACAGAACACCTTCCCTCCATGTTATGGAAAAGGGAAGAGGGGAAGTGCTTGTTGTCCAAGTCAGGGGAGCAACTGCTAAACCACAGAAACAATATCATGAATAAACATTGTCACCCTAGGATAGAAAAGTGTGTTACTGACAAGATCGCCACTTTAAAACACTAATGCAACCACCACAAGCAAGGGGTATTTTTATTTCTTTATTTTTTTTATTGGGTTTCCATATAATTTAATTGCTTACAAGTAACCCTACTAAACAGTATAATAACGTGTTATTGTATAAACAGTATATAATGTGTTATTAATATTTTTTTTACAGTATGCTTTTCAAAATAATGGCCCGTACACACGATCTGAAAATCCGACAAAAAATACCACTTTAGATGTGATCGTACGATAATCTTATCCTTAGTAGAGAGCTTTGGAGAGCCGATCATATGCGACTAGCATGCAAAGCAAAACAGATGATCTTTCGTCCAATTTTTGGATTGTGTGTACGGGTCATTTGGAATTCTGCAATTGTTAAGCAGATACATTTTTAAATGAGGCTTCCCTGATATATTTTTGTGAAGTATATATATTTTATAAATGTGTCATATCCTAGATTTTGTCATTGCCTTCAGAGTATGAAGGATATATGATGGCAAGATCTTCAATGGACAGTTGCCTTTAAAAGCAGATTTAAGTCGTAGGCTAAAATGTAAAATTTGCAGCTTATCAGTATTTAGATATGCTGACTGCATTCATTTTTGTCAGGTATATTTTCCCAATATTTTTATTTAGAAATTATAGGTAAAAAAATACTGTACTGTTTCTATGGAGTAGCAACGTTGTCACACTAGAACAGGACTACACAACACCTCCCTTTCACTCGATAACATTAAAGAGTGTTCTAGTGTTCTGTTGTCCACAGAGGTGAATTGGGCAGGTCTGATAACATTGCTTGAGATTTGCACAGGAAGTTACAAGCTCACTAGATTAATGACAGGGTTATCTTTTTTTTCTGTTTTTGCTTATCCAACAATAAGGTATAACAAAATACAATATTTAACCAACCAAAAGGATGCAAGTAAATGGGATTAAATACACTTTAAGCCTATAAACTAATGAAATAAAAAAAAATACATTTAGCAATTCCACATCACAATAGATTGATTAATTTATTGGTAGGTTGACTGAGTGATCAATGTATAATTTGTTAATAATATTGATTCTGCTTTGATTTTAATATTGTATCAATAAAATACACTTTTTCCTGTGCAGAAAAAAAATGCAACAGCAGATCATAAGAGAGAGAGAAATCTATGTAAATAGATCTATTTAAATGATAGCATCCAGCATCATAAAGTCCTCTTATGTTTAGCTGCTTTGATGCTAAACCTTATAGGAGAAAAAAAAACTCAAGAGCAAAATACATACTCAGGTTCTGTAAGAGGTGTTGTTTCATTTGGTTCATTTACTGGGCTCCCATCATGATTAGAAATTATTTCATCCTCACTTCTCATCTCTACTATTGGCTGTTTAGATCCAGCTTTCCTACAAGATATCAAACACTCTTGAAATGATGTATTGATCACAGTTTTTTTTATTCTGGAAATTTGTATTTAATGTATTGCACAAGAATGCATATAAAAGAAAATGCATAATGGACCTGTGTGGAAGGGCTTTTGCTCTTTTTAGAACTACTTCTCATCCCGTAAAAGTCAAAGGGATTGCAAAATCATATTGAAGAAGTTTAAGGGAGGTCAACTGTAGATCAAATGCAGCTGTCAATGAATTGTGTTAAATCCACCAGTTGTAAGTCAATTGGCTGAATTTGCCCATTGAGATATTCCCAAAGCCCGTCAAAACAGGCCCTTAGAATGTAAAATACACTACACTAAAAAGTAAAAGTTTATACTAAAAAAAAGATGGTACCATAGCTATATTTCTGTACTTATCCTATTATCAAATATTTGCATAATCAACTTTGTATTGGCCTGATGACCATTTAGAGCAACACTGCCATTGCTCTTACTCTTGCCTTTAGCACATGAGAACATAGTCTTCTCAGCCAAAGGGTTATGTAATGGATTCAGCATTATGTGCTTTAGCAGCACATATAAAGCATATTTGTAACATGATGGACCATTTACGGAATACGGGTATTTTATCTTCCAAGGAGGTCTAGGGGCTAATTATGAGCCCATTTTAAGCACTATATAGTATACTCACAGATACATGGATTTTTGCAGAATTCCAGGCAAAAATCTCAGGATCTCAGCAGTTTGTTCTCTATATATATTTGTTCTACTACTTTTATGTTTACAGATGCACAGTTTCACATTCTTCTTCTTTTAAAATAATGCTATTGGCCAATACCCCATCTAATGACTGGTCACAGGAAAAAAACAGCTTCAGAAGTTCTGCTCCTTTACTTCTCTTCCCCAAAACTGATGATTGTATCATTCCCGAGCAACAGCTTAATTAGGGCTTTTGTTGCATCAGAACTAGTCTCTCTCTCTCTATTTGCATCTCTCTCCAAATTAGTCAATGGGACTGCAAAAGAATCTACAAGCAGCCTGATGCATATAAAAAAAAGACAAATACTGATCAGAAGGTAAACTGCAGGTCATAAGCACCTGTCAATGAACTACAAATAATCCAAGAAACAAATGTATCTTAAATGTAAGCCTTATGCATCTTTAAACAAACTACTTTTTCCCTTTGACCAAAACCCATTGAAACAGGTCTTTGCAGTGTTAAAATGATGCAAAGTAAAAAGAGCCAAATTTCTGTTTTCTTTAACATTTTTGAGTTTTGCTTTAATTAAAAAGTAAGTGGTGTAAAAAAAAAGTAAAAAAACAAAAAAAAATAAAAAAACGAAACTTATATCAATTATTAAATACTTTAAGTAGAACTATAGACACAACTTTTTTTCATTTTGGATAGTGTAAGGGAGGATTATAATCTCTGTCTGGCTTTTCTTTTGCCATATGTGTCTCATCTGGAAGATTTACCTTCACTCCCTGTCCCATACCAAAAACAAGAAATGATAGGAAATCCCTGCAAATTAAGGGAATCCATTCGGATCCCTTAGGTCATTGTGACTACTTGGCTCATATAATAAAATCATAAGACTTGAAGAAAAACTTAGACTAACGAAAAAATAAATCTATTTGGAACAGAAGTGTATTTTTTCATCTCCAGATCTATGAACATTTCTAAACTGTGAAGCCCTCGGAGCACTGGTAAATTTCCCTATATTTTAGCATGCTGTCTTTGAGAGTCTATGTCTTTAGACATGTTTTACAATGTTTACAGCTGCAAGAATAAAAATAATTTTGCCTATTTTCCCAAGTCTCTCTTTCCACCAAAGTGTTAACAAATAAGCATGAAAACAATTTCAATCTGATTAGAAAATGACAAACCTAAAAATATTAGTAAATTGAAAAGCAGTAGTGTCAAATGAATCCTTCCCAAATCAACTTGCCAATCAATCAGTAGCAATTATTTTTAATGAATAGTTAAATTAATTGCATTGTAAATTCTTACTTATTAGAAACAATGGGGTTTATTTACGAAAACTGGAGAGTGCAACATCTAGTGTAGCTGTGCATGGTGGTCTATCAGCTTTTAACTTCACCTTGTTCAATTAAGCTTTGACAACAAAAAAAAAAAAACTGTACTCTCCTGTTTTAGTAGGTCAACCCCAATGTCTCTATTCTATATGTGCATTTTATTTTTTCCTTTAAATGCATAATCTGCACATCAAGGAAGAGCCAGAGGATGTATGGTGCGAGTCAGACTATCCGGTTTATATGCTACAGGTTAGGAAAGGACTGATGGCCTCATCACAGCCCCTGTCCCTTAAAAGCAAAGTTTAATTTATGACAACCATGATTTTCAACACCCTTGCATGTTAACTAGATAAAAAATGATCCAAAACTTTACACACCAAGATCCATAAACTTACACACCACAATAACCTCTGCGTTCTCTGCAGTGTGCCAGCCTTGACAATCAATTGCATATGCTCTATATACATAATATGAATTGCTTCTTTCATTGCAACACAAAGCTCTCACATGGTTCACCTTGACTATTCAGGGAACTATTAAAATTGGCTAACCATTTACAAGACTGCAAAGTAAAACTCAAAGTCTTCTCTGTCTATAATATACTTCTAAATAAAGTTCTAACATGCTAACAACAATGAAATGTGGAACAAAGGAATAATATGAATCACATATTCTAGCTGCTAAGACCTCTTGAGAAGGAAGAACACTTTGAGTTATTTCAATATCCAGTAAAAATAATCTATAAATAATAAAAAAATTATATATATATATATATATATATATATATATATATATATATATATATATATATATATATATATATATATACTGTATATCAAAGTGTTCAGCACATTTCAGTACATTGAGTGTTTTCAATTGTACATTTCCATTTCAATGACACACTTTTCTGTTCTTCAGATTACATCTTATTAACTTTAGTACAATCTATGCTTTTTTACTTGAGAAATATGACAGTTCAAAGACTGTGGATGTAAAATCAAGTCAAGAGCAACTGTCCCAACAAAGGATTTATTACTCAGTTGAAAGTACTGACAGGCTTCAATGGGTATGCTTATTAATATAATAACATTTTTTTCTTAAATATGGAACATAGGAACACATTCTATTTATATATACAGAATAAAGAAAAATAAGAGAGGAGATGTTTGTAGTTAAGTAATTTTTAACTTTTTATTTATATTTTCATTTTTCAATTTCCTGTATCCCCAATTATGAATGCAACACTCTTTAATAAAAATATGCACAAATACTTGTTTACAGAACTTTACAGACAATGGAACATCAGGAGACAGTAGAAATATGTTAGGTTAGTGAATGTTATGTTTAGTGCTTTTGAATAGCTTATACATGTTCACCATTTTAGTATGGTCATAATAAATGCAAAAAAAGTCATTAAAAATTTCTGGTGAAAAATTACAAATCGGCTTTTGTGCTTTTCCTATTATATAGGTTTGTGCTGTAAGTAGTTTCTAATGCATAAGGGAAAAAAAAAAAAATAATAAATTAGCCCCAGTTACAGCTGGAGTCTATTTCACTTCCTACCACACAACAGGCAGTTCCTGTCTCTCAATACAAGACTAGAGCTAATAAACAACATTGAAAGACCTCAGACCTTCAAGCTCAAATACTTTTTTTCTGTATAAGTGAAAAGTATGTAAGCATTTTCCGACTTTGTTGACAACCACTTTAAAAAAGTAGCCCAGAAGTGCAGTGTCACATGACTCATTTGAAAACATTTCCTAAAACCAGGTTTTGTAGGAAGAATACATGTTATAAAAGAGTTACCCGAAGTAATAACTTTATTTATGGCCCTAAAGTGAAACAGAAGTGATAATAATCCTGCAAAAATGCAAATGATATAACTCTTACTGAGCATCCAGTAAACCCAAATCCCAAAGTTTTCTATGGGCATGCACATTTCATGAACATAACCCTGCCACCTGCACCTCAGTATTGGTCAGTAAGTCTACTCATCACAGTGATGGGCCAATAGTGACACCAGGAGGCAAGAGGTAAAGAGGACAAGCTAACCAAAGATTTCTGGATTTGGAGCTACAAGATGAACTAAAATTTAAACACCAGGGGGTGTCAGCTTGTATATGGCATTGGCACAGCTTTAATACAAATTACTCTACAAAGCAAACATACCTTCCATATTTACACTTCCAAAGAGATCAACAAGAAAAATAACTAATAATCACTTTTTAGAATGCTATGAATACATGCGTAAAAAAATAAATATGTACTTATTTAACTAATATAAAATAATATTTGAAGGGTATTTCACTTTTGCTAAAAACATGAGAACCCCCTTCAGGTTGGTAGTGGTGTCCAGTTAAGGGTGTCCCCACTCTGGATCTCTACCATTCTGGTGACTGAAATCCATTCTGACAGTCTTGACTCTTCTTTCTTTAGGTTAGTAAAAAGCTGACATAGTGTCTGCTTCACAAACCTACTAAAATAATCATTCAAATTGTTACACTATTTTTAATTTAAATACAGAAGACTGTGTGTAAGCCTACAGAAAGGAATCGTCACATTCTATTAGGCATAAGCAGAAAAAAACACTTTTTTTCTCTCACAAGTATGCAGCTTTTCCTTCTTCTAATTCTTTACTTTTTCCACTGGAGCCAGTTTTTTTTCCACAAATCCGTCTGGTTATACACATAAGCAATCCACACTGTCTCATGAAGAAGCAACTGACATCCGTCACAACAAGAATTAGCAGGAGAGCGGCTACCGCCAAACCGATGACTGCTCCAATTCCAAGACCATTGAAAAGAGTATCTTTAAGGAAAAAAAAAAAAACATATTTTACAAAACAGAAATTACATGCGGATCTATTTTAATAGTGAACATCTTTATGTTTTCTTACAACTACATTCTGCACTGAATGTACATGTTCTGACTTCTTGTGCCTAGAGTGAACACACAATCTAATCTAAGGAATTGGAAGCAGACAGATTGACTCATCTAAAAGCTGACACTCGGATCTGAACCAGGCTTCTTGGTAAATCTTTCAGTGTCATTTGTTGTCAGACCTATTCAACAAGTCAACAGCTTACTTCATATTGTGTTAAGTTGAAAATACAATTTAGAATGAGGATTTTTAAAAATGCATACGTTACCAATTTTTTTTCACAATTTCACCAGTGTACTGCTGTATTTTAGTGTTATCTTTAAAGGCTAGGCTCGCCATTTGAAGAAAAATAATGAAAAGATTGCTTTTTTATTGTTCTTTCTTCCTAATCTCGATTTACTTATCACTCACTTATCTAACTCTATTTACTCATTAAATCCACACCTTCTTGGTTTAAAATTATGAAAAAAAATGCATCCTTTTTACATAAATTTAAAAGGAAGGGGCAGACCTAAGGGACCACCAGGTCTTTTTTCTGAAATCGCTCTTCTATTAATCCATGTTTCTAAACCATTCACTTCCCTTCACCTCATGTAACTATCCAGGGAAATAGCAGAGCCTGCAGAGAGACTACATATTCCATTATGCACTGCCTTACAGCAAATTGAATAGGGCATGTGTTCCCTCTCTGCAACCTCCTCATGACAGCACTACCTCTATTTTGTAACAATTACAAGCTTACTTACATTTTTTATACAAGCATGTGATTCAATAAAAGGTTTGTAGGGTTAACTGCACCTCCTCTATTTAAACTCTCTGTATTTCCCCCTTAATTCCCATGTGCCATTACAAGGGTAATTAAAAATATCTGAAAGCCAAAAATTAGTGGAGGGGTGGGTATCCTTTCAAGAGAAACTTCAGTTTGCCTTTGTCACTGTCTGTAGCCCAGCTTTGTTGGGATATGGAGTACAAACAATGCTTATATACTAGTTAAGGAGCAAACACTCTGTACATTTTATTCCCTGGATTTCTATGTGCCTTTGTTTTTACATGAACATTCCCTTATACTTTCACTTTTTAGTGCTTTGTTCAAATTGTTTATTTTTTTCATATCATGTTTATTTATTCAGTTTCCCTTGCTTACTTTTAATTTCTCCACTTTCTGCATCATCCTTCAGTCTGATAGTGACTGATCTCCTCCACATTTAGCTTTTTTTCAGATGTTAGCTCTATGTTTACATTTCAGCTACCCTGACAGCTCAACACCAAAGTGTAGAGGGTGGGAGCAGTGGATGGGAGCACTGTGTGGAATCAGCCATAAAAAGGGGGGGGGGGGTTGGGAAGAGTTTGGATGTTGTGAGTGTTACATTGTCATCAAGAAATTCAACTCTTTTTACTTAGAGAAATCCGTCATATAGAAGTTTTTGTGCATAGTAAACTGATGGCTGTGGTGGGCCTGGTCCAACACCCATGAACTGGTTTGCTATTCCTGTGAAAAAAGTACCTTATATACCTTATTACTGTATTGAGACATGGGGAAGGTGTACAGGAAATAAAAAATAAAGATGTCGTCTTTAAATTATATTTTGATTTGATTTATTAGCCAGCTAAACCCCCACCAAGCAGCTTAATATACAGTTGTAAAATACAGTTTTCCTGGGTAACAAAGCATTGATTGCATGCCTTGTCATCCTCTCTGTGTTGCCTCACAAATGTGGAATGGCCAATAAGATGAAACACACGGTGATCTCAAAACTGCAAGTGAGCTCTGTGGTATATATAGTTTCTTTATAGGAAGCATCAGGTCTTACTACATAGGTCATACATTATCCAGTGCAGTGTGATGCCACATGCCTCATGTTTTCACACAAGCTGAAACTGCTGTCACAGGATTGGGAAGATTTACTCTACTATAGGTTGTGCATACGGGGGAACAAATGACACCCTGAGACTATATGATCAGTGTCCATCTTATGCAAGTGAAAAAAACAATGTGCAAGTAGGAATGTTTACCATGTCTTTCAATATTCCTGATGAATAGAGAATACTGGATTTAGGGGCAGGTTTTTACATGTTCCCATGTTTGCTTGTTTACAACCATTAGATACATATTGATAGTTTATGGTAAAATAGGTAAAAGAAGGACTGACTCTTTTAGTAAGCTGAATTACAATCAACTTTCTTCTCCAACTTCCACATACATTGTGCAATATTTCTCACAGTATGTTTACCAGTCAAATATGTTATGATTTCTTGAAGTCTTGGAAATGCAAATAAAAAGGTTATGGTACAAAGATTTCCCCTGCTATTTATTCTAGCCTTAATACAGCTAACACTACATCTCATTTAGACATGCCATACACAGTTAGAATCTTGGCCAGTTCAGCAGGTACCGGCTAAGATTTGAACCAAATATAGGCAGGCTGAATATACCTAGTTGATCGATCGATCAATTTGGGTACAACCAGCATGCTGGGTTTTTTTTATCTGGACAATTGTAATTCTTTACTAACCAGCCTACCATTAATAAGATGGCAACATTTTAGTTATTTATAAAGGCATCTTGCTATTTTTATTTTCTGTTCTAACATCTGATAACATGACCTTGCATGGACATTTAGGGTTTCACTGTATGAGTCACCCACCCTTCAGGTGCGTATTTATGTGTCACAGACCTGAATAGGATGTTTCTCCCACAGTACAGGTAGGTCTCATTCAAGTCTATGGGATGTTAGTGCACAGGCAGGGCATCTCTGCAATAGATTTTTACTGGACAGCATGTACACATTGCAGAAGGACACTATTGTTGGAGTGGGTAAGTAAGCACCTGGAGGCAAAGGAAAGGTTCAGCTTTGGGTAGTTTAGTGCACTATGAGGCTGATCTTGGTTTATATAATTACTGAACTTGTCCTTTCAGATGTTGGTGCAGAAAATAAGGATGGCAATTGTAAACATGGATGACTAAAACATTGCAATAGAAACAGAATAAAAAAACCCAAGGCCATATAAAAAAAAAAGAGTTGATTCTGAAGTACACTATAATAAGTTGAATCAGAAGCAATTCTTTTTTCTTACCTACCTATGGTTTTCTTATAAGACTATGTATTAACCTCTTGCTGACCACCCACTGCAGGCTCGGCTCGGCTGCGCGAATCGCCGTACCCATACGTTGCTCCTCAGGAGTGATCGTGGGGGGGGGGCATGCGCACCGCCGGAGGCACCCTCATGTGGCGATTCACAAGAGGGGAAGCTGATCTGTGGGGCCGGTGGCTGTGATTGCTGCTGGGCACCAGCGATTACTCCCCGGGGAGACAGAACGGCAGTCTGCGGTTATAAACATGGCAGACCGTTGTTCTGTCAGCAATCAACACAGGACTCCTGTGTCCCTCCTATTTAGGAACACAGGTCCCTGTGCTGATTCCATAAGCCCATCCCCCTAACAATTAGAAAACACCCCCTAGGCATACATTTAACCCTTTGATCACCCCTGGTGTTAACCCCTTCCCTGCCAGTGGCATTAGTACAGTAACAGTGCATATTTTTAGCACTGATTATTGTAGTAATGTCACTGGTCCCCCCAAAAATGTCAGTTAGGTGTCTGATCTGTCTGCCGCAATGTTGCAGTCACACTAAAAATTCCTGATTGCCACCATTACTAGTAAAAAAAAAATGAATACATAAAAACTACATACATCTTTTCCTTTGTTTGTAGACGCCATAACTTTTGCGCAAACCAATCAATATACACTTATTGGGACTTTTTTACCAAATATATGTGGCAGAATACAAATTGGCCTAAAATGATGAAACAATTTGATTTTTAAAATTTTTTTGTTGGGAATGTTGTGTAACAGAAAGTAAAAAATATTGTTTTTTTTTTTTCAAAATGGTCACTCTTTTTTTTGTGTATAGCGCAAAAAATAAAAATCACAGAGGTGATCAAAAGAAATCTCTATTTGTAGGGAAAAAAGGACATAAATTTTATTTGGGTACAGTGCCGCACGACCGCACAATTTTCGGGTAAAGTAACACAATCGCAAAAAATGGCCTGGTCATTGAGGGGGTAAAACCTACTGGTCCTTAAGTGGTTAATAATACACCTATTTCTCCAC
Source organism: Pelophylax lessonae (assembly GCF_965119305.1). Lineage (NCBI taxonomy): Eukaryota > Metazoa > Chordata > Amphibia > Anura > Ranidae > Pelophylax > Pelophylax lessonae. Next base: position 82,943,621 of record NC_138769.1, on the reverse strand, counting down.
CCAACTATATATCTTTAAATATTTGTTGCCTCTAGATTGCATCCAAATTCACTTTACCTAGGATTTATATAGTACATTTTTCAATACATTTTCACTCACCCTAAACAACAGTAATTCAGCCAAAACGTCTTAACAGTATCTTGCAATGCATTATTTTATTATCAACTCATATAATGATAAACAGAAAACCTTGGTTCAAAAACTCAAAGAATAAATGTTAGTTTGATACAGCCCTGGGTGGCTTTGATCAATTTAATCCCATATTGGTAATAGCTATACAAGCATGCATAAAAATATTTATTTTGCACAACGATTTTTAGTCATACCTACAAGTTCCTTTATAAATTACTGTTGATTTAGATACCTTGGTAATAGAGCAATAGTTTTGAAAAAATGTTTTTTTTTTTCCCCAAAATGTTCTGTATTTATCTTTGGTAACAAAACTTAAAAGTACATATACAGTATATATATAAATATGTAGGTATAATTTTATATCAGGTTTTGACAAGTTTTTTTAACACATTTTCCAGCTAGTGTGATAATCATGATTAATTACTTTTTTTATCACATCTATCCTACAAAAGCTTTGAAACTGCATGAATAGCATACATTATTTAATCAAATTAAATGTTCTTATTTTACTTTCTACACTGTACAATATTAGTTGAATTTGTATCAATATGTTATCTATTGTGTTAAGTAATGCTAATTATATTTTTTTCACCCTCTGAAACATGTTGATATTTAGACCCTTGTGACCAATAAAATTTTTCTGGATGGTCACAATATTTTTTCTCTTTTCGCTTGTACAGTGTTGCAGGCTGTGTTTTAAAATTCATTTTAAAGTAGAACTATAGCCATTTTGGATACGGCAAGGGAGGGTTATAACCCCTGTCAGATATATTTTTGCCACCTATGTCCCATTGTGGACATATCCCTTCATTTCCTGTCCCATAGCCAAATAGGAAGTAAGAGGAAATCTCTGCAAATTAAGGGAATTCCTTGGGGACCCCTGGGTTTCCAGAACTAGTGTCCCTATTGGAAGATTTCCCCGCTTTTACTTTTCTGGGGACAATCCAAAATTTGGGATTTTCTCTTACTTTCACTTTCAATGATAATGGTAAATAGGACAAATAGAGAGGGTGAATCTCCTTCACAGGGGCACAGACAGCAATAAAAACTGACAGGTATTCTAATCCCTCTCCAATCTATCCAAAACGGAAAAAAAAGTTTTGCCTTTAGTTATACTTTAAGTTAGATCTCATTCATTGGTTAATCCCTGCACTGGTCACCTATTACTGCAAGGGTCAGAAAGAAACTTCAAGTCCTATTCAAATGATCCTTCAGTTGTTTGCGCCACTCATCTTGGCATAGCTCAACCTTGTTGTCCTTTACATTAATATTTTTGAAACAAACTGCCTCAATGTGACCACCCCACACACTCAGCATTAAATAATTCTCATTTGTGGCTTCACTCTGCAATGTTCTGTTCTTCTCTACATGATAGACTGCTAATTGTGTATATCAATAGAACATGCAAACTTCGGGAACTTGTTCATTTTCAAATGTCAACAAGGTAAAGAACAAACCAATTTATTTTTAATGCCTGCATGTACTGTATAGTCTAATAAATATGCCACTAAATATTATCAAATTTAATAAAACCAGTCCCAACTGGACTTCTGCCACAATCTGAAAATTTTACCTTAACCCTTTTGCTGCCAGGTCCGTACATCTTATGGTTCTGATGGGGACGGGGACGGGGGGGGGTCACACACACAATACCATGGCTGCAGCCACTGGGATTATATGTAAAACTGACAAGCAGAATCCTGCCTGTCAGGTGGAAGCATTTGGGTGGCTGCGCTGTTGCCCGATTTTTTCCACACATTCACAGTAACGCGCCCCCCCCACCATGTATTCCAGGCTCTGCTTGCCCATCTCTATATATATATATATATATATATATATATATATATATATATATATATATATATGTGTTGTAAAGTATTGGATATTCAGAGTGAAAGCAGGCTCATATAATTTAATTTGTAAAGTGAGCACACACATTTTTGAAGTAAGCATTCAAGTTTAAATTGTATCTAAAGCCATTTTTTTTTTGTTTTGAAAAAAGTGGGAAAGAGTTATAGTATAACTACTGCCAGACTTTATTTATTGTCTTTAGTTGTCATCATTATTTTAGAGAGATTACCCCTGTTGCATCAACAGGATAGGAAGTGATTAAAGGAAATCTCCCCCTGGGGGGCGTGTCCGGCCGGCGCTGAATATGGCCGCATAGCGTGAGAGCTCCCTGCCATCTCTCCTCACAGCGGCTCACAGTGGCGGATCGAAGCGGAATTCCGTGCCAGCAACTTCTCCACAGCCTCCCGAGCCTCCCACAGACCGGCCCCAAGCATGTCCAAGCGGCTCAAGGCTAACAAGCCGCCGCAGTGGCTGACGGACTTCTACCCGGCGGCTCCTCACAGAAGCCGGCAAGATGGCGCCGGCTCCGGACCTGGTCTCCCGTGCTCAGATGCAGGTACCATCCCTGATTCAGCCCTGTCCCCTCAAGCCTCTGGATCCCCCCAGAGCGCCCTGGATGTGCCTTCTCCACCCCTCCTGTCTCCTACCACCAGTAGCCCCATAAAAACTAAGTACCGCAGGCATGAGGGAGAAGACCCCCCTGGAGCTCGTGCTGCGGCCTGTCAGGCACTACTTCTGTCTAACCCAGGCATAACTATAGAGGCATTCCCTGCCTCAGATCAGGCAATCTCAGAGGCCACCATGAAACGGATGCTCCTCTCTATGAAAAGCACCCTGTTTAATGAACTTGCCACCATGTTCTCTCCACTAAATGACACTGTACAAATACATGATGACAGGATACAGCATCTAGAGTCTAAAATGGCAGATTTGTACACTGCTCACAATGACCTCGTTTATGCCTATGCTGACCAGGAAAGTGAGATGCAGCGCCTCCAGTACAAACTTGCGGACTTAGAGGACCGCTCGAGGCGCAATAACATTAAATTCAGAGGCATCCCTGAATCTGTGCGGCATAAAGATTTGACCAACTTTGTCCAGCGCCTTATGAAGTCACTTATCCCCTCTCTCAGTGATATTGAGTTGTGTGTGGATAGGGCCCACCGTATCCCTAAGCCTAACTTCCTGCCAGACACCGCACCTAGAGACACTCTGGCCCGTATCCACTACTATCATGTTAAAGAGAGGGTTATGGCGGCAGCCAAACACGACCCGGTTGTGCCTGATGAATTTATGGGTATATCCCTCGACACTGATATATCCCAACAAACGGCTCTCAACAGGAAGAAATTGTCCCCGCTTACGAAAATTCTCCGTAACAACAGCGTTATCTACAAATGGGGCTTCCCCACTAAATTGCTTGTTACGTGGAATGGTAAAATGTTTCCTATTCACAGCGTGGATAAGGGCATCCAACTGTTCAAACAATGGAACCTGCTGCCAGCTGACTCTGAGCCGCCTGGGAGGTCCACCCCTGAGTGCATGCATCAAGCCGGGTCTGGGATGGATACTTGAATTGTTCTGCTTCTCCGCTTCCTTATGCCACTATAGGATGGATGGGACGGGGGACCTCTCATGTTAGTTGATGTTTTGTCTCTCGGTGATGCTTATCTGTTATCTCCCCCGATGTGCTGTAGCGGCTTCGGCCGCCCATTGTGCCTGCATGCTCAGGCTTTTTTTTATGTGCACCTGTGTACCTTTTTGGTTTGATTTTTTTTTCTCCTGCTTTCCCCTCTTCTGGCTTTCTTCCTCCTGGTCTAGGATCCACCGTGGCTCATTGAGTTCACTATCGTCCTCCTGTTTGGCTGCCAAAGTGCACTGTTGCTCCGAAGATGTTGTGATGACTGCTCCCCAGGTCACTTGGACTTTGTGGTGTATACCCAACCTCGGTGCAGGTCCTTCTCTCGGCAAGTAGTAGTTTTAAGTCATCTTTTATTGCATTTCATTGCCACTAAGCTACGCATCCCTCCTCTGCTGCTATGCCACTGATGTTCGTGTCATTGAATGCTAAGGGCCTGAACTGACCAGCTAAAAGGGCCTCCTTGATGAGGGAAGCAAAGTTCCTTCGCGCAGACGTTTTGTTCGTGCAGGAATCCCACTTCGCCAAGGAAAAGTGTCCGAAGTTCTCCTTCCCTAACTTTCCCTAAACTCATTTTCTGACTGATAAAAGATCTCTGCAAAATGTATTGCGCGCTGACATTGGTCCGACCACGCCCCGATCACATTGGAATTTGATGATAAGCTTGGCAAATCTCCCCCCCCTATTTGGAGGATGAATACCTCCTTGTTGGAGGACAAGATTTCATACCAAAAGATAGTGCAGGCTCACAATGATTTTTTTGAATTCAATGATAAGGCGGATGTTTCACGATTTACTCTGTGGCTCACGTATAAGGTATATATGAGGGGTATTTTACTCCAACTCGCTTCAGGTCTCAAAAACCGCAGGAGGAAGCAAGTTGAAGAACTTCTGGCTACTATAGAAACCAAAGAGGCGACCAATAAGTTGAACCCGAGCCCTGCTCTTACCCAGGAATTGTTAACTGATAGGCAAAAATTAAGATCCCTACTTCTCTATAAATATGAGAATCACCTGAAATACACCAAGGCCAAATTTTATGGTCTCCGGGACAGGGCCGGGGCGTGGCTAGCCAGGCGGGTCAAAACGCTACAAGCTAAACGTAAAATTGCTTCCGTAATGCATCCTAACACTAAAGTCTCTATGTCTAATCCAAAAGATATTGCGGACGCATTTGCTGATTATTATCAATCGCTTTATGACCTGCAATCGGACCCTGCCACTCCCCGGCCCTGTCCTGAACTGATTGCGAAGTTCCTTAACAAGGTCAAGCTCCCCGCTCTCACGACCGAACAACTCCAGTCTATTTCTCAACCCTTTACTTCCCTTGAAATAAGCTCAGTCATTCGCAGGCTCCCCAACCATAAATCTCCGGGGGAAGATGGACTCCCCAATGAGTATTATAAGGCTTTGGTTGATAATATTACTCCACACTTGCAACCTGTTTTTTAACTTGCTTCCTCCTCATCTACATTCCCTCCGGATATGTTGAGGGCTGTGATAGTGACTCTTCCTAAGCCTGGCAAAGACCCAGCGGTTACGGCAAACTATAGGCTGATCTCACTTCTAAATACCGATGTTAAAGTATTTGCTAAACTGCTGGCCCTTAGGATCCAAAGAGTTTTGCCTGTTCTGGTTCACCCGGATCAGGTAGGATTTGTTCTGGGCTGCCAGGCTCCGGATGGGACGAGACGGCTTATCGGCTTGCTCTCCAGAGTTGGGGCCGCTCGGACGCCTTCTCTGCTTCTCTCTTTGGATGCGGAGAAGGCGTTCGATCGGGTCCACTGGGGCTATCTACGGGCAGTCCTCGATGCTTTCGGGATTGGAGGATGGATACAGTCAGCTGTCCTGTCTCTGTATTCCAACCCGTCCGCGACTGTCCTCACATCAGGGATGAAATCGAAGCCTATCCAGATCACAAACGGCACTAGGCAGGGATGCCCCTTGTCCCCCATCATATTTGCCCTTCTCATGGAGCCCCTGGCAGAACGGTTCCACTCTCACCCCCGCATCAAAGGTTTGTCAGTGGCCGGACTGGAACACAAGATAAGCCTTTTTGCCGATGATGTAATGCTTATGCTCACGGACCCTGCCGCCTCCCTGCCAGAATCGTACACCCTCCTGAATGAGTTCAGTAGGGTATCTTACTACAAACTCAACGCCAACAAATCACAAATATTGAGCCTTAACATACCGCCCCCGCTACAGCGTTCCCTAGCTGGGAGGTTTCCTTTTATCTGGTCCTTGCACTCTATCCCCTTTCTCGGCATTCACCTTACACCCCATACGCCACAACTGTATACATACAATTTTAAACCCTTTTTGGATTCCCTGCCCTCTCTTCTGCAACAGTTGCGCACGCGAGAATTGTCCACTATGGGTCGGATAGCTTCCTTTAAAATGCTTATCCTCCCGAAGATACTTTATCTTTTTCGAACAATTGCCATACCCTTGCCTGTGTCCTTCTTCTCTGCTCTCCAAAAACAGTTGACGCATTTTGTGTGGAATGCCAGGCCTCCAAGGTGCCCCCTTAAAAATATGGTTTTACATAGAAAACATGGAGGTATGGGAGTCCCTAATCTGACCGCCTACTATAAGGCATGTGTTCTAGACCAACTTAAATTTTGGTGGGCGCCGTCTCCGCACAAGAGGTGGGCTTCCATTGAGTCCTCTGAGGTCCCTGGGCACGACTTACAGTTGGCTCTCATTGCCACTATACTGGGGGATTGGCCTGGGACTTCCGAGAGCCCGATTGTTCAAGCCTCCCTCTCTATGTGGAGGGAATTTTGTCGCTCACAACCACCCATAACTCCCATGCACAAAATACAGGTCCCACTGAAAGTACTGTGCCACTTTCTCCCGCACCTAGATATCCAACAGTGGCTGCGCAAGGGAGTACTACTCCTTCGTGACCTGGTCCACGATTCTCGCCTGAGCCCGTTTGATAGCTTACAAACCCGTTTTGATCTTCCAATGGGAGCAATTTTCTCTTACCTTCAGATCCAATCATTCCTCCACAAACAACCACTTCCCACTTATGTAGAAATCCCCAGTTCAGTACATTTTTTCCTTCAGAACACAGCTACTCACACCAAAGGTATCACGCTGTTCTACACCATCCACAATAACCATAACCTTTTCTCTAAACCTCCGTCAGTCACCAAATGGGAACGTACCCTGTCGTCATCATTCCCTGATCCCACTTGGCTGAAAGCATTTGCCTACACCTATGCGGCCACAAAGTGTGTTACCCATTGGGAACAGTACCAGAAGGTGCTCCACTCATGGTACCTCACTCCATTCAAGCTTTCTAAGTTTTACCCGTCCCACCCCTCTCTATGTTGGCGACAGTGCGGAGAAATAGGTACTCTGTACCACACATTGTGGTCTTGTGTTTCACTACTGTCCTTCTGGAACAAATTATTTACACTAATTTCAGATATAACACAGGAAACAGTTTCACCATCTCCGGCTTTAGCCCTCCTGCACCTCAATATTCATGACTTTAAGCCTTGCCACAGGGCGGTTATTATACATCTGCTTCTTGCAGCAAAAACTGCTATAGCCACGCACTGGAAAGCTCCTGAGCCCCCTTCCTGTAGTGAAGTCATCCTTGCACTTAACCAACATTGTATGATGGAGAGGACGCTCGCGGTTGTCAACCTTGCCGCTTCCTCGTTCCGGAGTAGGTGGGAAGTTTGGCTATCTCACTCCAAGTGTACGGTCTTAGATTGATAGATTGATGTGAATTTATTGCCTTGATCTAGCTGGATCTTTCACTGTCCTGCTCTTGTCACCCTCTACCGTTCCTCTTTCTGCTCTCCCTTAACTTCATTCCTGTTCCCCGTTTTTATCTCTCCTTCCCACTGTTTTGCCTTTCCAGCCTACACCTCCCCCAAGTGCGCTGCCTTAGCGTTTGGGTCGACTTTATGCATCTGGCTCTGCGTTCTGAGTATGCTGATTAATTCATTGGTTATAAGATTGTTCGCATTGAAGGTCCGTGAACCTGTATTGATCTGTCTTCTGTCATGCTCCCGGGGCACAGTTTGTTCCCCTTGGGGTGCCCGGGGGGCGATGTCAGACCCTTTTTTTTTCTTTTCAAGGAAATGTTCACTCACCTGTATTCGTATGCTATGCTATAATGTTATGTGTAGTTGCTTCACCATTCAGTCATGCCTGTTGTACTTTGACCCATATGTACTGCTTTACTTTGTTCACTTGGCTGTTTACTTGTTAAAATCAATAAACATCTATTGAAACTAAAGGAAATCTCCCCAATGGAAAGCAAATGGTAAAGACAAACCTGACAAGAGTTGTATAATCCTCTAAGGTAATTTTTTCTTTTTTTGGTAGAATAGACAAATTCTTTCCATGTGTGTCTCATTAGGGAGAATTCACTGTAATTTCCTTTCCTGTAGATTATTCATGTTTTAGTGGGTTTTTGGATTTATACTCACTTTTATTTGCCATGACATTATTGATCAGGACTCCTAGAGAAAGTGAATCTCCCTAATAAAAACCTGACAGTAGTTCATAACCCCTCACTATTCTATTCACATCTAAAAAAAAGTTTTGCCTATAGTTATACTTTAATGCGACCTAAATGATCAAATTCTTGCAAAAATCTTATTGTGGCTAGTTCTCTTTAGGTTAAAAAATTAGGAAAAAAAAATAATTACCCTAGTCAAAATTCTAACACGTTTGGCAAATGCAGAATGGAAATTACTGTCAGAAAATACTGGAGGATCTATTCCTTAGGCGCCGCTTGGTATTGCATTTTGTTTTCCTGCTTCTATGAATTTCAAAATCTCATCTAGTATGAATCAGTGACATGAAGTAGAAAGGAGAAATTACTTTACAGTTTAGATTATTGGCAGAAGATAAGACAGAAATGTATTCCATTGAGCTTCTAAAATATGGAATGAAATCAATGAAAAATAGCTTAGATGGAACTTCATTTAATGACCTGTGATGATGAACAGTATGAAACATTTCCTATAGGTTGATTATAAATTTTTTAATTACAAAATTTATATTCTATTAAGCTAGCAGCAATCAAGAGAAGCACAGCAGGTATTTGGTGCCAATATCTCTGTTAAGTCAATAAATTAACTCATTAAGACTCATCAAAATGCAGGGATCCTGCTGAGATGAAAAAAAAAATGAATATCACTAGTATTTGTATTTGTGTAATATTTTCTTTAATCGTGCAAAGATGCACAGGGGTAAATTCATTTGCTGTAAAGTGAAAATATTTAAAGCCTATCTCTGGGCAAAGATTCCCAGGGTTATGCCCGGAGTTTAGCTTTAAGGAAAAAATGCAAATAGATTTCAGGCACCTCAAAAAAAGCACCTAATATAACTAAAACAGGTTACATTACAGAAACCTAATACTTAAACATCTTGACCTTCTATACAGAGTCTACTATGGTGTCTATTTAAAGTATATCTAAAATCAAACCTATTTTTCAGTTTAGGATAGAGTAAAGAACCTCTGTCAGGGAATTTCACCATCTCTATTTTTTCCAATGATCATTGACACCAGGACAGAAAGTGATAGAAAGTCCACAACTGTATAGTTATCACTTGAACAGCAATAAAAGGGAAATCTTCAAATATGTTCAGATGACAAATTTTTAAGAGGGGATTTGCCCTCACTTTAAAAATGTAACCTCTTTTAATATTGGGTTTCTGCGACAGAAAGTGAAAAAAAGGTTCTTCAATGGGACACAAAAAAATAAAAATAAAAACATAGAGGCTTATTCATTTCCTATTCATTTCTCTAACTAAAAAAAAAACAACAATGTTAAGTAACTGTAATATTGCTTATATATTAAGACATACATTCTTAAAATATATTATCCTAAAAAGATATACTACCAAATTGTAATAACACGCCTAATGACAACGCTACAGCTGATAGGCCTGCATGTGGAATTGGCTCATTCAATACCATCCCAAGCTTAACCTCTAGGCCCATGAACCTTGAGGATTAAGCACTTTCAAACTCACTCATCTGTAGCCTGCATATCTATGTGAACCAGCGTTTTTCTTTAAGTTTTCTGTTGTACACTGGATTACAACATGAGGGGATGTTATTCCCACCATGACGCACTTTTACTCATTTTCTGACCATATATGTATACCGTGTTTGATATTGCCTGTAGAGATACTATGTCTTGTGTTCATCTCTGTTTGGCCACTGTTCTTGTTTTATTTATACTTGTCATGTTTTCTCCTCAATGAAAACTTTTGTGGACACATTGTAATAAAGTAAAATGCATGGCTTAAACACTCTCCATACACAGAATATTTAGTATTTATCTGTCACCTGAACTGACTTCCTAGCTGGCGCTACCATAATATTGTTTCCCCACTATTCCTGGCTTTCTGCCACAACTAGAAGCAGGTTTTGTTTGAGACACAGATTGGCTACCACTGCCTAAGCAGTTGTTTTCAGACTGACAATTGTAAGTTGGTATCAGTGGTAATATTGAAGGGAAATTTCTCTAGGTGATACATAAATATACACATAAATATACACTTAAAAGTATTTGTTATATATGTTTAATATGTGAAAAAAATAATTGTCGATCCTGTCAATAATCCTGGGAGCTATACCTATTCTTTGTCTGTGAATCACGCCTATCAGTTGGCACTGAATCTGAATCTTTTTGTGGACTACAGAACACCCCCCATGTTGTTAAAAAAAGGAGGGGGAGGCATATCTGGGAGGTGTAACTGTAATCCTGCCCTGGGGTTACAATGCTGCATCTCCAAAGAAACAGTACAATAACTTTGTCACTCTAGGGCAAGAAATGTGGCACTGGCCAGATACCCAGGTGAAAATACAGGAACAAAAGCCTGAAAAAGAAAACAAATCCATATCTAAGGACTGGTGAGCTGCAATATAATAGAATTTGTTTTTGGATTTAGATATGATTTAAAGTGATAATTAGGGTTGAGTGAACACGGACTGTATTGTTTGGGATCGTACCAGACTTTTGGGTATTCAGTACACGGACACGGACCGTAACATTTCACTGTATGTTCGGGTACTGTCCGTTCTTCGGTAATGTTATTTGAAGTTTTGGCGCGGTTTTAATGGCGCGGTTTCCACGGGTGCAAGGCAGCCAATCAGCAAGCATTTTAATAGTGTGCCCTTAGAAGCCATCACAGCCATGCCTACTAATGGCATGGCTGTGATTGGCCAGTGAAGCATGTGACCCAGTCTATATAAGCTGGAGTCACATAGCGCCGCGCGTCACTCTGCTCAAACTATACTAGGGAGAGGTTCCTGCTGCTGCTGAGGGAGAGATAGGAGATTATTGTAGGGGCAGGCTGGAGATTGTTTTGAGGGAAAGAATAGGAAAAATCTTCTTTAATCAGACAGCAATCTACATTGATTGTATTGTGTGGGGGTGCAGTGCACAATCTTTATGCCCTGACCTGAGCCCAGTGAGGAGGAGAAAGGAGAAAAAAAAACTTTTTATCAGTCTGTTAGGTGGGCGGCGTGCGATGCTGCACATTTAATGCAAGCTCAGTGCATATGTGTCTGCTTAATCTGCATTTAAAAAAGAAAAAAAACTTTTTTCCTTCATATTTTACTTTGACATACATTGTTTAGACAGACACTACTTTTCTAACCTGCTCTTCAAAAAGCACCAATGTAAGGGGAAAATAATTACTTTTCAGTATTTAGGGAAAAAAAATATTTTTCAGTTTTTCATTCAAATGGTTTTTTTTTTATTCAATAGCGGAATAGCACAACAACAGTATGCAACCTGTTAGGCGTGCGGTGTGTATCAGCCATTTCATGCAAGCTGAGTGCATATGTGTCTGCTTAATCTGCTTTTAAAAAAGAAAAAAAAACTTTTTTCCTTCAAATTTTACAGTGACTTAAAGCGTTTAGACACTGCATTTCAAATCTGCTATTCAACAAGCACCGATTTAGGGGACAATTATTTTTCAGATTTTCATTCATACGTTACAGTGTGATACACCCATTGCATACTGTTGTTGTATTCCGCTTTGCAATAAAAACCCATTTCGGGGAAAAAAAGTTAATTGCGGCCTAGTCTGCATATGGTACAGTGAGATACACCCATTGCATACTGTTGTATTGCATTGCAATAAAAACCCATTTAGGGGAAAAAAAAGTTAATTGTGGCCTAGTCTGCATATGGTACAGTGAGATACACCCATTGCATACTGTTGTATTGCGCATTGCAATAAAAACCCATTTAGGGGAAAAAAAAGTTAATTGCGGCCTAGTCTGCAAATGGTACAGTGAGATACACCTATTGCATACTGTTGTATTGCGCATTGCAATAAAAACCCATTTAGGGGATAAAAAGTTAATTGCGGCCTAGTCTGCATATGTTACAGTGAGATACACCCATTGCATACTGTTGTATTGCGCATTGCAATAAAAACCCATTTAGGGGATAAAAAAAAGTTAATTGCGGCCTAGTCTGCAAATGGTATAGTGAGATACACCCATTGCATACTGTTGTTGTATTCCGCTTTGCAATAAAAACCCAATTAGGGGATAAAAAGTTAATTTCGGCCTAGTCTGCAAATGTTACAGTGAGATATACCCATTGCATACTGTTGTATTGCGCATTGCAATAAAAACCCATTTAGGGGGAAAAAAAGTTAATTGTGGCCTAGTCTGCATATGTGACAGTGAGATTCACCCATTGCATACTGTTGTATTCCGCTTTGCAATAAAAACCCATTTAGGGGATAAAAAGTTAATTGCAGCCTAGTCTGCATATGTTACAGTGAGATACACCCATTTGGTTACTGTTGTATTCCGCTTTGCAAATCAGCCAAGCAGTCTGTGCCCCAAGTCATGCAGCAATCTCTTCTTCTTTTTGATGACTCTGTTAGCATGGTTTCCCAGGGCCATCAACCTAGCCCTGCCCCAGAAGTGGAAGAGATTGAGTGCACCGATGCCCAACCACTTATGTCTCCAGATGAGTACATGGGAGGACCATCGCAGAACCTCTCGGATGATGACGAAACACAGGTGCCAACTGCTGCGGAATTCCGAATTATGGAGACCGACAAGGAGGGCAGGGGCGAAGACTCGGTGGAAGACAATGTGGAGGACGATGAGGTCCTCAACCCCACATGGAATGAACGTCATGCAGGTGACCTGAGTAGTTTGGAGGAAGAGGCGGTGGTCGCACAGAGCCACCAGCACAGCAGAAGAGGGAGCAGGGTGCAAAAGCGGAGCGGCCGTGCCCTAGACACTACGCCTGCTACTGCCCAATGCAGCAAGGGAACGAGCACACCAAAGCCAGCTCAAAGGAGTTCCCTAGTGTGGCAGTTCTTCAGACAATGTGATGATGACAGGACACGAGTGGTTTGCACGCTGTGCAATCAGAGCCTGAACCAAGGCATAAACCTTCTCAACCTTAGCACAACCTGCATGACCAGGCATCTAAGTGCAAAGCACGAGCTGCAGTGGAGTGCACACCTCAAAAACCAAGAAAGGTCTCTGGTTGCTCCTGCTTCCTCTTCTGCTGCTGCAGTCTCGGCCTCTTCACCCACCTCTGTAGTGACAGTGGCACCTGCAACCCCGCAAACAGAGGATCTGCCAGCAACACCACCACCTGTGCCACCAACAACCATCTCCACAATGTCCCGTGGAAGCGTTCAGCTTTCTATCTCCCAAACACTGGAGCGGACGAGAAAGTACCCCCCTACCCACCCGCGATCCCAGGCCCTGAATGCCAGCATTTCAAAATTCCTGGCCTTTGAAATGCTGTCATTCCGTCTGGTAGAGACGCACAGTTTTAAAAGCCTTATGTCGGTGGCTGTCCCACAGTACGTCGTGCCCAGCCGCCACTACTTTTCCAGACAAGCCATCCCTTCCCTGCACAAGCAAGTGGGTGACAAAATCAGGTGTGCACTGCGCAGCGCCATCTGTGGCAAGGTCCACCTAACTACGGATACGTGGACCAGTAAGCACGGTCAGGGACGTTATATCTCCCTAACAGCACACTGGGTAAATGCAGTGGCGGCTGGGCCTGAGGCGGATAGCAGTTTGGCGCATGTCCTTCCACCACCGAGGATTGCAGGGCGCTTCAGTTTGCCTCCTGTTCCTAACTCCTTCTACTCATCCTCTACCGCCTCCTCTTCCAGTCAGCGTAACACCTTCACTACCAACTTCAGCACAGCCAGGGGTAAACGACAGCAGGCAGTTTTAAAACTTGCCTGTTTGGGTGAAAACCCACACACCGCGCAGGAGTTGTGGAGGGGCATTGAACAGCAGACCGATGAGTGGTTGCTGCCAGTGAGCCTCAAGCCCGGCCTGGTGGTGTGCGATAACGGGCAAAATCTCGTAGCAGCTCTGGACCTAGCCGGTTTGACACACATCCCTTGCCTGGCGCATGTGCTGAATTTGGTGCTGCAGAGGTTCCTTACAAATTACCCCGATATGTCAGAGCTGCTGCAGAAAGTGCGGGCCGTCTTTGCGCACTTTTGGCGTTCTCACCCTGCTGCTGCTCGCCTGTCAGCGTTGCAGCGTAACTTCGGCCTTCCCGCTCACCGCCTCATATGTGATGTGCCCACAAGGTGGAACTCCACCTTGAACATGCTGGCCAGCAGCAGCAGGCCATAGTGGAGTTTCAGCTGCAGCACACACACATGAGTCGCTCTGCGGAACAGCACCACTTCACCACCAATAACTGGGCCACCATGCGAGACCTATGTGCCTTGTTGCACTGTTTCGAGTACTCCTCCAACATGGCCAGTGACGATGACACCTTTCTCAGCTTAACTATCCCACTTCTATGCCTTCTTGAAAAAACACTTTGGGCGATGATGGAAGAGGATGTGGCACAGGATTAGGAGGAGGAGGAGGATGAAGAGGTATCATTTCCAAGGCTTTCAGGGCAGTCATTTGCAAGTGGCTCCGAGGGCGGGTTCCTGCACCCACAAACACAATTGTCCAGCAGGGGCACAGTTCTAGAGGATGACGAGGATGAGGAGGAGATGGAGGAGGATATGGAACCATGTTCACAGCAGAGTGGCACCCAGACCAGCTCATGGCCATCACTGGTGCGTGGCTGGGGGGATACGGAGGACACAGAGGATACACCTCCCACAAAGGACAGCTTTTCGTTGCCTCTGGGCAGCCTGGCACACATGAGCGATTACATTTTTCAGTGTCTCCGCAACGACTGCAGAGTTTCCCACATAGTAACTTGTGCTGATTACTGGGTGGCCACACTGCTGGATCCCCATTACAAGGACAATGTACCATCCTTAATTCCCTCACTGGAGCGTGATCGTAAGATGCGCGAGTACAAGTGCACACTGGTAGACGCACTGCTTGTGGCATTCCCACCTGACAGCGGGGGCACAGTGGAAGCACAAGGCCAAGGCAGGGGAGGAAGAGGTCGCCAACGCAGCCAGGGCACCGCCAGCACCTCAGAAGGCAGGGTTAGCATGGCTGAAATGTGG
This sequence comes from Pelophylax lessonae, assembly GCF_965119305.1. Taxonomy (NCBI): domain Eukaryota; kingdom Metazoa; phylum Chordata; class Amphibia; order Anura; family Ranidae; genus Pelophylax; species Pelophylax lessonae. The sequence goes on along the minus strand of NC_138769.1, from coordinate 82,928,521 downwards.
AAAAGCTTTGTCAGCACGCCACAACAATCAGCAGCACCACCAGCTTATATAGATGGTCTTAGCAGGAGGCAGCATTTCACTAACATGGTGGAGCAGTATGTGTGCACACGCCTAGATGTACTGAATGACGGGTCTGCCACCTTCAACTTCTGGGTCTCCAAGTTGGGCACATGGCCTGGGCTTGCCCTTTATGCCTTGGAGGTGCTGGCCTGCCCTGCAGCCAGTGTATTATCTGAACAGGTATCTAGCACGGCTGGGGGCGTTATCCCAGACAAGCGCAGCCGCCTGTCCAGAGCCAATGTGGACAAGCTCACGTTCATTAAAATGAACCAGACATGGATCCCACAGGACTTGTCCGTACCTTGTTCAGAATAGACATGTATACTGGCCCTACCCAGCCATTGTTTGATTTGATCTTTCTTTCACTTATAAATTTTATTAAGGGTTTGAGATAAGGCTGTACAATAAAAACACAATATAATCATGTAATTTAACAATAAAGGAAAAAGTAGAGTTCTTACATTGTTTTATTACAATTATCTAACAATCACAATCTCTTTTCTCATCTTATCTGTAATAGACTCCTTCGATTCCCATGAACTTTTAAACAGTTCGTCTTCATAATGTAACTACCAATACCCACTTTTCCTTCTTTTATGCACTTGATCTTTCTTACTCTTTTGGAGTGTACCCTAATTTAAAAAAGTAATTAAAAACAAAAACCAGTGTTGGCTACCTCGTCCTCCTCCTCCACTGTCGCCGCTGCCGATTTCACCTACACCGCCATATCCACCGCCATATCCACCACCACCTCAACCTCCTATTCCATATGGGCCTCGTCCTCCTCCTACATCATTCAAGATGATTATTTTTTATTTTTATGTTTTTATGTTATTTTAAGTTATTTCCCTATCCACATTTGTTTGCAGAGCACTCGCCATGCTCTTAAGATGATTTTGCTGCCATTTGCAGCCCTCTAGCCCTTTCCATGTTTGTTTTAGAGCCATTTTAGTGCTCAAAAGTTCGGGTCTCCATTGACTTCAATGGGGTTTGGGATCGGGGTAAAGTTCGGTTTAAGTCCGGTTCACGAACCCTGACTTTTTTTCAACCCGCCGAACCCGGACATCCAGGTGTTTGCTCAACTCTAGTGATAATAAATCTTCATTTTATTTTTGTTACAATAACAAACATGTTATATTTACCTGCTCTGTGCAATGGTTTTGCAGAGAGCAGCCCCAAGCCTCCTCTTTTTGGGCCCCCTGCCACCAGGTCACTCCTGGCTTCTCCTCTTCGGCAGCTGACCCCATAAAAATCTGCACAGACAGGGTTGCTCGGACCCAGCCCTCCCACTCCCTCATTAAAGAGTTTAAGGTAAAAAACCTTTAGCCTTTACAACCACTTTAAAGTCAAAAAAGAGTTGTTATTAAAATAAAAGATCAGTATATTGTAAACAAAACCTCAAAATCCCCCTAATTTTTGCTTAAGTAGAGAAGCAGAAGGCTATGAAGTTGAATATCTAAAGGAAAATAGGGTGTTTACTTTTTTAGGTGCAGTTATACTGCAAGGGAACTAGCCTCAGAGTTCAAGTTCAGTGACAAAGGTGAGGACTTCCATCAGCCAATAACAAGCAAGCAAAAATGCTGTTTTTTTCCATTTTATATTTCCTCAAAAAATTTAAGAAAAAATATATATAAAAAATTAATAAATAAAGAATGGTATATAGATCAGTTGATATTTTTTTATGTACAATATATATGAATCAGCCAACTCCACTTCCAGTCAGTCTGCACAAATTTGTTTGTTTATCTCCAGTATATCCTTTTTGTTATATTTTTAGGTGATGGAATACATGAGCATATTTTTCCATTAACTGGAAAATTACTGTTATTGTCAAAATTTGCCAAGATCTATGGCATGTTATCCTACAGAGATTTTACTTGCTGTTTGCAAAATTGCTCAAGAGACTGTTTGTCGTGACATCTGAAGAATTAATAAACTCTTATCACAGTTAATCCATATAAATACTGAACTCCACTGTATTGATTTAATACTTACACCTACATTTCCCAAAAGGTATTTGTCACTGCAACTTTAAAGACAGTGATGAGAAAAAAGTCTCTCGTTTTTTTGTTTGTTCTGCTACCGTAACTAAAAATTTGGTTACTGGCTTAGTAATTGTGGAAAAATCTTGCATGTTGCATGCATTCAGTTGAAGGTCTGAAGAATTTTTTTTCCAGCCAAGTTAATTACAGTGAACTCCATTCAAAGAACCAGATGCATATTTAGGTGTTTTTCCAAATCCTGCATGGGATCCTGAAAATGTCCATTCACTACTGCTTTATTCATGTGGGTGCTATGCGAGTCTTGTATGAGGAAGCCAATACATTCTGACAGGAAGACTCAATGAACTACCACAGTGCTCACAGCATCCTGGTAGTTTATTGAAAACTACCAGCCGACAACTGCAAAGGCTGCTGGACCTTAAAGTCTTTTTTGAATTGTGGCAGCAGACACAAGGAGAAGATCCTCAGTCTTCTGTTACAGTGAGGATGGAGTGTGTGTGTGTGTGTGTGTGTGTGGGGGGGGGGGGGCAGTGCATTCACATCATGTTAAACCCTTAATATGGGTGTAACATGTTATGAAAGGCGAACTTATCCTTTAATCCACATTAACTAAAGAGTTTGGATGGTACCTAGGGCATTGAGTGGCACCCTTTTGTTCTTTAGGATCAAGGAGAGATGCATGTCTTGTGTGTACATCTTGGGAAGAGAACCAGGCTATAAGGACCTCCAAAGCCTTCTGTGGGAGGGTAGGGGGTGTAGTTCTGAAAACATGGCTAGGCATTTGGTGAGTGAGGGGATGATGTTGGAGATGTTATGTTGTAAAGGTCTGAATAATGTATATGAAAGGCAGCAGTTTGAACAGTTTGAAGAATTATAAACGACTGTACCCTGAGAAGCAGTATGTATGTTTGTGTTGAATTAAGATGAATGGATTTGGCTAAGAGTTTGCTACATTTATTTCTGTACTCATGGAGAGTTCTAACAAAGTAATATTTATGTTTAGTGTAGGATTGATCTAAAATAGTTTGAAGCTCTGACTGGTGCTTTGAGTTGGATTTTAATTATTTGTTATTGGAGTAAAAAAATAAAGTGTGTCTTTTTCCCCACTTAAAACAAGGAAAACAAATACCAGCAGTTGGCAGGTCCCATCTGCCAACTCATATGTCATTAAGTACCTATAGATTGCTCCCAGAGGTGCCCTAAAAAACAGCCCCTCTCCCTCCTTCAAACCAATACAAATTTTGGGCTGCAGTGTCCAGGCCAACTACATGTTTACGTTCACTATGTTGCATAAAGGCTCAACCAGACACTCCAGTTTCAGAGTGGATGTGAACTGGTGGCTATTTGGACCCAAATTACATTTATAATGCCCAGTAGATCAGGTTTTATTTATTTATTTATTTTTTATTTGGCTATCATATTCATGTGTTGGCCAATATCTACATTACTAATATGTCATATAGAATATATGTTTGTCAATAACTCTTTCAAATAATGGTTAGTTTATTTATTACCCGCATACAAGGTATAGATTTCCCAAATATCATCAAAGCCAAACTGAAGTTAAGATAAAAATAGTTACAATTGCTTTAGGAAGCAGCAAAATGGTTAAGCTGGTACTGGTCTTGGCGATTTCTCCAGCTTTTGACTCCATGGAATGTGTTGTATATGGTGCAATACTTGTGTCTAGCTAGGAGATACCACTGTGAAAAAACTTTTTATCACTTGTTATATGTAGATATGTCATACGCAGCACATAATAATAATACGCAGAGATAATATATGTATCATATAGGAATTCATATGGAATTTTAATAATATTTCATGAGGAACTTTAATAAAAAAAAAAAAAATTTCAAAAAATTTTTTTTTAGGCATTAGGGGATGATGGTAACTACACCCCCAGTCATACGACCTTTTTTTTTTCAAGCTGGTATTATCTTAGCTGTTTGGTTTTTATCTGATTATTTAGGATTTCTATAAAGATTGTCACATTAAATTTATGTTAATTGTTTACATGCCAAAACAATCTGTAATTTGATTTAGTTGTTTGTGTGATTCTTCCTATTTTTGTGCTAGTTACTAGTAAATTTTTACTGCCAAATATGCAGATGAAATGCCCATAAAATAGCTTTTTTTACTTGGCAAAATATTTGCATTTCTGTCTATTCCATCCTGAGATTTACACAACTATTCACACATCACAGCCTGCCTGGCAGGATAGGAGACCTGGTCTCCACCTTATTTCTAGGCAGCAAAAAGAGAAGCAGCACTCTAAAGAGCTCAATTTGCCACTTTGCTTTCTCCTCCTATTACCATGCTTGTTGCATTGCTGCACAGCTGACTAAATGTGCTGCCTCTTCCTATCTTTTATCCTCCAAGAATTAATTCAAACATGAATGCAGGTACTGGGAGGCTTCACAAGGTGCCTGCACATTACCACTGCACACTTTGTAAGGTCTCTGACTTTGGGATAACTTTTTTGCAATGCTTCGTTCTTCAGTGTGTTTTCTAAAGTGCTACTAATCAACTCTCTGTACAATCCAATCATTACCACCTTCATTTGCCAAGAACCTAGAGTAGTACCAGTCTTAACAATGCTTATTATATAAACAGTCTTTAAAATACTATTCCAACATTTTTAACAGTATTTCCCTTAACACCATCCTTTACAATCAAACTTGATAGGTTTTAAAAGGCAAAAAAAAAAAGGCAAAAAAAAAACAAAGATAGTGAAGAAATTCACTTGTAGCAAAGGAATTATAGAGTATTAAAAATGGTAGGGGGCGGAACTTGGCCACGCACGGAGATTGCCGCCTTAAATTTCCTCTCCCACAGCAAGGGGAAACGGATCAGCCAAGCCGCCTGCTACAGCTGCTGTCTGACAGGGAAACCTCGGGGAACACTGTCAGACATGACAAGAAAGAAAAATTTCACAGCTGGTCCCCCAAAAACTTACAGAGTTCTTCACCAGCCTGCGGCAGGGAGACAGCCAAGATGGTCTGGCTCTCTCCACAGTGCAGCGCCGATACCTCAACAGCATGCCTCTTGAAGGACAGATGCTGCAGACTACATGGATTGCACGTCTCCAAAAGAAGCCTGCACCAGGGACAGCACAAAGAGGGCAGCTTCTACCCCACATGCCTCACATTCTCAAAAAGGGCCGGTAAACAAAAAAACCCTGGCTTATCACCAGGCTACATATGACCCTGAATCTGAGGCAGAACAGCCTACTATACTAGCTGCATTACCAACCACTGACAACCCTGTGTCTGTGTCACTCAAACATATGCTCCTTTCTTTACAAAAACACCTCAGAAGAAACTTAAATAAATCCATATCCCACATGCAATCTCATATTGATGGCCTAGGAGATCGCGCAGACACCCTTGAGCACCAGGTCAGCAATTATGTCACCACTTGTCCCCTTGCTTACTGCTCTTGACTTAACTTATGACTAGGGATGATCGAACGGTTCGGGTCAACCATCGGTTCGACCCGAACATTGGCTGTTCGAGGTTCGGCCGAATTTAGAACTTTTTTCCCAAAAAGTTCGGAATTCGGCAACCAGAACTGACCAAAATGCAATGGGACAGGAAATGGGCTTTAAAAGCCCATGATTGGACCAGAACCATTAGCAAAAGCCAATTGAGGGGGCAGGAGAATGCTAGGAATGTGATTGGAGTGACTAGGGGGTCCATAGGCCAATCATTAGTGAATACGCCCCCCAGTATATAAGATAGCCCCCGCCAAATTCCTAGCATTGTTATACAGGGACATGGAAGAGAGTGGAAGCAGTTCTGTGACTTCTGCTACAAAGTGTCATTTAGCATTTATTAGTGTGAGGAAAGGGATATCTAGTGTAGTTAGGGTGCTCTTTTACACTTTAGTTAGATGCAAAAATTTAGTTTCTGTAGGGAAAGTGTTAAGTGCCAGGGTGACCGTAGTGTAGTGTAGGGTGAACTGACAGTGACTGCTATAGCAGGGTGACCAAACCCTTCCATATCAGGGTGACCACTATAGAGAAAAGCTAGTTTCTCTGAAGTCACTTTCGCTGCAGTAATATGGCTTCGCCCCTGTCAGCTTGCCTTTTGGCTGCAGGCGTCTATAGGGATTTTTTGAGCACATGTTTGGAGTCAGGCATGACATCTGAACATGTGTATAGGGGGTATATATACACACCCATGTATGTATATATACACCTGCACATATATAGGTGTGAAAGGAGCAGAAAACACTACTTGCGCTAATGAAATAATTAACACCAATATAGTTACGCTCCTATCACACCTATATATGTCTAAGTGTAAAATACATATAAGTATGTGTGTATATATACCACTATACACAAGTTCAGATGTTTTGCCTGCCTCCAAAGAACCCCAAAAAATGCCCAAAAAAAACGCTAGCGCCAAAAAAAAAACGCCCAGGTGTGTTGTTGCAGGCATTTTTTGGGGGTTTTTGGAGGCAGGCAAAACATCTGAACTTGTGTATAGTGGTATATAGTGTTGAGCGAACACGGACTGTATTATTCGTGTTCGTACCGAATAATTGGATTTTTTGTACCCGAACACGGACACGGACACTTTACTGTATGTTCGGGTAAAAATCCGTGTTCGGTCGTTTTATTTCGGGGTTTTGCATGCTTTGGCGCTCTTTTCATGGCGGGCTTTCAACAGCCAATCAACAATCGTTTAACTGGTGTGCCTTAAGCCATCCCAGCCATGCCTGCAAATGTCTCAGTAGCTGTGATTGGCCGTCTGAAGCATGTGACCAAGTCTTTATAAGTTCGAGGCAGCCGCAGCGGCGTCATTATGCTGCTTAGATTCAGGGACAGAGCACACATCAACGTGCTGGCTGCTGATTAGGGAAAGATAGGCAGGAAAAAACCATTTGTGTCCGGATAGAATTGAGGGACAGGTCGGAGTGTTTAGGCAGGGCGAGTTGTAGGCATTTTAGGGATAGAGTCTGCTGAATTATAGGGTCAGTGTCTTCTACAAACTACAATCGATATTGCTGTGTGGGGGGTGGGGTCTGCACTCAATCCTGATCTACGATCTCTTCTCAATCCTGTTAGGGACAGAGTCTGCTGAATTTTAGGGAAACTGTGTTCTACAAACTACAATCGATATTGCTGTGTGGTGTGGGATTGGAGATAGGCAGGTGTCAGTGATCCACATCCATTTTTCTGTGTGTGAGCTGCAGTGAACACAATCTTTTTGGGCTGCAGTGAACACAATCTTTTTGGGCTGCAGTGAACACAATCTTTTTGGGCTGCAGTGAACACAATCTTTTTGGGCTGCAGTGAACACAATCTTTTTGGGGTGCAGTGAACAAAATCTTTTTGGGGTGCAGTGAACACAATCCTTTTTGGTGTGCAGTGAACACAATCTTTGTGGGGTGCAGTGAACAAAATCCTTTGTGGGGTGCAGTGAACACAATCTTTTTGGGGTGCAGTGAACAAAATCCTTTTTGGGGTGCAGTGAACAACATCCTTTTTGGGGTGCAGTGAACACAATCTTTTTGGGGTGCAGTGAACAAAATCCTTTGTGGGGTGCAGTGAACACAATCTTTTTGGGGTGCAGTGAACACAATCTTTTTGGGGTGGAGTGAACAACATCCTTTTTGGGGTGCAGTGAACAAAATCCTTTTTGGGGTGCAGTGAACAAAATCATTTTTGGGGTGCAGTGAACACAATCTTTTTGGGGTGCAGTGAACACAATCTTTGTGGGGTGCAGTGAACACAATCTTTTTGGGGTGGAGTGAACAACATCCTTTTTGGGGTGCAGTGAACAACATCCTTTTTGGGGTGCAGTGAACACAATCTTTTTGGGGTGCAGTGAACACAATCTTTGTGGGGTACAGTGAACAGAATCTTTGTGGGGTGCAGTGAACACAATCTTTGGGGGGTACAGTGAACACAATCTTTGTGAGGTGCAGTGAACACAATCTTTGTGGGGTGCAGTGAACACAATCATTGTGGGGTGCAGTGAACTCAATCTTTGTGGGGTACAGTGAACACAATCTCATACTTCTGAAGGTTTGAGGGTGCTGCCTGTTCCATACTCCCCCTACTCCTCATCTAGCCTTTTAGGGGTACAAACAATAGTAATTGGGGCCTAGTGTGGTTGTGTACGTGTGATATACATACACTTTTTTGGGATCATATTTTCTATTCCGCTATTTAATCAAAAACCTTTGGGGATCAGTTAAATTGGGGGATAGTCTGTGTTGGTACGTGTGAGAGAGATCCACCTTTCCAAGTTGTTGGGGTTCATCTCATACTTCTGAAGGTTTGAGGGTGCTGCCTGTTCCATACTCCCCCTACTCCTAGCCTTTTAGGGGTACAAACAATAGTAATTGGGGCCTAGTGTGGTTGTGTACGTGTGATATACATACACTTTTTTGGGATCATATTTTCTATTCCGCTATTTAATCAAAAACCTTTGGGGATCAGTTAAATTGGGGGATAGTCTGTGTTGGTACGTGTGAGAGAGATCCACCTTTCCAAGTTGTTGGGGTTCATCTCATACTTCTGAAGGTTTGAGGGTGCTGCCTGTTCCATACTCCCCCTACTCCTAGCCTTTTAGGGGTACAAACAATAGTAATTGGGGCCTAGTGTGGTTGTGTACGTGTGATATACATACACTTTTTTGGGATCATATTTTCTATTCCGCTATTTAATCAAAAACCTTTGGGGATCAGTTAAATTGGGGGATAGTCTGTGTTGGTACGTGTGAGAGAGATCCACCTTTCCAAGTTGTTGGGGTTCATCTCATACTTCTGAAGGTTTGAGGGTGCTGCCTGTTCCATACTCCCCCCTACTCCTAGCCTTTTAGGGGTACAAACAATAGTAATTGGGGCCTAGTGTGGTTGTGTACGTGTGATATACATACACTTTTTTGGGATCATATTTTCTATTCCGCTATTTAATCAAAAACCTTTGGGGATCAGTTAAATTGGGGGATAGTCTGTGTTGGTACGTGTGAGAGAGATCCACCTTTCCAAGTTGTTGGGGTTCATCTCATACTTCTGAAGGTTTGAGGGTGCTGCCTGTTCCATACTCCCCCTACTCCTAGCCTTTTAGGGGTACAAACAATAGTAATTGGGGCCTAGTGTGGTTGTGTACGTGTGATATACATACACTTTTTTGGGATCATATTTTCTATTCCGCTATTTAATCAAAAACCTTTGGGGATCAGTTAAATTGGGGGATAGTCTGTGTTGGTACGTGTGAGAGAGATCCACCTTTCCAAGTTGTTGGGGTTCATCTCATACTTCTGAAGGTTTGAGGGTGCTGCCTGTTCCATACTCCCCCTACTCCTAGCCTTTTAGGGGTACAAACAATAGTAATTGGGGCCTAGTGTGGTTGTGTACGTGTGATATACATACACTTTTTTGGGATCATATTTTCTATTCCGCTATTTAATCAAAAACCTTTGGGGATCAGTTAAATTGGGGGATAGTCTGTGTTGGTACGTGTGAGAGAGATCCACCTTTCCAAGTTGTTGGGGTTCATCTCATACTTCTGAAGGTTTGAGGGTGCTGCCTGTTCCATACTCCCCCTACTCCTAGCCTTTTAGGGGTACAAACAATAGTAATTGGGGCCTAGTGTGGTTGTGTACGTGTGATATACATACACTTTTTTGGGATCATATTTTCTATTCCGCTATTTAATCAAAAACCTTTGGGGATCAGTTAAATTGGGGGATAGTCTGTGTTGGTACGTGTGAGAGAGATCCACCTTTCCAAGTTGTTGGGGTTCATCTCATACTTCTGAAGGTTTGAGGGTGCTGCCTGTTCCATACTCCCCCTACTCCTAGCCTTTTAGGGGTACAAACAATAGTAATTGGGGCCTAGTGTGGTTGTGTACGTGTGATATACATACACTTGTTTGGGATCATATTTTCTATTCCGCTATTTAATCAAAAACCTTTGGGGATCAGTTAAATTGGGGGATAGTCTGTGTTGGTACGTGTGAGAGAGATCCACCTTTCCAAGTTGTTGGGGTTCATCTCATACTTCTGAAGGTTTGAGGGTGCTGCCTGTTCCATACTCCCCCTACTCCTAGCCTTTTAGGGGTACAAACAATAGTAATTGGGGCCTAGTGTGGTTGTGTACGTGTGATATACATACACTTTTTTGGGATCATATTTTCTATTCCGCTATTTAATCAAAAACCTTTGGGGATCAGTTAAATTGGGGGATAGTCTGTGTTGGTACGTGTGAGAGAGATCCACCTTTCCAAGTTGTTGGGGTTCATCTCATACTTCTGAAGGTTTGAGGGTGCTGCCTGTTCCATACTCCCCCTACTCCTAGCCTTTTAGGGGTACAAACAATAGTAATTGGGGCCTAGTGTGGTTGTGTACGTGTGATATACATACACTTTTTTGGGATCATATTTTCTATTCCGCTATTTAATCAAAAACCTTTGGGGATCAGTTAAATTGGGGGATAGTCTGTGTTGGTACGTGTGAGAGAGATCCACCTTTCCAAGTTGTTGGGGTTCATCTCATACTTCTGAAGGTTTGAGGGTGCTGCCTGTTCCATACTCCCCCTACTCCTAGCCTTTTAGGGGTAGAAACAATAGTAATTGGGGCCTAGTGTGGTTGTGTACGTGTGATATACATACACTTTTTTTGGATCATATTTTCTATTCCGCTATTTAATCAAAAACCTTTGGGGATCAGTTAAATTGGGGGATAGTCTGTGTCGGTACGTGTGAGAGAGATCCACCTTTCCAAGTTGTTGGGGTTCATCTCATACTTCTGAAGGTTTGAGGGTGCTGCCTGTTCCATACTCCCCCTACTCCTCATCTAGCCTTTTAGGGGTACAAACAATAGTAATTGGGGCCTAGTGTGGTTGTGTACGTGCGAGATACATACACTTTTTTTGATCATATTTCCTATTCCGCTATTCAATAAAAACCTTTGAGGATCAATTGAATTGCGGGATAGTCTGTGTCGGTACGTGTGAGAGAGATCCACCTTTCCAAGTTGTTGGGGTTCATCTCATACTTCTGAAGGTTTGAGGGTGCTGCCTGTTCCATACTCCCCCTACTCCTCATCTAGCCTTTTAGGGGTACAAACAATAGTAATTGGGGCCTAGTGTGGTTGTGTACATGTGATATACATACACTTTTTTTGGATCATATTTTCTATTCCGCTATTTAATCAAAAACCTTTGGGGATCAGTTAAATTGGGGGATAGTCTGTGTTGGTACGTGTGAGAGAGATCCACCTTTCCAAGTTGTTGGGGTTCATCTCATACTTCTGAAGGTTTGAGGGTGCTGCCTGTTCCATACTCCCCCTACTCCTCATCTAGCCTTTTAGGGGTACAAACAATAGTAATTGGGGCCCAGTGTGGTTGTGTACGTGTGATATACATACACTTTTTTGGGATCATATTTTCTATTCCGCTATTTAATCAAAAACCTTTGGGGATCAGTTAAATTGGGGGATAGTCTGTGTCGGTACGTGTGAGAGAGATCCACCTTTCCAAGTTGTTGGGGTTCATCTCATACTTCTGAAGGTTTGAGGGTGCTGCCTGTTCCATACCCCCCCTACTCCTCATCTAGCCTTTTAGGGGTACAAACAATAGTAATTGGGGCCTAGTGTGGTTGTGTACGTGCGAGATACATACACTTTTTTTGATCATATTTCCTATTCCGCTATTCAATAAAAACCTTTGAGGATCAATTGAATTGCGGGATAGTCTGTGTCGGTACGTGTGAGAGAGATCCACCTTTCCAAGTTGTTGGGGTTCATCTCATACTTCTGAAGGTTTGAGGGTGCTGCCTGTTCCATACTCCCCCTACTCCTCATCTAGCCTTTTAGGGGTACAAACAATAGTAATTGGGGCCCAGTGTGGTTGTGTACGTGTGATATACATACACTTTTTTGGGATCATATTTTCTATTCCGCTATTTAATCAAAAACCTTTGGGGATCAGTTAAATTGGGGGATAGTCTGTGTCGGTACGTGTGAGAGAGATCCACCTTTCCAAGTTGTTGGGGTTCATCTCATACTTCTGAAGGTTTGAGGGTGCTGCCTGTTCCATACCCCCCCTACTCCTCATCTAGCCTTTTAGGGGTACAAACAATAGTAATTGGGGCCTAGTGTGGTTGTGTACGTGCGAGATACATACACTTTTTTTGATCATATTTCCTATTCCGCTATTCAATAAAAACCTTTGAGGATCAATTGAATTGCGGGATAGTCTGTGTCGGTACGTGTGAGAGAGATCCACCTTTCCAAGTTGTTGGGGTTCATCTCATACTTCTGAAGGTTTGAGGGTGCTGCCTGTTCCATACTCCCCCTACTCCTCATCTAGCCTTTTAGGGGTACAAACAATAGTAATTGGGGCCTAGTGTGGTTGTGTACGTGTGATATACATACACTTTTTTTGGATCATATTTTCTATTCCGCTATTTAATCAAAAACCTTTGGGGATCAGTTAAATTGGGGGATAGTCTGTGTTGGTACGTGTGAGAGAGATCCACCTTTCCAAGTTGTTGGGGTTCATCTCATACTTCTGAAGGTTTGAGGGTGCTGCCTGTTCCATACTCCCCCTACTCCTCATCTAGCCTTTTAGGGGTACAAACAATAGTAATTGGGGCCTAGTGTGGTTGTGTACGTGCGAGATACATACACTTTTTTTGATCATATTTCCTATTCCGCTATTCAATAAAAACCTTTGAGGATCAATTGAATTGCGGGATAGTCTGTGTCGGTACGTGTGAGAGAGATCCACCTTTCCAAGTTGTTGGGGTTCATCTCATACTTCTGAAGGTTTGAGGGTGCTGCCTGTTCCATACTCCCCCTACTCCTCATCTAGCCTTTTAGGGGTACAAACAATAGTAATTGGGGCCTAGTGTGGTTGTGTACGTGTGATATACATACACTTTTTTTGGATCATATTTTCTATTCCGCTATTTAATCAAAAACCTTTGGGGATCAGTTAAATTGGGGGATAGTCTGTGTCGGTACGTGTGAGAGAGATCCACCTTTCCAAGTTGTTGGGGTTCATCTCATACTTCTGAAGGTTTGAGGGTGCTGCCTGTTCCATACTCCCCCTACTCCTCATCTAGCCTTTTAGGGGTACAAACAATAGTAATTGGGGCCTAGTGTGGTTGTGTACGTGCGAGATACATACACTTTTTTTGATCATATTTCCTATTCCGCTATTCAATAAAAACCTTTGAGGATCAATTGAATTGCGGGATAGTCTGTGTCGGTACGTGTGAGAGAGATCCACCTTTCCAAGTTGTTGGGGTTCATCTCATACTTCTGAAGGTTTGAGGGTGCTGCCTGTTCCATACTCCCCCTACTCCTCATCTAGCCTTTTAGGGGTACAAACAATAGTAATTGGGGCCCAGTGTGGTTGTGTACGTGTGATATACATACACTTTTTTGGGATCATATTTTCTATTCCGCTATTTAATCAAAAACCTTTGGGGATCAGTTAAATTGGGGGATAGTCTGTGTCGGTACGTGTGAGAGAGATCCACCTTTCCAAGTTGTTGGGGTTCATCTCATACTTCTGAAGGTTTGAGGGTGCTGCCTGTTCCATACCCCCCCTACTCCTCATCTAGCCTTTTAGGGGTACAAACAATAGTAATTGGGGCCTAGTGTGGTTGTGTACGTGCGAGATACATACACTTTTTTTGATCATATTTCCTATTCCGCTATTCAATAAAAACCTTTGAGGATCAATTGAATTGCGGGATAGTCTGTGTCGGTACGTGTGAGAGAGATCCACCTTTCCAAGTTGTTGGGGTTCATCTCATACTTCTGAAGGTTTGAGGGTGCTGCCTGTTCCATACTCCCCCTACTCCTCATCTAGCCTTTTAGGGGTACAAACAATAGTAATTGGGGCCTAGTGTGGTTGTGTACGTGTGATATACATACACTTTTTTTGGATCATATTTTCTATTCCGCTATTTAATCAAAAACCTTTGGGGATCAGTTAAATTGGGGGATAGTCTGTGTTGGTACGTGTGAGAGAGATCCACCTTTCCAAGTTGTTGGGGTTCATCTCATACTTCTGAAGGTTTGAGGGTGCTGCCTGTTCCATACTCCCCCTACTCCTCATCTAGCCTTTTAGGGGTACAAACAATAGTAATTGGGGCCTAGTGTGGTTGTGTACGTGCGAGATACATACACTTTTTTTGATCATATTTCCTATTCCGCTATTCAATAAAAACCTTTGAGGATCAATTGAATTGCGGGATAGTCTGTGTCGGTACGTGTGAGAGAGATCCACCTTTCCAAGTTGTTGGGGTTCATCTCATACTTCTGAAGGTTTGAGGGTGCTGCCTGTTCCATACTCCCCCTACTCCTCATCTAGCCTTTTAGGGGTACAAACAATAGTAATTGGGGCCTAGTGTGGTTGTGTACGTGTGATATACATACACTTTTTTTGGATCATATTTTCTATTCCGCTATTTAATCAAAAACCTTTGGGGATCAGTTAAATTGGGGGATAGTCTGTGTCGGTACGTGTGAGAGAGATCCACCTTTCCAAGTTGTTGGGGTTCATCTCATACTTCTGAAGGTTTGAGGGTGCTGCCTGTTCCATACTCCCCCTACTCCTCATCTAGCCTTTTAGGGGTACAAACAATAGTAATTGGGGCCCAGTGTGGTTGTGTACGTGTGATATACATACACTTTTTTGGGATCATATTTTCTATTCCGCTATTTAATCAAAAACCTTTGGGGATCAGTTAAATTGGGGGATAGTCTGTGTCGGTACGTGTGAGAGAGATCCACCTTTCCAAGTTGTTGGGGTTCATCTCATACTTCTGAAGGTTTGAGGGTGCTGCCTGTTCCATACCCCCCCTACTCCTCATCTAGCCTTTTAGGGGTACAAACAATAGTAATTGGGGCCTAGTGTGGTTGTGTACGTGTGATATACATACACTTTTTTTGGATCATATTTTCTATTCCGCTATTTAATCAAAAACCTTTGGGGATCAGTTAAATTGGGGGATAGTCTGTGTCGGTACGTGTGAGAGAGATCCACCTTTCCAAGTTGTTGGGGTTCATCTCATACTTCTGAAGGTTTGAGGGTGCTGCCTGTTCCATACCCCCCCTACTCCTCATCTAGCCTTTTAGGGGTACAAACAATAGTAATTGGGGCCTAGTGTGGTTGTGTACGTGCGAGATACATACACTTTTTTTGATCATATTTCCTATTCCGCTATTCAATAAAAACCTTTGAGGATCAATTGAATTGCGGGATAGTCTGTGTCGGTACGTGTGAGAGAGATCCACCTTTCCAAGTTGTTGGGGTTCATCTCATACTTCTGAAGGTTTGAGGGTGCTGCCTGTTCCATACTCCCCCTACTCCTCATCTAGCCTTTTAGGGGTACAAACAATAGTAATTGGGGCCCAGTGTGGTTGTGTACGTGTGATATACATACACTTTTTTTGGATCATATTTTCTATTCCGCTATTTAATTTAACTGGGCCTCCATGCGAGACCTGTGTGCCTTGTTGCGCTGTTTTGAGTACTCCACCAACATGGCCAGTGGCAATGACGCCGTTCTCAGCTTAACTATCCCACTTCTATGCCTCCTTGAAAAAACAATTCGGGCGATGATGGAAGAGGATGTGGCACAGGATGAGGAGGAGGAGGAGGATGAAGAGGTAACATTTCCAAGGCTTTCAGGGCAGTCATTCGCAAGGGGCTCCGAGGGTGGGTTCCTGCACACGCAAACGCCAGGGACGCAATTGTCCAGCAGGGGCACAGTTCTGGAGGATGAGGAGGATGAGGAGGAGGAGGAGCTGGAGGAGGAGATGGAACCATGTTCACAGCAGGGTGGCACCCAGGCCAGCTCATGGCCATCACTGGTGCGTGGCTGGGGGGATACAGAGGACACGGACGATACACCTCCCACAGAGGACAGCCTTTCGTTGCCTCTGGGCAGCCTGGCACACATGAGCGATTACATGCTGCAGTGTCTCCACAACGACCGCCGAGTTGCCCACATTCTAACTTGTGCTGATTACTGGGTGGCCACGCTGCTGGATCCCCGTTACAAGGACAACGTACCGTCCTTAATTCACTCACTGGAGCGCGATCGCAAGATGCGCGAGTACAAGCGCACGCTGGTAGACGCCATGCTGCTGGCATTCCCATCTGACAGCGGGGCCACAGTGGAAGCACAAGGCAGAGGAGGAGGAGGAGGAGGTCGCCAACGCAACCAGGGCACCGCCAGCACCTCAGAAGGCAGGGTTAGCATGGCCGAAATGTGGAAAAGCTTTGTCAGCACGCCACAACAAACAGCAGCACCAGCAGCTCAGATGGAACGTCTTAGCAGGAGGCAGCATTTTACCAACATGGTGGAGCAGTATGTGTGCACACGCCTACATGTAGTGAATGACGGGTCTGCCCCCTTCAACTTCTGGGTCTCCAAATTGGGCACATGGCTTGAGCTTGCCCTTTACGCCTTGGAGGTGCTGGCGTGCCCTGCAGCCAGTGTATTATCTGAACGGGTATTTAGCACGGCTGGGGGCATTATAACAGACAAGCGCAGCCGCCTGTCCAGAGACAATGTGGACAAGCTCACGTTCATTAAAATGAACCAGGCATGGATCCCACGGGACTTTTCCGTACCTTATGCAGAATAGCAATGGATACCGACCTTACCCACCCATTGTTCCATTTTTGCTCTTTCTCACTCTTTTGGGGTGTACCCTCATTTAAAATTTTTGAAAAGAAGCAGTGTTGGCTACCTCGTCCTCCTCCTCAGGGCCAGATTAATGTAGGGGCTATTGGAGCTGCAGCTCCAGGCCCCTACCTTTTATATAGGCCCCGGGTTGGCCATATTCACTGTTACCGCTCTTCTGTCACTTGTAAACACAGAAGTCTGGCTTCTATGCTCGCTTCCCCAGGCAGCACCCTCAGAACCTCCCCACACAGCGTGAAGGCCGGACAAGGAGGGACAGTTGGCGATGCATGGATGTGTTTATGGGCTTCAGAGACAGCATCCCATGTTGAATTAGGCATGCATGGCTGCACCCTTCCTCCTCTGGGTGCATGGCAAGGCACGGCCCTTAAGGCCCTTCAAAATCCTCAGCACCAAGCCCATGATGCTGTTAATCCGGCCCTGGTCCTCCTCCACCGCCGCTTCCACCTACACCGCCCATAGGTGTGCGCAGCCTATTGCATTAAGGTGTGCACCCCAAAGTTGAAATACACATGCATGTGTTTGCCAGCAGGGAGAGTAATGTATCGGGGCCATGTACCTGTAGGCAAGGAGAAATAGAGCAGAGCAGGTCCCAGGGAGATCTTTCCCATCTCCTCACTGGCAATGCTATGTGCCCTAGGTGATTAGGGTGTGCCCAGGCACACCCAGCACACCCTGTGCGCACGCCTATGTCACCGCTAGGCTTGTGACGGTATCAGATTTTCATGCTGCGATTAATTGATTAAGGTTTTGCCACGGTATACGGTATTATCACGGTATTCTATTATTAAATTTAAATTATTAAATTTCCACCTCACTTCAATTTCATTGCTGAATTTAGGGGCTTTGGTTCACTTATGCACATTATTATATAGTCAGTCAGTACAGACTCTGTGAACCAGGCCTAAAATAGGTCATCAAGCAGTGTCTGGCCTAACTGGTGATAACTGGTTCTGGCGCTCGGCTCCGATCCGATGGCCTGGTCATTAAGAGGGCAAATCCTTGTGGTCAAGAAGTGGTTAAACCTGAAGGAGGTGTTGTTTATAAATTACTTTACTATTGCTTTAGGCCTGGTTCACATGTATGCGGGTTGGTGGTTCACATTTGCACAGGCATAGCAGCCCATTGATTTGAATGGGCTGCTATGCCCTCATTTTCCGCAGAAAAAAGGTGCATGCAGCATTTTTTTAAAATTCAGTGGCCTTGAAATCCATCCTGCTTTTGCACCATGCGACTAACCTGCAGTTCCTGCTCTGGCAAGCTTTCTGCATTTTTTGTATACGTGGGCACGGCATTTAAAAATAAACAGTTTGCGTGTGCAGCAACGGCAGGTAAGTCGCATGGTGCAAAAGAAGGATGGATTTCATGGCCACTGCATTTTTTTAAATTCTGCATGCACCTTTTTTCAGCTGAAAACGCAGGCATAGCAGCTCAAGCCCATTCACATCAATGGGCTGCTATGCCTGTGCAAATGTGGGCCCCCAACCCGCATACATGTGAACCAGGCCTAAAGCAATAGTAAAGTCATTAATTGGTTAAACCTGCAGGAGGACCGGTGTTTTTATCTATTAATGACTTTACTATTGCTTTAGGCCTGGTTCACATGTATGCGGGTTGGGGGCCCACATTTGCACAGGCATAGCAGCCCATTGATGTGAATGGGCTTGAGCTGCTATGCCTGCGTTTTCAGCTGAAAAAAGGTGCATGCAGAATTTAAAAAAATGCAGTGGCCATGAAATCCATCCTTCTTTTGCACCATGCGACTTACCTGCCGTTGCTGCACACGCAAACTGTTTATTTTTAAATGCCGTGCCCACGTATACAAAAAATGCAGAAAGCTTGCCAGAGCAGGAACTGCAGGTTAGTCGCATGGTGCAAAAGCAGGATGGATTTCAAGGCCACTGAATTTAAAAAAAATGCTGCATGCACCTTTTTTCTGCGGAAAATGAGGGCATAGCAGCCCGTTCAAATCAATGGGCTGCTATGCCTGTGCAAATGTGGGCCGCCAACCCGCATACATGTGAACCGCCAACCCGCATACATGTGAACCACCAACCCGCATACATGTGAACCAGGCCTAAAGCAATAGTAAAGTCATTAATAGATAAAAACACCGGTCCTCCTGCAGGTTTAACCACTTCTGGATCGCAAGGATTTGCCCCTTTAAAGACCAGGCCATCGGATCAGAGCGCCAGGACCAGTCATCACCAGGTAGGCCAGACACTGCTTGATGGCTATATAATAATGTAATGTGGGCTGCTAGGCGTGTGTGTGTGTATATATATATTTATTAGAGCTGCACGATTCTGGCCAAAATGAGAATCACGATTTTTTAGCTTGGAATAAAGATCACGATTCTCTCACGATTCTCTGTGTAACAAAAAAAAAAAAAATTGGGATAACTTTACTGTTACGTTTTTTTTTTTTTTTTTATTCATTAAAGTCTAATCATTGCGTTTGAAAGACTGCTGCGCAAATACAGTGTGACATAAAATATTACAACAATCGCCATTTTATTCTGTAGGGTCTCTGCTAAAAAAATATATAAAATGTTTGGGGGTTCTAAGTACTTTTCTAGCAAAAAAAAAACTGATTTTAACTTGCAAGCAGCAAGTGTCAGAAAAAGATCCAGTCTTTAAGAGGTTAAACTTCCTTTCTCCCTGGCAGAGGGAAGGAAAAGATACAAATGTAATCATTTTTGTTTATAGTTAGGAGACTTAATGCTGAAAGGTGTTAGCTGAGTGAGTGAATGAGTCATCCAGCTCACTGAAATGTATCAATTCACAAGTCAGGCAGACTTGACAGAGAAACTCGGTATTTTAAAAATGCCACAATAACAATACCGTGGCTATGCAATACCGCGATATATCGAATTACCGAAAACCGGCATATGTCTAGTCACCGCCACATCCACCACCACCTCAACCTCCCTCCTACTCCATATGGGCCTCGTCCTTCAGAGATGAAGAAGAACATTGTTTTATTTTTCTGTTTTTTTTTGTTGTTTTAAGTTATTTCCCTATCCACATTTGTTTGCAGAGCACTTGCCATGCTCTTAATTACGTTTTGCTGCCATTTGCAGCACTCTAGCCCTTTCCTTTGGTGTTTTAGAGCCATTTTAGTGCCTTAAAGTTCGGGTCCCCATTGACTTCAATGGGGTTCGGTGTCCGGGAAAAGTTCGGTAAAAGTCCGGGACACGGACCCGGACTTTTTTTTAAAGTTCGGCCGAACCCGTCGAACACGGACATCTAGGTGTTCGCTCAACCCTAGTGGTATATATACACACATACTTATATGTATTTTACACTTAGACATATATAGGTGTTATAGGAGCGGAGCCATATTAGTGTAAATGATTTCATTAGCGCAAGCATATATTTCTGCTACTATCACACCTATATATGTCTAGGTATATATATACATATAAGTATGTGTGTATATATACCCGTATACACAAGTTCAGATGTTTTGCCTGCCTCCAAAGAACCCCAAAAAAATGCCCTAAAAAACGCTTGCTACTAAACCGGCAAGGTGTGAAAAGAGAGAAGCCACTAACCTGTTCTATAAGTGACAAAATACAAACAATCTTTTTTTTATGGTTCTGGACATGCTACAGAGCTGAAACTTCACAGGTACACTTTTTAGACCCCCCAGATACTAAATCCAAAGAAATTCTTTTTTTTCTTTTTTATTATTTATTTTTTTTCAATAATTGGATCTCTATCAAAAATGACAATTTTTAAGAACTTTTTTTTTGTGTGATTAATAGTCCCTGGGGTATGACCCAGAACCCTAGTCACTTTTATGGGCATTTATTGGGTTTTAGGGCTTCAAAATGGTGTTTTTTGATTACCGAAGTTCGGGTCCAATTGATTTCAATGGGGTTCTGAAATCCGGGCCGAACTTTTGGGAGGTTCGGGTGTTCTGGTCGAACCAAACTTTTCAAAAGTTCGTTCATTCCTACTTATGACAGGGCACACAGAATCTTTAAAGCACCCCATTTTCCAGTGGAAAAACCCAAAGATGTGTTAGCCCGTCTCCACTTTTCCCAAATAAAGGAACGCATACTTCTGTCCACCAAAAATATGGCAGCATTCCCAGAGCTGTATTTAACTCTAACAATATACAGAGACATATCCGCAGAGACTGCCCAAAAATGCAAGGAACTTGCGCCTATTACATTCATCCTGAGAGCGTGTAGTGTCATCTACAAATGGGATTTCCCAACAAAGCTCATTGTCAAATTTCAGGGCAAGTCGGTGACCATCCACCACCTTAACCTCCCTGGCGGTATGATTCTTTCGGATTTTAGGTGCTGAAAGCGGTACCATTATTTTGCATGTAATTCTTAAGAATGAGCAGCCCAAACCAACTATTTACATAGGATTTTTTTTTACTATGCGTTCTTCTTTATAACATCTCGGGTATGATAAAGTTTGAAACACAAAATCATAAATCATAATATAATAAATAAATATAAATAAGGTAAAGTATGTATGTATGTATATATATATATATATATATATATATATATATATATATATATATATATATATATAAAGTACAGTAAAACTGCAGGAAAGGGCACTGGGGGGCAAACTAATGTGAATTTATTTTATTTTGCAATGTATCAGTGTGTTTGGTGTGTTTTACTTTTGAATTTGCCGTCGGTTTCACACCCCTGTGAACGTCACGTCGCAGGAGACGTAAGCCGGGGCACACAGAGCATCGGGAGGAAGATCCGCCGCCGCACACCGCCGGGACACATCGCTGGATCCCGGGGACAAGGTAAGTAACCCTCTACCAGGATCCAGCGGTCTTCCTAGCGGTACCCCGAGTGTGGCTCGGAATTACCGCTTTTGGCACTGAAATTTAACCCCGAGCCCCACTCGGGAATACTGCTAGGAAGGTTAGGCAAGGCTTGAAGCAGCTGCAAAATTGGGGTTTATCCCCTCCCTCAGATCCCACTCCATCTATTGCTGTATTCCAACAATGCATCTCGAATACTTGCCACCTAGTGAATAACACCTAACTCTTACCATACCAGTTTTCAGCATTGGCTGCATAGCATTTATTACAACCCTTGTAGTTTCCCCGTGATGGACTCTCTTGCACAATACGCCAAATGATTGTTTGCCTGTTATCGCTGTTTTCTTTTTTCTTTTAGTTGATATTCCCCTCCTCCCCTGAATATAAGTGTGCCATGCATACAAAAGCATGCAGAGATCACACCTCCAAATGTAGGAGTTAGTACATTTTGCTGCTTCCTCTATAGTCAATTCGACGGCAGAGGGGTCTGACCACGTTATGTCATTGACTGTAGAGGAGGAAGCCTTGTCCAGTAAAAACAAATCCACAAAGAACATATCTAACAGGAATAGTAGTTGTGCCTAGCGGAGAAGAACGAGTAATCCCTCTCCGTGGTATGGTGGCACCTCCACACATCAAACAACTTTTCCTCATGCAACACATGTCCCAAGGACATGTCCCTCATTGCAGCCTCGGAGATGGGGTTGCCCCCTGTGGAGTGTGTAGCCAGTGGATCCTTTGCCAAAGGTAGCTGTGCTGCTAGTGCTGGGAGGTGGGGAGAGAGATCCATACCTGCTGCGCCAGGGAAGTCGGGCGGTGTGGAGTCCCTTCTCTGCCTGTTTTTTGCAGGGCTTCTGGAGGACAGTGAGGGCGGCGAAGGGGAGCCCGAGGACTGACCAGGTTCCCGATCACCTTACGCTGTGGAAGTGGCGGCTGGAGCGGGGTCAGCTTCGGAAGCAGACCGGCTCCCTACTTAGGGCTCTGCGCGCGTCCCGGGCCTCCGGCGCCATCTTGGTGGAAACCATGCATCTGTGAGATAAAGTATCCGGACAGTTTAGACAGCTGCACGGATTCCTTCTTCCTGCGGGTCATCTCGGCAGTGTCAGCGGGTGTCAGCGGACCAGTGCAGGTAGATACCGGAGCTGGTGGAGCCCTCTTTACGGCGTGTGTCTCGGGTGGCTTGCGGAGCTAGCTTACATAGCAGCCATCTTCTGCGCCCACAGCCATGCCCCCCCCTAAGATTCCCTTTTTGATAGGTACTGATAACTGCAAAATCTTTAGTCCATCAGAAATTGTGGAACAATTTAATCAATTCTACTCCTCACTATACAACCTCCGAGACAAGTCTGCACCCCAGCCCCGATCTCGGACAAACTTCACCAGTTCCTAGATTCTATAAACCTTCCTTCTATAATGTAATTATATATATTATATTATATATTATACAATGTCTCACAAAAGTGAGTACACCCCTCACATTTTTGTAAATACAAAGTATTTTATTTTATCTTTTCATGTGACAACACTGAACAAATGACACTTTGCTACAATGTAAAGTCGTGAGTGTACAGCTTGCATAACTGTAAATTTACTGTCCCCTCAAAATAACTCAACACACAGCCATTAACGTGTAAACCGCTGGCAACAAAAGTGAGTACACCCCTAAGTGAACATGTCCAAATTGGGCCCACAGTGTCAATATTTTGTGTGGCCACCATTATTTTCCAGCACTGTCTTAAACCACTTGGGCATGGAGTTCATAAGAGCTTCACAGGTTGTCACTGGAGTCCTCTTTCTCTCCTCCATGGTGGCATTCATGGTTCCCTCAATGAACTGTAGCTCCCCAGTTCCGGCAGCACTCATGCAGCCCCAGACCATGACACTCCCACCACCATGCTTCACTGTAGGCAAGACACACTTGTCTTTGTACTCCTTACCTGGTTGCTGCCACACACGCTTGACACTATCTGAACCAAATAATTTATCTTGGTCTCATCAGACCACAGGACACGGTTCCAGTAATCTATGTCCTTAGTCTGCTTGTCTTCAGCAAACTGTTTGCGGGCTTTCTTGTGTATCATCTTTAGAAGAGGCTTCCTTCTGGGATGACAGCCATGCAGACCAATTTGATGCAGTGTGCGGCATGTGGTCTGGGCACTGGCAGGCTGAACCCCCCACCCCTTTACCCTCTGCAGCAATGCTAGCAGCACTCATACGTCTATTTCTCAAAGACAACCTCTGGATATGATGCTGAGCACCTGCACTCAACTCCTTTGATCGACTATGGCGAGGCCTGTTCTGACTTGAACCTGTCCTGTTAAACTGCAGTATGGTCTTGGCCACTGTGCTGCAGCTCAGTTTCAGGGTCTTAGCAATCTTCCTATAGCCTAGGCCATCTTTTTTCAGGTCCTCATGGGGTGCCATGTTGAACTTCCAATGACCAGTTTGAGAGAGTGATAACACCTGCTCCCCATTCACACCTGAGACCTTGTGACACTAACGAGTCACATGACACTAGGGAGGGAAAATTGCTAATTGGGCTCAATTTGGACATTTCCACTTAGGGGTGTACTCACTTTTGTTGCCAGCGGTTTAGACATTAATGGCTGTGTGTTGAGTAATTTTGAGGGGACAGAAAATTTACACTGTTATTCAAGCTGGACACTCACTACTTTACATTTTAGAAAAGTGTAATTTCTTCAGTGTTGTCACATGAAAAGATATAATAAAATATTTTAAAAAATGTGAGGGGTGTACTCACTTTTGTGAGATACTGTATATTAAAAACAACTAACTGATCATATGACCCCTCACTTGACAGATACATTCAACAGTATCATGGAGTGTTGCTCTTGCCCTCAAGAATTTTTAGAATCTATTATTATAACTATACCCAAACCAGGTAAACCCTTAGATAACTCTGCTAACTTCTGCCCCATCTCCCTTCTTAACCCAGATATCCAACTTTATGCAAAAATCTTGCCAATCGCATCGCTCAACTCATCGTTTATCTTATACATCCCGATCAAGTGGGCTTCATCCCTGGACAACAAACCTCTGACGGCACTAGACGCTCCATCAACCTTATCCAATGGGCGAACGCTACAATATCCCCTCTCTACTAAATTCCTTAGATGGTGAAAAAGCATTCAATAGGGTACATTTGACCCCATTCTCCATCACAAATGGAACAAGGCAGGGCTGCCCTCTTTCCCCTATTATCGTTTCCCTTATTATGGAACCCCTGGCTGAGCACATCCAAACTAACTCCCAAACATCAGGAATAAAAGTTGGAGAAACATCATAAAAAAGGACTTTATGCAGATGACGTAATTCCCTTCCAAACTGATCCCCTACATTCACTGCCCCCCCCCCCCCCCTATCAACTGCTTGACCATTTTGACAGCCTTTTACTATATTAATTAAACCATAATGCATGTAATATGCTTCCTATTGGCTTACCTCCATACATTAAAAATGCTATTGTGTCCATTGCACCATGCTCATCTATCTGAGCTCCTCTATCTTCCCTCCAATATCTGGGAATCAAATTAACTTCCCCTAGTTCTAAACTACTATACAACAACTTCTCTACTCTGATAACCAAACTCACTCAAACTGTCCTTTCTCTTAAATCTTTATCCCCTTCATGGGCAGGAAGAATCGCTCTGGCTAAAGTGTTTTTAATCCCTCACACATTCTTTTTTTTTTTTTTAAGAAAATGTTTTCATTTTCAAATAAACATTACAAAGTGTAAAGGACACATCATCGATAATTCAAAGCAAGTAACAAACATAGGTAGCAAAATAGATTTCGTATTAAGGAATAGAAGGAGTATTTTGATATATGGGGAGGGGATACAGGAAGATAGGGAATGAGGGGGGTAGGGTACAGAGGGTTAAGGTGGGAGAATAGGGGAGGGGGTGAGGGGTGTCCCGAGGTATCACAGTACAGTTTACAATATCTAAGCCAAATAAGCGTAAAACCCTAAACGATTAATTAAAAGGTAGCTGAGCAAACACAAAGACCTAGAGAGAGAGAGAGAAAGAAAGAGAAGGGTTGCAAATCCGATGTGAGGGAGATATTCTAAGTAATACTATAATCAGATGGGTACATTGACAAAACCGATGTGAGCCATGCTTGATAAAGGCGTAACTAGAGTTCCTGTCCACCAACGGCCTGTCAAGGTTTCACCACACACTGGTGAAGAGACTGTTAGAGACATCCAAACTCACCATCCAGGGTTAAAGAGAAAATGTGAGCTATTTGTCAGGGGATTAATAACCTCAGAACGGGCATACCAGATATAGTTGACCAATAGAAATTAAAAGGGTCAGTACTGTGGTAGTATAGTAAAAACAAAAACACCAGATCTGAGCCTCTTATTGAACAGTAATTTTTTCCAAAAAGGAGGACCACTTGTGGATAAATCAGAGGTGGCTCCATTGGTTGGAAAAAATTAAGTCTAGCTTTTCTTTCTGACATAGAATAAACAGATCTGTTTTCAAGGCCTTAACCGTTGGAGGAGTGAAGGAGATCCATTCCATAAGGATAGTTCTTCTAGCTACCATCCCTCACATTCTTAATGTATTCTGAGCATTACCTATACCATTTCTTTCAGCTCACCTGAAGAAATTACAAGCTATTCTGAACACTCTCAAATGGTGAGGCAAGCACCCAGGATCAAATCTACTAACCTACTGACACCCACCAAACTTACAGGTCTGGGTGCTCCCAATGTCAAGTTGTACTACAAAGCCACAATCCTAAACCAGTTAAGGTTATGGTGGAGACCCACTTCTACCCTATCCTGGATCCAGAGTGAAAGAACGGCACTAGGATAAGATCCCAAATTATGTCTTCAAGTTTCGCTTCTTCACCCTCGACCTCAGAAACATTTCTTAGAGTATTAAAAATGATCTATAGAAATTGAATACATACATTATGTGGAAGCAATAATGGATAGGACAGTGCACATACCAGCAATAATGTTGGGTTTTGGTGGCATTATAAACTCATACATTGTTGGTTCAGATTGACCAAGCCTATTTGTTGCTATAATCTGAACTTCATATTCCATATTCCACTGTAGGTGTTCTAGAACTATTTGATCTTTATTTCCAAGAAATTTCTTCTCAAGCCATTGATCTTCTTTATCTTTCTGTGGAAAAAAAACAAACAGACTGTATATAGTTCATTCAATGAGGAATGTCATACTTAACTGTAAATCCACACAGTAAGAACAAATACATAAGCACTGAACTACCAGTGAGGATGCCTAGCAACCAAAATATGTTTCTCACACAACTGTATCTTGTATGTCTAATGATAGTGTTCCCAATATAATCTGTAAATTAGGTAGATGGAACGCCAAAGTTAAGATTAGTCAAAACTATTCATCATTGTACAAGGCTTTGTTAGTTTAAACAATAGCACACATTTTGTTTTTATACATCTTAACACTGACCCATACCTTTGAATCCCATCTTTGACAGTGACCTTTAAACCCTGACCTTGACCCTAACACTGACACTGACCTAGATCAGACCCTGATCAAACCCTGATCTAGGTATTTTCTTTATTTAAATTTTTTCCACCAATTTTTTGTTGCCATTTTTCTCTTCTAGTAAGGAAAAAAAATACAATGTACAGGTAGCTTTTTCTCAATTCAAAAGGAGAGAGTAAAGGACCAGGCTGTACGGGTCATTGTTATAGCAGATCATGGGCAATCACAGATACCAAATCCCAATCTTTAGTTTGAGACTTGGCAAGATGGTGTTTCCAGAGCAAATACAGGTAAGCACATGTGCAGTTTCACCAAAGAAGACTCACTTCACTGAGGCCACATAAGGGCATGCACTGTGCGGCAAGGCTTTAAAGAGGCATTTCCTTACTTCGAAATGTCCTCTCACATTCTGTTGTAGCTACAGAACAGGAGATTAGGGTAAATCTCATTAATGAGACCAAGATGTCAAAACAAAAACCTAAAAGGGGTTTTAACCATATCCTACTCCAAAAATCCCCCCCAAAATGCCTTTCAATATACTTTAATGTAATATTTGACTAGAGTTTATTTTTTAAAGTTCCCTTGTTCAACAGCCTAGGCATATTTGTACTGGTATAACTAATATATTGTTTAGGTAAAATAATTATAATTCAGCTCACACCATGCATTTTAGAATTTTCAACATACAGTGCTCTTTATTCTTTCAAAACTCTACGGTTAAAAGAGAAGTTTGTTTACAAGCAACAGACTCCCCAAAAAAATATACAAAAACATATTCAGCTCACATGGGAAAGAACTGAACTTGCAAAACAATGCAAATGAGACAATTATAATAACTACTTAAAATACAAAAGCACCCAATTCATAGTCAGAAGATAAAGTGTAGTAGTACTTAGATTATAAAACCAATTACATACAAGAGGTCCCTTTGGCCACAGTTAAATTGAAAATAGAAAATTGTTGCAATTAATTGCAAACTGTAAATAGCTTGTTTTGCACCTGGTAGAATCTGTTAGAAATATATGTGCTATTTGACAAGGGCATTGAAGCAGATTCATATAAGCTGAAGCTGTAAATCAAACAGTTTTCTACCAAATAGCTTACTGCATGTGAAAACTAGATTAAGGTCTTTGAGAAGTACCCTAATAATTATTGTGATTCTCCAAAAAATTATAATACAAGAAATAACATACAAAAACATTGTTCATAACACAAAGGAAAGCAATAAAACATATGTTTTAGTCTACAATTTACCATTTTCAGATTTAACTAATAATGTTTAGGTTGTAAATAATAAATACATAAAAGTTATGTAATATATATTTATAAAATGTAATTGATTTTAGTTCATGATTAACTACTTAAAGACCGCCAAATAGCAGTATTACAGGGTGTGATTCTGCACTTCCACCTGCAGGGAGCATGCACGCCGCTGGCGGGCCGCTTCTGCTGTTATTATTCACAGCAGAAGCCGATCTGTGGGTGCCGGGCACTGGATGTCTGCTGGCACCTGCTGATCATCTGTAAAATGCACGGAATGAGATCTGTCTTTGTAAACAAGGTAGATCTCCATTCTGACATGGGGAGAGGGTATAAATTTTGTGTTCCTGCAAAGCAGGGAGCAAAATCCATCTCTTCCCTTACTAAAAGCACCTAACACAGTATACAAAAACCCTGGCTAGGCACAAAGTTAATACTTTGACCGCCCTAGATGTTTACACCTTCCCAGACATTGTCATTAATACAGTAACAGTGCATATTTTTAGCACTGATCACTGTATTAGTGTCACTGGTTCCCGCACGTTTTAAAAGTGTCAGTTAGCATCCGATTGGCCACCACATTAGCGCAGTCCCACTATAAGTCCCTGATCACCGCCATTACTAGTATAAAATATAAACAAAATAGAAATTCCATAAATATATGTCATAGTTTGTAGACGCTCTATTGTTTGTGTAAACCAATCAATATACCTTATTGGGATTTTTTTTACAAAAAAAAGTTGCAGAATATATATTGGCCTAAATATGTAAAAAAGATTGATTTTTTAAAAAAAAATTATTGGATGGCAGAAAGTAAAACATATTGTTTCTTTTTTTAAATTGTCAGTATTTTTTTGTTAATAGCGCAAAAAATAAACACAGTGATGATCAAATACTACAAAAAAAGGTCTATGTGTGGTAAAAAATCATATAAATTTTATTTGGGTACAGTGTCGCAAGACAGCCCAATTGCCAGTTAAAGTAACGCAGGGCCGCATCACAAATAAATGGCCTGTAAATCTTCCGGAAGTCAAGTGGTTAGGATTAAATAAACACCAAATTTTGTAACAAATGGTTACTAGAGATATATAATATTTTTATTTATTAGATTAGGAGTTATTATTCAGTGATTTAGAAGTGATCTTGAGAGTTTTAATTCCATATAAATGATCAGATATTCTTTTCTGCTCCCTATGAACAAATGTTTCATCATACACTTTAACCACTTCCCGCCGGTCTATTGCAAAATGAAGGTCGGGCGGGACTTTCATCGTTCCAGGTGGATATTTTATGACATCCTCCTGGAACTTGTCTAGCAATCCTATTCTGTAAAAAGAAACAAATCCTGATCGCCCCCTCCCCCCAGAGTGATATGGTGTTACTATCACTTCCACGCCGGTTATATGATGATGCTGTACTGAGCTGGTGACAGTATGTACATTTTTTTTTATTTAAATTTCTTCATTTTCCAAACAATTGTGACACAACATTACAACTTCAAAAACTGGCCATGCTTGTTACTGAACATCTTGGACTGTCTACTTTACAAAAAATGGGTAGTTTGGGGGAGATTTGTATCCCTGTACTGGTGTTTATAGGCCTCAAGAAAAGAGATAGGCCTTCAGTACATCAGGAATGATCAATTTTAAAAAATATATATCATAGTTTGAGGATTCTATAACTGTCCTACAGACAAAACAATAAACACTGATTTGGGTTGTTTTTACCAAAGGAGTATAACAGAATAAATTTTGTCCTAGAAAAACACATTTCTTATTCAACATGTTCAGTCTTTTTTATTTATTTAGCAAACAATAAAAAATATCACCAAAATAAATCTCTATTTGTATGAAAAAAACTATAAAAATGGCATATGGGTACATTGTTGCATGACCACACAAATGTCATTCAAAATGCAACAATGCTGAAAGCTAAAATTGGTCTGAGCAGGAAAGGGGTGAAAGTGACCTGTATTGAAGTGGTTAAAAGAGAACTAAAAGAAAGTCCCTTCTTTCTGTGCATGATAAACTATAAAGTGATTTAGGGTAGAACAGAAAATTGTGTTATACTGTGGTTTCTTGGACATGTTTATGTTTTCGTAACACATTGCTGACTGTCCAATTCACAAAGATTGTAGTGATGCTTTAAGGCCCCATCCATGTCATTGGCTGGGGGGGGGATACAAATAGGTGGTGGAGCCATGGCTTTACCATCCCCCAACCACCCACCTACAAGACAACATGCAGCTGCTTGGGATTGTACACATGCCATGGAATTGGTGCTTTGCAACCACAGCAAAAATGCTACCCCACGTTGCTTTAGATGGGCAGGGAACTATTTCCAAATGTGACCCATTTGAGTGAAACAGAAAACACTTAGCTCATGGTTGCAATGTAATATTTACATTAAAAAAGTCCCATTAAGCTTTAAAAATGGACATTCAGAGGTGGGAGGATCACTTCCTAAATGCATGGCAGCTTCTGTTCTATCAGCCTCTGAAAAGCAAAATTGCTTTTCAGAGAGGGAGGCAAAGGCTGATCCCAATGTGAAAGAGTCCTAACAGGCTATTTTCAACAGACATGGGAGTAAGTCACACATGTGCAAGTCACAAGCAAGTCTCAAGTCTTTACCTTCAAGTCTCAAGCAAGTCCCAAGTTACTGTGGCAAAAAGCAAGCAAGTCAAGTCGAGTAACTGCTAGAAGTCAAGCAAGTAAAGTAATTTATTTTGGTCAAGTTACACATCAAGTCAAAATACCGATCTACCCCAATTTTCACCTTTAAATCAGTTAAAAGTCAGTGGTCAGGAAAGGTTTTGTTTTATTGTCAACATTAACAAAACTGCTAAGTGCTTTTTTCTTAGCATATTAAAGAAACACTTTGAATTCCCAAACAGCTCAAAATACTTTGTCCGGTCATGTTTCAACACCACAGTCACTAAAAACATGTTAAGTATTACCATTTTTAAACAGCCAGTGTCCTAAAAATCAGAACACACTGAGGTGTTTTAAGTGACTGTGGTGTCAGAAACATAACAGGCACATTAATTTTGCTTTAACGCATCTTGAGAAAATGCAAACAATTAATAACTTAAAAAAGTAAAGTCATTTCGAGTCATATGTCTCAAGTCAAAGTCAAGTCTCAAGTCATGAATACCAAGTCAAAGTCAAGTCGAGTCTTTTATTAATTTTAGTCAAGCAAGTCTCAAGTCCTCAAACTGGTGACTTAAGTCTGACTTAAGTGAAGTGATGTGACTCGAGTCCCCCACCTCTGATTTTCAACATAATGGATAGGTAAACATGCCATTTTTACACATTGCCAAAATTTCTGATCTCTTTGCCAAATGCATGGGAGTCAATGGGAAAGGTCAAAACAATAGTTTCATGATCAATATATCCTTGCTTGATCATGCTAATTATCTGACAAACAGTTAGTTAATTTTAATGTAAAAAAAAAAAAAAAAAAAAAAAACGCTGTGAATGACAGTGAGTAATGTGAGAAAAATGGTAATACACCAATGTGCTCACTTGACAGGAAGGACATTTGTGAGTGATTATGTCTACATAACACCAGATTCACCTAGAGCAAGAAAATCTGGAACAGTGATGAGGACTGAGAAAGCTTGGAGTGTTACACAATGCCTTCTCTCAAAGTAGAGAGGAATGACAACAGCTGTGTCCATGAAACAAACATAAAATGGGCTAAATAAAATCTTCCTAAATTTTCCGACCATCTCTATTTAATATAAGCGTATATTTCAGAAAATACTTGTATGAAAAACAAACATTTACATATTATACTAATGCATGTATACATACCCCTTGAGTGTGAGTTGCATGCGTTCTATCTTTCCAGTATATATTTTTATAGTTTAATTCTTGACCTAACCTAACCATCTACAAGTCATTCATAAGCCATTATTCAATTTAAATTAACAAATAATTTCCCTTTAATTACATCCTTCTTGTTTTAATTAAGTAAATATTTTTTGATATAATTTAAAAAAATTAGTTCTTCCATAATAATTGTTGTTGAATCAGCATTCTTCTACCTTTTACCTAATGCAAAATACACTGATAAAGCTTTAGTTTATAAAATTACGCAAAAATATTTTTTCTGTTAGCTTTAAGGTTAAATATACATCCTATTCATATGATTTTTGTATTTCTATGCTTCTATCATCTGATACACCCAATTAGAATTTTGTAAACAAAAAAAATAAAAACACGTGTTTTACTATTGCTACTACCATTACTGCTAGCAATAGTGGAAGTAGTATGGCCAAGCCCTAAATATTTGCACATGTTTGGTGGGCAAAAATAGTAAATTCCACTTTCTAAAAAAGGAAATTACTGGCTAGCTAGATCTACAGCTGCCACACCTTTGTCGATTTACTAGAAGACACACTTCAATACATAATGCAAACTAAATAAAATAAGCAATTCAGACACAGTTATGCATGCTCAAATATAATAAGTCAGATTTAAACAATTGTATAATTCTATTGTAAGTAAAGGTGCATTACATCAATATATATAATTTTGATCAAGTAAAGAATATGAGTAGCTGTTAAACTCTGAAGTTAAGTAATGCAAAGAAAATGTGTGTGTGTGTGTGTGTGTGTCTAACTAAGCATTATTTGTAGCATAGTACTTAATGTCAGACAGTTAATGTTGCTTTTTCTGCTGTGCAATTAAGATTTGAAGTGTAACAAAATGTTTAACAATTCATTTTTTACAATCAGTGGCTTTGCAGACAGGATTATCTAAGCATATCACATTTTTAGCCAGTAGTTAATTAATTTTTGACATGGCTTTCACTTTTTTATTTGCTTGCTTCTCTATATTTTGATTACTGAGTTTCATATATAATGTGTTAATGATCCATTTATCAAGCAACAAGATTAGCATTCCCTGCCGGACCCTATTGTGACTAGACGCTGAGGCCAAATTTAGTAGCATGTGATGGTTAACCCTTCAGTGTGGTTAACAATACCTAGTTGCCCAGGAAAATTCAGTAGCATCAGTAACCTGACAACAATTCAAAGACTAGTCTGCATACCTAATTTTGTATAATATATTTAAGAAATTTGTATAAGATTTACTTTAATACCCCAATTAAATAACCCTTCTTCTTTTTTTATTGTAGGCTTACAAAAAAAGTTTTAATCAATTGATTTTTATTTTATTGGTAATAATCCAGTTTAATCGTTACATCTTTAAACCTATGGCACTGCACATGGAAACTGCAAACTGGTTGTGTTCACCTGCAAGGTTAAGGCTTTCATTTTTTTATTTAGGCCTCCAGATTTCATGTAATTAGGTCATACTTAGCACAGTGATCACATGATCAGGAACCCTGCTGATTAGTTCCTGATTATTAGTGGAAACCCAATCTGCCAGTGACAGCCAGGATTGGGAGCTGCTCTCAATGGCAAAAATGTATAATAATGAATCCCCATTCCCCAGCATGGGTTATGGTGGGTGGGAAGGAGTTAACTTGATAATTGGTGCAGGGTTGATATATTTGCCAATTTATCTCCACACTTGGCAACACATTTTGTGATTTGCCAACATCCTGGTAAATTTCAGAAAATTACAGATTTATGGAAATGGCTAGAAAAACTGGGTCACCACGCCATATCAGTTGTGAATTCAATTGTTCAGCTTAGATTAAATGTGCAGGTTTATTGTCTAGTGTGATTTCTGTAAGAGATTTAGAACATGTTTCTTATCAGTGAATTAAAGGATTTTTACTTTAGGATTCAAGACTCTTTGTCTTGTACTGAAGACTGTAGTAAGTTGTGAATCATGGCTAGCTATGGATGAGTCATGTTCTATTTTTGGGAAATTTGTAATTAAGAAATATGTACCTTTCCTATTTTGTGGAACTGGAAGATCAAGACACACAAGGTTTGTTCTAATTATGTAGAGAATCTAAGGAAATGACCTAAAGGAAAAAATAAATTGTTCAAATTTGCTGGGCCAATGATACAGAGACAGCCCATAACCACTGTGATGACTACTATTTTTGCTCAGATCATGAAGAGTTTGAAAGTAATATTGAAAGTCAATTCTGCATTTAATCTCAACTGAACAATTTAGTGTGAGATTCGGGATTGCCAAAAGATTCTGCTGAACTCTTAGGCTGGCCATACATGAGTATTTATTTATTTTTTTCAACTAACAGGTTGAACAAAAGGAAATTACTGAATTCCCTCATCAACACATTTGACATGGAAAAGGGGGGGGGGAATCCCTCTCACTAAGCTATTGTATTCTGACAGTGGAGAGATCAGCACTACAATCTAAAGTCGGTGGCATTGCTGGAGAAAAAAAATAAATCTCCAATAGTCTGGTTGTACACAAGTCGATCGATAGATCAACTTGTGTACAACCAGGCTGCCCACACATGAACCAAAATTCAGCCAGTTCCTGCAGAACTGGCCAAATTTCAATCCATATTTGGCCGGCTTTCTTCTTCAGATTAAAGTAAATATATATTAGCAGCTAAAGTATTAATATATTTGAATACTAACAGAACTTTTAAGTCTTTTCTTTTTTTTCACTGGAGGGCAAATTAGTTTACTGTAGTGCTGTTGATGGTTTGATACAGAAATTTGCTGTTGAGTACAAATTGAATAAATGGATATTTTTATCAACTCTTCTAACTAAAGTCTAAAAGCTGTTCTTTTGCACAATGGAAACAAAGGAAGCATGCATCTGTTCCTGTTAGTTACTCACCATATCTCAAAGAAAGTTTTAGGACCTTTGGAAATGGTTTTTACAAAGATATAATATGGTGATCATAAGTTGATGATTTGTTGAGATCTCATGGTATTATACATGTTTTATTGGTCATAGGGCTGATATACTAAGTTCCCACATTTCCTTTGTGAATGGGATACCAGAACAAGGAATCAACATATGGAGCAAAACGACTGGCCAGAAAGAAGAGCTCTAAAAGCAGGTAGCAAGAATATTTTGCACAAAAATGTTGTCAACCTAAAGAAAACACTTCTGCCACCTCTACATATAAAACTGGGCCTTATGAAACAGTTTGTTAAGACATAAAAAAAGTTGAGGATGTACCTCTGCATAAAGTTAGGTAACCTATAAGAAGTCCATTTTAAGATGGTACTTTTGTTGGACCAGGCATTCAAAAACTGATGTCAGATGAAAACCTGTCTGCATTGACTTAATAAAAAAAGGTGTAGGGATTGATTTACTAAAATTGGAAAGTGCAAAATCTGGTAGAGCTGTGCATGGTAGCCAACTTCAGCTTGTACATTTCATGCTTTGACAAAAAAAAAATGTGAAAGCTGATTAATTTCTATGCAAAGCTGCACCAGATTTTGCACTCTCCAGTTTTAGTAAATCAGCCCCAGATTTTTTAAAAGTGTAGTTACTAAGCTCCTTGGGAATAAAAGGTATCTAAATATGTACTCATTGTTGAAAAGATATTGGGAAAATCCAAAGCTTTAGGATTCTCAAGAAGCATTACATTTTTGATGTACAGTGGGACCTTTTTCCAAAAAAATCTAGATGCAAAGTCAGGAACAGGAAGAATGTTTTCATCATGACGTAAGAGATGGCAAGACTGGTGAAACAGAAAAATTATAAAGAATTATTGCTTAATGCTACATTTAAAAATCTGGAAGCAAAGGACAAAATAATAAACACAGACACCGCTTCATATGCATAAGATAAAGGGACTACTAAGCTTTTTATCTAAGGTTGAAATGTAAATAACCAGATTGTGTAGTTTTGTTAATAAATATATGTCAAATATATATCAATTTTGTAGCCATGTGAATACAGTAACATACAGTAGCATTAAAGAAATCCCTAAATACATTGTCATAAAAAATGAAAGTTTGTCCTCAAAAGAGTATATTAACCACTGAGATGGGGGCTAATTCCTAACCCCTAAATTGACTTGCTGTTGTGGGCTCACACTAGACAGGAGCCTGAGAAAAGCCCACAATTAAGAAAAGACCAGTTGCACACCAAGGTTTCCAGCATAGGAAAAGCTTTAATGTACCAGAGAAATACAACACAAAGCCCCATCTGGGACCTCCCCATTTGATGTATTTCACCCCCAAATTGGCTTATTTATAGAGACCAGCTCTATGGCTAAGTTAATTTGTGAGGTTGTTGTAAGGCTCTTACCAAGGTGGACACATCAGTGTGCAGCCATTTTTTTTTTGAAAAAGGAATCACCACATTTGAGATTTGCAATTTCTTACTAGAATAGGATTGTGTATGGAAAAATTGTGCGCAGGATCTGTGATCAAAATAAAGCTGCAACCTTAGAGCCAAATGGGGATAAACATGTGTATAAAAAATCCGGTGCGCTAAATTGATATATGTCACAAATCAAAAGTGGAATTGACACTATATTGAGTGTCACTCACACTCCTGGGGTGTGTACCGTGTTTGTTATACAGTAAAAACTGTGTGAACACTGTGAGCAAATGTGCACAGGGGTGCAAGGGGTGTATGTGTTCCGTGGTGATGGACACTCAAAATAAATGTGTTAACATAATAAAAGGTGAAGATGCAGGTGATAAATATAAATATCCACAAATGAAAATACAAGTGATAGGTATAAATATCCACAAATGAACAGGAGAACAAAAACCCTCAACGGGGTTGTGACACTCAGTTCAAAGTGATAACACCACTATAAAGTGTAAAAAGGAATAGGGAAAGGGTGTGTCAAGTCCAAATTAAATTCCCACAGGGATGTGGAGAGATCCAAAGGAAAAATCCTCTTGAACTTGACAGGTGCAGAAAGATCCTACCACCATATTGGGGACTGGCCCCTTACCAGAAGGGAGAAGATTCAAGGGCGTTACTATCAGCTCAGACGTGAAGTGGTTGCTCAGGAGGGGAAGTGAATCACTCAGATAGGGGGGTTCAGCCTCTTACCAGATCTTGAAATAAGCAGGGCTGGTATATACACTCCTATGCTGGTGTATCTCCTCAATCCTGGCTGTCCACACTCTGGGCGGTGACTCTCTGTGGCCAAGGTGAAGTCTCCCAAATGTATCTCCCAAAAACAGAAACCAGACCATAGTGCAGTACCACTGACATTTATTGTAACACAATAAGGGTGCACTTACATTGGCAGTCTTGCTAAGATCGCATGAAGACTTATACCGGTTCGAGAGAGGTCAGTGGTACTGCACTATGGTCTGGTTTCTGTTTTTGGGAGATACATTTGGGAGACTTCACCTTGGCCACAGAGAGTCACCGCCCAGAGTGTGGACAGCCAGGATTGAGGAGATACACCAGCATAGGAGTGTATATACCAGCCCTGCTTATTTCAAGATTTGGTAAGAGGCTGAACCCCCCTATCTGAGTGATTCACTTCCCCTCCTGAGCATCCACTTCACGTCTGAGCTGATACTAACGCCCTTGAATCTTCTCCCTTCTGGTAAGGGGCCAGTCCCCAATATGGTGGTAGGATCTTTCTGCACCTGTCAAGTTCAAGAGGATTTTTCCTTTGGATCTCTCCACATCCCTGTGGGAATTTAATTGGGACTTGACACACCCTTTCCCTATTCCTTTGTACACTTTATAGTGGTGTTATCACTTTGAACTGAGTGTCACAACCCCGTTGAGGGTTTTTGTTCTCCTGTTCATTTGTGGATATTTATACCTATCACTTGTATTTTCATTTGTGGATATTTATATTTATCACCTGCACTTTCACCTTTTATTATGTTAACACATTTATTTTGAGTGTCCATCACCACGGAACACATACACCCCTTGCACCCCTGTGCACATTTGCTCACAGTGTTCACACAGTTTTTACTGTATAACAAACACGGTACACATCCCAGGAGTGTGAGTGACACTCAATATAGTGTCAATTCCACTTTTGATTTGTGACATATATCAATTTAGAATAGGATTAACATTTTGACATGACCTCACTTGCCCCTTATTTACTAAAGTAAAAAAAAACAAAAAACTGTTTACTTTGAGGGGACATTTTTCCAAAAGATTAGTGAATGAGGTGAAACTTTGCTGACTTCCATCATCAACTTCATTTGCAACGTGATCAGTGTATTTGCCATTAGTAAATCATCCCCAAAACATTTCACTGTCAGAGCTTGAACACAGTTTAAACCTACTGGAGTTAAAAACTCAGGATTTGTGCTATTTCAGGTACCCTGACTGTTGACTGATTGTCTAAGGCATGGGTGTCCAACCTTTTGGCTTCTCTGGGCCACATTGAGTGTAGTGAAATTTTCTCGGGCCGCATATAAAATATATACTAAAGTTAAGGTATAAAGTAATAAAATGCCGCTGCGCCCTTCCCGCGCTGCCGTGTCCCCCGCACTAATTTAACACAACTAGAGGATGGTCAAATGAAATGGAATCAGTATACAGAGGTTTACTTCTTCTGAGAGATAATAAAGGAACTTTGTAACCACCATGACCACTTCAGTGATGCTCGCCTCCCCCCCTCTGAGGCAGCCGCTGCCTACTATTAGTTGGAAACCTCTGTGGCCGTGCCCCCGACCCAACTTCCTTCCTCCCCAGCAAAAAAAAATTGTCAGGGGGCAGTGGGCCGCATTGCCTGTGGCTCCGGGCCGCATGTGGCCCTCGGACCGCAGGTTGGACATGCCTGGTCTAAGGGTTTCCTTTTCTGTTTGTTTTTTGGACTTTTATTATCAGCTTTTTCTTTTCCTTTTCTGTCTTTTTTTCCTTTCAGTATACTAATTAAAGGGAGTGGTTAAATGTTTATGAGTGTAATATAAGCTCACAATTGAGACTGCTGACAGTGGAATTGGAAACAAGCGGAGCTAAAAACACAGTAGTAATAAAAAGATAATATTCATGTACCAAAATTGAACCTCACAATTTCTGAAAATCTATTCAAAGCCCAACATAAAGGTTGGTACATCAATGGTTAATGGGTCTATATTCCATAACACTAGCTGTAGCTCCTCTCCAAGATTTTGGGAAATCCTCAACTGATAGTATGTAAAACAGGCACCAGAGGGTGAAAATGAATAGTTTAGTTGTGGTATTACCAGAACATTTATTTAGAAAAAAGACAAATGGTCACTTACAAGTTCACATGGATAAGCGCACATATGGCATAGTAAGCTCAGCTGACTTCTGTGGTCTCCTTCAGTCTATTCTTTCACTCTCAAGCTGTAAGGGAGGATTGCTGCCCAAAGCCAAAAGTGCAGGAAAAGAGAGATCCAGGTGACTTCGGGGAAGGAAAAGGGGGTTAATGTCACATGCTGGAGGGCTAATAGGGGGCATGACAGGCAAGATGCCTTTTCATCCCCTGGTGTGTGACATCACTCTCTGGTTCATATTTTGTCAATGACATCACCAGGGATTCTCTTTATGTCACTGACTAAACATGATCATTTCTATATTTGGTCAACGTCAACCAGGGGACCCAACCCGTTTTTATATTTTGGTGCCAGCTAGGAAACTGTAATTTATGCTGAGCAGTACTTTGGATCAATAGTTAAATGGGTTGGGTGGGCATATTTCACGGGTTGTTAAGATGCTAGTGGCCACTGTCTCCATAACAACCAGCTTGAGTGGGAAACTATTACTTTTAGCAGTCGTAATAAATGTTTTGTTTCCCACTGCAGCTGGGGGTTCAGCTCTGGAGGTTCTGCTTCTTTAACCACTTCCATAACGTGCCATAATAAAATGACGGCAGCAGGAAGTTTTTCTCGATCCGGGTGCCGGCATATGACGTCCGCCCACTCTCGCCGCTACTGCGCGTACCTGGGGGTGTGCAGCGTGGCGATCAGGGATGAGGCTCGTCCCTCAGACATAGCCCATCCCTGATCTAGGTAAACAGACAATGAAAATTGGCTGTTTACCACGTGATCGGCTGTGTCAATCACAGCCGATCACATCAGAGGCTCCAGCATGAGCCGCTCATTCTCTCTGCAATGCACGCCTCCGGGGGCGCGCAGAGCAGCGATCGGGGACGAGGCTCCTCTCTCGGACAGAGCCAATCCCCGATCTAGGTAAAGAGCCAATGAAACTTGCTTTTTGTCCAATCACAGCCGGTCACTAATGTCAACAAAGCAGTGGTAACTCACTGTTACCAGGCTCTTCTCCTCACACACCGATCCAGTGTGAGGAAGAAATCTGCAAACAGTGAGTTACCACAGAGTACTGTGAAATTACTGTGCCCTGATTTCCCCCACCAAATAAAGAGGACCTGTCACCAGAGTACCTGTCACCTGCCCATCTGAGTACCTGTCACCTGCCCATCTGAGTACCTGAGTACCTGTCCCCTGCCCATCAGAGTACCCGAGTACCTGTCACCTACCCATCAGAGTACCCACGTACCTGTCACCTACCCATCAGAGTACCCGAGTACCTGTCACCTACCCATCAGAGTACCCGAGTACCTGTCACCTACCCATCAGAGTACCCGAGTACCTTCCACCTGCTCATCAGAGTACCTGCCACCTGAAGTACCCGAGTACTTGCTGCCTGCTCATCAGTACCCATCACTACTCATCAATACTAATCAGTACCCATCATTACGTATCACCTATCAGTATCAGTACTGATCATCAGTACCCATCAGTACAGTATCAGTATCACCTATCAGTATCAGTACTACTCATCAGTACTCATCAGTACCCATCAGTACCTATCACCTGCCTGTCATTTGCCCATCAGTGTACCCCGAGTACCTGTCATCTGCCTATTGGAGTACATGAGTACCTGCCACCTGATCACCAGTACCAGAGTACCTGTCACCTGCCTGTCACCTGCCCAGCAAAGTACCCGAGTACCTGTCACCCTTCATACAGCCACCATGTCCAAGTCCAAAAAGGTTTTCACTGCCGAAGAGGCCTATCAATTATTAACCCTGACGGATGAGAGCAGCGGGGAGCTCTCACTTTCCGATGCCGAAACCAATTCTGAATCTGGTTCAGAATTTGAGCTCTTTGAAGGCTTTACATCGGGAACTGAATCGGAGGAGGAAGAAGTTCGGCCCAAAAGACACCGCCCTGAAAACCAGGCAGACACCAG
Source organism: Pelophylax lessonae (assembly GCF_965119305.1). Classification (NCBI taxonomy): domain Eukaryota; kingdom Metazoa; phylum Chordata; class Amphibia; order Anura; family Ranidae; genus Pelophylax; species Pelophylax lessonae. The sequence continues at coordinate 82,887,148 of NC_138769.1, read as the reverse complement.
CAGCGCCAATGGCCAATCGGCAAACGCCAACGGCGCTGGACCCCAGGAGGAAATGCCCAGTACAAGCACTGGAATTTCACACCAGCTCCAAAGAAGCAGAGCCCAAATGCAGCTTCCGGATGCCTTGGCAAACCCATTGTGGCTGCCTTCTAGCTCTGGGTCTACAATCCCCCCCTTCACAGCCAGGTTTACAGGTCAACACTAGTGTTGAGCGAACACGGACTGTATTATTCGTGTTCGTACCGAATAATTAGATTTTTGTTACCCGAACACGGACACGGACACTTTACTGTATGATCGGGTAAAAAATCCGTGTTCGGTCGTTTTATTTCCGGGTTTTGCATGTTTTGGCGCTCTTTTCATGGCGGGCTTTCAACAGCCAATCAACAATCGTTTAACTGGTGTACCTTAAGCTATCCCAGCCATGCCTGCAAATGTATGAGTAGCTGTGATTGGCCGTCTGAAGCATGTGACCAAGTCTTTATAAGTTCGAGGCAGCCGCAGCGGCGTCATTCTGCTGCTTAGCTCAGGGACAGAGCACACATACGTGCTGGCTGCTGATTAGGGAAAGACAGGCAGGGAAAATGAATTGGTGTCCGGATAGAATTTAGGGTCAGGTCGGAGTGTTTAGGCAGGGCGAGTTGTAGGCATTTTAGGGATAGAGTCTGCTGAATTATAGGGTCAGTGTGTTCTACAAACTACAATCGATATTGCTGTGTGGTGTGGGATAGGAGATAGGCAGGTGTCAGTGATCCACATCCATTTTTCTGTGTGTGGGCTGCAGTGAACACAATCTTTTTGGGGTGCAGTGAACACAATCCTTTTGGGGTGCAGTGAACAAAATCTTTGTGGGGTACAGTGAACACAATCTTTGTGGGGTGCAGTGAAGACAATCCTTGTGGGGTGCAGTGAAGACAATCCTTGTGGGGTACAGTGAACACAATCTTTGTGGGGTGCAGTGAAGACAATCCTTTTGGGGTGCAGTGAACACAATCTTTGTGGGGTGCAGTGAACAAAATCTTTGTGGGGTACAGTGAACACAATCTTTGTGGGGTACAGTGAACAAAATCTTTGTGGGGTACAGTGAACACAATCTTTGTGGGGTGCAGTGAAGACAATCCTTGTGGGGTGCAGTGAACAAAATCTTTGGGGGGTACAGTGAACACAATCTTTGTGGGGTACAGTGAACACAATCTTTGTGGGGTGCAGTGAAGACAATCCTTGTGGGGTGCAGTGAACAAAATCTTTGGGGGGTACAGTGAACACAATCTGTGTGGGGTACAGTGAACACAATCTTTGTGGGGTGCAGTGAAGACAATCCTTTTGGGGTGCAGTGAACACAATCTTTGTGGGGTACAGTGAACACAATCTTTGTGGCGTGCAGTGAAGACAATCCTTGTGGGGTGCAGTGAAGACAATCCTTGTGGGTAAAGTGAACACAATCTTTGTGGGGTGCAGTGAAGACAATCCTTTTGGGGTGCAGTAAACACAATCTTTGTGGGGTGCAGTGAACAAAATCTTTGTGGGGTACAGTGAACACAATCTTTGTGGGGTACAGTGAACACAATCTTTGTGGGGTGCAGTGAAGACAATCCTTGTGGGGTGCAGTGAACAAAATCTTTGGGGGGTACAGTGAACACAATCTTTGTGGGGTACAGTGAACACAATCTTTGTGGGGTGCAGTGAACACAATCCTTTTGGGGTGCAGTGAACACAATCTTTGTGGGGTACAGTGAACACAATCTTTGTGGGGTGCAGTGAAGACAATCCTTGTTGGGTGCAGTGAAGACAATCCTTGTGGGGTACAGTGAACACAATCTTTGTGGGGTGCAGTGAAGACAATCCTTTTGGGGTGCAGTGAACACAATCTTTGTGGGGTGCAGTGAACAAAATCTTTGTGGGGTACAGTGAACACAATCTTTGTGGGGTACAGTGCACACAATCTTTGTGGGGTGCAGTGAAGACAATCCTTGTGGGGTGCAGTGAAGACAATCCTTGTGGGGTGCAGTGAACAAAATCTTTGGGTGGTACAGTGAACACAATCTTTGTGGGGTACAGTGAACACAATCTTTGTGGGGTGCAGTGAAGACAATCCTTGTGGGGTGCAGTGAAGACAATCCTTGTGGGGTACAGTGAACACAATCTTTGTGGGGTGCAGTGAAGACAATCCTTTTGGGGTGCAGTGAACACAATCTTTGTGGGGTGCAGTGAACAAAATCTTTGTGGGGTACAGTGAACACAATCTTTGTGGGGTACAGTGAACACAATCTTTGTGGGGTGCAGTGAAGACAATCCTTGTGGGGTGCAGTGAACAAAATCTTTGGGGGGTACAGTGAACACAATCTTTGTGGGGTACAGTGAACACAATCTTTGTGGGGTGCAGTGAAGACAATCCTTGTGGGGTACAGTGAACACAATCTTTGTGGGGTGCAGTGAAGACAATCCTTTTGGCGTGCAGTGAACACAATCTTTGTGGGGTGCAGTGAACAAAATCTTTGTGGGGTACAGTGAACACAATCTTTGTGGGGTACAGTGAACACAATCTTTGTGGGGTGCAGTGAAGACAATCCTTGTGGGGTACAGTGAACACAATCTTTGTGGGGTGCAGTGAAGACAATCCTTTTGGGGTGCAGTGAACACAATCTTTGTGGGGTGCAGTGAACAAAATCTTTGTGGGGTACAGTGAACACAATCTTTGTGGGGTACAGTGAACACAATCTTTGTGGGGTTCAGTGAAGACAATCCTTGTGGGGTGCAGTGAACAAAATCTTTGGGGGGTACAGTGAACACAATCTTTGTGGGGTACAGTGAACACAATCTTTGTGGGGTGCAGTGAAGACAATCCTTGTGGGGTACAGTGAACACAATCTTTGTGGGGTGCAGTGAAGACAATCCTTTTGGGGTGCAGTGAACACAATCTTTGTGGGGTGCAGTAAACACAATCTTTGTGGGGTACAGTGAACACAATCTTTGTGGGGTGCAGTGAAGACAATCCTTGTGGGGTGCAGTGAACAAAATCTTTGGGGGGTACAGTGAACACAATCTTTGTGGGGTACAGTGAACACAATCTTTGTGGGGTGCAGTGAAGACAATCCTTGTGGGGTGCAGTGAACAAAATCTTTGGGGGGTACAGTGAACACAATCTTTGTGGGGTACAGTGAACACAATCTTTGTGGGGTGCAGTGAAGACAATCCTTTTGGGGTGCAGTGAAGACAATCCTTGTGGGGTGCAGTGAACAAAATCTTTGGGGGGTACAGTGAACACAATCTTTGTGGGGTACAGTGAACACAATCTTTGTGGGGTGCAGTGAAGACAATCCTTGTGGGGTGCAGTGAAGACAATCCTTGTGGGGTGCAGTGAACAAAATCTTTGGGGGGTACAGTGAACACAATCTTTGTGGGGTACAGTGAAGACAAACTTTGTGGGGTGCAGTGAAGACAATCCTTGTGGGGTACAGTGAACACAATCTTTGTGGGGTGCAGTGAAGACAATCCTTTTGGGTTGCAGTGAACACAATCTTTGTGGGGTGCAGTGAACAAAATCTTTGTGGGGTACAGTGAACACAATCTTTGTAGGGTACAGTGAACAAAATCTTTGTGGGGTACAGTGAACACAATCTTTGTGGGGTGCAGTGAAGACAATCCTTGTGGGGTGCAGTGAAGACAATCCTTGTGGGGTGCAGTGAACAAAATCTTTGGGGGGTACAGTGAACACAATCTTTGTGGGGTACAGTGAACACAATCTTTGTGGGGTGCAGTGAAGAAAATCCTTGTGGGGTGCAGTGAAGACAATCCTTGTGGGGTGCAGTGAACAAAATCTTTGTGGGGTACAGTGAACACAATCTTTGTGGATTACAGTGAACACAATCTTTGTGGGGTGCAGTGAAGACAATCCTTTTGGGGTGCAGTGAACACAATCTTTGTGGGGTACAGTGAACACAATCTTTGTGGGGTGCAGTGAAGACAATCCTTGTGGGGTGCAGTGAAGACAATCCTTGTGGGGTGCAGTGATCAAAATCTTTGTGGGGTACAGTGAACACAATCTTTGTGGGGTACAGTGAACACAATCTTTGTGGGGTGCAGTGAACAAAATCTTTGTGGGGTACAGTGAACACAATCTTTGTGGGGTACAGTGAACACAATCTTTGTGGGGTGCAGTGAAGACAATCCTTTTGGGGTGCAGTGAACACAATCTTTGTGGGGTACAGTGAACACAATCTTTGTGGGTGCAGTGAACAAAATCTTTGTGGGGTACAGTGAACACAATATTTGTGGGGTGCAGTGAAGACAATCCTTTTGTGGTGCAGTGAACACAATCTTTGTGGGGTACAGTGAACACAATCTTTGTGGGGTGCAGTGAAGACAATCCTTGTGGGGTGCAGTGAACACAATCCTTGTGGGGTGCAGTGAAGACAATCCTTGTGGGGTGCAGTGAAGACAATCCTTGTGGGGTACAGTGAACACAATCTTTGTTGGGTGCAGTGAAGACAATCCTTTTGGGGTGCAGTGAACACAATCTTTGTGGGGTACAGTGAACACAATCTTTGTGGGGTGCAGTGAAGACAATCCTTGTGGGGTGCAGTGAACAAAATCTTTGGGGGGTACAGTGAGCACAATCTTTGTGGGGTACAGTTAACACAATCTTTGTGGGGTGCAGTGAAGACAATCCTTTTGGGGTGCAGTGAACATAATCTTTGTGGGGTACAGTGAACACAATCTTTGTGGGGTGCAGTGAAGACAATCCTTGTGGGGTGCAGTGAAGACAATCCTTGTGGGGTGCAGTGAACAAAATCTTTGTGGGGTACAGTGAACACAATCTTTGTGGGGTGTAGTGAACAAAATCTTTGGGGGGTACAGTGAACACAATCTTTGTGGATTACAGTGAACACAATCTTTGTGGGGTGCAGTGAAGACAATCCTTTTGGGGTGCAATGAACACAATCTTTGTGGGGTACACTGAACACAATCTCATACTTCTGAAGATTTGAGGGTGCTGCCTGTTTTATCCTCCTCCTCCTCATCCATCCTTTTAGGTGTACAAACAATAGTAATTGGGGCCTGGTGTGCTTCTGTACGTGTGAGATACATACACTTTTTTTGATCATATTTCCTATTCCGCTATTCAATAAAAACCTTTGGGGATCAGTTAAATTGCGGAATAGTCTGTGTCGGTACGTGTGAGATCCACCTTTCCAAGTTTTTGGGGTTCATCTCATACTTCTGAAGCTTTGAGGGTGCTGCCTGTTCCATACTCCTCCTCCTTCTCCTCCTCCATCCTTTTAGGTGTACAAACAATAGTAATTGGGGCCTAGTGTGCTTCTGTACGTGTGAGATACATACACTTTTTTTGATCATATTTCCTATTCCGCTATTCAATAAAAACCTTTGGGGATCAATTAAATTGCGGAATAGTCTGTGTCGGTACGTGTGAGATCCACCTTTCCAAGTTTTTGGGGTTCATCTCATACTTCTGAAGCTTTGAGGGTGCTGCCTGTTCCATACTCCTCCTCCTCCTCCTCCATCCTTTTAGGTGTACAAACAATAGTAATTGGGGCCTAGTGTGCTTCTGTATGTGTGAGATACATACACTTTTTTTGATCATATTTCCTATTCCGCTATTCAATAAAAACCTTTGGGGTTCAATTAAATTGCGGAATAGTCTGTGTCGGTACGTGTGAGATCCACCTTTCCAAGTTTTGAGGTTCATCTCATACTTCTGAAGATTTGAGGTGCTGCCTGTTCCATACTCCTCCTCATCCATCCTTTTAGGTGTACAAACAATAGTAATTGGGGCCTAGTGTGCTTCTGTACGTGTGAGATACATACACTTTTTTTGATCATATTTCCCATTCCGCTATTCAATAAAAACCTTTGGGGGATCAATTAAATTGCGGAATAGTCTGTGTCGGTACATGTGAGATCCACCTTTCCAAGTTTTTGAGGTTCATCTCATACTTCTGAAGATTTGAGGGTGCTGCCTGTTCCATACTCCTCTTCCTCATCCTCCCTTTAGGGTAGGAAAAAATTTAATCGGGCCTAGTCTGTGTTTGTACGTGTGAGATACACAGTTTTTTATCCTATTCCGCTATTCAATACACACCCTTTTGGTGTAAAAAACATTAAATTGCGGCATAGTTTGCATATTTGACTGTGAGATACACCCGTGCGATACTGTTGTTCTTTTGTTCTGCTATTCAATAAAGACCTTTCTAGGGCAAGATCTTAAATTTCAGAAATATGAGGAGAGCGTCAAATAGGGGCCGTGGCCGGGGTCGTGGTGCTGCTGCTAGAGCTCCTGTTGCAAGGAGAGGACGTGGTCGATCTGTGCCAGCTACACGCACAAGTGAAACACCTTCCTCAAGTGTGAGTAGGCGACAGAACCTGCAGCAGTATTTGGTAGGGCATCATACGCCTCTAGAAGTGATGAGGCCAGAACACAGAGAGGCGATAGTAGATTGGTTTGCTGCTGACAGTGCCTCCAGTTCCTTCACATTGTCTCCCACCCAGTCTACTGCAGAAAGGTCAGAGTTGGCACCTGCAGCCAATGTCCAACCATCTTTCACCTCACCCCCTTGCAAATCAGGCAAGCAGTCTGAGCCCCAAGCCATACAGCAGTCTCTTATTCTTTTTGAGGACTCTGTCAGCAGGGTTTCCCAGGGCCATCCACCTAGCCCTGCCCCAGAAGTGGAAGAGATTGAGTGCAGCAATGCCCAACCACTTATTTCTCAAGAAGAGTACATGGAAGAACCATCACAGCACGTCTCCGATGATGACGAAACGCAGGTGCCAACTGCTGAGGCGTTCAGCATTGTGGAGACCGACAGGGAGGGCAGGGGTGAAGACTGGGTGGAAGATGATGTGGAGGACGATGAGGTCCTCGACCCCACATGGAATGAAGGTCATGCAGGTGACCTGAGTATTTTGGAGGAAGAGGCGGTGGTCGCACAGAGCCACCAGCACAGCAGAAGAGGGAGCAGGGTGCAGAAGCGGAGCGGCCGTGCCCTAGACACTACGCCTGCTACTGCCCAACGCAGCAAGGGAACGAGCGCACCAAAGTCAGCTCAAAAGAGTTAGTTCTTTAGAAAATGTGCTGATGACAGGACACGAGTGGTTTGCACCCTGTGCAATCAGAGCCTGAAGCGAGGCATAAACCTTCTCAACCTGAGCACAACCTGCATGATCAGGCATCTAAGTGCAAAGCACGAGCTGCAGTGGAGTACACACCTTCAAAACCAAGAAACGTCTCTGGCTCATCCTGCTTCCTCTTCTGCTGCAGTCTCGGCCGCTCCAGCCACCTCTGTAGTCATACCGGCACCTGCCACCCCGCAAACAGAGGATCTGTCAGCAACACCACCACCTGGGTCACCAACAACCATCTCCACAATGTCCCGTGGAAGTGTTCAGCTTTCCATCTCCCAAACACTTGAGAGGAAGAGGAAGTACCCCCCTACCCACCCACGATCCCTGGCCCTGAATGCCAGCATTTCACAATTATTGGCCTTTGAAATGCTGTCATTCCGTCTGGTGGAGACGCCCAGTTTTAAAAAGCTTATGTCGGTGGCTGTCCCACAGTACGTCGTGCCCAGCCGCCACTACTTTTCCAGGCAAGCCATCCCTTCCCTGCACAACCAAATGGGGGAAAAAATCAGGTGTGCACTGCGCAACGCCATCTGTGCCAAGGTCCACCTAACTACCGATACGTGGACCAGTAAGCACGGTCAGGGGCGTTATATCTCCCTAACGGCACACTGGGTAAATGCAGTGGTGGATGGGCCTGAGGCGGATAGCAATTTGGCGCATGTCCTTCCACCACCGAGGATTGCAGGGCGCTTCAGTTTGCCTCCTGTTCCTAACTCATCCTACTCCGCTACCTCATCCTCTACCGCCTCCTCATCCGGACAGCGTAATACCTTCACCACCAACTTCAGCACGGCCAGGGCTAAATGACAGCAGGCAGTTTTACAACTTGCCTGTTTGGGGGACAAACCACACACCGCGCAGGAGATGTGGAGGAGCATGGAACAGCAGACAAATGAGTGGTTGCTGCCAGCGAGCCTCAAGCCCGGCCTGGTGGTGTGCGATAATGGGCGAAATCTCATAGCAGCTCTGGGCCTAGCTGGTTTGACGCACATCCCTTGCCTGGCGCATGTGCTGAATTTGGTGGTGCAGAGATTCCTTAAAAACTACCCCGATATGTCAGAGCTGCTGCAGAAAGTGCGGGCCATCTGTGCGCACTTTCGGCGTTCTCACCCTGCTGCTGCTCGCCTGGCAGCGCTGCAGCGTAACTTCGGCCTTCCCGCTCACCGCCTCATATGTGACGTGCCCACAAGGTGGAACTCCACCTTGCACATGCTGCAAAGACTGTGCGAGCAGCAGCAGGCCATAGTGGAGTTTCAGCTGCAGCACGCACGCGTGAGTCGCTCTGCGGAACAGCACCACTTCACCACCAATAACTGGGCCTCCATGCGAGACCTGTGTGCCTTGTTACGCTGTTTTGAGTACTCCACCAACATGGCCAGTGGCAATGACGCCGTTCTCAGCTTAACTATCCCACTTCTATGCCTCCTTGAAAAAACAATTCGGGCGATTATGGAAGAGGATGTGGCACAGGATGAGGAGGAGGAGGATGAAGAGGTAACATTTCAAAGGCTTTCAGGGCAGTCATTCGCAAGGGGCTCCGAGGGTGGGTTCCTGCACACACAAATTCCAGGGACACAATTGTCCAGCAGGGGCACAGTTCTGGAGGATGAGGAGGAGGAGGAGCTGGAGGAGGAGCTGGAGGAGGAGATGGAACCATGTTCACAGCAGGGTGGCACCCAGGCCAGCTCATGGCCATCACTGGTGCGTGGCTGGGGGGATACAGAGGACACGGACGATACACCTCCCACAGAGGACAGCCTTTCGTCACCTCTGGGCAGCCTGGCACACATGAGCGATTACATGCTGCAGTGTCTCCACAACGACCGCCGAGTTGCCCACATTCTAACTTGTGCTGATTACTGGGTGGCCACGCTGCTGGATCCCCGTTACAAGGACAACGTACCGTCCTTAATTCACTCACTGGAGCGCGATCGCAAGATGCGCGAGTACAAGCGCACGCTGGTAGATGCGATGCTGCTGGCATTCCCATCTGACAGCGGGGCCACAGTGGAAGCACAAGGCAGAGGAGGAGGAGGAGGAGGAGGAGGTCGCCAACGCAACCAGGGCACCGCCAGCACCTCAGAAGGCAGGGTTAGCATGGCCGAAATGTGGAAAAGCTTTGTCAGCACGCCACAACAAACAGCAGCACCAGCAGCTCAGATGGAACGTCTTAGCAGGAGGCAGCATTTTACCAACATGGTGGAGCAGTATGTGTGCACACGCCTACATGTAGTGAATGAGGGGTCTGCCCCCTTCAACTTCTGGGTCTCCAAATTGGGCACATGGCCTGAGCTTGCCCTTTACGCCTTGGAGGTGCTGGCGTGCCCTGCAGCCAGTGTATTATCTGAACGGGTATTTAGCACGGCTGGGGGCGTTATAACAGACAAGCGCAGCCGCCTGTCCAGAGACAATGTGGACAAGCTCACGTTCATTAAAATGAACCAGGCATGGATCCCACGGGACTTTTCCGTACCTTGTGCAGAATAGCAATGGATACCGACCTTACCCACCCATTGTTCCATTTTTGCTCTTTCTCACTCTTTTGGGGTGTACCCTCATTTAAAATTTGTGAAAAGAAGCAGTGTTGGCTACCTCGTCCTCCTCCTCAGGGCCAGATTAATGTAGGGGCTATTGGAGCTGCAGCTCCAGGCCCCTACCTTTTATATAGGCCCCGGGTTGGCCATATTCACTGTGACCGCTCTTCTGTCACTTGTAAACACAGAAGTCTGGCTTCTATGCTCGCTTCCCCAGGCAGCACCCTCAGAACCTCCCCACACAGCGCAAAGGCCTGACAAGGAGGGACAGTTGCCTGATGCATGGATGTGTTTATGGGCTTCAGAGACAGCATCCCATGTTGAATTAGGCATGCATGGCTGCACCCTTCCTCCTCTGGGTGCATGCCAAGGCACGGCCCTTAAGGCCCTTCAAAATCCTCAGCACCAAGACCATGATGCTCTTAATCCGGCCCTGGTCCTCCTCCACCGCCGCTTCCACCTACACCGCCCATAGGTGTGCGCAGCCTATTGCATTAGGGTGTGCACCCCAAAGTTGAAATACACATGCATGTGTTTGCCTACATGTACATGGCCCCGATACATTACTCTCCCTGCTGGCAAAGAGAAATAGAGTAGAGCAGGTCCGAGGGAGATCTTTACCATCTCCTCACTGGCAAACAGAGCGATAATGCTATGTGCCCTAGGTGATTAGGGTGTGCCCAGGTACACCCGGCACACCCTGTGCGCACGCCTATGACACCGCCACATCCACCACCACCTCAACCTCCCTCCTACTCCATATGGGCCTCGTCCTTCAGAGATGAAGAACATTGTTTTATTTTTCTGTTTTTTTTTTGTTGTTTTAAGTTATTTCCCTATCCACATTTGTTTGCAGAGCACTTGCCATGCTCTTAACTACGTTTTGCTGCCATTTGCAGCACTCTAGCCCTTTCCATTGGTGTTTTAGAGCCATTTTAGTGCCTTAAAGTTCGGGTCCCCATTGACTTCAATGGGGTTCGGTGTCCAGGAAAAGTTCGGTAAAAGTCCGGGACACGGACCCGGACTTTTTTTTAAAGTTCGGCCGAACCTGTTGAACACGGACATCTAGGTATCCGCTCAACCCTAGTCAACACCCAAAATTTTGTTCTGATTGATTTTTTAAATTTATTTTTCCCTATGGAGTTCCTTCAAAGCATCGTGGACCAAACAAATATTTTTGCCCAACAGTTCATAGAGAATAACCCCACCTCATATCATGCCCGTCCTTTTGAATGGAGACCCCTAACAGTAGAAGAGTTAAAAGTGTTTTTGGGCCTTACCATCAATATGGGGGTTACAAAAAAAACCGAGCTGCATTCTTATTGGTCCACCAAACCCATCCACCATAAGCCACTTTATTCATCAGTCATGTCCAGGTCCCGCTATGATATTATAATGTGCTTCCTGCATTTTAATGATAATTCACAGTATCCTCCCCGAGATAATCCCAATTTTGATAAACTCTATAAAATTCGCCTCTAATTGATTTCTTTTCTAGACGGTTCCCCGAAGTTTATGTCCCAGACCAAAAGATCGCTGTGGACGAATCACTGGTCCATTTCACAGGCCAGCTGGGATTTAAGCAGTTCCCAGCAAGAGGGCGAGGTACGGCTTAATGCTAAACAAGCTCTGTGAAAGTAAAACTGGATATGTGTACGCCTTTTGCGTGTACAAAGGCAGAGACTACGAGCTCCAGCCCCCTGAGTGCCCAATGTACATGGGAATAAGTGGGAAGATTGTCTGGGACCTAGCCTTCCCACTGTTACAAAAGGGGTACCACATTTATATGGACAACTACTACACCAGTTTGCCCCTTTTCCGCCACCTGTACCTGAAAAAACCTTGGCCTGTGGTACAGTGAGAAAAAAATGGAAGGGCTTCCCGCAGAGTCTTGTCACCACTCCATTACAAAACGGGGAATCCACAAGCCTAAGGAATGAAGAAGTAATGACTTTGAAGTGGAGGGATAGTAAGGATGTTTACATCATGTCCACCATCCACGATGACACCTCAGTGGAAATTCCAAGACAACGTGGTCCCGTTCGAAGTCCCGTTCAAAAGCCTGCTTGTATCCACGAGTACAATAAGTGTTTGCTTTCCAAAATGGGGTCATTTTGTGGGCGTTTCCATTGTATTGGTGCTCTAGGGCCTTCAAAAGTGTGATAGGTAGTCAGAAAGTTATATGTGTATTTATGCTCCTAGAACGCCTGAAGGTGCTACTTGGATGTGGAGTCTCTTTTTGTGGCCAGGCTGTGTAAAAGTCTCACACATGTGGTATCACTATACTCAGGAGGAGTAGCAGAATGTATTTTGGGGTGTCATTTTTTCTGTGTACATGCTATGTGTTAGAAATAGCTTATACATTGACAACTTTGTGGGAAAAAAAAGAAAAAAAAATTGTCTTCATTTTCCCAAGAATTGTGGGAAAAAATTATAACTTCAAAAAACTCACCATGCCTCTTACTAAATATATTGGACTGTCTACTTTACAAAAAGTGGTCATTTGGGGGGTATTTGTACTGTCCTGACATTTCAGGGCTTTAAGAAAGGAGATAGGCCGTCAGTACATCTGGTGTGATCAATTTTCAGTAATTGGTAGCATAGCTTCTAGACTCAATAACTTTCACACAGACTAAATAATATACACTAATTTGGGTTAATTTTACCACAGATATGTAGCAGTATAAATTTTGGCCCAAATGTATGAAGAAAAATAATTTTTTTGCAAAATTTTATAATAGAAACTAAAAAAAAGTTTTTTTTTTTTCAAAATTGTTGCTTTTTTTTTGCTTACATCACGAAAAAATAAACCCAGTTGTGATTATATACCACCAAAAGAAAGCTCTATTTATGTGAAAAAAAATGATAAAATTCTGTTTGGTTACAGTGTAGCATGATTGAGTAATTGTCATTCAAAGTGTGAGAGTGCTGAAAGCTGAAAATTGGTCTGGGCAGGAAGGGGGTGTAACTGCTCTGTATGGAAGTGGTTAACGCTTGGTGGGCCCTGGCTGCAGGAACAACAAGATGAGGGATACAGTTGATGAGTGTTCCTCCTAAACCCAGCCTAATTGACTGGTTAAAAATATAATGTACACTTCTGCCTTATTGCAACATAACCAATAAAAAATAACATAAATACAATAATCTTAGATATCCTTGTAATAATAATAATAATAGAAATAAAAAAAACCCAATATCCACATGTTAAGACAATTTTAAAATATATAACCAAATAATTTCTACAGAAAAGAAAATATAAAAATAAAACACTCACACTTCTGTATTTAACTACATAATTTAAAATTGGTGCTCCTCCGTCATCTTGTTTTGTTATACTCAGCTTGAAACTCTTGCCTGAGCCTGGCTGTCCATGAATTGATGGAGGACTAGGTTCACCTATGACAAAAGGACAACAAAAAAATGTAATGATTACTTACAACTCAAAGCAATGTGAAAACATCCCGTGTATTTATTATTATTATTTTTTTTTCTATTTAATCTTTATTTGATTTTTATCAGATATCAACTAATATTACCAAGTACAACAAAAGTAGCACTCAATGCATAGCACACAGAAAAACCCCCACCATTATCACCCATACCGCTCCCCTCTCCCTCCCCCAATTTCCTATCCCCCTCTCCTCTGTGTCATTCTCTCCCACCCTTCCTCCCCCCATCCAGTACCCCACTTTCTTCCTCCTACTCTGATAATATCTCTGTAAACATCCTAATTTTCTTGAAATGTGTCCATTTTTTACATATACTAGTGAATCTTTTTACTTGACCTTCTTCCATATTGCAAAGGTATTCCATTTTATTTATATATTCTATATATTCTATTCTTTTGAACCATTCTTTTATTGTAGGTTTTTCTGGGGCTAACCATTTTTTAGGTATTGTTCCCTTTGCTGCATTGATTAACTACTTGCCTACTGGGCACTTTCACCTCACCCCCTGCCTGCCTCGGCTAATTTTCAGCTTTCAGCACTATCGTACTTTGAATGACAATTGCGCAGTAATGCAATGCTGTACACAAATTACATTTTTTATCATTTTTTTCACACAAATAGAGCTTACTTTTGGTGGTATTTAATCATTGTTGGGTTTTTTATTTTTTACTAAAAAAAAAAGAGAATAGACTGAAATGTTTTTCTTAGTTTCTGTCAGTAAATTTTGTAAAAGGGTAATTTTTCTCCTTCACTTTGGTGCGCTGATGAGGTGGCATGATGGGCACTGATAAGGTTGCACTTATGGGCACTGATGAGGCAGCACTGAAGGGCACTGATTAGGTGGCACTGATGAGGAGGCACTAATATGCAGCACTGATGGACACTGATAGGTGGCACTGATATGCAGCACTGATGAACACTGATATGCAGCACTGATTGGCACTGATAGGTGGCGATGGTGGGTACTGATAGGTGGCACTGATGGGAACTAATAGGCGGCACTGGTGGACAGCACTGATGATTAGTGCCCTGTTTACCTTTCCTTGTCACCCCTTTGAGGAGGAGCCGATAAACGGACATAGTTAATCACATGGGTAAAGAGCCACGTCATTGGAACACGGCACGGCCACAATCATGGACCAGCAGAGGGCACACGAAAGCAGCACGTACACTGGGGCGCTGTCATATGACGTTGTCCCAGAACAAGAGCCATCATTTGACGGTGGGTGGGCAGCAAGTGGTTTAATATGGCACTATGGTTCTCTTATATCGTTTATTGGTGCTATTTGTATTGTGAAATAAGCATACCCATGGGTCATTTGCCACCTCTTCCCCTGGGATTTCCTTAATATAGTACTGTATATCCTGCCAGAACTCCTTTATTTTTAGGCAATTCCACCAAATACGGGCCAGAGTACCCTTCTAAATACAACTTCTCCAACATAAGGGGGTTTACTCTGTTGGAATTTGTGAGCCTTTACAGGTGTTATATACCATCTTGCTAGACACATATAATTAATTTCTATTGTATTTATATCAGTCACGTAGCCATGTACAGCTCTCAACACTTTTCCCACTTGTTGCTCTTCCTGTCATGTTTCCAACACTTCTTCCTATTTTCCAATGAATGGAATTTCCCCCAGGCCCCTCATCTCCATGAGTATTCTGTAAATTTGAGATACTCCATGTTTCACTGTTGTTTGTGAGTTACATAATCGTTCTATTGGATTTAAATTCTCTTCTGATCTTATCGGCTGTGGTAGTGTAAATAGAAAGTGTTTCAACTGCAAGTATCTCCATTCATTTAAAATTATCAGATCACATCTTTTGTGTTTTAATTCCTAATTCCTCTTGTTTTCCCTTTGTTTACTATATCTTTTAATTGTATATTTCCTATCCAATTTCCAAAAAGTGCCTCTTCACCAGGTGGAAAACAATTGTCCCTGCTAGTGAAATTAATGGTTAATCTTGTCTGTAAATTAAATTCCAAACTTTAAAAACATTTCTTGTCAAATCATGTGTACCTACATCAAGTGATCTGAATTTTTGTGGTATCCATATATTCCTATTTAAGTGCATTTTACTTAAAGTGTTCTCGTTTTTAACCGCTTGCTGCCCGCCCGCCGTCATATGACGGCGGAGCGGAGCGACCATTATCCTGGGCCGCCGTCATATGACGGCGGCACTTTAAGCAGGGCAGGCGCGCGATCGCGTGCGCGCCGCCCTGCACTGCCGGTGTCGGGGTGTCCCCGGGACACCCCCCGTCACCGGCAGGGGGGAAACAGCCAATGGGCGTGGCTGTTTCCCACGTGATCGGCTGTGTTCCAATGACACAGCCGATCACAATGAAGGCGCCCACCAGATGACCGCGCATGCGCGATCGGGAGCGCGCAGCGCGGTCATGTCGGTGGCACTGTGTTCCGTAGGAACACAGCTGTCACCGGCGGTAGTAAACAGTCACTGACAGTGACTGTTTACTATGTGATCGGCTGTGAATCCATTCACAGCCGATCACAAAATGTAAACAAAGAGCAGTAACTCAGTGTTACTAGCTCTTCTCTCCTCATACAGTTTCCAGTGTGAGGGGAGAAGAGCTAGAAATAGTGAGTTACTGCTCTATACACATGTAACAAAGTAAAAGTCACACTAATAAAGGTCCCCACACAGTCCTCAGCCCCCCCCCCAATGTCACCTGTCACCCAACAGTCACCTCATCAGTGCCCAGAAATTGACACCCATAACGTTCACATGTGAGCGCAGCGATCGCGGGCAGAATCACTGCGATTCTGCCCGCGATCTGGAAATCATTGCAAATCGCGGGACGCCTGTGCGGTGCCCCTGACTTGCAATAGCACCCCAAACGCTGTGCGATGTTGCCGCCATTTCCGCCTGCCGAATCGCGGTAACATCGCGCAAACATCGCATGACGCCCAAAAAAGGTACAAGAGTTTCTTTGGAGCGTCATGTGTTGTTTGCGCGATGTTACCGCGATTCGGCAGGCGGAAATGGCGGCAACATCGCACAGCGTTTGGGGTGCTATTGGAAATCACGGGCAACGCACAGGCGCCCCGCAATTTGCAATGATTTCTGGATCACGGGCAGAATCGCAGTGATTCTGCCTGCGATCGCTACGCTCACATGTGAACGTAGCCTAAAGTTCACCGGTCACCAGAGACTGCCATCAGTACCGCCGTGCACCATCGCCCATCACCTGTCACCCATCAGTGACCATCGCCCGTCACCTGTCACCCCATCAATCACCGTCACCTGTCACCCCATCAGTCATCGTCACATGACACCCCATCAGTGATCGTCACTTGTCACCCCATCAATCATCGTCACATGTCACCCCATCAGTGACTGTCATCTGTCACCCCATCAATCATCGTCATCTGTCACCCCATCAATCATCATCACCTGTCCCCTCATCAATCATCGTCACCTATCACCCCATCAATCATCGTCACCTGTCACCTCATCAATCATCATCACCTGTCACCTCATCAATCATCGTCACCTGTCACCCCATCAGTCATCGTCACCTGTCACCCCATCAGTCATCGTCACCTGTCACCCCGTCAGTCATCGTCACCTGTTTGCCATATACATGCAATCACTTACTGACCGCCTAACGACTATATGCGTCGGCCATTAAAAGCTAAATACTGGGGTTATGGCAGCAGATAACCCCCATAACCCCGGTATTTTTTGAAACGGCGGGCGGTCGGCTTTCAGATAAGGGTGGTCCCAGTGGCGGATTCGCCGCGGAATTACCCTTACGGTGCAGGGGAAGAGGTGCCCCCCCCCTCCTGCCGCGTCCCAGACGTTTTCCCAGCTTACCGGACCCGCCGGCAGCAGGGAAAACTATCCGGTCCCGGATCCTCAGAGACAGGAAGTCGAGTGAGGGCAAGATGGCCCTCACTCAACTCTATGGTCTTGGAGGACCGGAGCTACGTCAAAAGACGTTGCCTAGCAACCGGTTTAAAGGGCCGCTTTTTTTTTTTTGCTTTTTTTTTTTCCTCTTTCAACAATTTTTTTTTTTTTCTTTTTTAGTGTAGTTGTGAGGTGTGAGGTCTTTTTGACCCCAGATCTCACAATAAAGAGGACCTGTCATGCCTATTTCTATTACAAGGGATGTTTACATTCCTTGTAATAGGAATAAAAATGATCAAAACATTTTTTTTTTAAACTGTGTAAAAATAAAAAAATAATAAATAAAATAAATAGGAAAAAAAAAAAAAAAAAAATTAAAGCGCCCTGTCCCCGTTAGCTCGCGCGCAGAAGCAAACGCATACGCAAGTCCCGCCCACATATGTAAACGGTGTTCAAACCATACATGTGAGGTATCGCCGCGATCGTTAGAGCGAGTGCAATAATTTGAGCCCTAGACCTCCTCTGTAACTCTAAGCTAGTAACCTGCAGAAATTTTTAAATTGTTGCCTATGGGGATTTTTGAGTACCAATGTTTGGCGCCATTCTGTGAGCATGCGCAATTTTGAAGCATGACATGTTGGGTATCTAATTACTCGGCGTAACATTATCTTTCACATTATGGAAAAAAATTGGGCTAAATTTACTGTTTTATTATTTTTTAGTTCAAAAAAGTGAATTTTTTTCAAAAAAATCGCATTTGGAAGACTGCTGCGCAAATATGGTGTGATAAAAAATATTGCAACGATCTCCATTTTATTCTCTAGGGTCTCTGCTAAAAAAAATATATAATGTTTGGGGTTTCAAAGTAGTTTTCTAGCAAAAAAAATGATTTTAGCTTGTAAACACCAAGTGTCAAAAATAGGCCCAGTCTTAAAGTGGATAAATGGACAACTTTGTGTAAAGCGCTACTTGGATGTGAGGCCTATGTATGTGGCCAGGCTGTGAAAAAGTGTTACACATGTGGTATCGCCATACTCAGGAGGAATAGCAGAATGTATTTTGGGGTGCAAGTTTTGCTATGTACATGCGATGTGTTAGAAATATTGCATAAATGGACAGCTTTGTGTAAAAAAAATGTGTTTTCATTTTCTTTCCACATTTTCCAAAAACTTGTGGAAAAAAATGACATATTCAAAAGACTCATTATGCCTCAAAAATTATACGTTGGGCTGTTTGCTTTCCAAAATGGGGTCATTTTATGGGGGTTTCCATTGTCCTGGTGCTCCAGGGCCTTCAAAAGTGCGATAGGTTGTCAGGAAATTATATGTGTAATTTGTGCTCCTAGAATGCCGGACGCTGCTACTCGGATGTTAGGCCTCTGTATGTGGCCAGGCTGTGAAAAAGTCTCACACATGTGGTATCGCCATACTCCGGAGGAGTAGTAGAATGTGTTTTGGGGTGTAGTTGCAAGTATACATGTGCTGTGTGAGAGAAATAACCTGTTAATACGGCAATTTGTAAAAAAAATAAAATAAAAAAAATAAATCTTCATTTTGCAAAGCATTGTGGGAAAAAATGACAACTTCAAAAAACTCATCATGCCCCTTATTAAATACCTTGGAATGTCTACTTTCCAAAAAGGGGTCATTTGGGGGGTATTTGTTCTTTCCTGACTTTTTAGTGTCTCAAGAAATGAGATAGGCCTTCAGTACATCAGGTGTAATCAAGTGTGATCAATTTTCAATGAATAGCACCATAACTTGTGGACTCTATAACTTTCACAAAGACCAAATAATATACACTTATTTGGGTTTTTTTTACCAAAGATAAGTAGCAGTATAAATTTTGGCCAAAATTTGTGAAGAAAAATGACTAATTTGCAAAATTTTATGACAGAAACAAAGAAAAATGCGTTTTTTCACAATATTTTCAGTCTTTTTTTATTTATAGCACAAAAAATAAAAAACCCAGTATTGATCAAATACCATCAAAAGAAAGCTCTATTTGTGTGAAAAAAAAGGACACAATTTTTGTATGGGTACAGTGTTGCATGACAGAGTAATTCTCAGTCAAAGTGTGAGAGCGCTGAAAGCTGAAAATCGGTCTGGGCAGGAAGGGGGTGAAAGTGCACTGTAGGCAAGTGGTTAACCAATCTTTTATCACTGTTTGTATTTGTCCATTCTATCATTCAAGCTATTATTACTGCATTATAACCACATACCACGCGAACCAACATAGCCATACGTCGGTAGTGCACGTCTTGCTGAGGAACAAGTGCACGCCACGGCGGCGCTCTCCCGTCCCCACTCGGCAGCAGAGATGCCCATGTACAGGGCCAGTGGCCGCGATTGCTGATGGGCACCCGCGATTGCCCACCACTGAGAGAGAAGAACAGTCAGATGTTATAAACACAGCAGACCGTTGTTGTCTCTGAAATGATCACAGAGCACCTGTGATCCTTCTATATAGGATCACAGGTCTCTATGATCATTTCACAAGTCCTTCCCCCCACAGTTAGAAAACACTCCCCTAGGCTCACATTTAACCCTTTGATCACCCCTAGGTTAACCCCTTCCCTGTCAATGTCATTATTACAGTAACAGTGCATATTTTTAGCACTGATTACTGTAGTAATGTCACTTGTCCCCCCAAAAGTGTCAAAAATGTCAGTTAGGGGTCCGATCTGTCCGCTGCAATGCCGCAGTTCTGCTAAAAATTGCAGATCGCCGCCATTACTAGTAAAAAAAAAATTACATAAATATTTTCTCTAGTTTGTAGGTGCGATAAATTTTGCACAAACCAATCAAAATTCGCTTATTACAATTTTTTTTACCAAAAATTTGTAGCAGAATACAAATTGGCCTAAAAGGTTGAAAATTTTTGATTTAAATTTTTTTTTGGGAATGTTGTATAGCAGAAAGTGAAAAATATTGTTTTTTTTTTTTTTCAGAAATGTCGCTCTTTTTTGTTTATAGCGCAAATAAAAAAAAATTGCACAGATGATCAAATACCACCAAAAGAAGGCTCTATTTGTGGGAAAAAAAGGACATCAGTTTTATTTTGGTACAGCCTCACACGACCACACAATTTTCCATTAAGTCAGTGCCAAATCACAAAAAAATGGCCTGGTCATTAAGGGGGCAAATCCTTTTGGTCCAGAACTGGATAAAACCTTTTTATACCTGGTGTTGCTAGTCCCCCTTGTGTTTTGTCTCTACTTAGTAATGCAAACTGAAGTCTTGGTTTCTTATTTTGCCACATGTATCTCAAAATCATTATATTTTATGTTTAAAAAAAAAAATGTTGTGCAGTGCAGTGCTATTGGCATCATTTTAAACTCATACAGGATTTTCTGAAATATTTCCATTTTACTATTTTTATCCTTTCCATCCAGGAGAGTGGATGTGTTGCTATTTTTTTCATTTCTGTTTTGATTTAATTTAGTAGTGGGATACATTTGGCTTGATACAGGTTCCCTAAAGATGCTGTTAATTTTATTCCAAGGTATTTTAACCCCCCCCTCCCCCAATGCGAATTAAAATTCACTCTGTACATAACCCTCTCCTACCTACCCTGATTTCATCCCAACCCTGCCTTCCCAGCCCCCTCTCCCCACTCGACCCCTGGCATATCTCATTAAGTGTTATACCTTTGTTTTGGTTGAGACCCCTTCTATGAGGGGGCCCATCTACGCCTTGTGACCTCGGCAACACCTTGAATTTGTACGTGCCATTACTGCTTCTCAGTCGGGATGCCGGGTCAATCTCTTATGCGTATCACATTGTTACCTATTCCTTGAAAGTTATATGCTGTAGTTCTATATTTACTGTGACTTGTTATATCACGGGATGTACCTAATCTTTCTACTGCATGTTACTGTACCATGTTTCTTTTGCCTTCAATAAAAACTGTTTAAAATTCACTCTGTACTGCTAGTTCTTCCTTCTTACTTAGATTTATATTTAGGAATTCTGATTTTACCAGGTTTATTTTTAAATTTGAAAGTTCCCCATACCTTTTCAATTATTTTATAATGTTGGAGAGTGTTATTCTAGGGTTGGATATATAGAACAAGATATCATCGGCATATGTTGCCACCTGATGCTCCTGCTCCCATCTTCACACCTTCTATGTCTACACTATTTTGTTATGGTTTCCAATAAAGGTTCCAGTGAGAGTACAAACAGGAGGGGAGACAACAGGCATCCTTGTCTTGTGCCATTAAACATTTCAAATGATTGTGACAAACTTCCATTGACCTTAACCATTTCTGTAGGGAGGTTAAATACATTTCTGATCCACTGGACTATTTTTGGGCCTGTTCCCAAGTTTTCTAGTGTGTTTATCATAAATCCCCAGTCCACCCTGTCAAATGCCTTTTCAGTATCTATTGACAGGAACAGAGCTGGGGAGTTTCCACCTCTCATTTTTTTTTAGCAATAGTATAGTCCTTATACCATTGTCCTTGCCTTCCCTTCCTGGTACAAACCCTGTCTGGTCCACGATGTTCCATTCTGGGATTAGCTTTTTAAATCTTGTCACTAGCACCTTTGCATAGAGTTTTTTGTCACCGTTTAACAATGCAATTGGTCTGTAGCTGGAGCATAATGTTGTGTATTTCCCCTCCTTGGGTATGGCCATGATATATGCTAATAATGATTCTCTCCTCATTTCCTCCCCATCCCCTTATTTATTCAGGTATGTACATATGTTTGGGTATTATTGTTCATTAAATGTCTTATAGTATCTTATTACAAATCCATCGGGTCCTGGGCTCTTTCCTGTTGATGTACTTTTTATATTGCTATTCTAATCTCCTCCTGCATTATTGGATCTTCCAGTTCCAGGGCCTGGAGTTTTTCTACTGAAACGTTAGGTATTTTTACTTCTCTTAGGTATTCCTTTATCTTTTGTTTCTTTTTTTTCTGCTTCTTGTGTCTCCTTTTGCCTTACTGAATAAAGGGCTCTATAATAACTTTAAAAAATGTTTGCGATTTCTGTTGTTGCGTGTACCATCTCCCCTTTATCATTTTTAATTTTTCTATATAATTTAATGATTTTTTTTTTACCCAGAATTTTTGCAAGATAATTTCCTGGTTTATTCCCCCATTTATATCCAACTCATATGTTTCTTGTATTAATCTTTCTATATCTTTTGATCTTTCCTTCATTTTTCTGGCTCCTATAGAAATCAATACTCACATAAGGCCTGATGTAGGCGTTATGTGATTCCCATATTGTGGCTTCTGAGACCTTGGGGGATTTAATCAATAGGAAATATTGTTCTATTTCATTTTTTATTTTATTCTCTATTTCTATGTCCTGTATCAGTTCCTCGTTTAGCCTCCATGTGCTTTCCATATTTTGTGCTCCTGTGAACCTGAAGCTTGCTATTACTGGGGCATGATCTGAAAGCGACATTATTTCAATAGATGACTTAACTACTGATTCCAAGAATACATGTTCTACCAGGATATAATCTAGACTTGAGTATGTGTCATGCACTGAGGAGTGGAATGAGTAGTCTTTTACTAGTTGACACTGGTGTAATTTCATCTTCACCATCCTCAACTGGTGATCCCCAGTTCCTAGTGCATGCCATGTACTGTCTATTCGTGGATCCATACAAAAATTCAAAACCCCTGCCAAAAAAAAATTGCCCTTATTGAAGTCCATCAGTTTTCCCAGAAGCTCTTTTAAATAACTTTTCAAGTTTTTATTTGGGGCTGTATATATTAGTCAATGTACACTCCATTCCTTGTAAATTTTCCTTCAGGAATATATAGCACCCTGCCCGGGTCCACCTTCCTGTCTTACAATTTAAATCTGACCTCTTTTGCTAGCCCTATTGCTACCCCTTTAGCTCTTCTAGTTGGGGAATCCCCATAGTACCATGTCAGATAAAATTTTGAATATAGTTTAACATTTGTATCCTGTGCTATATGTGTCTCCTGTAAAAATATTATATGTTCAGAGAAAATTTTAGATCGTATTAGTACCCTATGCCTTTTTTCTGGGGTATTTAACTCTCTAACCCCCCCCCTCCTTAGTATAGTGGTATAGTAGTGAGAGTCCCCGCCTGTTCCATGTATTTAGGATTCATCACAGTTTATTTTAAAGTTATGTGTCGGAATGTAAAAAATGGTTAGTTCTATTGAAAAGATGTTGTGTTTTTTAATTCTGGAATCTGTTTGTCATAAATAGCTACACTGAACTAAACAGGTCTTAAATTAACCACTTGACACCCGCGCTATAGCCAAAAGATTGCTACAAGGTGGGCTTAAAATGCCAGGAGGGCGTACATAGATGTCTTCCCATTCTCGTGCCACCCTTGCACGCCCTGGGACTTGGCTGATCACAGAGCAGGGTAATTGGCCAATTACAGTGGGACGTTTACCACGTGATCAGCTGTCAGCCAATGACAGCTGGTCACGGAAATAAACAGAAGCTGGTTACTGGCTTTTTTTTTCTTCTCACTGTCAGCATGAGGAAAAGAAGAAAGCCGTTAGCCGTCTTCTGTTAGAGGGACATTGGTACCCTAAGTGCCCACCAGTGCTGCTAATCAGTGCCCACCAGTGCCATCTATCAGTGCCCACTAGTGCCATCTACCAGTGCCCATCAGTACTACTAATCGAGTCCCCCAAAAGCTGAAAATTGGTCTGGTCAGGAAGGGGGTATACGTGCCTATTAAGCAAGTGGTTAAACAGCAGAAATAATTCCCATGGTCAAATCTTAAAGGTCCTTTCAGATTTAAAGTCTTCATATTCAAATTACTCCATATGACCAATCGTACAAGGTGTTTTTAAAGGGGCTCTCAACTCATACAATGATGGCTTCAAAAAAAGAAGAAAAATACACTGGGTTGCCTGAGTTCTGCACACTCTCAAATGCAGTTGTTGAACTAGGGTCAGTTTCAAAGAGGACATTCTTTGAAATATATAACTTTCATCTTTAAACTATTATGCTGATCAAAAAAGAACACTAAATAGGGTGATAAAAAATAACACTAGCTATGCCTTCAGGTCTTCAGCAGCCAACAGCACAGCAGTCAGTCCGGTCGAGTGAGCCAGCCCAAGAGCAGGTCCACTCAATCCTGGTACTTGTGGAGAAGCAGAGGGAACCTTACGTTGTATTAGTGAATTTATCATTATCCTGATTTTGGAGAGTCTCTGGAGGTTGATGACCGGTATACTGACCCCTGCCACATATACCTGTTTGATGACCAGTAAAGTTGACCCTTGCCATATATGCCTGTTTGACCTCTCATTAACTTGAAGGTCCACCGCATCTGGTGAGAGTACCCTGGCATTTACATCACGGTGGTGGATATCATCCTACAGTGGGAGTGGCTTCCTGTTATCACTTTTTTCTTTCCATTTTTACTTCAGACTGTTCCATGATTCTAAGACTGTATCACTCTAAGTTTGTTTGAGTCAATTTATGCCCCTGGGTTGTGTTCATCTCTGGACACTTAGTTAAATTTTTTCTCATGGTCCATGTTTATCATGTCTGTATGCATTCTAGTTTATTTTCATTATTAGGCGCTGCACTTTCTCTTACTATGCCTTCAGGTAAACCAGAAACTTTAAAATCACCAGGGTCCCCAAATGAAAATCTCCATAAAAGATGTTCCTGTAAGCGGAAAGTACAAACTTGCTGCCCACACTGTTAAATGCTGCTCCACTGAAGAGAAATCACTGGGAGAAGTTTCTTACGCTACCAGCAGTGCAATCTCAACTGTGCCCCACAGTGCTCAATGATTACTGCTGCCAACCTTTGCGTTAGTGGGCAAAACAACTGAGGACACCCTCGTAGAAGTGTTCAGTAGAAACTTCACCTAGCAAATTCTCTTCAATGGGGCTTTAGGCAACATTTGTGGCAGCAGAGTAAAACTTTTATAGATTAAAGATGAGGTCCCTATGCATATTGTTATTATGGGAGTGGATTAAATTAACAGTGATTCTTTCTTTTCAGCACCAACAGGGTTCACTGAAGAGTGCAGTATTCCTTCCAGTGGTGTAAGATCAGATAATAATTAAAAGGCCTATGCAAAACTGCCCCTTCTGGTCTTTTATGTGATTAGAAACATTCCAGGGTGTCCCTGTATATTTTGTTGTTATTCTCTTCTTATTTGGAACCTAATGCTAGAGGCTAGAAGCAGGGACTCCAATTATGTGATCACTCAGTAAACACATTATTGAAAGCAGGAGTGGCCAGTCCATAAGGGACACAGGGGCACCGCCCCCCTAGTTTGCATGCAGGGCACTGGACTCATAGGTTTCTATGACTATTTTTTTTATTTTCAACCACATGATTAGAGCCTGAGGCTGGAAAAAGGTGGGCTCAGCCAAACCCACCCACTTGTGAAACTAGCGAATCAATATTCGCTATTGGTTTCCAGCTTCTCCTCCTGGCCAATCAGGAGAGGAGGCCTATCGAAAGAAGACTGAGTTGGCCGGGAGGAGAAGCTGGGGAAGCTGTGGTGACCAGCTTAGTCACAGTGTTGGGGGCAATGAGCAAGCATGCTACAAAATAGTTTCACCAACTGTACACAGTGGATGGCAGTGCAGGATAAAAGACTACCACCTTGGTGTCACATATATGCATATGGTCAGAGGGAAGAGGTTAAACTAGGAACAAATTGTTTTGTAAGCATTAGTCATCTGTGAAGTATGTATTTAGTTTTACAAGTATTAATTTACTCTATTTAGACATTTTTTTAAGAAGTATTACTTTCTAATAAATTCAATCAATTAGATATTCTTTTTTTACTTTTTCATTTACAACCAAAGCCCCAGTTTTGTACTGTTTGTGGCCCCCACATGTTCCCTATGCTACCTATAACTTTAAAAAAAAAAACTTTTTTGATTGAGATACACTTTAATTTGTGGATTTAAATTGTAAAAGATGGTAAACTATGTCTTTTCATAGATCAGCTGTGTCCATTTCATGTGTCAGAATGCCTCATCTAAAGTGATGCCAAAGACACATGAAAGTGTTGTGTAACTACAGTACTCTGTTGCTTAAATTGCAAAATGAGCAATCGGCACTAAAATTACCAAGGGAAAATGGTTCTTTTATTTTTCTTTGTGTTTTCAAATGCAAGAGACCAAGTCAACAATTTGCACAGCTTCAATGGAAGTGCTGGTAGTGCCTAATTATATAGCTCGTGCTTTTATGTACACCATAGTAGGTACCCTAATGAAAATGCCATTAAAAAATCCTATTATATAGGTGGCTGCAAATATTGTTTTTCTTTTTGTAAAAAAAAAAAAAAACAGGAAAGTTTCGAGGAGTCTCTCTGTTAAATGTTTTATATTATTTCAATAAATCCTAGCAGAACATTTTCAGACTACATGCAGAAAACAAAGCAATGTACTAGATGATTTAAGTCGTTTCATAAGAAAGACAAAAATAATATATTTCAAAGTCTTGAAATTAGACTTGTCAGTAAAAGCAAAAAAAGGAAGAGACCACTGTGGTACTCAGCAGAAGTGGCCCAAATCATTAAAAATAAAAAGCTAGCATTTTGTAATTATAAAAAAACCCAGAGCAATGAAGATAAGGAAATCTACAAGATTAGGCAGAAAGAGGCCAAGCAAGTTATAAGAACTTCTAAAGCGCAGGCAGAAGAAAAACTAGCTCAGTCTATGAAAAAGGGGGATAAGACATTCTTCAGATATATAAATGAAAAAAGGAAATTAAAACAAGGAATAACTAAATTAAAAACAAAGGACGGAAGGTATGTAGAAGAGAATAAAGGGCTAGCCGACTGCCTTAATGAATACTTCTGTTCAGTTTTTACAGAAGAAAAAGGAGAAGGACCTCCACTTGAAAGGATGACTAATGAATCGTTTGATGCATGTGTCTTTACAGAGGAAGACGTTCTAAGATTGCTGTCTAAAGTGAAGACAAATAAGTCACAGGGTCCTGATGAGATACACCCAAAATTATTAAAAGAGCTTAGTGGTGAGCTGGCAAAACCATTAACAGATTTATTTAACCAATCATTAGTAACAGGAGTCGTCCCGGAAGATTGGAAATTGGCAAGTGCCCATTCACAAGAAAGGTAGTAGGGAGGAATCGAGCAACTATAGACCAGTGAGTCTGACATCAATAGTAGGCAAATTAATGGAAACCCTATTAAAGGATAGGATTGTGGAACATCTTAAATCCCATGGATTGCAAGATGAAAAACAACATGGGTTTACTTCAGGGAGATCATGTCAAACAAATCTTATAGATTTTTTTGACTGGGTGACTAAAATAATAGACGGTGGAGGTGCAGTAGACATTGCATATCTAGATTTTAGTAAGGCTTTTGACACTGTCCCACATAGAAGACTTATCAATAAACTGCAGTCATTGAGCATGGACTCCCATATTGTTGAGTGGATTAGGCAGTGGCTGAGTGACAGACAACAGAGGGTTGTAGTCAATGGAGAACATTCAGAACAAGGTCATGTTACCAGTGGGGTACCTCAGGGATCTGTACTGGGACCAATTTTGTTTAATATCTTCATAAGTGATATTGCAAAAGGCCTCGATGGTAAGGTTTGTCTTTTTGCTGATGACACAAAGATATGTAACAGGGTTGATGTTCCTGGAGGGAAACGCCAAATGGAAAAGGATTTAGGAAAACTAGAAGAATGGTCAGAACTCTGGCAACTGAAATTTAATGTGGATAAGTGCAAGATAATGTACCTGGGACGTAAAAACCCAAGGGCAGAATATAGAATATTTGACACAGTCATGACCTCAGTATCTGAGGAAAGGGATTTAGGAGTAATTATTTCAGAAGACTTAAAGGTGGGAAGACAATGTAATAGAGCAGTACGAAATGCCAGCAGAATGCTTGGATGTATAGGGAGAGGTATAAGCAGTAGAAAGAGAGAAGTGCTTATGCCGCTGTACAGAACACTGGTGAGACCTCACTTGGAGTATTGTGCGCAGTACTGGAGGCCATATCTCCAGAAGGATATAGATACTCTAGAGAGAGTTCAGAGAAGAGCTACTAAACTAGTACATGGATTGCAGGAAAAAACTTATCAGGAAAGGTTAAAGGACCTTAACATGTATAGCTTGGAAGAAAGAAGAGACAGAGGGGATATGATAGAAACTTTTAAATACATAAAGGGAATCAACTCGGTAAAGGAGGAGAGCATATTTAAAAGAAGAAAAACTACCACAAGCGGACACAGATTTAAATTAGAGGGGGAAAGGTTTAAAAGTAATATGAGGAAGTATTACTTTACTGAGAGAGTAGTGGATGCATGGAATAACCTTCCTGCAGAAGTGGTAGCTGCAAATACAGTGAAGGAGTTTAAGCATGCATGGGATAGGCATAAGGCTATCCTTCATATAAGATAGGGCCAGGGACTATTCATAGGATTCAGATATATTGGGCAGACTAGATGGGCCAAATGGTTCTTATCTGCCGACACATTCTATGTTTCTATGTTTCTATGTTTCTTCTAATATATTTTTTCAGTGGCTGACTGTTTCAGCTTTATGTATTTGACATGATTTTAAGTGTTTAGATTTATATTTTTAAATATTCATACATTTATTATTTAACACGTGTGTGTTTTCTGGTATAAACTGTTTGTATGTTAATTAATCTGTGTTAGTAATTTTTCATTTTTGGTTGTGATTTAAATACAACCGTTTGTAATATAATCACTAGCAAGCAAACAGTGTTATTACAATACATAGCAGGTGTAAAGTTAAAAAGGCAACATTATAGGTATGTAAAAGAGCACATTACCTGGAAAATGCAGTACATAGGGTGTGTACAAACTGCCTAAAACCAGCAGGCTAGCTGGCAACTCTGATGGCAAATCCCTTCCCTAAAGATATGATTTACATATCTTTTAAAGTATGCTGTGTTTCAGATGGGTGGTTTAAATTTGCTTTAAAGCCTGTGGACCATTTAATTACAATTAAGCATGAATAGGTTTGGATGTATTGGGCTATTCTGTCTTGGTTTATATGTATTAGTTCCTCTATTTCTGCCTCCACTGTTGACACTGCAAACAAATCAGATATATTAGATTTCTTAAACTTTTTAACTACCAAGAAAGTGTGATAGATGAGAGGTTTATATTTAAAGAGAAACTATAATACTTTTTGGTCAGTTTTGTTTTAGGTTTTTCATGTTTAAAAGTTTTTGAACCTTTTAAAAACACGTTTTCTATTTTAGATCTATTTTAAGTTTAACCAGTTCCGGACTGCCCCATAGCAGATATACTGCTATAGGGTGGCCCTGTACGCAATTATGCACTTCCGCAAAGGGGGCACGTGCATATGCAGCTGGAGGGCCACTTCTGCTGTGATTACTCATTGTGTCTGCTGGCACCCGCCAATCATTGGGCAGAGACACCGAATGAAGCTCTGCCTATGTAAACAAGGCAGAGCTTCATTCTGACGGGAGGGAGGGGGGGGGGGTAGTGATGGATGTTGTGTCCCTGCAAAGAAATAAAATCCATTACTTCCCTTGGTAAAAATCACATAACACAGTACATATAAACACTGGGTAGGCACTCAGTTAACCCTTTAATCACCCTAGATGTTATAGGGACCAATTAAAAAAAACTATACATCCTTTTAAAGCAGGCACCTATTAAAATGACTTGCTGATATACAGTGGACTAGATGGATAACTAAAGTGTTTTTCAAGCAAGAACTTATTTTCCTTTGTTTTAAATAGAGTTGGGAAGGAAGAGAACCCTTGCCCGGTTGTTGCTGCTATCTGGGGCTATGCTATGGAGATTGCTGGACAAAAATAAGGAGAACTCTCCAGCAGCAACACAGACAGAAAGAAATGTATTTTTACTAGCAGGGGAAGATCACAACCCTTGTTACATTTCTGCAGCTACAGTATCCGTTATTGCTCCAGATTTTCCTTTACTGTGTGGTAAAATTGATTGTAAAAACAATGAGTAAAACAACTGTGTAAACAATCGTCAATGGGATAGAAAATGAGGGTAAATCTCTCTAACTGAACGCCAGGTAGCTATAAAATCCAGACATGGTTTATAAGTAGTGTTGAGCGAACACGGACTGTATTATTCGTGTTCGTACCGAATAATTGGATTTTTTGTACCCGAACACGGACACGGACACTTTACTGTATGTTCGGGTAAAAATCCGTGTTCGGTCGTTTTATTTCCGGGTTTTGCATGCTTTGGCGCTCTTTTCATGGCGGGCTTTCAACAGCCAATCAACAATCGTTTAACTGGTGTGCCTTAAGCCATCCCAGCCATGCCTGCAAATGTCTCAGTAGCTGTGATTGGCCGTCTGAAGCATGTGACCAAGTCTTTATAAGTTCGAGGCAGCCGCAGCGGCGTCATTATGCTGCTTAGATTCAGGGACAGAGCACACATCAACGTGCTGGCTGCTGATTAGGGAAAGATAGGCAGGAAAAAACCATTTGTGTCCGGATAGAATTGAGGGACAGGTCGGAGTGTTTAGGCAGGGCGAGTTGTAGGCATTTTAGGGATAGAGTCTGCTGAATTATATAGGGTCAGTGTCTTCTACAAACTACAATCGATATTGCTGTGTGGGGGGTGGGGTCTGCACTCAATCCTGATCTACGATCTCTTCTCAATCCTGTTAGGGACAGAGTCTGCTGAATTTTAGGGAAACTGTGTTCTACAAACTACAATCGATATTGCTGTGTGGTGTGGGATTGGAGATAGGCAGGTGTCAGTGATCCACATCCATTTTTCTGTGTGTGAGCTGCAGTGAACACAATCTTTTTGGGCTGCAGTGAACACAATCTTTTTGGGCTGCAGTGAACACAATCTTTTTGGGCTGCAGTGAACACAATCTTTTTGGGGTGCAGTGAACAAAATCTTTTTGGGGTGCAGTGAACACAATCCTTTTTGGTGTGCAGTGAACACAATCTTTGTGGGGTGCAGTGAACAAAATCCTTTGTGGGGTGCAGTGAACACAATCTTTTTGGGGTGCAGTGAACAAAATCCTTTTTGGGGTGCAGTGAACAACATCCTTTTTGGGGTGCAGTGAACACAATCTTTTTGGGGTGCAGTGAACAAAATCCTTTGTGGGGTGCAGTGAACACAATCTTTTTGGGGTGCAGTGAACACAATCTTTTTGGGGTGGAGTGAACAACATCCTTTTTGGGGTGCAGTGAACAAAATCCTTTTTGGGGTGCAGTGAACAAAATCATTTTTGGGGTGCAGTGAACACAATCTTTTTGGGGTGCAGTGAACACAATCTTTGTGGGGTGCAGTGAACACAATCTTTTTGGGGTGGAGTGAACAACATCCTTTTTGGGGTGCAGTGAACAACATCCTTTTTGGGGTGCAGTGAACACAATCTTTTTGGGGTGCAGTGAACACAATCTTTGTGGGGTACAGTGAACAGAATCTTTGTGGGGTGCAGTGAACACAATCTTTGGGGGGTACAGTGAACACAATCTTTGTGAGGTGCAGTGAACACAATCTTTGTGGGGTGCAGTGAACACAATCATTGTGGGGTGCAGTGAACTCAATCTTTGTGGGGTACAGTGAACACAATCTCATACTGAAGGTTTGAGGGTGCTGCCTGTTCCATACTCCCCCTACTCCTCATCTAGCCTTTTAGGGGTACAAACAATAGTAATTGGGGCCTAGTGTGGTTGTGTACGTGTGATATACATACACTTTTTTGGGATCATATTTTCTATTCCGCTATTTAATCAAAAACCTTTGGGGATCAGTTAAATTGGGGGATAGTCTGTGTTGGTACGTGTGAGAGAGATCCACCTTTCCAAGTTGTTGGGGTTCATCTCATACTTCTGAAGGTTTGAGGGTGCTGCCTGTTCCATACTCCCCCTACTCCTAGCCTTTTAGGGGTACAAACAATAGTAATTGGGGCCTAGTGTGGTTGTGTACGTGTGATATACATACACTTTTTTGGGATCATATTTTCTATTCCGCTATTTAATCAAAAACCTTTGGGGATCAGTTAAATTGGGGGATAGTCTGTGTTGGTACGTGTGAGAGAGATCCACCTTTCCAAGTTGTTGGGGTTCATCTCATACTTCTGAAGGTTTGAGGGTGCTGCCTGTTCCATACTCCCCCTACTCCTAGCCTTTTAGGGGTACAAACAATAGTAATTGGGGCCTAGTGTGGTTGTGTACGTGTGATATACATACACTTTTTTGGGATCATATTTTCTATTCCGCTATTTAATCAAAAACCTTTGGGGATCAGTTAAATTGGGGGATAGTCTGTGTTGGTACGTGTGAGAGAGATCCACCTTTCCAAGTTGTTGGGGTTCATCTCATACTTCTGAAGGTTTGAGGGTGCTGCCTGTTCCATACTCCCCCTACTCCTAGCCTTTTAGGGGTACAAACAATAGTAATTGGGGCCTAGTGTGGTTGTGTACGTGTGATATACATACACTTTTTTGGGATCATATTTTCTATTCCGCTATTTAATCAAAAACCTTTGGGGATCAGTTAAATTGGGGGATAGTCTGTGTTGGTACGTGTGAGAGAGATCCACCTTTCCAAGTTGTTGGGGTTCATCTCATACTTCTGAAGGTTTGAGGGTGCTGCCTGTTCCATACTCCCCCTACTCCTAGCCTTTTAGGGGTACAAACAATAGTAATTGGGGCCTAGTGTGGTTGTGTACGTGTGATATACATACACTTTTTTGGGATCATATTTTCTATTCCGCTATTTAATCAAAAACCTTTGGGGATCAGTTAAATTGGGGGATAGTCTGTGTTGGTACGTGTGAGAGAGATCCACCTTTCCAAGTTGTTGAGGTTCATCTCATACTTCTGAAGGTTTGAGGGTGCTGCCTGTTCCATACTCCCCCTACTCCTAGCCTTTTAGGGGTACAAACAATAGTAATTGGGGCCTAGTGTGGTTGTGTACGTGTGATATACATACACTTTTTTGGGATCATATTTTCTATTCCGCTATTTAATCAAAAACCTTTGGGGATCAGTTAAATTGGGGGATAGTCTGTGTTGGTACGTGTGAGAGAGATCCACCTTTCCAAGTTGTTGGGGTTCATCTCATACTTCTGAAGGTTTGAGGGTGCTGCCTGTTCCATACTCCCCCTACTCCTAGCCTTTTAGGGGTACAAACAATAGTAATTGGGGCCTAGTGTGGTTGTGTACGTGTGATATACATACACTTTTTTGGGATCATATTTTCTATTCCGCTATTTAATCAAAAACCTTTGGGGATCAGTTAAATTGGGGGATAGTCTGTGTTGGTACGTGTGAGAGAGATCCACCTTTCCAAGTTGTTGGGGTTCATCTCATACTTCTGAAGGTTTGAGGGTGCTGCCTGTTCCATACTCCCCCTACTCCTAGCCTTTTAGGGGTACAAACAATAGTAATTGGGGCCTAGTGTGGTTGTGTACGTGTGATATACATACACTTTTTTGGGATCATATTTTCTATTCCGCTATTTAATCAAAAACCTTTGGGGATCAGTTAAATTGGGGGATAGTCTGTGTTGGTACGTGTGAGAGAGATCCACCTTTCCAAGTTGTTGGGGTTCATCTCATACTTCTGAAGGTTTGAGGGTGCTGCCTGTTCCATACTCCCCCTACTCCTAGCCTTTTAGGGGTACAAACAATAGTAATTGGGGCCTAGTGTGGTTGTGTACGTGTGATATACATACACTTTTTTGGGATCATATTTTCTATTCCGCTATTTAATCAAAAACCTTTGGGGATCAGTTAAATTGGGGGATAGTCTGTGTTGGTACGTGTGAGAGAGATCCACCTTTCCAAGTTGTTGGGGTTCATCTCATACTTCTGAAGGTTTGAGGGTGCTGCCTGTTCCATACCCCCCCTACTCCTAGCCTTTTAGGGGTACAAACAATAGTAATTGGGGCCTAGTGTGGTTGTGTACGTGTGATATACATACACTTTTTTGGGATCATATTTTCTATTCCGCTATTCAATAAAAACCTTTGAGGATCAATTGAATTGCGGGATAGTCTGTGTCGGTACGTGTGAGAGAGATCCACCTTTCCAAGTTGTTGGGGTTCATCTCATACTTCTGAAGGTTTGAGGGTGCTGCCTGTTCCATACTCCCCCTACTCCTCATCTAGCCTTTTAGGGGTACAAACAATAGTAATTGGGGCCTAGTGTGGTTGTGTACGTGTGATATACATACACTTTTTTTGGATCATATTTTCTATTCCGCTATTCAATAAAAACCTTTCTAGGGCAAGATCTTAAATTACAGAAATATGAGGAGACCGTCAAATAAGGGCCGTGGCCTGGGTCGTGGTGCTGCTGGTAGAGCTCCTGTTGCAAGGAGAGGACATGGTCGATCTGTGCCAGCTACACGCACAAGTGAAACACCTTCCTCAAGTGTGAGTAGGCGACAGAACCTGCATCAGTATTTGGTAGGGCATCAAACGCCCCTAGAAGTGATGAGGCCAGAACAAGTTGAGGCGATAGTAGATTGGTTTGCTGCTGACAGTGCCTCCAGTTCCTTCACATTGTCTCCCACCCAGTCTACTGCAGAAAGGTCAGAGTTGGCACCTGCAGCCAATGTCCAACCGTCTTTCACCTCACCCCCTTGCAAATCAGGCCAGCAGTCTGAGCCCCAAGCCATACAGCAGTCTCTTATTCTTTTTGAGGACTCTGTCAGCAGGGTTTCCCAGGGCCATCCACCTAGCCCTGCCCCAGAAGTGGAAGAGATTGAGTGCAGCGATGCCCAACCACTTATTTCTCAAGATGAGTACATGCAAGGATCATCGCAGCACGTCTCCGATGATGACGAAACGCAGGTGCCAACTGCTGCGGCGTTCAGCATTGTGGAGACCGACAAGGAGGGCAGGGGTGAAGACTGGGTGGAAGATGATGTGGAGGACGATGAGGTCCTCGACCCCACATGGAATGAACGTCATGCAGGTGAACTGAGTAGTTTGGAGGAAGAGGCGGTGGTCGCACAGAGCCACCAGCACAGCAGAAGAGGGAGCAGGGTGCAGAAGCGGAGCGGCCGTGCCCTAGACACTACGCCCGCTACTGCCCAACGCAGCAAGGGAACGAGCGCACCAAAGTCAGCTCAAAGGAGTTCTCTAGCGTGGAAGTTCTTTAGAAAATGTGCTGATGACAGGACACGAGTGGTTTGCACCCTGTGCAATCAGAGCTTGAAGCGAGGCATGAACCTTCTCAACCTGAGCACAACCTGCATGATCAGGCATCTAAGTGCAAAGCACGAGCTGCAGTGGAGTACACACCTTCAAAACCAAGAAACGTCTCTGGCTCATCCTGCTTCCTCTTCTGCTGCAGTCTCGGCCGCTCCAGCCACATCTGTAGTGATACCGGCACCTGCCACCCCGCAAACAGACGATCTGTCAGCAACACCACCACCTGGGTCACCAACAACCATCTCCACAATGTCCCGTGGAAGCGTTCAGCTTTCCATCTCCCAAACACTTGAGAGGAAGAGGAAGTACCCCCCTACCCACCCGCGATCCCTGGCCCTGAATGCCAGCATTTCAAAATTATTGGCCTTTGAAATGCTGTCATTCCGTCTGGTGGAGACGCACAGTTTTAAAAACCTTATGTCGGTGGCTGTCCCACAGTACGTCGTGCCCAGCCGCCACTACTTTTCCAGGCAAGCCATCCCTTCCCTGCACAACCAAGTGGGGGAAAAAATCAGGTGTGCACTGCGCAACGCCATCTGTGCCAAGGTCCACCTAACTACGGATACGTGGACCAGTAAGCACGGTCAGGGGTGTTATATCTCCCTAACGGCACACTGGGTAAATGCAGTGGCGGATGGGCCTGAGGCGGATAGCAATTTGGCGCATGTCCTTCCACCACCGAGGATTGCAGGGCGCTTCAGTTTGCCTCCTGTTCCTAACTCCTCCTACTCCGCTTCCTCATCCTCTACCGCCTCCTCATCCGGACAGCGTAACACCTTCACCACCAACTTCAGCACGGCCAGGGGTAAACGACAGCAGGCAGTTTTACAACTTGCCTGTTTGGGGGACAAACCACACACCGCGCAGGAGTTGTGGAGGAGCATGGAACAGCAGACAAATGAGTGGTTGCTGCCAGCGAGCCTCAAGCCCGGCCTGGTGGTGTGCGATAACGGGCGAAATCTCATAGCAGCTCTGGGCCTAGCCGGTTTGACGCACATCCCTTGCCTGGCGCATGTGCTGAATTTGGTGGTGCAGAGGTTCCTTAAAAACTACCCCGATATGTCAGAGCTGCTGCAGAAAGTGCGGGCCGTTTGTGCGCACTTTCGGCGTTCTCACCCTGCTGCTGCTCGCCTGGCAGCGCTGCAGCGTAACTTCGGCCTTCCCGCTCACCGCCTCATATGTGACGTGCCCACAAGGTGGAACTCCACCTTGCACATGCTGGAAAGACTGTGCGAGCAGCAGCAGGCCATAGTGGAGTTTCAGCTGCAGCACGCACGCGTGAGTCGCTCTGCGGAACAGCACCACTTCACCACCAATAACTGGGCCTCCATGCGAGACCTGTGTGCCTTGTTGCGCTGTTTTGAGTACTCCACCAACATGGCCAGTGGCAATGACGCCGTTCTCAGCTTAACTATCCCACTTCTATGCCTCCTTGAAAAAACAATTCGGGCGATGATGGAAGAGGATGTGGCACAGGATGAGGAGGAGGAGGAGGATGAAGAGGTAACATTTCCAAGGCTTTCAGGGCAGTCATTCGCAAGGGGCTCCGAGGGTGGGTTCCTGCACACGCAAACGCCAGGGACGCAATTGTCCAGCAGGGGCACAGTTCTGGAGGATGAGGAGGATGAGGAGGAGGAGGAGGAGCTGGAGGAGGAGATGGAACCATGTTCACAGCAGGGTGGCACCCAGGCCAGCTCATGGCCATCACTGGTGCGTGGCTGGGGGGATACAGAGGACACGGACCATACACCTCCCACAGAGGACAGCCTTTCGTTGCCTCTGGGCAGCCTGGCACACATGAGCGATTACATGCTGCAGTGTCTCCACAACGACCGCCGAGTTGCCCACATTCTAACTTGTGCTGATTACTGGGTGGCCACGCTGCTGGATCCCCGTTACAAGGACAACGTACCGTCCTTAATTCACTCACTGGAGCGCGATCGCAAGATGCGCGAGTACAAGCGCACGCTGGTAGACGCCATGCTGCTGGCATTCCCATCTGACAGCGGGGCCACAGTGGAAGCACAAGGCAGAGGAGGAGGAGGAGGAGGTCGCCAACGCAACCAGGGCACCGCCAGCACCTCAGAAGGCAGGGTTAGCATGGCCGAAATGTGGAAAAGCTTTGTCAGCACGCCACAACAAACAGCAGCACCAGCAGCTCAGATGGAACGTCTTAGCAGGAGGCAGCATTTTACCAACATGGTGGAGCAGTATGTGTGCACACGCCTACATGTAGTGAATGACGGGTCTGCCCCCTTCAACTTCTGGGTCTCCAAATTGGGCACATGGCCTGAGCTTGCCCTTTACGCCTTGGAGGTGCTGGCGTGCCCTGCAGCCAGTGTATTATCTGAACGGGTATTTAGCACGGCTGGGGGCGTTATAACAGACAAGCGCAGCCGCCTGTCCAGAGACAATGTGGACAAGCTCACGTTCATTAAAATGAACCAGGCATGGATCCCACGGGACTTTTCCGTACCTTGTGCAGAATAGCAATGGATACCGACCTTACCCACCCATTGTTCCATTTTTGCTCTTTCTCACTCTTTTGGGGTGTACCCTCATTTAAAATTTGTGAAAAGAAGCAGTGTTGGCTACCTCGTCCTCCTCCTCAGGGCCAGATTAATGTAGGGGCTATTGGAGCTGCAGCTCCAGGCCCCTACCTTTTATATAGGCCCCGGGTTGGCCATATTCACTGTTACCGCTCTTCTGTCACTTGTAAACACAGAAGTCTGGCTTCTATGCTCGCTTCCCCAGGCAGCACCCTCAGAACCTCCCCACACAGCGTGAAGGCCGGACAAGGAGGGACAGTTGGCGATGCATGGATGTGTTTATGGGCTTCAGAGACAGCATCCCATGTTGAATTAGGCATGCATGGCTGCACCCTTCCTCCTCTGGGTGCATGGCAAGGCACGGCCCTAAGGCCCTTCAAAATCCTCAGCACCAAGCCCATGATGCTGTTAATCCGGCCCTGGTCCTCCTCCACCGCCGCTTCCACCTACACCGCCCATAGGTGTGCGCAGCCTATTGCATTAAGGTGTGCACCCCAAAGTTGAAATACACATGCATGTGTTTGCCAGCAGGGAGAGTAATGTATCGGGGCCATGTACCTGTAGGCAAGGAGAAATAGAGCAGAGCAGGTCCCAGGGAGATCTTTCCCATCTCCTCACTGGCAATGCTATGTGCCCTAGGTGATTAGGGTGTGCCCAGGCACACCCAGCACACCCTGTGCGCACGCCTATGTCACCGCCACATCCACCACCACCTCAACCTCCCTCCTACTCCATATGGGCCTCGTCCTTCAGAGATGAAGAAGAACATTGTTTTATTTTTCTGTTTTTTTTTGTTGTTTTAAGTTATTTCCCTATCCACATTTGTTTGCAGAGCACTTGCCATGCTCTTAATTACGTTTTGCTGCCATTTGCAGCACTCTAGCCCTTTCCTTTGGTGTTTTAGAGCCATTTTAGTGCCTTAAAGTTCGGGTCCCCATTGACTTCAATGGGGTTCGGTGTCCGGGAAAAGTTCGGTAAAAGTCCGGGACACGGACCCGGACTTTTTTTTAAAGTTCGGCCGAACCCGTCGAACACGGACATCTAGGTGTCCGCTCAACCCTATTTATAAGCCTACCTCAGTCTAAAACAAAAGATAACCTTTTTGGTTTAGCATACAGTTTAATGGGTATAATGATTAAACAGAAGAGAGTATTTACCTCCATAAAAATTAGGCATATCAAGATGTATTTCATGTAACATATATTATACTCTGTTTTATGGTTAATGGACCCTTTGGTATGAATAGTTTGATTGTTTCCTTTGCAGAGTTGCATACCAAATCTTTGTCCTCTTTGATGCAAGCTAGGTTTGCATCAGTGTGTCATATGTACACTGTAGAAATGAAATATCTAAGGGCAAGGGGGTGATACAAGGTATGAAATATATATCTAGAAAAGGAAGCCATCTCTGGTAAGCATATCTGGTAGCAGGGCTGTTGAGAGTGTCACACCAGAAGGTAGCACCATTGCAGACTTTGTCCCATTTTTGCAGAGGTTTTTTGCAGTGTGTACTAAAAGCATGACTACTGAAGCCCGAGACAGATAGACAGATTGTTTTTTGAGAAACAGGTCTACAAAAGCATAGCTTCCCACTTCTGTCAGCACTAGATTCATATATAAACTACACTCTATACCAGTGGCCGGATTCGGTCCTTTGCTTGCCTTTACCTGGACCTTGGGGCACTTTTCCTCCCACTGTTGCAAGACACTATTCCTCCCACTGACACCAAGGATGGGTTATTATTTCTCCCATTGACACAAACAATGGGGCACTATTGCTCCTCCTGATACCAATGATGGGGCACTATTCCTCCCATTGACACCAATGATGGGGAAATATTCCTCCCACTGACACCAAGGATGTGACATTATTTCTCCCATTGACCCCTACAATGGGGCATTATTCCTCGTACTGATACCAACATTGGGGCACTATTCCTCCCATTGACACCAACGATGGGGAACTATTCCTCCCACTGACACCAACAATGGGGAACTATTCCTCCCATTGACACTGACAATGGGGAACTATTCCTCCCATTGACACCAATGGTGGGGTATTATTTCTCCCCCTAATGCCAAAGGTGTACTGTTTACCAGACAAAACCAGAGAAAATTCCCAACTCAACTCACCAACCAGTCTGCTTATCAACCAAATTAATCTGTCTAACAGTATGCGTTAAAAGCAGGGGTTTAATATTGATGAGGGTACACACTGGGAGCATTTGCTGCAATTGTGCTATGTGTTGGGGGTCCAGTGTGCCACTGTGCGTTCAAGGAGGACTGGGCTACCTCCTGGCCCATCTGCCCTCTATCTGTTCATTATAATGCATGTGCTCCCACTGTTGGACACTCCCATAAATTTACAAGGGTTAGGACTACAGGTAACACAGGGTGCCTGAAGGGGCCCTGCAGCCTATGCATGCATTTGCAATTGTGTGCTAACTAAACCCCTATTTTTAATACATACTGTTAGACAGGTTAATTTGATTGGTAAGCAGACTGGTAGTAAGTTGAGCTGATAATGTTCTCTGGTTTTGTCCTTCATGCATTGCCCGTTCATGTTCTCCTTGCTGTGAAGGTCAGTTATTTATGGGAACAGGGGCCATTTGTTTGTTACTGATGCACTGTTTACTCTCAATGATGCCAGGACAATTCTTACTCCCAATGGCAACAGTCTGGCCCCCTTAAAGTCTGAAGGACTGTAAACTGGCCCTTTGTATAAAATGTTTGGAGACCCCTGCTCTATACAGCTAAAAGCAAGGCTAAAATACACGTATGAAAACTATTTCAAATGCCAAATTAATTTAAAAACTCAGCAGCCACTCTTGTGATCCAGACACAACCACATTCTCCATTTTCACTGCAAGACCACAACTTGGTCAAAAGCTCTAATATACCACGCCCTCAGCCTGTTATTTGGGCAAAGAATGAGCAGCACTTCATCAGGGGTTCCCTTTGCTCTCTCCTTATGTTAGTGCAATCGATGTTAGCACATGTTCACTGCAGCAGAGCCCAATTGGTCTTCCCTCTCCAAGATTAAAGTTCAAATCTGAGAAATATACTAATCATCTCTTGCAGTGGAGCTGTGCTCATTCTACAAGGATTAATTGTTCATTTAGGTCTTGGGATATAGAAAAGAAAATTTACCCAACCCTCTGCCCTTCTGTGGTGCTTGATTGGTCTCTACAAAAGCTTAACCCCTCTGCTCCAGTGGTCTAAGCTCCTGATGTCATCAAGCCCTGCATAAGATGTAATGACGCTGATGAACAGTCCACCGCTGGAGTGTAGGGGAGTGCCATCTGCCATAATAGCAGCGGATCAGGTCTGTTAAGGTGCTGTTTCTCTCCCCTGGACTAAACCCCTGCAAGGCAAAGCACAATCCCACTGCTTGGAATGAATTTTCAAATTTCTCAGAGTTGGGCTTTAAATTCTACTATACAGGAGGCAGATATCAAGACAATGTCAAATATTTAACATTTTAATGCATGTTTTTTTTTTTTTTATATATCTAACTGTGTTATCCAATATTTTTTTTTTTAACCCCTATATTTTGAAGCAGCGCTGATTAAATAAATATAATATCATATCCCCATATAATATCAGTTCTAAAGTTCAAATATGTGCTACAAATAATTAATATGATGTTGTAAAGTCTTTCTCCAGGCCGGTGGCACACAACAGAAAAGCTAAGATTATATGCAGGCACCCAAATTTGCCTTCAATAATAGCTTTAGCAAGGTTTTAGATGACTTTTTAGCAGGCTCAGGTAAGCGTTACTTCTATATGCTTGCTGTTTTACCAGCAATTTCTCATATGCTTTTTTTTTAATCCAGAGAATAAGATTTCCTTTTCCTGCATATATTACCCTAAGGCTTATAAACTTATACATATATTTTAAAGTTAGCACATATACAGTATAGAGTAAGAGCACTTGAGCACAGCCTGTATTATTCATTCAATGCTGAAAAAATGCCACCTAAATTAAGCAATTATAGCAATTACATTAACTTTTATCTTTTAATTATACTTATGCCTGTTTCTTGCAGCGTTCATAGATCCATTTAGTGCATTAATTAAAGTCTTGTCTGAATACAAAATATTATTCATATTATGCAATTCATTAAAAATGTTTTGTGACAAATCACAAATCTCATCTTTAGAGAGAGGATTTTGAAAGAAAAATATTGTAAACATGTTTTAAGGTTGAACAAACTGGAGCTGAAAAGGTCTAACATGATGTCAGTGACCTCTGTGCCCCGTGTCGAAAAACAGAACTAGGCTGCACAGATTGTTGCCAAGGATTACTTAGGAGACCTCATAAATCTGAGGAACATTGTTTTGTTTTTTTAAAACATATATCTTCCAGCTATGTTAGAGGAAATATAATATCTCATGAGAGGGCTGAGTTTCTTATGAGGTCTTTTAGATGTGGAGTGGCTAGATGTGACACTTGCACTGTTATATTAGACTGTGAATTTGACATAATTCAAAGTTAATTTATTGTTCTTCTGGTTATGTCCTTTATAGTTGAGTTTGTTCATATAATTTGGTTTACATTACTCACACTAGCTAGTCTTTAAGGGTCAGGTTAACACAAAGGAATGATAAAAAATTACATGAAAAAAAACATGGTGTCCCAGATATTTTTCAGGTTTATATAATAGTAATTCCTATTAAATGGAAGTGTTATTTTTCTAGAAATGATGTCACAAAAAATGAACTGTATTTTTACTTTAAAATGAAACTTCAGAGTCTTTTTATTGTTATTATTATGTGCATATCTGTACATCCGGTAATGTGATACATATTCTTTCTTTGTGACTGTTAATAAAATATTTAGCCAGTCTTAGACCTCTTGCACATGGACACTTTGAGGCATAAAATATGATTGAGCAAAAAATCCTGGTACTTTACTCTCCAGGGGGCCACAGGTGGTGTTTATAGCTGACCACAGAAGTGAATATCTGTATGTGTACCATATTTGGGTGATTGCGCATGCTCATATGACATATTCCCAAAACATAGAAATTCTGGGATTGGGAAATACACCAAATACGCATGCCTTCATGCACCTGTTTATGCCAATGTACCAAAGCATTGGATTTTTCCCATGTACGGCCCTGTGCAGTCATTCTAAGGCCAGGTATGGTTCCCTAGGAAGGTGCATATGCTAGAATTTTTACGGTAGACCATATTTTTACTGCAAAGCGTCTGTGTGCATAAGTCCAAAGGCTGGATAAATGTAATTGTGCCTTATGGTGAGACTGTTGATTTCAATAAAGCCATCCAAATGCAATGAGAGGAGCAGTAATGTATAGTCATTGTGCAGCACAGCAGGAAGTAGAGCAGGCTTTAGATAGGGATTTATAATAAGGATTTCCACATGTAAATATACTGTACATTTACAAACCATTCACGGATACAAGAGATTTATATAGGAAGCTAGTACTAGGGGGCATATATCGATATTACTCTGAAAATGCCAGTTGTGTGGTTTTCTTAATATTCTAATGGTCTCAAAATTTTTGGAATCACTGACCCAGAATAAGCATGCAGATAAGGGGATTCTGGATTAGTGACTCTAAAAGTATTAAAATCCGAAGCAGCCGGTCAACTGACTTTTTTCAAATGGAGATCAGCAATGGTGGCTTCCATGTTTGTATTAGTCCAGGCTTCCTTTTTGGGCTCATTTTACACACACTAAAGTAAATCTGTCTTTTGTTCATACGGGGTAAAGGAACAGTTTCATTTTAAATGTACAGTGCTCCAAAAACCTATGCTCTCCTTTCCTTCTCTCCTCCAACCACTCTGTTCAGCATTTAGTAAAAATGTAAACACCCCGTACTTCTGGGTTTTGAGGGGCATGT
Organism: Pelophylax lessonae; assembly: GCF_965119305.1. Taxonomy (NCBI): domain Eukaryota; kingdom Metazoa; phylum Chordata; class Amphibia; order Anura; family Ranidae; genus Pelophylax; species Pelophylax lessonae. The sequence goes on along the minus strand of NC_138769.1, from coordinate 82,843,601 downwards.
CACTCATTCTATGCATCAGCTCTGGTGCTTGGACCATACTATTACATGTGGATGGGCCCTGTGTGAGCTTTGACTAGGGAAAGAAGTCTTTCCCGTATTCTGGAAACTGAACAGAGCAATGGTGGAGAAAAAGGAGAGGTGACTATGTGTGTCTACACATATTAAGAGTATTATATTATTGTTCTGAATGACTTGCTAATCATGTATGGATTTTTAGTGTACTAGCAGATTTTTTTAAGAACTTTCAGCAAGTGCATGTAAAATGTACTTTATGTGCATTATTAAAAAGGACTGTAGTTTACCATTTACATATTTTATATCCTAGCAGAATGAATGAAGAATTAAAGATGCATGCTGTTCTGTAATAGCAGTTTTCTTTTGTTAAATATTCCATAGAAATATATAGCCATTATTTAGTAATGGTGTGTTTTTGTCATTATGAATAATATCATTTTTATTAATCAGATCACTAAATATGTAGTTACTTTGGAATTTACAATCCTCTACAATAAACTGAAGTACATGATAATTTCTTTTACTTTGCAATAAAGAGTACAACCATGCCGCAAATTTGAGATGTTTAAATGCACTTATTAGTGTATTTTTTCATAGAATGACAAAACCGGCCATTGTATTTAAAAAGTCTGGGGGAGAGTAATGTGACATTCACCAAACATTTACCGCCCATGAATCAATCATTGTAGTTATAACATGTACAAGGATGATACACCTGCAGTAAATGTTAGTGAATGTTACTTCACTGGACTATTATTATGCCCTGGGTGCTTTTTAACCTCTAATATCCAAAGCTTTAATTACAAAAAAGGATAAAATGGGACTATTTGATCCATGAAATTGATCTGATTGTCCTTACAGAGCCAGGAGGGATTCTTTGACCCCAGAAGCTGTGATAGGCTGAATTAGATGGACATGAATCATTTTAAAACTTAAGCTTAGAAGTAATAAATCTGTAGTCTCTAAAGCTACCCATAGATAAAAATGAATTCTTCATGGACCATCCGAATTTTGATCTATCTATGGCTGCTTCCACTCGACAAAAGTCGATCTAATGATTGATTGCTGTCGAATGGGACTGTTTCCTGGTCAACCAACTGCAGCCAATTCAGTGTAATCTGACAGCGAAGGAGTGTCACAGAAAAAAAACAAGGCATTCATGGCCAGCCTTAAACTTTTAAAAGCAAACATTCTGCCTAAGATGCCAGCCATTACTTTTATTTGCAATTTGTGCACCTCTTTGATTTAGTTTTACTTTGTTTCAGAGATCTAACATCACAAGTACTGCCAACTGCCATTCTACTGTATATGAGACTGCCTCAGAGGATAGAAAGGGCATTCTGAATAGACAGGGGTGGCAGCTGGTTAATGTTTGCTATGATTTCAAAGAAAGCCATGCCACAGTATAAAAATAAAAATAAATAACAGAGGCACACAAATTAGAGCTGTTTTATAGCTTACAAGAGCAATACTTGTTCTATGATATTTATGTGTATGAAACAGAAAAAAAAAATCTTTGGACAATTAAAAAAATATATATACTCACGAACTGGAAGGGTCTGAAAAATTTCTGTTTTACTATATTCCCCTTGTCCTTTTCCATTAACAGCAGCAACCCTGACTTCATATGTTGTGTTAGCTTCCAAATTGCCCAGAACAACAATTGCTATTAAAACAAAAAAAAATCACATTAAATAAATAAATAAATAGCATTTAAACCACACATATTCTTCCTAAAAAAATAACTTTTAATAATTGCATTAAGCATTGTATCAAGTGTGACCTTTAAAAGTATTAAAACAACCATAAGCTTATTTCAGTCATGAAACAATGTTTCCTTATTTTATTATGTCCATTTTCTGTATGGGAGTATTAAAGGTGACCCCTCAGGTTGGTTTTGATCTGTCAACCCCAGATCAGCAATGAAGGCCAGCAATGATGGTAATCATCGTGGATACTGAATTCTAGGGTGAATCAAACCTTAGCAGCACACACAGTAATGTTATACTAGCCTTTATGAATTGGCAGTAGCAGTTTGCAGTAAAGGAAGGAAGCCTTTGCTGTGTCATTCTGACCAGGTCCCTTAGAAAATGACATGAACATAGGTTTGAAGTAAACACAATAATCTGATGAAAGTAATAAGGGGAAGTTATGAAGAGGATTATTAGCCTTATTCAGTAAAGAGCTGAAGCTGTCTATCAGAATCTTTATGTATTGGTCAGATTTTTGTGAATTCCAGTTAGTTACAATGAAGAATTTTATTTTTAGTAAGGCTGAATGTGCTAACAGCAAATCATGCTCAGAAGTTGTAAAGCAGATTACCCACTTTAGTATCATGCTGTAGTCATCTTTTGTCTCTCTTGGGGCACATATTGGGCACTCTCTGTGACCGCTGTGTCCTTTTAACGCAGCTGACCACGGATCATGGTAAAGGGCCAATCACAGTGGCCATTTACCATGTGATCAGCTGTGCCCAATCACAGCTGATCACATATAAACAGGCTTGCTAATCCTTTCCCCTTGCGCTGTGTCTTGGTGAGGAAAGGAGAGCTGATAACTGGCAAGTGCCCTGATTATTAGTGCAGCCTCATCAGTACCAATCAGTGCCCATCAGTGCAGCTTATCAGTGCCCATCAGTGCAGCTTATCAGTGACCTTCACTGCAGCTTATCAGTGCCCATTAATGCCACCAATCAGTGCCCATTAGTGCCGCTTCATTGGTGCAGCCTCACCAGTGCCCATAAGGGCAGTCTCATCAGTGCACATCAGTAAAGAAGAAAAAAATTACTTATTTGCAAAATTTTATAACAGAAACTAAGAAAATGTTTTTATTTTTTTTCAAAATGTTTTGTCTTTTTCCATTTGTTTAACAAAAAAAAAAAAAACAAGTGGTGATTAAATACCTCTTTTGGGTGAAAAAAATGATTAACAATTTCTTAAAGGTACAGTGTTGCATGACCACGCAATTGTCATTCAATATGCGACAGCACTGAAAGCTGAAGATTGGCCGGATTGGGGAGGGGATAAAAGTGCCCAGTATCAAAGTGGTTAAGGACAACTGACAATATTTTAATCTATTGTTATTATTATTATTGTTTTTGACCCAGGGTTCATTCAACTAAAGTGTTAAGATTTTTATGACTATAACTGGGCATTGGAGTTGAATTGATACACATTGCAAAAGAACATATGCAGCAAAAAAATAACCATTACAACTGCCTTAGTTTGTGGTTAACCAATTAAAAATAATTAAATAAATACAAGCAAGAATGTGATTAGTTCTGCTAGGAAGATACTTTATTAATCATTATCTGTCATAATATTGTTCAGTAATTAAATCCCTATCATTTCTATTCAGGTTCTATTTTTCTGTGTACAACCTTTTCTCTGTAGGAGGCTCCTGAACACCTGCTATTAACTACACAAGAATATTACTGCCTTTTAGCTAGTCAAGGGTTTTTCTAAACATTATGGAAATTTGTACTGAGAAAAAGTTCATTGGTAATTTTCTGGAGATTCTAGTTGCCTAGATGTTTGCCTGCAATACTTCGGGTCACTGATGCAAAATGCATTTAGAAAAAGCACATTTTGTTGCATTAAAAATGCTCCAAAACATGCAGGAAAATATGTGTGATAAAAAAGCACAAAGAAAAACAGAGCACAAAAAAATGCTCATTGGCGCAAAATGCAGGTGTGAATGGGGCCTATATAAGAAAAGGTAAAAAAATAGTTAAGAAAGGACAAATGGCTTAGGCTCAAATGCATAGTGTAGTGAGCATAAAAGAAGGGCGTTGCTTGCAAGGAGATGGAGGATGGGAAGGGGGCAGGGTTAATATATGCAATCAACCAACATTTTAAAATTTCAGGATAAAAATAACAGCCTTAAATTCTTGAAAAAATATAATCAAGATATCGAAACTCTGAATGCCACAAAGAGAACATACACTGTACTTCAATATAAAAATATTAATTCTCATTTTTACATTACTTAACTCACTTTGAGTTCCGTGTGAATGAACAACTTTCCAAATATCCGATGACACTTCTTTAAAATCCATTTGGTAATGGTGAATTGGCACACCGCCGTGTGAGTCTGGCTTGTTGAAAAATACTTTGGCATATGTCTGTGACAGCTCTATAACTCGCAAACCATGTGGACTGGAAGGTACATCTAAAACAAGCATAATAAGCATTACTTCATTAAAAAAGGAAGGTTAAATTCAAGCAGAGTGTATATTTAAGGTTTTTTTATAGACTTTATAGAGGGTTGACTGAAGAGCACAGCATTTGTGTACATCTAAGCCTAAGCCTTTTCTAAGAGAAAGCAACACATTGGGGTTGATTTACTAAAACTGGAGAGTGCAAAATCTGGTGCAGCTGTGCATGGTGGTGGCCAGCATTGGGAAAACATCAGCTAGAGCCCAGGGCAAACATTACCAAATTGCGCCCCCCCCCCCCAAGATGTATGAGCATTATGTCTGTAAAAAAAAAATCCCTTCCTACCCCCCAAAAAAATTGAGCACCAATCTACATGCTTAGCTCAAATCATTTCATTCCACATATACTTCCAGCACAGCCCCCCCCCTCAAAAAAATTCCCCCTTCCTAGCACAAATCCTCTACCCTCAAATTACCCCTCCAAGTACAAATCCTCTCCCCCCACTCCAAATCCCCCCTCCTAGCAAAAATTCCCCTCCCCAATCCCTCCAAATATCCCCTCCTAGCACAAACGGCCCCCAATCATCCCTACTAGAACAAGTACCTCTCCCAAAAAAATTCCCTTCCTAGGACAAATCCCCCCCACCATATTACCCTTTTGCCGCACAAATCCCTCATCCTAACACAAATCCTCTTCCCCCATCTCCCCTCTTAGCACAAATCTCCGCCAAATCACCCTACACCTAGCACACCTCCTGAAATTTCTCTTCCTACAGCAATTCTTACCTCCTGTTGACCCCCCCCCCCCACCAACACACGGATATACACACACCCCCAAGAGTACATTGCATTGAAGACAAATAAACATTTAGACAAATATGGTAATCATGACTGTGTAACACCTACCAGCCAGAGTTAGTATATATTCCTGGATCCTTGATCCTATTGAATTTATGGCTGTACAGTTATATCGTCCAAAATCATTATCTGATATTGGAGTTATCTTAAATTAAAAAAAAATATATATATATATTAATTCATATCTACACAAGTAATAAAGAGGTGATTATTGTACATATAGAAACCAACCAAAAATCAAAACTATAATATATAGCAAAAAGAAAGGAGGTTCTTAATACTTTAAGCATCTTTATGCAATGAAACTAAGAATACATTCATGAAACTTCCTGCAGAAAATGTCATTGTTTGTTAAACTGCTTGCCATCCAGAAGATTTACCCTCTTCATGACCTGGAAATTTTTAGCTTTTTGTCGCTGTGTTACTGATAATTGTGTGGTCATGCAACACTGTTCATATTTATATATATATATATATATTTATTTATTATATTTATATCATTCTTTTCACACAAATAGAAATTTCTTTTGGTGGTATTTCACCACCACTGGGTTTTTTATATTTTTGAACTATAATCGAAAAAAGACCAAACATTTTGAAAAAAACTATATTTTTTACTTTCTGCTATAAAACATATCCAATAAAAAATAAAAAAATGAAATTTCTTCAAAAATGTAGGCCAATGTGTATTCTGCTACATATTTTTGGTAAAAACAAAACCCACTAAGCGTATATTGATTGGTTTGGGTGAAAGCTATAGTATCTACAAACTATGGTATATATACGGGAACTTTTATTTATTTATTTTTTTTATTATACTAGTAATGGCGATGATCATAGTGTGACTGTTATAGTATGGTGGGAAAATATGACACTTAACTGACACTTTTGACACTAATACAGTGATCAGCGCTAAATATGCTCTAACACTATACTAATGACACTGGCTGAGAGGGGTTAACACCTAGGGTGATCCTAGGGTGATCAAGGGAATCTAGGAATGCTTGGTGCATTCATTGTGAGGTGCTTTTACAAGGATATGTGCCGGTTTTTATCCCCTGCTTTGCAAGGAACTAAAAACTGGCACATCCCCGCTGACAGGACAGAGCTCTGTATTGTCATCTTTTTTGCCGATCAGTGGATGCCGGCAGTCAATCATTGCCTGGCACCACTGGTTAGCTTGTGCTGTGACTAATCACAGCACATCTGGTGCTGAGACCACGCGTGTGCCCCCCTCCTTCTCTAGAAGTGCTGGATCACTTACTAGATACGTGATCCACTGTACTCCTACGTGAGGTGGTTGGCAAGCAGTTAATACAATCAAAGTATTGTCTGGTAAAAACAAGCCATAACAAGCACCAAGTAATATAGACAAGGAAATCAAGTAAAACCAGCATTAGGGTTGGTTTACTAAACAAACTGTTTGCTTTGCAAAGACATTTTTTTTCAAGGGAATTTTCCCTTAACTTAGTGAATGTTGTGCAAATTTGCTTTGCAAAGAATACCCAACCCATTATGTTACATCTCACACTTGAACCAAATGTAAACATCAAAAGCACATTCTCTATATATAACCACGGAGTATGTGATGCAGTTTGCCAAACTCATGTGCAGTCTCCAGTCTTTTACTGTAACTGCTCCAAGCATTTATATATTTTAAAAAGGGAGCACGTAATGATGCATCCAAGTTGTGTTATTATTCTGGCACGTTAGTAATACCTGTTCAACTGTAACAGAACAATATATCAAAAAACAAGGTATTGGCGAGGTAGCACAGGCGGAGCAAATCAAAGCATGTGCAGTATGTGCAGCACTTTTATGGCTATAAAGGTGCAACAGCTATCTTTATTCCCATTGGTGAATGTTATAATTGAATAATCCAAAGGTGTCTTGCTTGGTTTTGACTCCAGTAATTCAGAAGGATTTCAAGTTACAATATACCATCCATATCTAATCTGTTTAAACCAGTGCTAGCTGCATGCATTTCAACTCATGACCGATAGTGTCTCTCCATTATTGCTCCAGCCAAATACTCCATTCAGTCTCAATATGTTTATTACACAAAGAAAGAGCATACAGATTGTAGGGCAGGTGATGAAATAGTCTGCACATTATACTTTCCACAGTTGATTTTCTTTGCTATGTTGTAAAGTGTTCATACATTTTAGGATTCCACTTGGGAAAATGTAACTTCCTACAAATTTCCATAAAAATAATAGGGTAGGACCACACTTTGTTTCTTCTTTTTGTGTTTCAAATATTAAAAACGGAACAAATGTTAGGAAACAAGAAAAGGTTATCTATTACCAGACTGTCATGTTCTGAAACAATATATTTGGAACTGTATACACTATGTAATTTTAAATGTGCAATAAACCACAATCTCATGTTTATAGCCACCACTGATAGTTTTAATACTGCAAAAACTGTAAAGGCAGATTGTGATTTGTTCATCTATATCTTCCATTTGCTAATCCTGCTTTGGTATGCAATCACACTTCAATTTTTGCCATAGAGACATCGAGTAACATGTTGCAGACTTATAGATAACAAGAAGGATATACGTAAAAATGAAAACATGATTTTAAAGCTGAACACGAGGCAGATATAACAGATGCATTATTAACCACTTCAGCCCTGGAAGGTTTACCCCCTTAATGACCAGGCAATTTTTTTGAGATTTGGCACTATATTGCTTTAACTAACAATTGCGCAGCCATGTGACGCTGTACCCAAATAAAATTGATGGTATTTGATCACCTCTGCGGTTTTTAGATTTTGCGCTATAAACAAAAAAAGAGCGACGATTTTGTAAAAAAAAAGAAAAAAAAACAATATTTTTTCTGCTATAAAACATTCTCAACAAAAAAATTAAAAAAGCAATTTTTTTTATCAGTTTAGTCCAATTTGTATTCTGCTATATATTTTTGGTAAAAAAAAATCCCAAAAAGCGTATATTAATTGGTTTGCGCAAAAGCTTTAGCGTTTACAAACTATGGGATAGATTTTTGGACTTTTTATTTTTTTGTTGTTTTTATAAGTAATGTCAGTGATCAGTGGGACTGCGACATTGTGAACAAATCTGACACTAAATGACACTTTTTGGGGACCAGTGACACCAATTCAGTGATCAGTGCTAAATAATATGAACTGTTACTGTATAAATTACACTGGCAGGGAAGGGGTTAATACTGGGGGTGATCAAGGGGTTAAGGGTGCTCCTAAATTGTGCTTTCTAACTGTGAGTGGGAAGGCTCTGTGACAAGCACACAGAGATCGGTGTTTCAGCTTAGTCAAGACACACAATCTCATTGTGCCTGTCAGTTTCCCTGAAAACTGCGGGAGGCCAGCGGCAATCATGCCCTCTCCTCCCGCGGTCTGGCTCCTGCTGTGTCTAATCACAGTGGGATCGTGGCTCTGGTGGGGCGCACGAGCCGCCGAGACTGCGTGCACATAATCACGTAGATCTACATGATTATGCGCAGCCTAGCCTCCCTGCCACAGTAAATCTGCATGGGGCGGTTGGCAAGTGGTTACATTTTTTTTTTTTGTTTTAAATGGAATCAGTGTAAGTACCTGAATTTAACTTGGTTTATTATCTTGTGTACCCTGAAGAGCATAGTTCAGACTGGGAGAGAATGAGGGAGCACAAGGAACCAATCTGCTGTACTGAAGTGCAGTGTGCATGCTGATAGGAGGAAAGAAAGCAGTGTGACAGAAAGAGGAGCTCATCAGTCTGCCTCTTCTCCTTCAACTGTCCAATCTCAGGTTGGGAAGGAGACATTATCTGTAGGCATTACTGAACTGCAGTTAAAATAAATTAGGTCTCCTTTCTTGTTCTATAAGGTTGTGCTGTGGCATAACTATGCCAAACTTAGAACTGAATGGACACAAATACAAATCATTTGACAGGTAAAACAGCTCCCTATATATATACTGTATATATATATATATATATATATATATATATATATATCTGAATTAAAAAGATTTTTTTTTATACTGCCCTGGTTGGTGGATAGTAAATATATACCCATGGAGCAAGGGTCATGTATAAGAAGGTTATAGATGGTGGTATAAAGAGGGCAAAAGTTTAGAAGTTAAAAAGGGAAAAATGCAGGAGAGATAGGAATATCAAAGGTAGGGGTTAGGGATCGAAGTAGGAAATCAATCCATGCTAGCAGTTAACACTATACAGTTCAATTGTGGGATTGGTCCATTTAAAGGGATTTTTTTGCAGCAGTGCATGGTTATCTGCCATATTTGCCTCTGGTTTTCCTGGTTCATACCAATCCTCCAGTCTCTCCCCCACTTTTTATGCATCCCCTCTCTATATTGAGCTGTTTGCCTGAAAATCAGCTCTAATATATCTTTTTTTTCACCTTCCAATGTATTCCCAAGTATTCAAATCTCTATTTCCTTAAACTTTATTCTTGGAGTTTTTGGAGTCATGGCAGTGAAGAAGTTGTGATCCAAAATGTATATCTAATTTTCATAATCAGAAGTTGGTAAACTTTTTTTTAACTCAGTAAATAGTTTGCTGTAACTGATACTTAAATCCAAGTCCAAGGCATACTTGTTAAAATCCTAAGAAGTATATAGCTAAGGAAATGCAAAAACCAATACATGTTCTTAATAGAAGTGTCAAAACTCCAGATTTTGAATATCAAAATACCTAATACTTCAACAGACAGAGACAACGTTTTCAGAGTTGTCTGTCTGAAGTGTTGATTTCAAAAATATGTCTTTCGTGTATCACTAGTAATAGTAATCCATGGGTGTCCACTTCTGTACTTTATATTTTTCATGTAGTCCTTTTTTATTTTAAGTTGCATCTTGATTTCCTTCACTTGCGATGGAAAAAAATGTAAATTAACATTAAGCCTCATTTTATTGCAAAAATTGTGTGTTTTTATGAACAAAAAAAGTATCTTGATGTGAAAAATATCCATTTTCCATCCTTCAATTTTTTAACAAGAGAATGTAATAAAATTTGTAGACACTTGGTTGTCCTGCCGATTTTTTGTAATATTGGTCCAGTGAGCCAGCACATTGCTGTGCTTTAATTGCAGTGAATGGTTATTTAATCTTAACAAAGTCTTTGTCATAGCCATGATCTTTTAAAAGGTATAATTTGTCTTGAATAATAAACACAAAGATATATTTTCATCCCAAGAATGAATTCATGTATCATTAGGAAGGATAAGAACATTAAAAGAAGATTCTTTGTAGTTTTGCTCTATCACTTTTGGGCAAACAATTTAATCAACTGAACTTGATTAAAAATTTCTTTTTCTCGCCTTGCTTCTATGCAACTGTGAATGAAACTCCAATTACTTTAAAAATGAACCAGTGAAAGCTTATGCCATACAGCTTGAAGTTTTGCTCAAATACCATTATAAAAATAAAACAAAATTATTATAAACAGACATTCACTATAGCCAATTAAAGTATTGATGCTAAAATCTTAATTACTATTACTATTCAGAGTCCAGTAATCAGTTTTTCAGAATTGTATAAAATTCAACAACTCTCTAATAAAAAACACACAAAACATCTAAACATCAAACATACCTAAAAGGTTTCATTTTTACATCAAAAATGAGTTTATCTAAATGAATCACACAAATAATTATAAAAACAATCAAATACAGTATAAGTATATTATGACATTTAAGAACTAGAACCTAAGATATTATATACCAGTCTCTAAAATATTAAATACCATATTTAATATATCAAACAAACATTACACAATGCCTTATTAGTGTTAAATGTTAAAATAAATGTAATGAATCCATACAATGACCATTGTCTGGTTTTCTCAATACTTTAGGAAAGTTTTTTCTTTAATCTGAACTTTTTTTTATTCCAAAAGTTTTAGAATTGTACATATACAAAAACAGGAAGGTGGCATAGTAAAACAGGGGGTCTCTAGGAGAGCTTTCTAGTATGAGAAGCGAAAATAGGGAATAGAGGGTAGGAGATACAGTAAATGCAACCATTGCATTCTGGAATATTGTCTTTTGTTCATGAAAGATATTTACCCGTGAGCCTTCACAATAAGCTGGCCATAAATGGATAGAAAATCACCTTGTTCAGCAAAGACCATCTGAATTTTTGATCAATCAATGGCCATTCCCATTTGAGAGGAGCTGATTTAATGATCAACGCCTCTTGAAAAGGACTGTTGGTAAATATTCATTCGATCAGATGATCATCAGTGTATTCTGACAATGGAGTCAAAATTCAATACCACAGAAGGGAAGATTCCTCCATCCACATCGCTTTTGTGGATGAGGGAATCTGTTCAAACAATATCATCTCTGACCTTTAGTTGTAGACTGTAGGTATTATTTGAAGTGGTCAAAATCCATATAAAGAAGGCAAGAACACCATGTATCATAATGACCTTTAGTTGTCTCATGTAGTCATGCCATAATCTCTTCCATATGCATAGGAAGACCCCTTCTTAATATGAGTAACAGATCCAAGAAGGATTGATAGAAGTGCAATCTGAGGGGTGCATTATACTGCACGTCACACTAGGTGAATTGTTGGAATATAATAAAAACTGTAGACCAGAAGGATTTGATACCAGGACAATCCCACCAAATACTATATGTGCTAAGATGGTTTTATCTCCCCACCATCTGAATTCAGAATTTAAGGTTGCATTCTGTGCAACATATATCATGATCTATACCATCAGTTTAGAAGATTAAATATCCTTTCCTGAGCTGAGGGGGCCACTGTAAGTTTATGACTTAGCAGATCACCACATAGTATGGCCTTATGAAATATAATTTCATGAGCAACAATTCAAAAAAATAAAGGGATAACATGCCGGGAGAGCAATGACATAATTGTTCAAAAGGTGTTAAAGATTGTGACAGAGACCCAATCAGCTCAAGGCATTGCAAAAATCATGCAATTGAAATTATCTTAGCCAAAGTTCATCCATAAGGGCAGGAGAAAGAACACTAATTCTTTCAAGGCCAAGCAAATAGCTGAGGAGTGTCGGATATAAAGAGGATGAGATTCTGCATGCCTGGTGAGAAGGCATTAGTGGCCCAATATACAGTATGTAGAGAGTTTAGAAGACTTCATCCCAGACCTTAAGTAATGGTAGAAGGCCTAAAAGAAGGATGGTTGGTTTTGGGCAGTCCTCAGGTCGCATCCACGGAAAAGAATACAGCGGGGTAGAAGCAATCATTTCCTCAAATGGACACCCAGAGCTTGTGAGCAACATTATGACAATCATATGCATCAAAAGAGAGGATTTTTAATTTAGTTACAAATCAGGAAGCCCAAGAAATCCTTAGGCTTTATGCCTTACTAACTGCATATGGTGTCAACTTAATTCTATAAAAAAAATAAACAAGCTTCTCTTCTTTATTATCTTTGATGAAACCTGTGATACAGGACTGTTACTTTAGGGCAGTTAATGCTAAAATCCAAATTTACATTCAAAAAGTGAGAATAAATACTGAAAGCCCCTATTATCAATGCTGAATGTGGTCATTTCTATTCATTCACTGAAAAAAGTAAACATCTTACCATATAATTTTCTATTTCTTAGATCAATTACTTTTCCACTCACTGTAATAGGTTAACAAAACTGTTTGTTCTGCAGTATAATCACACAGTGTTGTTGTCACCCTGAGGACAGAGTAGTCTTAAAAAGACATGTAGTTTAAATAGATTTTAAGTAAATGACAAACCAATTAATGCCCATCTCCAGCTAACACATACTATGCAGTTACATCAACAGATCTTTTTTTCTTTTGATAAAAATGTTTAAACTATATGAACAAAATGAACAATGCTTTTTTTTCTAACCCTTGTAAATAAAAAATAAAAAAAGCTTTGGGGGACAGGGGTAAAAGTAAAAATTGTTAATATTAGTCACAGGCTACATTATATATGATATATTTTATTTTGCCCATATTTCACTTTAAGTCCCCATTCACACTAGCGCGACTTGTCAGGCGACTTGGTCGCCTGACAAGTCGCGGTGGGTCACCTGCCATTGATTAGCACAGGACCCGTTCTAATAGGAGCGACACAATTCGCTCCGACTTAGAAAAAGGGTCCTGTACTACTTTGGGGCGACCTGGAGGCAACCTGCATTGACTTCACAGGTCGCACCAGCAAGTAGCGTCGCCCCTGTCTGAACGGGGTCTAACTGAAACTCAATATATGCTGGCTTCCTGATTAATAACAAACAAATTTCAAACTTCAAATCAGCCGTTAAATCATTAATCAAGTTAATTTAAGCTATTTAAAACATGCTGTATTATAATGTACAATAGAACATTTCACAATTGTTTTCAAAAAATAGTTTTAATTTTATTTTCCATTCAATGTACCTTTTAGGCAGGTTAAAGCATTTCTCAAACTTAGGGAGACAGTCAGAGGAATTAATAAATGGTGTTGAAGACATGGCTGAGGAGTAGTGTTGAGCAAACACGGACTGTATTATTCGGGTCCGTACCGGATAATTGGATTTTTTTTACCCGGACACGGACCCGAAAACTTTACTGTATGTTCGGGTTTAAAATCCGTGTTCGGTAATTTTATTTCCTGCTTTGTATGTAATGGCCAGCTTTTAATGGCGGGCTTTCAACAGCCAATCAACAAGCGTTTAACTGGTGTGCGCCATCACAGCCATGCCTACTAATGTATTAGTAGCTGTGAGTGGCCAGCTGAAGCATGTGACCCAGGTCTTTATAAGCTCGAGAGACACAGCGCGGTGCGTCAGTCTGCTGTAGTGTAGGGAGAGAGCACACAGAACAGTGCTGGCTGCTGCTGATTAGGGACAGACAGGGTAAAACAACATTGTGCTGAAAAGAATGCAGGGACAGGTCGGAGTGTAGGCAGGGAAAGATATTTGAGCATTTTAGGGACAGGCTGGAGAGATTAGGCAGGGACAGAACAATCGTCCTTTAGCGATCTACATCGATTTTGCTGTGTGGGGGGTGATGCAGTGAACAATCTTTTTGCCCTCACTTGAGCCCACTGAGGAGGAGGAGGAGGAGGAGGGAGAAAAAAATATATTTTTATCAGTCTGTTGTGTGCAGCGTTCAGCTATATTTTACTACAGAGTGCTGTTCTAATCTGCTATTTTAAAATTACAAATTTAAAGGGGAATTTTTTTTAAGAGCACTTGCCATGCTCTTAACTACATTTTGCTGCCATTTGCAGCACTCTAGCCTTTTCCATTTCTTTTTTAGAGCCATTTTAGTGCCTGAAAGTTCGGGTCCCCATTGACTTCAATGGGGTTCGGTGTCCGGGTAAAGTTCGAAAAAAGTCCGGGACACGGACCCGGACTTTTTTTTCAAGTACAGCCGAACCCGCCAAACACGGACATCCAGGTGTCCGCTCAACTCTACTGAGGAGTTTTATAGTAGTGTTAGGTGGAGACTGATGGGGAATTGAGAGACTAGTGCCCCAACAAGTCCATCTGGTTGTTGACTGACAATGCACAGCATTGGGTAGATCCATAGCTGCTATTCAGTCCAATAGCTGCTTTTCAACACACCCACTGCTCTGATTTGTTATTCAAAGGAAATAAGAACTAGTGTCTATGCCCCCCTCCCCCCCCCCCATCAGGCCTCGCAACTCCACTTTCCCTGGCTCTTTGTTTGCATTTAGCTTTCAGCTGGGGAATCTCCCAGCTGGAAACAGCCGGGGTTAGAGCCCTGTGTGGGAAGCTGTCATACACATGGCACTGTCATACACATGGCAGCTTCCCAGCACAGACATGCCCCACTCGGAGCACTGGTGTACTTATGTATGTCAGTTCAGAACTAATCTTAATTACTACCAGGTTCCTAATTTGTAAACTGCTGGTAATTCTTGTAGAATCTGTCAATGTGATTTTGACAGGTTCTTATAGTGGAGGTAGTTAGAACTACCTGAATTTGTCACCCATATTGGCAATGTTACTGAAACTGGTGCAAATGCTTACCTGAATTTGGTGCATTTAGTCATAAAGAAAACTACAATGAGAAAGGTACTGGTAAGGTTTTATTGAATTCCCCTGGGCATGTTTATGCATTAGTAGTATAATGAACTTTGAAGAAATGTGGGATAATTGTTGTCTGCCATATCATTCATATATATCACCACACTATAACAACAATTAAAATGTTGATGTAAAGTATTTATATATTTACCTAATGAAATGTTCCTATTTCACATATTTCAATATTTGATGGTTGCATTATATGTTTTCAAATAAGAAATAAAGCCTGGCATTGGCTGTCCATCTTAATTTATTATACAAAACACAGATAAGGGGATTCTCCAATGTCCACGGATCTGCCCATATACCTTGAGCCAGCTCAGCATATAAAAGTGTCTTTTAAAGTCTCCACTCTTGTGTTCAAGTAAACTTCTTTTATCATAGAACCAAAAGGTGTGGATGTAAATATATATGTCATTAATGACCTGCCTACAAATTGTTAATTATGCAAACCACTGCAAACTATTACCTGGTTAACCAAGAGACTTTCCTTTCAAACATCTATTTGCATATGACCCCCAAAAATTCCATTCAAAGTCCTTAAAAACATAAAATATACTAGTGAAACTATGATCAGAGAGGGGTTACCTCTAGTAGTATTTTCTTCCCATCCCTGTATGTCTTTATATTTGTTATATTTCTTGCTGGTAACAAAATTTTGTCTCTACTCCAGAAAATTGATGGTGAAGGGTTAGAAATCACATCACAACTGATATTAATTGGATTGTTTTCCCAGGAGTAGTAGATGGTTTGATTTGAAATGAATTTAGGTGCATCTGTAGGAAAACAAATGGGATTCCTCATGAATATAAAAATAAATTATATTTGCTTCAGTACTTTTACTGTTCTTCATTACAGTTGCAGAAATATTCATTACAGCATTGCATTACATCCATAGTGTTTTTGTACCTTAGATATTAATTCAGAGAAATTCATGCTTCGGCAAAATAAATATTGAGAAAATGGAAGTAGATATAACAGTTTTAATATAGCAATACGTATGTAGTAGAATTCATGTTAATAATATATTTTTAATAAAATAGTATGTGTGTCTTTCCCTTGATTTTTCTCTTTATTGATTAGGAATTAATTTATATGGCATTAGTATGATTTATAAAAAAAAAAAGCACAAAATTCACAGATTTGTTAGTATTCCAGGTTAGTAACATTGCATTCTCACAGATATACCAAAAACTCAACTTGCTACATAACTTTCTCTATATCACACATTTATAACATCTTATAATTATATTAATATAATAATTAATATTTACGTAAATATTATTTTATATTAGGTTGTATAATAAAATCAATAACAATGTATTCCTCATAACATGGTGGATTATCAGGGGGTCTCCTTAGGAATAGAGAATAGGTAGTGCCAGGCTTACCAGCAGGATCATTTTGTTATTAACATTTTAAAGAGTTGATAACTAAAATCAGGTTCCTTGTTATTACTAGAGAATATATGAATTGAATGCTGGGGACACATAAGATGGCCATACATTACTTGAATTGTAACTAATTTCCATGAATCAGCTAAAATTTGAGCAATGGATGGCTGTGCTGACACCACCCAGCTTGGCAAACTTCAATTCATAATCGAAGGAGTTGATCAGAAAAATGTCAGCCAAGCAGTGACTACAGCTAATAAACTACAAACACTGTTTGGGCATTTGGACAGCAGTGAGAGCCAGCTATCAAAATACAATAGCCAGCCGCAGAAGATTTATCTGAACTGTTGAGTGTGTGGGGGCATTTTTGGAATCTATGGGCTGAATGAGAAAACTCTCTACATATTCTAACAGCATATATTTTTATAACTATTAGTTGAAAATACTGGATTGTGGATATTCCCTCACCCCCTGTTGTCCCTCACTACCCCTTCTTTGGAGACATTTCAGGTTACTTAATGAGTGAGTGGAACTTTTATTTATGATGCTAATAATTTACCAACTGTAAATTTCTTTAGAAAGCCAATTACAAATTTGGGGAATACATCAAGTATCCCCCAATTCCATTGCTTTTCTATTCGCCCATGTGATGAAAAATACTACAATCAATTGGTAAATAATGATGGTGGCCAAGCAATGGAACTTAGGATATAGGGGGTTGCTTGTATATGCCTGCAGCAAACCAGAATACGTAAAAATAGAATTCAACAAATTCTGAATAATGAAATTTAATTTGCTATTTTAATTGATTTGTATAAAATATGTCCATGAAATATGTAATACAAAATATATTTTTTTGCTAGATGAAGTTGAAAAAGAAAGGTTTTCCCTTGTTACAAAATGGCTAATTTATTATTTATTTATTTTAGTAAATTCGCATTATACCTTTTGCTAAAACCCTGGAACATAAAACAGATTGAAAGACATCAGTGAAGCCTCCAGGTAATTTACAGTATATTTATATGCATATCTGTATCTGTCAAAGCTGCACCTGCTGCAGTGATTGTAGTTGCTTGCTTGTAATTGTGTAAATTGTTATGATATTACACTGTTGCAGCACCTGTTACTATAGATCACAAACTAATTCTGTTTTCTGATTGTGGCAGGAGTTGCAACAAAGCTAAACAGTTGATCCTGTATTAGGGATTCTTCATATTTACCTGCTCAAACTTGGAAAAAAAAGTGTCTATTTTTATGTCCTTAAAATACATTTAAAATAATTATTGAAACTGAATACCACTAAAAATAAGCCTTGTTTGCCCCTTGCTAAAAAAAAAAAAAAAAAATTGTAAGATATCATACTACTATTTTATGCATTGAAAATAATATTTATTTAAAATCTATTTTTACACCACCTGATTCTTTGAAATTACCAAAAAATTTATGTAGACTTCGGCCTGGCAGCACTAGGGTCATTGGTTTGAATCCCAACCACAGCACTGCCTATGCAGAGTTTGCATGTTCTCTTTGTGCCTTCTGGGAAGTTTCCTCCCACACTCCAAAGTCATGCTGGTAGGTTAATTGGCTCCTGTCTAAATTTGCCTTAGTATGTGTATGTATGAATGTGAGTTAGGGACTTTAGATTGTAAGCTCCTTGAGGCAAATTCATTACTGCAACCTATCCAATAATTGTTATCTGTCTCCAAAGACAGAGGATGGTAGCCTCCAGAGCTGGATAGCAGTTGGAAAGACTTCTATTTAGCCTTCATTCACACAGAATACAGCTTTGAAATTGTGCGGGTTCATCTAAACTCACACTATTTTAAAGCTGCATTTCAGTCCCGACTTCAGGGAAGACTTCAAAGACATATGTGCAGCTTCATGCAAATATGTTTATTGAAATTGCCCCTGAAGTCACAGAAAGTAGTGCCAAAAGTAGTCGGCGTTGCACTGATTGGGACTTTCCTATTGCCGGCAATAGGCTGCAATTTGACATGTAAAATCGCATGTCAAATCGCGCCGATGTGAATGGGGGCTAATGAGTGAATTATGTGCTTAGCTATTCAAGCTCTATGACTGTGATCTTAACTGAGTTTAGAGGGTCCATAGTTAGTTCTCTTGCTCGGTTCTAGTTTTTCTAATCTAGAAACTAATCTAAAATGATGTGCTCCAGAATGCGCAAACAGAGCCAATTCTCTTACAGAACTCACATTTCAGCTGGTGAACATAAGACGAATCAAAGAAGACACATTAAAATGCATAAATAAATGCATAAATGAACAGCCATGAACTTACATTCAACGTTCAGATACATGCTTTTCTGATGACCACCAATTCTACTTGCTGCCTCACAGTCATATCTTCCCGCATCTGATAAAATCACATTTTTAATGCGCAAGGAGGATTTTCCATGGTGTCCTATACTTTCTATTCGTTCATCTAGGCTCTGTTAAAATATAAAGAAATCATTGATTGCCCAAAAAACTAACAATTACTGCATCTTCTTTTATCCATATAAACAAGCATAGACCAAGAAAACAACATCATACTTAATTAATGAGTATGCCTTCCCATACTGTTGACAACTGTTACCCACTGATATCACAGCACAGAAAGTGAGGAAATTCCTGAAATGGGTTCACTGACAAAAAAAAAAACAGACTGAAAATCAAACATTTGCAGCATTATATTTTTAGAAAACCCATAATGCTTTGGGACACCAATAACATAGGTGCAACTTGTATTATATGTTTTTTGCAAAAGCAATATAAAAAATCAAAATCATAAAGATGGCTTAACAATTAACACTAACATTTAAAAATGTGATACAATAAAATGTACTAAATTAATTCAAGATAATGTTAATAAATTAAATTTAAATAAGCAGTTAGGAGTTTTTTTTAACACATCTAAATCCAAATCTATAGAAACCTGTACGAATAAATGATAGATTGGATATGTTTTGAATACCAGTCTATAGCTGTGGTTTATTAAATACCTGTGATATAATTCAGTCTGACTGATGACTGTTCTGCATGCCTATAATTGACATCCTCATTCTAAGTGAATAAACAATCATAGGTAATTTGAAATGAAATAGCTGGAAGGGAAGGAATGCTGGCACAGTTTTCAAATGTAATATAGAACCAATTGTTTAAAGTTTCTCATTTCCAAAAATCATACTGTGTACGATTCTAAAGCTGCATTATTTTAATTTTACAAGCTTGTTCAAACTGATATATAGATACATCTGTTAAAAGTACCTCAATTATCTAGTTACACATGTTTTCTATACTGATATCAAAATCCAAATGTGTAAGTTGCTTCTCTTATTATTTTGTTATGCTCCATAAAATTGTACCGACTTATTTAACAACAATGTGCAGTTATAACTCATCAGATACTTTCAATGATCTAACATGAGCAAAATGTGATTGGCCACTTAGGTCACCACTTTTACATATTATGATTTAGGCTTCTTTCACACGGTCTGCCTCCGTAGGCGGATCCATGCTGCTCAGCAGGGGATCGTAAACACAGATCCCTGCTGAGCAGGAAGGTGACAGCTCCCTTTCCACTCTGTGTGCGGAGAGGGAGGTGTCAGAGCCCCATGCATCTCTATGGGGGAATCGGATGAGAGCGGACCGCCTGTCCGCTCTCATCCGATCCCATCTGATCTGATCCCCTGGATGAATGGAAAATAGGGTTTCCATCCGTCCGGATTTCACGGACAGGATCAGATGCGGATGGCAGCGGGTGACAGCGGACATGTCTCCGCTGACATCCGCTGCCCCATAGGGAAGCATGGGGCATCCGATCAGATCCGCCTAAAAAACTGACAGGCGGATCTGATCGGAGCGCTCGTGTAAAAGGACCCTTACTTTGTCTGGTATAGCCTCATTTTTGGTAGCTAGATTTGCTTAGAAAAAAGGTTAACATTGTAGCTGGACAATGAAACTTACATTTATATGTATTTAGAGGACTGTTCTATGTTGTAAATGCAGGTAATTGTTTTTCAAAGGTACCATTCAAACTGAGTGTTTAACTGCTTTTATGTGAAGTGGTTTCCCCTGGCTCCTTCCTCCAATGTCTGCTGTCCTTTGTCGGCCCTTTCCTGGCTTTGAGTGATTTCTTGTGGTCTCCTGGACGATAAATTGACTTTTGGCAAACCCCTATTGCATGCCTTCGGCTGCAATTGGCTGCTCACTGGCTTTCAGAACATCTTCTCTCTGACTGTCTTTGGCTCCTGGACCCTGCCCAGATAAGTGATAAACTTGTTTTTTTTTCTTTCAATTGTATTTAAGTAACTTAAAGAAGGAAGAAGGAGAATAATTGTCAGTGCTTTGTTAGCGCTTTGTGGAAAAAGGCCTGTACCTAGCCTATACCTGGAAAAAAAGGTTAAGAGCAATGACAAGAAAAAAAGGAGATATGCCAGTGCTACAGGAGGCTTCTAGCTTACAACTGCAATGTACAGCAAAAGATAAAAGTAAGGAAGCAGTGTCCAAAATGGAGAGGTTTGCTTATAATCTATCCCAAAACACTGCGAAAGGTCAGCAGCCTAAGATATCCTTATCACTTTCTACAGCCCTGAGGGGTCAAGTTTGAGTAGCAAGCTCTTCAAAATGGCTTCAACGACCTCCCCCCCTATTGCCGGGGGACTTAATGATCTTTATGTTTTGGAAGTTTCAATGGCAGAGGAGCCATCCTTAACCACTTTAATACAGGTCAGTTAGACCCCCTTCCTGCCCAGACCAATTTTAAGCTTTCAGCACTCTCACACTTTGAATGACAATTGCTCAGTCATGCTACACTATAACCAAACAAAATTTTTATAATTTTTTTTCACACAAATAGAGCTTTCTTTTGCTGGTATATGATCACAACTGGGTTTTTTATTTTTTGTGATATAAGCAAAAAAAGAGCAAAAATTTTGAAAAAAGAAAAACACTTTTTTTTAGTTTCTATTAAAAAAATTTGCAAAAAATTAATTTTTCTTCATACAGTTTGGCCAAAATGTATACTGCTACTTATCTCTAGTAAAAATAACCCATATTAGTGTATATTATTTAGTCTGTGTGAAAGTTATTGAGTCTAGAAGCTATGGTACCCATTCCTGAAAATTGATCACACCTGATGTACTAACGGCCTATCTCCTTTCTTGAGGCCCTAAAATGTCAGAACAGTACAAATACCCCCCAAATTACCCCTTTTTGGAAATTAGACAATCCAAGGTATTTATTAAGAGGCATGGTGAGTTTTTTGAAGTTTTAATTTTTTCCCACAATTCTTGGGAAAATGAAAAAAAACATTTTTTTTCTTTTTTTTCCCCACAAAGTTGTCAATTTATAAACTATTTCTAACACATAGCATGTACACATCAAAAATGACACCCCAAAATACAATCTGCCACTCCTCCTGAGTATGGCGATACCACATGTATGAGACTTTTACACAGTCTGGCCACATACAGAGGCCCAATATCCATGGAGCACCTTCAAGCGTTCTAGGAGCATAAATACACTTATAACTTTCTGACTACATATCACACTTTTGAAGGTCCTGACTGGCCAGGACAATGGAATTGCCCACAAAATGACCCCCTTTTGGGAAAGAAAACACTCCAACATATATTCTATGAGGCATTGTGAGTCTTTTGAACATGTCATTTTTTTCCACAAGTTTTTGGAAAATGTGGGAAAAAAATGAAAACCTATTTTTGTTTACACAAAGTTGTCAATTTATAATTACAATTATAATTACAATATTTTTAACACATAGCATGTACATAGCAAAAATGACACCCCAAAATACATTCTGCCACTCCTCCTGAGTATGGCGATACCACATATGTGAGACTTTTACACAGTCTGGCCACATAAAGAGACTCAACATCCAAGTAGCACTGCCAGGCATTCTAGGAGCATAAATTACACACATGATTTTCTGACTACCTATCACACTTTTGAAGGCCCTGGAGCACCAAGACAATGGAATTGCCCACAAAATGACCCCATTTTGGAAAGAAAACACTCCAACGTATATTCTATGAGGCATTGTGAGTCTTTTGAACATGTCATTTTTTTTCCACAAGTTTTTGGAAAATGTGGGAAAAAAATTAAAACCTATGGTCCACACCTGTGGTTTTAGTAGTGGTCCACAGAGGAGAGCATCCAGGTAGAAGGCAGGGATGCGGTCCGTGACAGCAAAAGCAATCGAACAGGCAGCAGGCAGAAATACTGTCCATAGTCATTACAGGCAGCAAGCAGGGATACTGTCCATAGTCATTACAGGCAGCAAGCAGGGATAGTGTCAGCACAGCCAAGCATTGGTCCAAGTAGCAGGCAGAGATGTGGTCTATAAAGTCCTGGGTCATTATATACAGCGATATGTTCAACACAGTCAAAATATTGATCCAGGCAGCAGGAAGGACCATCACACTTAGGCCTCTGTCAGGAAAGAATGGGGACAGGGGTAGAGGCTTCTCCCACCCAAATCTCTTTGAAGCCTCTGGACTCCAGACACTTTTATGGGAACACAGAAAACCGAAAATGGTTTTTCTATACTCTGAACTTTCTTCTGAAGCCCCTCACATATGTGTGAGACCCCTGTCTACTGAAGTAGAAGGGCAAAAGATCAGTCCAAGTGGCAAGCAAAAAGCGTGGTTGATTAGCAGGCCGGGTCGGTACACTTGGAAGTCAGAAATTTGGTTTAAAATGGCAGGCAAAGGCATAATCAGTAAACAGGCTGAGGTCGGTGCACGTGGATGTCAGAAACGTGGTTTATAAAATGGCAGGCAAAGGCATCGTTGGTAAACAGGCTGAGGTTGGTGCACGTGGATTTCAGAAATGTGGTTTTTAAAACGGCAGGCAAATGCATCGTCGGTAAACAGGCCAGGGTCTGATAATGTAGAAACATGGTAGCAGGCAAATGATCTGGACAGGTATTTCAAAATGGGAAATGGCAGTCTTAAAATTAAGGGGATCTAAAATCTTATAGCTTTATGGTAGATTTTGAAGCAATCTCCAATGCATAGGCCAGGTTGGGAGGGACAATAGGGACAATGAAAACTAGTGTCTCTTCTAATTCCAATTCTGCTGCACACACAACATCTCTTTTGGCGCCTTCTTCCTGATTCTGTGGGGGGAATGTTATAGGGAAAATGTAGCTCGTGAAGTCTACTCACACAATCAGAGCGAATGCTTGCTTGGGCCGGTCCTTGTTGGTATATTAGGGCAGCGATGATGTCTTCAATGTACTTGAGGTAGGTGATGTGTTGGTTTCCTGGTGTTTTTTGATGGCAGACAAAGGAATTGTACATGGCCATATGAAAAAGGTAAAATGCGACTTTTTTGTACCAGTAATGGGACTTTCGGGTTGATAAGTAGGATTGCAGCATCTGTTCATTTAAATCCACCCCCCCCCCTTATGAACAAATTATATTCGTGGACGCACGTCTTCTGGGAATCTCCACCAAGGTGTCATTGTGGATGGTGGACAAGATGTAAACATCTTTCTCGTCCCTCCACTTCATGACCAACACTTCCTCATTCCTCATAAATGCGGTTTCCCCCTGTTGTAGATTTTTTTGGACCAAAGTTTGTAGGAATCCCTTTCTATTTTTTTCTGCTGGTACCACAGGCCAGGGTTTTTTCAGGTACAGGTGACGAAAACGGGGCAGGCTGGTGTAATAATTGTCTACATAAAGATGGTATCCTTTTTTGAACAGGAGGTATGCCAGGTCCCAGACAATTTTCCCACTGGTTCCAATGTATGTTGGGCATTCGGAGGGCTGGAGCTGGGAGTCTTTGCCTTCATACACACGAAAGGCATAGACATACCCAGTGGCTCTCTCACATAGTTTGTTCATTTTCACCCCATACCTGGCTCTCTTATTTGGGATGTGTTGCTTGAAGTGCAGTCGGCCAGTATAATGAATAAGGGATTCATCCACACAGATGTTTTTGTCTGGGACATACACGTCCACAAATTTTTGTAAAAAATAATTTATTAGGGGGCGCAATTTATATAGTTTGTCGTGGTTGGGATGATCTCGGGGAGGGCACTGTGAATTGTCATTGAAATGGAGGAAGCGCATGATCATGTCATACCGTGATCTGGACATGACAGAGGAAAAAAGAGGCATGTGGTGGATGGGGTGGCAGGACCAGTAGGCATGGACTTCATTCTTCTTAGAAAGCCCCATATTGAGTGTAAGCCCCAAAAATATTTTAAATTCATCCACTGTAAGACGGCGCCCATTGAACATACGAGCATAGGAAGAATTGGGGTTGGAGGCAATAAATTGATCTGCGTAAAGGTTTGTTTGGTCCACCATGTACTGCAGCAAGTCTTGGGGAAAAAACAAATAAAAATAATCTAATAGGGAAAAATTGGAAGTGTTGGGTTGCACACCTGGCTGTTCGGTGAAAGGGGGGATTATAGTTGTTCCTGAGCTGGCAGGCAACCATACGGGGTTTGCCAGGTCATTGGGAAGGTGGGTTTGGGCCTGGCTTCTTCGGGTTGCACTCGTTATTCCAGTGCTGGTACTGGGCTCCTCTTCTTGGGGTCTAGCTGCGGCGGTGTTGGTGCTGCTAGTTGTAGGAAGGTGTTCTGGGTTTACTCTCCTTATTCTCCTTATCCTTTTAGGAGGAGGGACTGTTTCCTCCTCGGATTCAAGGTCTGATCCGCTATCCTCCACTGGCTCGTATTCCGAACCAGTATCAGATGATGTGAGCTCCTCGGCGCTCTCATCATCCGACATGGCTAGCACTTCATATGCCTCCTCTGCTGTGAAAAGCCTTTTAGACATACTGGCGGTACTGATGGGTACTGGCGGTACTGATGGTACTGATTGGTACTGGCGGTACTGATGGGTCCTGGCGGTACAGATAGTACTTATGGCTACTGATGGGTACTGGCGGTACTGGTGGGTACTGGCGGTACTGGCGGTACTGGTGGGTACTGGCGGTACTGATGGGTGCTGGTGGGCTGTTGGATGTGCTGACAGATGATCCAGATGTGGTGACAGATCCAGATGTGACAGATGGGCTGTGACACTAGGTGACAGGTCCTCTTTATTGGGGGGATGTTTTACTCACTGATCACTGATCTCTGCTGTTCTCCTCACACGATCGGTGTGTGTGAGGAGAACAGCTATGATCAGTAATAACGGCTCTCCTGTGTTATTGTTGTGACCGGCTGTGATTGGACACAGCCGATCACGTGGTAAACAGCCAATTTCATTGGCTGTTTACCCTGATCGGGTATGCGCTGTGTCCGAGGGACACATTACATGCCCGATCGCTGCGGTGCGTGCACTCGGGAGCGCGCAGCAGCTTGTTATCCTGCCCACCAGCTCCAGTGTTATTGTTGTGACCGGCTGTGATTGGACACAGCCGATCACGTGGTAAACAGCCAATTTTATTGGCTGTTTACCCTGATTGGGTATGCACTGTGTCCGAGGGACACACTACATGCCCGATCGCTGTTATCGCTTGTTATCCTGCCGAACGCCGGATCCCTTGTTATCCTGCCCGCCGCCATATGACGTCGGGTCAGGATAACTCAACCACATTCCTGCTGTCAATCTGTAATAGGGCGGGCGGGAAGGGGTTAAGAGAGGTATTAATGGTGGTAAATGGGTGCAAATCTGCCCTGTCAGAAATTATGGATCAGCTGAAATGAATAAAGTAGGAAATGTAATTTATTAGATGTGAACTACAAAAAGTCTGGGAACACACTATGAAGCTGGAAGGCAGAGTTAGTAGAATTGAGGATAAAATAATACCCGTGAAGCAAGAGATTGAACTTTTAAAGGGAACAATCAAGAAACAGAATGATAAATTAGAGGATTAAGAAAATTGACTGGGGAGGAACAATATTTGCATATTTGGATTACCAGAGAGAAGTGAAGAGAACAATATGAAAGACTTTTGGGAAAATGGCTTCAGGAAGTTTTTAGGAAGGAAGAACTGTCCCCCTTATTTGCAATAGAAAGGGCTCATGAAGTCCCGCTGAGAACCCCTGCCTCGGGAGGGATACAAAGGCCAGTGATCGTGAAACTCCTTTTTTTTAAGGAAAGATAAGAGAAATGAAGGAACTATTGTTTAATGGGGTGAAAATCTAATTTTTACCAGATTTCTCTGCAGAAATACAGAGAAGGAGACTGAGATTTGTAGACAGTAGGAGGCGGCTGCCGCAGCTGAATGTGCAGTACGCTATGTTATATCGGGCACAACTGAAAGTCGTAGCAAAAGGTGCGGTTCATTTATTTGATGCAGCCGCAGCTTGGTTAGAAAGAAATGAGCAGTCTATATAACATCTTTAAAGTTTTGAGGCAAGAATTATGAATCCTAATATATGGACACATAGCTATAATTTAGACAGTATACCTGTTTAGAGAGTCACAGGTGTTTCGACACTGACACTGGTAGGAAGAAATATTGGTATTTACTCAAGTAGACTATGGGGCCACAATCAATGCCCCCAGGGGGGTTTGGGTGGGGGGGTGGATGGGCAGGTTGGAGGAAGGGAAGGGGGGAAATGGGGGGGTTGGGGAGGGTGAGGGTTTTTTTATTTGGGTAGAGTTAAGATATAAAAAAACAGACTCACGTATTTGGCATAGAAAGAAAAATGGTCATGAGCAAGGCACACAATGGAATTTAAACACGAGTGTATGTTGAAGAATTTGTAAAAAAAATTGCAGATACTGGGTATAAAGTATAGAGGTAATGGGTTAAAGAAAGATGGCCCCAATATATATATATATATATGTGTGTGTGTGTGTGTGTGTGTGTGTGTGTGTGTGTGTGTGTGTGTGTGTGTGTGTGTGTGTGTGTGTGTGTGTGTGTGTGTGTGTGTGTGTGTGTGTGTGTGTATTTGCAAGTTATATGCATATTTATATATTATTTAGAATTAGGATGTGCAGGGAGGTGACGGTCTGCTCATGGAATGTGAGGGGATTGGGAGATTTGTTTTAAAAAAACTGCCCTATTTAAGACTGTATCAACTCATAGAGTATCTGCCCTTTGCCTGCAGGAGACACATTTAACTAAGGAAACAGTGTCATGTTTTTAATGTAAAGGATTCTCGCTATATGAGGATGATATTCTCCTGTTTTGGGGAGTTGCAAACCACTCTCTAACCCCAGCGATGGATATTTTAAAAATATTTGGTTTGCACTCAGGGCTCTCCATTAACTTGGAGAAATCTGTTCTTCTCCTGGCAGATGGATTGGAATGGGAGCTCTCGGAAAGTGCTAGACATCTGCAGGTAGTGGAGAGGTTTAAATATATGGGAATAAACATAACGGTAAACCATAAACTTTCAATATTAAAAAAAATTGCACCCCTAATGAAATAATTTAGAGTAAAGGGACATGAAGCCGTCTCCCCCTGTCAGTAGTGGGTCATTGCAGTTTGATTAAAATTGTATGGCTGCCTCAATTTCTATATGCCTTGCATATTTTTCCAACATGGATTCCTGGAGTGTGGTTCAGGAAATTGGAGGGTATTTTTAGGAAATTGATTTGGAGGTAAGGGCAAGCTAGAGTTCCTGTGCTGGTACTGCAGTTGCAGTTGGCTTTCCCCCATCCCTAGAATTACTTCCTGGCAGCCCAGCTACAAAAAGTAGGGGGCTGGGAAGTGGGTAACGTTACCACTAGGTTTAGCTCATGAGCATTACTGGCCTGTACCCCACATACATCTTTGATAGAGACAAAATTTAAAAAGGGGAGGTTAGAATGGCGTAAAATTCCCTTATTGAAAACTTTGATAGAGGACACTTCCCTAAAGGGGTTGATCTCAAAATTGTATAAAAATATACATTTAAAGGTAATGGAAAAAGACTCTCAGCTTTCTAACAGAGCAAAATGGGAGGAGGATGTGGGGAAATTAACAGGTGTACAATGGAGTGGTATAGTAACCTCAATAGATACAATATCCCTCTCGGGAGCCCAGAAACTTACACAGTTTTATATTATTCATAGAGCATACTACAAACCAAAAAGATTGTTTTAGTTTGGGGGATGCCTGAATGCATCCTGTCCCAGATGTATAGTTGCAGTCAGGGACTTGATTCATATGCTTTGGAGGTGCCCCAAACTACACAGATATAAGAAAGAGGTGCTAGACAAAATAAACTCAGGGCTTGAAACAAATTTGCGATTGGATCCGCTGTTATGTCTACTGGGGTACATGGAGCAGAGGGTGTGTTCAGGGGTTAGATGAACAGCAGCTTTGAAATGCCTATATCAAGCTAGAAAAGCAATTACATGGAAATGGAGGAATTCTAGGCCACCGTATATTGCAGACTGGGTGAGAATGGTCAATAATATAACATTAAGAGAAAACTTGCTTATATAAGAAGGGGAGGTAAAAATAGATTTTAAAAGATTTGGAAAGCATGGTCAGGACTGGCACCCGAGATTGCGAATATTTAGAAAGTCTGTTTAGGTAATATATTAATCCTAAATGGGACATGGGGAGGTTGGGTGGGGATATGGGGGGTTTAAAAGAAGGTAGTATGGAATGTATTTTATTGTTTTTGTATGAGAATCTTGTTTCTTGGAAAAAATAAAAATAAAGGAATAAAAAAAAGATTGCAGAAAGATGCCCATTGACCATGATCCAGGACAATTTGGCTTTGACTAGATCAAATGGTGCCACAGGCATTCTCCAAGAACTAGCTATGGAAATTTTAGCTGCCACAAAACTGAAAGGCAATCAATCATCTAATGTTTTGGGCCTTCTTCACTGGGCTGTTAAGTAGCACATGTTGTGGGGATTGTTTCAGATTCACCAGGGTAAGCGAGTTGATAAAATTATAAATTAATATAAAAAAACACAGCGCATTCAGGCACTACCACCATATGTAAAACATCAACCCTTCCTGCACACAGCCACTGAATCAGAGTGGGGAGGCCACTAAGACATAAGAGGCAATTCTAGTTGGAACCATATACCATCAATACCTTAAAATTCACTTCAATAATAGGGGTGTTAACAAGTGACCTAGATGTATTTTGCACCAGAGCATACCATTCATCCAGTTCAAATGTTTCACCCAAGTCCTGCTCCCATCTTTCCACATATGATTGTTTCGCTGGCACTGACATCAAAAAGGAATATATCTCCGATATGTGACCCTTAACTTTATAAAACTTATAACACAGGTCTTTCATAAATGACATTGTTACTATGTCTTAGTTACATTTTAAGAAATTCAAAAAAAGGAGCTATATCAGTATAGCGGAAAAATTCAGACTCCAGCAACTGATACTTTTCTTTCAGGAATAGTTTTGTCATTAAACCCTTTTGATCACAAAGATGAGCTATACGCAAGAAGCCTTTATTAACAACTTCCAGATAGCCCGCCGCACATTTACCGTGGCAGGCTGGCCCTCCTGCGTGAACCAACATAGCCCTACGTCGGTCGCACGCTTGGTGCTGGGGGGCGAACGTGCACCACTGGCAGCACGCTCCTGCCCCCACTGGGCAGCAGAGATGCCAATACACGGGACCGGTGGTCGCGACTGCCGCCAGGCACCCGTGATCACTCCCTGCTGAGAGAGGATGGTCAGCTGTTGTAAACACAGCCGACCGTTCTTCTCTCTGAAATGATCACAGAGTGCCTGTGATCCTTCTATATAGGATCAAAGGTCTCTATGGCCATTTCACAAACCCCTCCCCCACAGTTAGTAAACCCTCCCCTAGGCTCACATTTAACCCTTCAATCACCCACTAATTTAACCCCTTTCTTGCCAATGTAATTATTACAGTAACAGTGCATACTTTTAGCACTGATTACTGTAGTAATGTCACTGGTCCCCCCAAAAGTGTCAAAAATGTCAGTTAGGGGTCCGATCTATCCTCCGTAATGTCGCAGTCCCACTAAAAATCTTAGATCACTGCCATTACTAGTAAAAAATAAATAAATAAATAAAAATGACATAAATCTTTCCCCTAGTTTGTAGGCTCGATAACTTTTGCACAAACCAATCAAAATTTGCTTATTGCAATTTTTTTACAAAAATATGTAGAAGAATACAAATTGACCTAAAAGCATGAAAAATTTAGATTTTTAATTTGTTGTCGCTTATTTTTTGTTTTATAGCGCAAGCAATAAAAATTGCACAGGTGATCAAATACCCCCAAAATAAATCTCTATTTGTGGGAAAAAAAGGACATCAATTTTATTTCGGTAAAATTTCTGTGTCGCACGACCGTGCAATTTTCCATTAAGTAGCGCAATGCCGAATCACAAACAAATGGCCTGGTCATTAACCTCCCTGGCGGTATGATTCTTTTGGATTTTAGGTGCTGAAAGCGGTACCATTATTTTGCATGTAATTCTTGTGAATGAGCAGCCCAAACCAACTGTATACATTTATTATATATATTATATATATATGTATGTATACATATATTATGTATATATATATATATATATATATATATATATACACATATACATAATATATATATATATATATATATATATATATATATATATATATATATATATATATATATACACATATACATTATATATATATATATATATATATATATATATATATATATATATATATATATATATATATATATATATATATATATATATGTAAATATATATATATATATATATATATATATATATATATATATATATATATATATATATACTGTATATACATATATATATATATATATATATATATATATATATATATATATTTACATAAAAAGTAGTACAGTGAAACTGCAGGAAAGGGCACTGGGGGGCAAACTAATATGATTTTTTTTATTTTGAATGGTATCAGTGTGTTTGGTGTGTTTTTACATTTGAATTTGCCGCCGGTTCCACCCCCCTGCGAACGTCACGTCGCAGGAGACGGAAGTCGGGGCACGGAGACGATCGGGAGGAAGATCCGCCGCGAGACACCGCCGAGACACATCACTGGATCCCGGTGACAAGGTAAGAAACCTCTTTTACAGGATCCAGCGATGCTTCTGGAGGTATCCCGAGTGTGGCTCGGGGTTACCGCTTTTGGCTCTGAAATTTAACCCCGAGCCACGCTCAGGAATACCGCTAAAAAGGTTAAGGGGGAAAATCCTTCAGGTCCAGAAGTGGTTAATCCACCACCCAAAAAGTTGAGGAGGGAGACCTGGGGTTAAGGCAGCATTCCAGAAGAGTGGAGCCAGGGGACTATGAGGGGACTTAAATTATAGGCCCTGGACAAAAGGTCCCATATCCCAAGGGAGAGTGACAAAGAGGGGCATAACATGGTAGGCCTGTCTTTAACCACTTTAAGACCAGAAGGATTTGCCCCCTTCCTGAGCAGGCCCTATATTGCGATTTGGCACTGCGTTACTTTAACGGACAATTGCGTGGTCTTGCGACACTGTACCCAAACTAAATTTATGTCCTTTTTTTCCCACAAATAGAGCTTTCTTTTGGTGGTATTTGATCACCTGTGTGATTTTTATTTTTTGTGCTATAAACAAAAAAAAAGTGACAATTTTGAAAAAAAAACAATATTTTTCACAATCTGCTATATGACATTCTCAAAAAAAAATTTTTTTTTTTTTTTTAAATTTTAGGCCAATTTGTTTTCTGCTACATATTTTTGGTAAAAAAAATTGCAATAAGTGTATTTTGATTGGTTTGCGCAAAAGTTATCACATCTACTGACTACAGGAAAGATTTATGTAATGTTTATTGTTTTTTTTTACTAGTAATGGCAGGAATCTGCAATTTTTTGCGGGACTGTGACATTGCAACGGACAGATCAGCCCCCTAACTGACATTTTTAACACTTTTGGGGGTACCAGTGACATTACTACAGTAATCAGTGCTAAAAATTTGCACTGTTACTATAATAATGCCATTGGCAGGGAAGGGGTTAACCCTGTGGGTGATCAAGGGGTTAAATGTGAGCCTAGGGAAGTGATTCTAACTGTGGGGGGGGCGTTGCTTCTGAGATGACCATAGAGACATGTGATCCTATATAGCAGGATCACATGAGCTCTGTGATCATCCCAGGGAGAAGGACGGTCGGCTGTGTTTAGGCGGAGTTTAGGTGTGTAGGTGGAGTTAACAGACAGCCATGACGTGGACTACAACAAAATGGCACATTTCTGCACATTGTTAGAGCACACTGATGGTCACAAACTATGTAAGAGTGGCTTTAGCTTGGTCTACACCCATTGGAGAACGCCTGCAATGCATTTCACCCAGATTGATGCATAATTGTAGAGGGCTCTAGGATTAGGCCCCAAAATTAGTGAAATGCATTGGGAAGTCATGAGCAGCTTAATCAGGAATCATTGCTTGCTGTTCTTATACACCCTAAACAAGGGTTATGTATTGTCCAAAAAGTTGTGTTTTTGCCCTAACTAAAAAAAAAATAAAAACTTACACTATCAAGGAGGTCCTACACTACTTGAATTCTTTTTTTTTTTCAAATAATTAATATCTCATGCACATAATTGTTGAGCCTGCAGAAGGAAAATGCAATGTATAATCCTGGATGTTGCATAGCTTGGGTCCTTTGAAACATTTACTTTTTAGTGGTCCCAAAGCTTCTTATAATCTCGCTTCTACAATGACAACCGCAATTAGAACTTCTAGCAAATTGTTCTAGCACAATTCAGAATTTTTTTCCAAACCAAACCCTGCCTGCTGAGCAGCTGAGAAGATTTAGAACTCCTGGTTGATTTTATTCCTATCATGGGACTCTTCTTTTCAAATATTCTATTGTTGTTTTAACATAGAAAAACAATACATCATTAGACTCCGTTCACACTGGGGCGACCTGTCAGGCGCCGTAGGTCGCCTGCCATAGAGTAGCTGTGGACCCGTTCTAATAGGAGTGACACAAGTCGCTCTGACTTAGAAAAAGGGTCCGGAGCTTCTTTGGGGCGACCTGGAGCGACCTGCATTGACTTCAATGATATGAAGTCCATGCCGGCCGCTCCGAGGTCGCGGTGCAAGTAGCGTCGCCCCAGTGTGAACGGGGTCTTAATTAGAGTCATATTGTAAGTATACAATAACAAAGAACAACAAGGAAGTAGGAAGGTAGAAGAATATGTAATGTGACGCCTCTATTATATAGGTTTCACCAGTCTGTAAGTGTTTGCAAGTTAAAGATGCCCCACTTTAGAGGAATGCAGCATCTTGCTGTATTTAGGAGTTTGTAAAGCCAGTGACTTGTAGTATGTGGGTTTTGGAAGAGAGGAATGGTGAAGTAAATATTGTGCAGAAGTAAAATCCAAAGTGTATGTTGTTATTTTCATAAAAGTTTCATGTACTGCTTTCCAAAAAGTTTTTATTTTTGAACAGGACCACCAGGGACTCTTTACCCCCACTTCCTGCTGACAATGGTTTTACCAAACAGGAAGTAAGAGTAATCTGCAATAGGGGCACACAAAAAAATCTGACAGATCTTCTAGCCTGTCTTTACTGTACTAAAAAAAGTTCCACTTTTTTGTAATAAGTTGTCAGCAAGACAAATAGCAAGGGTAAAACTTTTTAGCAGAGCCTGAGATAGCACTAAAAAAACTGAAAGGGACTCTAACCCTTCCCCTCTCCAAAATTAGGAATAATGTTTTGGCTGGACATGTGCTTTCAAGACTATTTGCTGCTTGTTAAGAATAAATATTTGAATGTCCATTAACTATACTTCTTTATAGTAACCCCTTTTATTTATACAGAATTGTGAACAAAAAAGCGTGATCTCACCTTATCTCCATCATAGAAAGTCCTTCCATCACTTGCTCTCTTCCATGTAATCTCGGGGACAGGTTCTCCCTCTGCTTCACATGTCAAGGTCACATGACCATTTTCAACTGTCGTCTCATTCTGCAGTTGTATAATATGAGGCTGCACTGTTAACAAAATTAGTTAAATTACTGCTAAAATTATTTAGTAGCACAAAACTGAAATAAGACAGAAGGACTGGTAAACAATCCCAACAAATCCATGATCACTGTTTGTACAAAATAAAGCAGTAGTTTGACAGCATAACATACACTCCTATACAATGGTTGTGCTTGCTACAGTGCAAGCCTGTAAGTTCCCTTGTCCATATGTGGATAATGTTATCTTGAGTGTTGTTATGCTATGAGGCTTAGTGACTTTTGTGAGATACAGAGCATCCTGTAATTGATATACTATAAACCTTTTAAATTCAATACAATGTAAAAAAATATTGTACAGCATATAAAATGTGTTAGGTGACGTAAAAAAAATGACTATTAAGCAAAATCTGACTATGGCTTTAGAAGGCAATAAGCAAATTAACAGGCAAGCTGCACAGAAGGGGTTAAAAAGTGCCTTGACCGGAAGTGACTTCCGGGAGCGGTGGAACGCACGCCAGCTGAGGCGTTGTAGTCTGGCGCGGGAGAGAGTGAGTTCCCGATACATCCCACAGTGGCCCTAGGGCATTTATATGCTCATAGAACTGGTGCTGGTCGGGGCACTTTTTAATGTAAGGGCAACTACTGCAGAGTGTTTTTTTATCTGATGGGTTTTAATAAACTGTGTTGCACTATAATTTTGTTATTTGTCTTACATTCCAATTGACATCGTATATCTGAGGGGAGGAAGCTGTCATATCTGCATTATTCACCATATTGGGAAGGCGTATCTATGGCATAATAAGATACATCTGTCATTAAACGCAATATGGTCCATAGGCCTACGGGCCCTGGTGAGTGCATTATATTTTCTACATGTGGTGAAGCACTTTTTGTTTGGAAAAAACACATATTTTGCGTGGATACATGGATCTAGATACCATCACTTTGTTTTTATTTTTTGGACTGTCACTCTATATACTGGACTACTACTCACAAATTGAATCGGTTTTACTGATATAGATATTTGTGTTATAATATATTCTATATGTTTAGTATTCACATACATACATAATTGAGATATTATTTTGGCACACAAACCACTGGCACATGTGTGTTTATAAGAAAACATTTGTTGTTAAGTGTGTTATTTATGGTATTTTTAGCACATTGTATATGATTGTGTAGAGTATAATTTCAATGTATTATTTTTTAGCATGCTCACAGGAATGGTGAGAATCACTGATGATTACTAATATTGTGTAACAGTGCCCACTTTTATTTTTTGTTATCATACACTGATGCAAAGTTAAACAGATGAAAATGTTTAAAAAATTTGGATTTTCAACTCTTTTTCACTGTTTAGGTTTTCACAATGGGTTTGCTAGCCCGGTATTAGTTATCTTTGTTTTAATATACACTTTATTGTTACACTTTACCTGACAGGTGAGCAAGGGATCTGTTACATATCATTTTTTCTATAGGCAAAATCACAGGGGTGTTAAATCCACAGACCTATCATATTAATTTTTTCCTAAAATAAATACTGTAGACTGCATAGGTGGACACAACTGTTTTTAAGCCCCCTGTAAATGATGTATGTTTCATAGTTTCATAGTTTGTGAGGTTGAAAAAAGACATCAGTCCATCCAGTTCAACCTATGATGTGTGTGTGTGTTTGCTGTTAACCATACATTGTATATCCCTTGTGACAGGAAGTCAGGTAAATCTGTGAATGTTGTCACAGACAGGAGATACACTTCTGCTTGGGTTAGACAATTCACCAATTACTATAGGGTGTCAGCTGAAAAGGTAGCCAGGACGGCTTAAGGAAGTTGAAAGGCCTTCAGCTGTTCGGAATGAGGAAGTTAAGGCCTCTATAATTTGTCCAAAGGAAGTCTATTGATTGCTGCCTCCTGACGCTGTGTAAGCTGGGGAGAGGAGGACAGTCAGATGTGTGCCTCCCGATGCTGTGTGAGCTTGGGAGAAGGATTGCTGCCTCCTGATGCTGTGTGAGCTGGGGAGAGGAGGACAGTCAGATGAATGCCCCCTGAAGCTGTGTGGGCATGGGGAAGACCTCCTGGAGCGATGTGCGCTGAGGAGGGTAAAAAGTGTGAAGACCTCCTGGAGCGATGTGCGCTGAGGAGGGTAAAAAGGGTGAAGACTTCTCAAGGTGAGAAAATGAACTATTTCTATGTGAAGAGTGTGAAGAGAAAAACCAATGGATGTTTTCTATGTGAAAGGAAAGTCCAATGAACATGTGCTGTGTGAAGAGAAATGGGACATTCTCTATGTGAAGAAATAATAAATGGACTATTGACAGTCTGCTGTATGATCAGCCAAGTCTGCCCAACAGTAGGTTGGGGACAGACTTCCTTAGATAGGTTCCTGTGTGTGAGAAGGTAGCCGCCCACAGTGGCAAGGATTTATTTTATTTTGTGTTTTATTTTATTTTGGATGTTTTTGACGCTTGCACTTGTGTGAAGAAAATTGCATGAATAAACCAAACTGTTGTTTGCAACCACTTCTCGGCTATCTCCCTGTGTAACGAATCCCCCCAAGGGGTCATCCACGCCCGCCACTGAGCTAATCAATCCCACACCCTGTATGTTGTGGTCTTTAAGGTACCCATCTAATAGTTTTTTGAAACTATTGATGCTCCCTGCTAATACGACTGCTTGTGGAAGCGAATCCCACATCCTTACTGCTCTGACAGTGAAGAACCCCTTACGTATTTTAAGGTTAAACCATTTTTCCTCTAGTTTTAGTGAGTGGCCACGTGTCTTATTGTATTCCCTTTCTCTAAAAAGTTTGTTCCTTATGCTAGGGTCGCCAGTACAGTATTAGTATATTGATATCATATCACCCCTCAAGCATCTCTTCTCTTGTTAACAATGGGAACTCTTGTTTGACCTCCAGACCTAATGGAAATTTATTATACTCCTTGAAGTGTATGTAAACTCTAAGGCTCCATGCACAAAAGTCTTTCTGGACGTCAGATTGCTAGCAGGAAACTGCTGCTTTAAAAACGCGCTTTTAACAGCTTTTTTTAATCATGTTTATGTGTGTTTTTGAGTGTTTTTCAGCATCAGTGCTGACCAGCTTACATTCAGCACTGCAATTTAAAAAATGCTGAATGCTGATAAAAGCATGTTTAGGAGCGCTTATGCATGTTTTTAACTGTTCAGCATTTTTTGTGGTCAGAAGAATCGCTCTTGAACAGGATTTTAGGGCGGGTAGACAACAGCCCATAAACTCCCCTGCTAATAAACTTCAAAAAACGTCCATGCATGCATGGATACATAGGATAACATTGAGGGGAATTTAAGGGCTGTTAAAAAAAAAACACCCAAACTCACAAACATGAGTTTATCAGCTACAGTTTGCATGCGGCCTTACACTGAACTTCTTTTTTTAATTTCTTTTGGTCTGTTGAATATACCAGCATATCTTTTGGTTATCTTGGTTATCTTTCAGTAGCTTTGGTTATATTTTGGATAAGTGCTAAAAGCCAACTGATCCTGCCAGAAATCTTTTGAACTAGCTGTGATTTCTGTCTCTACTGATTTATATTAGCCAGTATTGTTCTTAATCTGGATGAAATAATATACCTCCTTTATGATGATAAGGAGAGGGGAAGGCTTTTTGAAGTTCTAACATTCTTCCTGTCTTAGGGTGACAACATTGGCCCACTACAGATACAGTACAGTGAGTTAGTGTTGTCACTTTACGGCAGGGGGTGTCTTACTGGTAGGATCATAAGATCAATGCAAAGGCAAAATCCTGAAAAAAGAGAACTAACACAGCCACTACATCTAAGGACTGCTAAGTTTCAATATATAAAAAAAAATCATTCTAGGTTTTTCTATTGTATAGGCAGTCCCCGGGTTACAAACATCTGACTTACAAACGACTCCTACATACAAACGGAGAGAGACAACAGGAAGTGATGAGAAATCTTGCCCTAGGAAGGGAAATTCACTTCTGTAAGAGTTCTCATGGGAAAAAGGTGTCTCCACTGAAGCTTTATACCTAATCCTTGTGTCCACAATAACCCAAAATTTTCAAAATCCAATTGTCATAGAGACAGAAAGTGAGGTGAAATCTTCTGAACAGGGGTACAGACAGCAAAACAAATGGCCCCTTTGCTATCTAAAAACCTAAAAACTATTATTTTGGCTGGAGCTAAACTTAATAAATGTACCTGTTCCGACTTACAAACAAATTCGACTTAAGAACAAACCTACAGTCCCTTTCTTGTTTTTAATCCGGGGACCACCTGTATGTTAGAAGGACAATTTGTAAATGCTAATTGTGCCATAGCTGTATCATGAAAAATGTACCTTTCGTCTAAATTGCACCAGAAAAATTATAATTCACTTCCTGTTACATGAATGGGCTTAGTTACCTTTGTGTTTTCACCCTCATAGGTGTATATTTGCATATAAGGTGCTGCCTCTAACCGGTAATCCAAAGTAATTTTGAATGCGATTTAGTGATTTTAACACTGTGATGCTCACTGTAATCCATGCTGGTGGCTCTTAAATGAGGAAACAAAAGTCTTGACCACACACAGACAGTGCAGAACAAGGCATGGTAAGTCAGTAATGAGGAAAAATTAGCTGCGGGCAGACCATGAACAATACTGGTCACTAATCCTTTGTCCTCTGCCTACATTTCCTGGGCACAGCTTCCAAAGTTCAGCTTCTCTTTAACTAATTTGTGTTTTGTAGTTTAATTCTACCTTTTATATTTTTACTGTTTAGGTAAGTCTGCTAGATTTTCATACATCAGCAAGACCTTTTTCACGAGATGAATTACTTATTCCAAAAATTTAGCTTTTGGCCTTGACTGCTTCACAACCATTTTTATCCTACAACAACAAGATTCAGTTTTTGCTTGCCATAACCCTCTGATCATTCTTGTGTACTGACTACAAGATGCAATCTAGCAGACTCTCATTCCCAGGTGAACGCTTACAGGCTGCTGTTTCTAGAAAAGCAGCATGGCTTCATTCTTTGTATCGCTTCCTTTCAGCAGAATTATTACAGCACACACCATATAGCAGAGATATAGCACCACAATATTTCAGCTAAGGCTATAAGCTTGTGAGTCCTCAGTGATCTCTAGAATTATCTAAAATGACATTTTATATACTAAATGTGCTGGCAGCAATAATGTATTTCTCAAATGAGTTCTTGAGAAACAGAATCAGTGTCAAATATTTTTTCTTGCTGTATCTCAGTATTTACACATAACATTAGGATGTAGTTCACTGTATGGCTGCTTATAGGTGATCAACTTAGTCCTAATCCATGTATGATTAACCATTTGCTAGAAAATGGTTAAAATAAGCTCATAGCTGCAGTGGCGAGAAGGGCCTCCCTCCCCTCAGCCATTCATGGTGGTTTCCAGGCTCTTCCATTCCTCCAGGGAGCTCAGAACCACAGTAAATGATTGGGATAGCTAGATAAAGAGGAGATAGAGGAACACCCATTCCCTGACCTCCTCTGTGACTAATCAAGCTGGAAGTGACAATGAGTTTATTACTTCAGGTATCAGAGCTGTCATTCTCTGACTGCTACAGTCAAGGAGGCAGCTAATCAAGTAGGATATGCTCTTGGATGCTCTAGAAAGAAGGGGAGACATTGGGAGTCTAATAGATCCCCTGAGGTCCCCATAAACAGTACTTGTCACTTGCCCACCTGTTTTAGTAATTCTAAAAATAAATGCTGATTTTTAACAGGTGGGAACAAGTTTGAAAATTGTCCCGAATAGCAAGTGGTTAAAAAGAGATCCTATCACTTTGCTCATGTTAGGCAAACTGACAGAGTTTCCGAGTAGTAGCCTACACCCAATGCACCCACCTTTCTCCCCCAGTGCTGCTCTCCTTCCAGTGATAACACTGCAAAATGCCAGGTGCTTTCAGGTACAGGTGAACATGTGACCTTCTTCTATAATTCAATGTCTGGGCCTGAATGGTCAAATGCCAGGCCCAAACACAGTCACGTGGTGATGGAGAGTAACATCATTAACACTGTGTAAGCTTCCGTCACTGACTGCAATGAAGGAAGTAACAGGTAGGGACTAGGGAATAAAGGTCAGCAGGGAGTGCGCTAGCAAGAAACTCTGTTACTTTGTCCTATATGGACTATAAAGGCTCTTTAATGCATATGTGAACCCTCACCTTGTATAACAACCCAATTCAGTTTAAAATAGAAAATTAAAGGCAAAACATTTGTGTATAAATAGAAAAAAAAAAACATGAGAAATACTTTTGTTCCCCTTTTTCATAAGTGATCACATATCCTATGTTCTCAGCTGCATAAGAAGCTCAGAGAGCTGGATGAGAAGAAACAGCAGCACATTGACTGGCTTTGCAAGGGTGTCTGGTCATTGGAGAAGAACAGGCTGAGTTCTCAGCACAGCTAGAAACCTGACAATGCTGTGCTCTCATGCCTAGTGTGGTCCATTTTTAACAGAAAAGTAGAGGGACCATCAGGAACACCAGATATTTCACACAAAGGTGTACGTTTAGTAAACTGAGATAAGCCGAGATCTGGATGATAACGGCTTGTCTCAGAGCATTTCCGGTTTAAATTACTGAGACGAGTAGTGGAGAACATATTCTTCTCTTCTCATCTCAGTACACAAATGGCTTTCATTCACTGCAACAGAAACGGCCAGTTTAGTAACACATGATGTCACCTTATCACTGTGTTTCTCTTTGAAGATCTCCTCTTCCTGCTTCTCCAGCTCAGAGGTGGAGAATCAGGGGGAGAAGCTGTGTGATTAGAGGAAGAAGACTTCTTTCTTCCTATATATCAGCACCAGTGGGTTCAAAATGAACGTATATATTGTATGTATGTATGTATGTATGTATGTATGTATGTTTGTGGGTGTATGTATGTGTGTGTGTATATATATATATATATATATATATACTGGTGTATGTGTGTATATATATATATATATATATATATATACTGTATGTACTGGTGTGTATATATATATATATATATATATATATATATATATATATATATATATACTGTATGTACTGGTATGTATATATATATATATATATATACTGTATGTATATATGTATATATACTGTGCAGGTGTGTGTGTATAGATATGTTTTCATGTGTCAGAACATGTCATTACGAGTTCTTTTAAACTTTAGTTTCACTTTTTAAACTTAGGGGCGGCTGTAGTCTCACAATATCTCGTGAGATTACAGGCTGTCCACCCAGTTATACACAGATCTCGGCAGTTCTCAGAGAAAAAAATTCTTCTCTGATCACCCTGTGAGAAGTGAAGTTCTCCGCCTTCTAAACTGGGTGCCAGAGGAGATATTTCTTCTCTGAGAACTGCCGAGAAGTGAACTGAGAGAAAACTTCTCAGTTTACTAAACGTACACCAAAGGAAGCAATGCAAAGAGAACAGGATACCTTTTCATACAAGCACATTGTACAGCAGGCACATATCAGGAATATAAAATTATAGGTTTACATATTCTTTAACTAAAAAAATGTTTGTACACTTTATAGGGTTAAATTAAGTGTATGTGCATAGAGAATGGAACTTATACAGGTGTATAGGCACTGTCATATATGCCCTGTATATAAATCATTTTAAATAAAGATGGAAAAAATCTGGAAAATTTGCTTCTATAGCTCTGCAAGGTGAATATCTGCTAAATAGCAAGAGTTATCAAACAGCCACAAAACAGCTCACTGTAATGCAGAGTGACAATGTCGCCCCAAACAGGAAGCCAGTACTCCAAGGGCGATTGACCTTCTTACTCTGTGGGTGACCTCCAGTCACCTGGAAGGATCCAATGAGGATCTCAATTTTGAAGCTTATGGGTTAAGACTCTCTTCCCTCAAGACATTGCTGACATATTTAGGAAGTAGTATACAGAAGATGGTATCTTGTGCTTTCCTGACTGCGGTGATCCAGGTAAGAATGGTTTAAGTAAAGTTTCTTTCTTTTATCATTGTTTTTCTCAAACAGCCACTGTTCATACACAGTATCACTATCTGCTCGTTGCTGGATTTGTTGCAAGTTTTACACACAACTGCAAACTATCATGAACACATATTTGCAAATGCATGTAATTTGTTAATACCAATGTGTTTCCCATAAATAGTCTTAGGCTTTAAAATGCAATTATTTTGTGTATTTAAGGGGATACATTTAAAGGAAGATCAGAATGGACTGGACAGAAGCTGAAATGTCCTAGAAGCATTGTGATTAGTTATAAAACCTGCAGAGCGCATGGTTGAATCTGTGACAGGTGTCTTAACCTTGATAACAAGCCAGACCTGACTGCATCTGCCAAAAAATCATTCTAAATGAAATCTGGATACTCCAAATCCTCTCTGATAAATCTGCTCATAAATTGATCAAATGGCAGGCATGCCTCCCAAACGCTGGATCTGAGATGCTCCTTTCTGACAGCTGGTTTTTAACATACAAAAACAATACAAGCTGTGTATCTACCTGCATTAATAGGTTAAAAGGTAAGCACAAACATATTGTCTAATTAGCTGGAGAAAAGGTATTATGCATATGCAGTAAGCACATCATTTCATTAAATATTACATTGTTTACCTTACTTTAAAGTGTATGTAAACCTAAAAACTACACTTACTTTTTTTGCCTTCCTTGAGCACAACTAAACCACACACTGTTAGGTGAAAAATTAAGTACATTTCATAGGAATATTCCAAAATTTTGAAAATATTTGAACAGGCAAACTTGGGGGTTGATTTATTAAAGGTAAATAGACCGCACACTTTTGAAAGTGCAGTTGCACTCTGCAAGTGCAGTTTCTTCAGAGCTTAGTAAATGAGGGAGAGCTCTGCTGACTTCCATCATCCAATCATGTGAAAGCAAAAATGTCGTTTTTTTTTAAAATTTTCCTTGCATGTGATTTTGTATTCTATGTAGAGTGAAGTTTTAGCTCAATTACTAAGCTCTGGAGCAACTGCACTCGCAGAGTGCAACTACCCTTTCAAAAGTGCACACTCTATTTGCCTTTAGTAAATCCACCCCATTATTTCTTCATTCAAACAGTGCCAACAGATAAAACTAATACACTTGAAATCATTACATTTAAATTTGGCATGGCATATTCATACTCATAATCTAAATAAATAAAGATTTGACACATTCTAAAAGTAAGTGCATCTCTACATTTACTCAATAGAAAGTGAGGGGATTGGATATGGGTCTTTAAATTTTGCATTCATCATTACTTAACTCTATCTAGAAATCTTAGTTGGGCTTACTCTCCCATTGAATATATTGATCATTCTATAATATTGGAGACACCCAACAATGTCTATATATTTCTTCAAATGTATCATATCTCACTTTATTATATTATGCATAGATGTAAACTAAATATACATAATTTAAAAACACATAAAATTATAGGTGACCGCCATGACTGATATCTTATTTCATTATCACAGTAGATTCAAATAATACTCTCATGTGTATATCTTTCCATCTGCCATGGATATGTTGGTTTTAAGGAAGGAGACAAGAATCCACATTCTTTCTTTTTGGATGTGGACTCTTTATGAAATGTATTTTTAATTATATAGCGCTGCACTATTTCCTTTAATTTGTACTTATATTGTCCTTTCCGCAATATAGTGTCAGCAGCTTCTTTAGTATACTGAGTATCATATATATCTACCCAGCGCAGCAGATACATAATTAATATATTTTCTTTATTGAAATCTCTTGGTGCTGCAGCTGGTTTGGTTATTATGTATATATTTGATTTTTGGGTGACACATTATATTAA
Source organism: Pelophylax lessonae (assembly GCF_965119305.1). NCBI lineage: Eukaryota > Metazoa > Chordata > Amphibia > Anura > Ranidae > Pelophylax > Pelophylax lessonae. Next base: position 82,799,464 of record NC_138769.1, on the reverse strand, counting down.
TATGGATGGTATATTTAGCCAAAATAGTGAACCAGAGGATGATATTGGGGGTATGTTTCTTAGGCTCAAGAATTTAGTTACTACAGAATTACATACCAATTGGAATATTGTTTTTCTTTTTTTGAGAATTATATCTCAGTTAGGAAGCATGGTCCCTAGGAGCCTAAAATGGGAGGTAGCCCTGCAGAGTGATATTTTGGTTGTTACTAAAGGTTTTCAATACTTTAATAAAGCTGGGATTAGTTTGTTGAATTTTATGCTTATTGAGAAAAACCAGAAATGATTAAAGTTGGACGAGCAAATTAACACCCTTAAGGAGATATTGAGTCCTTATAAGGGCAATGTTGATTACAACAAAAGGTCAGAAGCTCTGAGAAAGCACTTGGAAAAAGAGATGGAGCAAAAAAATAAAAAAGGAAGAAGTATCTTAGGGATCTGAATGACTATAAAAATAATAAAAAACAAAGAGGGGATTTTTGAGGTGAACAACTCAGAATCTAATGAGAGAGTGGTTGGTTTAGGGGAACAAGCTATTACCCATCCTCCATTGACTCCTCGGCCCCCTCAATCTAGTGGGAGGCCCAATCCCAATTTTTCCCAATTTCCCTATTCCCAAGATAGAGGTTTCCTTTAGGGAGGTGGGAGAGTAAGAGGGAGGGGTAGACATCCCCCTTTCCCCAAAGGGAATACAGTTACTACCTATAATAGATTTGACCCCATTAAGTGAAGAAGCCACTAATGGGATTGATCAATATATTATTGAAAACACCCTTCGGACTGGGAATCCCAACAAAGCCAGGGTAGGGATTACTCTCCGGCTATGCCCTCTGCTAGTAATTACTGGCAAAACAGAATCATCCCTCTAAGCCGGATTATTTGGGTAGGGGGGATGTATATTCCAATTATCGCAATAATAACAATGGTAGGGATTTTTTTCCCGGGAGAATTCCCAACATAAAAAGGTCAATAGATCCAAAAGAGGGTCCAGAGGGGGAAGGAGGGTCCACTCAAAAAGAAGGGGAGTCTAAAGGACTCTGGCCTTTTTAATTTAAGTACAGAAACCATCACAGATGAGGAGAAATATGTGTTGAATCACGGTTAAAAGTTTGCCCCCCCCCCTTGAGCAATATATACATTTGAAACCTTTATGGATATCCAGAAGCATATCCGAAAGATAAATATTAAGAGGTATATGATCACTAATGCTATTAGTTGAAATAGGATGGCCTCTACTGAAATTAGGAATGCTTCCCTGTCCAATGCATCATTATTAAATCCACCTGGAAATTTAGCTTCTTCGATTTGGGGAATTTAGAGATTTAGTGACCAAAGATTTGGAACAGTTACATATTAAGAGGACTAGAAGTGATCATATGTTTAAAAAGGGATTGGATCTTTTAAAATTTTAAAAGGATGTATAGATATAGTGGTGCGCCCTGCCAATAAGGGTATTGTTATTCTTGACTCTGAGCCTTATAAGTCAGAGATGCATCAGCTGTTATCTGATCAAGACACCTATGTTTCATTCAGAGGCAACCCTACTCCTAAATATGAAAAAAGAGCTTGTGTCCTTGATAGAAAATGGTTATCAGAATAAAATTCTTTCTTAGTTCCTGTTGCTCCCAGAGTCCCTGTGATTTTCTACCTTCCAAAGGTACATAAAGACCCATTGCACCCCCCTGGAAGGCTGATCATTTGTGGTACTGATTCAGTTACTTCTAGGGTGGTTAAATATATTGTTTACTTTTTACAGCCATTAGTGCCTAAAACTCCATAATTTCCAAGGGACTCTATACAGGTCATTAATGTTCTAAAATCTGTTGAGTGGAAGGATAGTTATTTACTTGCTACGGCTGATGTTTTTTTTTATGCATAAGATTATATCCCACCAGCATGGCAGGGAGGCAGTTAAATATTTTCTGGGATCAGATGACCTGTTGGCTATCCAGATAAGCTTAATTTTTTCACTTTTGGATTTTGCAATGGGTCACAATTATTTTTGGTTTGAGGGTTCCTATTACTAGAGAATAGAGGTGTTGGCATGAGTGCTAAGTTTGCGCCCAGTATGGCTAATCTCTTTATGGCCAAGTTGGAGGAGGATGTCATCTATGAGTGACCGAGACTGGAGATAGTTCTCTGGAAAAGGTACATTGATGACATTCTCCTCCTATGGGATGGCGATCCCGATCCCGATCCTCAAAATGATTTTATAACTATGCTGAATAGGAATGATAGGGGTATCATCCTTCAGCATGAGCCAGTAGGACTGATATTTATTTTCTGGACCTACAGATTAAAGTAGTGGCGGGTGAAATTGTTACATCTACCCACTTTAAGGAAACTGATAGAAATGTATTTATCAATACCAACAGTTTTCACCATTCTGCTTGGTTGAAATCCTTTCCTATCAGTCATTTCCTGAGGCTGAGGAGGAATTAGACCAATCATGAAGATTTTTTGTGCAAAGTTTCTTCCCCTAATCTTAAGTTCGTAGAAAAGGGCTATGATCCAGCTGAGTTGTATTGTGCACTTATCCGTGCAGACGAGAAGAATAGGGATGATTTACTGGCACCTAGAAATGCTAATTGCAATGATTGCTTCAAATATGCTTTCTTTACCCTGTACTCCTTCCAGCATTATTCATTTAAAAAGATATTGCAGAAACACTGGGATGTGTTGCGTAGTTATAGTGTTTTAGGTCCTCACCTACCTGAACCCCCCCCCAGTTGTTTACAGAGGAGTGCCCTCCTTGAGATTACAGGTAGCTCCTAATGTGATAGAGCCCCCCAAGACAATTTCTTTCTTTCAAAATATGGGTGACTTCTTTCCATGTAGGAAATGTTCTATCTGTAAGATCAATGCTCAGAGAGATAGGAGGGTTGAGTCTTTTGAGTCTAACTCTATCCATAAGCATTTTGCTATTAAGCCTTTTATTACTTGCACATCAAGAAATGTTGCTAATCTTATCCGTTTTCCATGCGGCCTTGAGTATATAGGTTGCACTATTCACATGCACCAAACTAGGTTAAATGAACATGTGGCAAATATCAAAAAGGGTTACCCTAAACATAGTTTGTCTAAGCATTATGCTACCTACCATAATAAGAATCCTGCGGGGACTGTGTTCTTGGGTATAGATAAATTCACCAGTAGTTGCAAAGGTAGTAAGGCAATTAGGGAAGTCTCTAAACCCGAAACTAGGTGGATTTTTACGCCTAAGACGTACACCCCATTCGGTATGAATACTGAATGGGATGTGGACGCTTTTATCAATAATGTCTAAACAATGTGACCTGTTGTTATTTATTTCTTTGTATTTTTATTGTTCTGGATGATTTTATTTTATTTTGATACATATGAATGTTATTAGTGTAGGATTTTTAAATGATGTATTAATCTTCAAGGCAGCAAGATCTCGCCATGGCCTGGTATAGTCGTTTTAACTGAGATAAAGTTTTTTACTAGATATTACCATTGTCAACTCACATATTGTCCACTAGTGGAAAATTTTAATCAAAAGGTTTTGATAAATGTGTAATTTAACCACTTGGCGACCAGCCGCTGCAGTTATACGGCGGCAGGTTCCCGCAAATTGCCATACCTGTACAGCGATTCACAGGAGCGTTCCTGTGGGCGCTGTCGGTGGCATGTGCCTGCGCCCACTCGATAGCGGGGATGCCGAGCCGATTGCTGCCGGGCACCCACGATCACTCCCTGTGAAGAGAGGTCAGTGGTCTGCTCTCTGGTATCAACACAGAGCCCCTGTGTTCCTGCTATTTAGGAACACAGGTCACTATGTTGATATTACAAGCCCCCCCCCCACAGTTAGAAAACACCCCCTAGGCTCACACTTAACCCTTTGATCACCCCTGGGTTAAGCCCAGTAACAGTGCATATTTTTAACACTGATTACTGTAGTAATGTCACTGGTCCCCCCAAAAGTGTAAAAAATGTCAGTTAGGGGTCCGATCTGTCCACCGCAATGTGCAGCCCTGCTAAAAATCACTTATTTCCACCATTACAAGTAAAAAAATAAAAAATTCAAATTACATAAATCTTTCCCCTAGTTTGTAGACCTGATAACTTTTGCAAAAACCAATAAAAATACGCTTATTGGGATTTTTTTTACCAAAAATATGTAGCAAAATGCAAATTGGCCTGACATGATGAAAACATTTGATTTTTACTTTTTTTTTTGGGGGGGGGGGAATGTTATATGGCAGAAAGTGAAAAATATTGAATTTTTTTTCCAGAATCGTAGCTGGCACTGATGGGCACTGATAGGCAGCACTGAAGGACACTGATAAGCTGCACTGGTAGGTACTGATTGGCACTAATTAGCAGGGCCCTCTGATTCCTACTGTATTTAAGTGTATTGTATTGTAGTGTCTACCCTCAAGTTGTAAAGCGCTGATTAAACTGTCGGCACTATATAAATCCTATATAATAATAATTAATAAAAAATATTAATTAATATTAATAAAAATAATAACAATAATAATAATCCCCCCCCCCTCACAGAACGGTTCTGCCTCCCCTGAGAATGATCTGTGTGTCTAGGTGGACATCATGTCAGCCAGACCCACTGATTGGCTCCCGCCGTGCACAATCACAGCGGAAGTGGGTTGCCGGCGGCACACTCCCTAGACCCAGTGCATGAAACCACGTACAGCTAAGTGATTTCGCGCAGGAGGGCCGATCTGCTGCAGTATAGTATTTGCATGGGGTGGTCCATAACAGGTTAAATCATGCCCCTTCCCAGTCCAGGCATGCCTGACCATTTCCAATCCTATGACAAGTGATAAAATAAAAAAAATCAAGCATTTCAGGAATTCGTTTGGCTATAATACTGACAATTTTTCATCTCCTGATCTTAGCTATCATCTCCTCATCAGGCAGGCCTGACTGTATAAAGTTCAGCTTTGAGTATTGAGATATAGATATTATGTTGGGGAAATTGTTGCAGAGGTGAGAAGGCGTATTTGTGAATTCCTGACTTAAAGTGCACTTATCCTTTTTTTTTAATATGAACTTTTATCTGATATTATGAGAAGATAGCATCAGGAGTTAATTGGAAAATGTAGCAGACATTGCAAAAGGAGATAAGAGTTCTATGTATTGTTAGAGAAGGACCCTAATACCAGCAAGTATGCTCTTATTATTGAGAAAGCAAACCATTACTCACTTCAGAGAACACTATTATGAGCTAATAAATAGATTTAATGAAAAGTGCCTAAGTGAAGCACTTTTGAAAGTAACAGTAATGTATGTTTGCAGAAATGCCAACAGAACACCAGATTCCTATATTTCTTCAACTTGTTTAAACATCTCTATGATTTACTTTCCTTATTGCACAAATTATGCAGATGATTGTGGTAGGTCCTGAGCTTTTCAAGATAGATTCAATGTTGTAAAAACAGAGAAATAAAGGTTGTAATTGCAACTGGGCCCTTGTTCTACCAAGCTATATTCACATCTCTTTCAAACCTCAGCACTTGGAGGTTTTTTGTGGAGGAGAGGGGATCTACTGTGCACAGTAAAAGGGGAGTAAATGAGTTGTGGGTGTTAAGTAAGAATAAAGGGCTATAAGCTTTGCGGATTAGAGGTATAGGTAGTAATGCAAAATGTTAGATACAGGGGATCAAACTGGTTGGAGATGTAAGCTCTGGAATAGTGGGTATTTCTATATTATTATTATGCAAGATTTATATAGCACCAAACGTTTGCACAGCACTTTACAATGTAGAGGGGGGACAGTACAATTACAATTCTGTTCAATACAGTAGGAATAGGAGGGCCCTGTTCATGGAGCTTACAGTCTAAAGGGAGAGGGAGGTGATAGAAAAGGTAATAGCTGCTTAAATGATCTGGTAGAGGTGACCCGGGTACAGTTCTTAGGTGGAGGTGAGGTAGGCTTCCCTGAATACGTTTTAGTAATTGAGTTTTCAGGGATCATTTAAGCACAGACAGGGTAAGGGATGGCCAGATATATTGGGGCAGGGGGTTCCAGAGGGTGGGAGAGGCTCTGCAAAAGTCCTGGAGGTGAGCATGGGAGGCGGTAACAGTGGAGCTAGAGACCAGGAGGTCTTGGGAGGAGCGGAGAGGATGATTTTGGAGATATCTGCAGATGAGTTTGTTGATATAGCTGGGGGCGATGTTGTGGATTGCCTTGTATGTTGTGGAAAGTATTTTGAATTTTTATGGTAGGGTAGGGGAAGCTAGTGAAGGCATTGGCAGAGGGGAGCAGCAGTCATGGATCGGTTAGTAGGGTGTATTAGTCTAACAGCAGCATTCATAATAGACTGAAGGGGGATAGGCTGTGTAAAGGTAGGCCAGTGAGGAAAGAGTTGCAGTAGTCAAGTCAGGAAATAACCAAAGAGTGAATAAGTTTCTTTGTGGTGCTATAGTGGGGAAGGGGCAAATTCTGGAAATTTTGAGGAGGTTAAGGCGGCATGATTTAGCCAATGATTGGATGTGGGGCCTGAAGGAGAGGTCAGAGTCTAGGATTACATCTAGCACCTTGCCATGTGTGGAAGGAACAATGGCTGTGCCATTGATTTCAATGGTAAAGTCACGGGGAGGGGATTCAGGAGGAGGAAATATTATAAGCTCAGTTTTAGAAAAATTGAGTTTGAGAAAGTGGTGCGACATCTATACTAATATGTTGCCCGGTAAGTTTGTATTACTTGAGGGGATTGAATGGGGTAAGTTGAGGAGTGGAGAGATAGATCTGGGTGTCGTCAGCATAGAGGTGGTATTGTAAGCCATGAGAGGTTATCAACTGGCCTAGGGAAGAGGTATAAAGAGAGAATAGGAGGGGCCCAAAGACAGAGCCTTGGGGTATCCTAATAGAAAGAGGAAGAGAAGCAGAGGAGATGGTGTTGTATGTTACATTGAAAGTGCACTGAGCTATGTAGGAGGAGAACATGTAAGAGTCCAAGGAAATAGAGTTTGTTGAGGAGAAGTGGGTGGTCCACTGTGTTAAAGGCAGCAGAAAGGTCCAAGAGTATGAGTATGAAGTACTGGCTAATGGTTTTTAAAAGTTAGTAGGTCGTTGCTGAGTTTTAGTAGGGCAATTTCAGTGGAATGTTGTGGGCAGGTAATTCAGAGGAGAGAAAGCAGGGTAACCATGCAGAGAAGTTGTCGAGAAAGTATGACACTGGACAGGGAGGCTGGTAAATTACTGCAATCCTCAAACAAACTGGAGAAAAAGACGAATTCAATGCACTTCAAAAAAACAGAGGGAAAGAAAGGGAGGTGTATGAAGAACCTGGAAGATGCTTTGAGGGGGGAGGAGGAGTCCAACTCCACCTCCTTTTCATCTGCTGGGTCTGAATGAGTGAGTCCAGAGGAGGCCACCATGGGAGAGGGCAGCTGGGGAGGCAGTGTCGGATTCCTGGAGCCAGGTTTTGGTAAAAGCAAGTCGATTTAGGGAGATGGAGAGGAAAAGATCATTGACATAGGCAAGATTTTTAGAGACTGAGCGGGCATTCCAAAGGGCACACATAACAGAGGTGCTGACTGGTGGATTCAGGGGAATTGAAATAAGAGAGTGGGAGTTACGACCCCTGTCAGAGGAGGTAGACTGCCAATTTCTATAGGTGAGAGTTTGCTAAAAGAGGGCCAAGGTTTGACGCAATATTCCCAGACATTAGAAGTAGTAGGAGGGTGAGGGTGGTAAGGTGGGAATGGGATTTATACGAGGCAGGTGCTGCAGTGAAGTGGAAGTGGTGACATTTTGTGGGCTCAAAATAAGCAGAAGGTGATAACTTCAGAAATATTGAGAGGGCAAAAGGGAGGAAGATATGTACAGGTTGTGGGGTGGAGAGGGGGTAAATAAAAGAGTGTTTGAGGAGAGATGATGTTTTTGCAAAGAAGATTAGTATAAACATTTTGGAGGGTGGAGAGAGGGGGGAAAAGAAGGCTGATGGAAAAAAAATGAAAGGGAACTTCCAGACAGCTAAGTATGAAGCCTAAGTTAAAGTGCTGTGTTGAAAGTGCCAGGCACTTAACACCAAAGTGGCACTTTGCGCAAGAAGTGGCAAGCCTAACTTCGCAAGCTGTCCATGGAGTTGAACTGAACTTATACTATGATGGAGTAGGAAGGTTAGCAATTATTCATTCAAGAGCTAATAAAAAAGGCACATGTGAGAGTGGGGGTTTACTGACCTAAACAGAGTGCAAGCAAGAGAGAGACAGTAAGATAAGCCTAAATGTTTGATCCTGCCCAAGGCAGCATAATAAAAAAAGGTAAGTGCGACTTGCAAAAAACAAAAACAAAAGAATATAAGTACAAACAGCAGTTTTAAAGTCTCCACGCGTTACCGCCCCTCCACGTCATCACGCTCGTGCGGTCCATCAGTGAGGCATTCGTTCCACCGCTGCCTCGATCTCATTCAGTCCCTCCGATTGGTCCTCCCTGCAGTGTCATCTCCCAGCTGCTGGCCAGCTTAAGAACGGGAACACCGTAGACCAGGAAGGGACCCCCAGCCATGAGGATATACATTTGCCTCCATGTAAGTTTATGTGTGTGTCATTAAATAAAGTTACTTCTGCTACACTGAGCAGTATCTTTCTTCCTTTTTTGCCTGTCAGTGGGACTTTGCTTCGGCCCTAAAGAGCTGCCCTTGATGTAAGCGCTATACATCTGTGCACCTTCAAAGTCTACCTATCAGTCTGGCTACACCCCCCCCCCCCCTCGAGACTGCTTCATTGAAGATCCATCTCTTAGCATGAGCGCCCATCAAACTTTCTTTTTTTAAAGGCTTAGCATGCAGACGTTGAGTTCAGTCATGCAATGTAGTCCAGTGTTTAAGAGAAGAGTGTAGTCAGTGGTTACCAATGGTTACAGTGAGGGAGATGGGAATTGCAGACAGGCAAAATGTCTTTTATGTTGCAGGGAAGGGTCTAAGCAGTTACAAATGGTTACAGTGAGGCAGATGTGAAACAGACAGGCAAAGTGGCTTTTGTGTTGCAGGAAAGGGTCTAGGCAGTTACCAATAGTTGCAGTGAGGTGGGTGTGAATTGCAGACAGGCAATGTGGCTTATGTGCTGCAGGGAAAAGTCTATGCAGTTCCCGATGGTTACAGCAAGGTAGAAGTGAATTGCAGACAGACTAGAAGACTAAAGATGTTGAACTAGGGTCCTGGTATGTTGATGTTGTTCTGTTGTTCATAGAAAGACCCACCCTAAATGTTATGTACAGCTACCCTAAAATAGATGACACAAATAAAATCTTGCAACCTGATAAGAATCTTAAATAAAGTTTACTTGCTCATCCACAACTTTCATTATTTTACATTTTATCATTTTTGGTATTAATTTAACAGCAATCACACATTAGTTATCACGTTACTTGCTGCCTAAAACATAACGCTTTACAAACTTGCAAATTATTTATCATTCAAATTTCAAAAGTGATAATGCTTTCACAGTTACAGTATTTCGATTATTAAGGAGTTATAAAAAGATAAATGTACTTTCACCACCTCATATTCTTTATTTTGAAATGTTCCCGCAGCCTGACAAAATAACTGTTTTAATGGGAACCTGATCTGCTGATAAGCACACGTTTTAGACACCAATCCAGCAGCTATGCAGCTGAATGTTTACCTTCATTTCTCTTTCTGCAGAAACCTCTCATGGCTACCACTGTACTGGAATATACAGTACGAACAGACCATCTCCCATCTATAATGCCCTCTAGTGGTGTCCATGAGCATTTTTTTCTAGAGACTTAAATCACCCACTGAATTCTTTTATATCTTGAAGATTTCATTGCTGAGATTTCTGCACTTGTGCTGAATTCCCGGTTTCATTTTTATGCTGCAGCCATTACGTGGGGTCTTATTCTATTTGCTGGACATTTCATTTCCATTATGGTCATCTCAGCAAATGATTGAGTTTCTTCCCGCATTAACAGAAAGCAAATGTAACAGTGTTTTATTGTAAATAAATACCCTTTTAAAGTATATATTGAGTTAGTTTTAAATAAAGTATGGAAGGTTAAAGCCCCCAACAGGTTCTTTTTGGCTGTCTGAGTCCTGATGAAGAGATTACCCTTCACTTCTTGCCCTAGAGACACAACAAGAAAGAGTGAGAGAGAGGAAACAGAATTCCCATAATAGAGATTGTAGAGTTGTCATCAGAGTCGGTGCCCCCATGGGACCCTTTTTCCTCACCTCTTGCCCTGATATTTTTTACTTTAAAACAATGGTCACCAGGAAAAATAGAAAGGTTAATTTGTCCAGCAAGTAGAACAATAAAAGAAGAAGGGCAGCAATAGAAGCTCAAAAAAAAGAATAAGGTCTAAACTTTCCCTATGCTACCCAAAATGAAAAACAAACATCGCCTTTCACCTTTACATACCCTTTAATACATGGTTAAGCATGGTATTGTTTTATCTGCAACAGTTATGTTGTAAAAGAAGCCAGCAGTACATAATATAACAGACTTACCAAACACCTGTAGAAAGGACTGTTTTTCAGTGACTCCAGCTTTGTTTGTTGCTCTGCAGGTATAGGAGCCTGCATCACCGTTGATAATGTTCTTAATGGTTAATTCTGTGTTATCGTCTTTTAATAAATACTTTTCATTTTCTTCAATCATTCTTCCGTTCCTAGAAAAAAAATGACAGTTTTCTGTAATTTTAAAAGAAATTACATTTCTTTTAAAATGTAGATTGCTGCTTGAGTCTACATCTAGGTAAAATAATGTTTGTGATCCATGAAGTGCAGTGCTAAAACAAAATCAATAAATAAATAGTAAGGAAATAATAGTGATTTCATAAATGTGCATCATTTCTCCTGTATTGCAAATAGAATGAATAGGGTAATGAAAATGAATGCAAAAGTGTAACACTAATACAAAATCAGCAAATACATGAATAAATAAATAATGATTATGATTTCATAAATACATTAATAATAAAAAAAGCACTGGTGTGCAAATAAGCAATCTCTCCATAATTGTGCAAAAGAATGTTTGGACTAGGGAAGAACAATGCCATACTTGGAAAGTTTGCTCACCCAAACCCCCTAGCTGATGTCAATTTGTGATGGTGCTACTGCCACAAAATTACTTTTCCCCAGCCACCTCGTGTTTGTGCACTGACTGGCACTGGCTGGGGGGGTCCCGGCTGATGTCACACAGAATACCCAGCTGGTTTGTTGACATTCAGCAGCTGGATGGGGACCTATCATTTGAAATGAAAGTAGAAGTGCGTGAACATTGGCATGCTCAACAGGAAGGAATAAAGTTAGGGTTCATGGAAGTGCAGGGTTTGCACCTAACCCTGCCTGTTCATGATTATTGAAGTAGTCTAACTGTTTAGGTCATCCTCTCAACCAAACCTCAAGCTGAAAACAGCAGGAAGTCATTCATTTATTGACTGTATTACTATCATCTAAGCGGTTGAGATTTCTGGGTGATGTCATTGAGCAAATATGGTTAAAGGTATCATGTACACCTTACCCATTAATATAGGGAAAATTGCATCTAGAAGCCTGCTTATTTTAAAGGGGCCATCCCTTTGGATCTGTTATGGATCCTAAATAAAGGAAAATGAGGGCAGTGAGGGCAGTGAGGGCAGTGAGGGGTACCTTACAAGGGTCCCTATGCTGATGAGGACAAGGGCCAGGGGTACTTACCAGAATCTGGAAGCCTTGTTTAAAATAAAGGTGTCTTCATGTGCTTCCCCACCCCCCATATGAAAGAGTATAGGGGTACATAGTACAGATGTTTGAAAAACAAAAGTTTGAAAAAAAAACTGTCACATGGTATAAATTCATTGCCATCATGTTGTCCACCAATGGTGGTCTTTGTCAATCTTGATGAACAATGATCCAAATGGACCACTGAAACAAAACAAGCCTACACATCCTTTTCTGATGACTGTTCACTGTGAATGACAGCCCCCAGCCCCTTTGCCCTGTATCTGAATGCAAACAAATGGGTCAGGGTGTCCCAAGTGATGTAATGACCATTTCTGCTCAGTGACATCACAGGGTATGCTTAGTGATGTCATTGAACAAATACGATTATGCCTATATTTGGCCAATTCCTCTGTTTACAATCACCCAAAAAGCTGGGGGCTGTCATTAATGGTGAGCAGTCACCTGAAGCAGACGGTAGGTGTTTTTTTTTTTTTTTTTTTTAAAGCAAGTTGGCAGTCATTGTTTATCATAATTGACATGGATCTTCATCACTGGACAATGCTGACAATGGATTTGCATTGTGAATTCATTTTATTTTTTCTATAATAAAGTTGTATGTTTGTGTGTGTGTGTGTGTCCCCCTTACTCATTCATGCAGTGTATTTGGTCAATTATGTCAACCAGAATCCCCAGCCAGTTTATAAAAATAAGCTGGCTGTGATCTGTCATTTAGAATTGGTAATGCTACTGCCGCGAACAACATCACTTTTAAAGTAGAAAATTGAACTGCCTCCAGAACTTCTCATGCAAGTTTAAGAAATCCCCCAAGCATGTTTTTAAAGGATTAATGCATTTTCAATGTTTCCCTTTACACCACATTATAAGCTTAATTCCTCACTGAACAGTATTTTTTTTATTTGTTCTTCATTGGTACATGCCCCACATGGTAGTACCCAGCTGCCCATACCCATTTTTAACAAAAGCTTGGCAATTGGCCTTAAAAAGGCATGACAATATAGCAAGAATCAGCTCCTATAGACATTAATGGAGTTTAGCATTATGCTTGATGTTACTGGACTTTTTTCTGGATTTACTGAACCTCCTACAAACTAAACTTTACTAAGTTCATTCACTCCTAGCCAGAACTGTATTAATTAGCTTTTGGTACCATATACAACTTTGTTTGTGTAACACTGTATATTCAATAGGTATTCTGATATATGGGAATAAATTGAACTACTTGACCTCTGGAAGGTTTTACTCCCTTCATGACCGACCACAACATTTGTTGCTATTCAGCACTGAGCTCTTTTAACTGGCAATTGTGCAGTCATACAACACTGTATGCAAATTAAATCTATATTAAAAAAAAGACAGAACATTTTGAAAAAAAAAAAACAAAAAGAAACAAAATGTTCTACTTTGTGTTATGAAACATATCCAATAAAAAACAAAAACCTTGTTTCTTCATACATAGAGGCCAACATGTATTCTTCTACATGTCTTTGGTAAAAAAAATAATCCCTAAGAGTGTATATTATGGCACTTTTCCACTGCAAGTACCGGCTAGTACCGGCTAGTACCGGCTCGGCTCTACTCGGCCCTGCTTGGCCCGGTTTGCTTTTCCACTGCGGTACCGCATGGTATAGTGTCGGAACGGTTCGGTACGGTACGGTATAGGTTTGCTTTTCCACTAAAGTAGTACTAAAGTTAAGTGGGTGGGATAACAACGGGGTGGGTGTGATTCTCTGACCAATCAGTGGCTAGTAGTGACTACATGCAAAGGATTGTGGGATATGGTACCAGTTTGGTACCTGTTGGAACCACAATCGAGTAGGTACTGTTTTTTCAGAGCCGTACCGTACCGTACCATTCGGTTCCATGCAGTGGAAAAGCAAACCTATACCGTACCGTACCGAACCGTTCCGACCCTATACCATGCGGTACCGCAGTGGAAAAGCACAAAAGCGTGCCGAGCCGGTACGGTTCTATGCAGTGGAAAAGCGCCTTTAGTTGGTTTGTGTGAATGTTATAACGTCTACAAACAATAGTATATATACTACAATTTAAGCAGCTATGATGCCATACTGGTATTGGCGGCGATCAGTGACTTAAAGTTGGACTGAGATGGTGTGGTGGGAAATCTGGCACTAACAGACCCTCGCTGGGAGGTACACTAATTGACTGACACTGACATCAATAATGACACTGATACAGTGATAAGATATAATACTGTACACTGTATTAATGACACTGGCTGGGAAGGGGTTAACATTAAGGAGCACTTAAAGGGTTAACTGTGTGTCTTACAAGTATAAAATGTGTAATATGTGCTGCTTTTACTAACAGGTCTGGCTGTTTTTTTTCCTCCTTGATTTTTCGGAGAAGAAACAGTCAGATCGCTGATCTGCATACAGAGCCCTGTGTGTATGTAAACACAGGACTCTGCTGTGATTGGCTGCAGCTGATCAGCAGGTTTCAGCCATAAATCATTGGCCACACCTGTTGACAAAACCCTGCAGTACCCAGTGAGAGCATGCGCATGCCCTTCACCAGGAACAGGCTGGATCACGTACATGTATGTGATCCAGCCTGCCCATGCCGTCTTTCTGCAGTAAATGTACACGGGGGGGGGGGACTGGACTGGACTGATTAAAACATTGATTGTGGTTCTCCACATATTACACTCCTTCCAGCTTCCCCAGTGTTGTTGCTCTACGTTAAAGTTTTGTCTGTTGTGTTTTTTTGCTTATTACTTCTCACGTGGGTTGCAAATAGCAACCTTTTTTAGACTCTTCAATCAGGCTGTGCCCTATGTACATTTTTTTATTATAGTGACCAATTAAGATGTCTTATATAGCCTCTCTACAGAAGGAGAGAGGGATATAATGAATTGTTACCAAACCGTGCTTTCTCTTTATCCTGGGACACAACAACACACAGTATGACCAGACCTAAAGTGAAAGGTAAACGAACTCTATACTTGTACTGTACATTCTATTCATATATTGCAGATTGAATTTATTTTGTCCAAGAATCCTCAGACATAGGTGTGGTAAATACGTAATTGGAATGTGTTGACATACACTGCTCAAAAAAAATAAAGGAACACGTTTTAAATCAGAGAAAGGCATTAAGTCAATTAAGCTCCTGGGATATATGGTCATTTAAGTAGCAGAGGGGGTTGTTAATCAGTTTCAGCTGCCTAATGAAATTAACAACAGGTGCACTAGATGGACAACAATGAGGCAAACTACAAAACAGGAATGGTCTTACAGGTGGAGGCAACTTACATATTTTTCTATACTTATCTTTTCTAAATTTTTTACTAGTTTTGCATTTGGCTTGGTCAGTGTAACTACTGGTAGCATGAGACAATACCTGGACACTATAAAGGTGGCACAGGCAGTCCAACTTCTCCAAGATGGCACATCAATACATGCCACTTCCAGAAGGTTTGCGTTGTCTCCCTGCACAGTCTCAAGAGCATGGAGGAGATTCCAGAAGACAGACAGTTACTCTAGGAGACTCTGGACTCTGGACAGGGCCATAGAAGGTCCTTAACCCATGAGCAGGACCGGTATCTGCTCCTTTGTGCAAGGAGGAACAGGATGAGTACTGCCAGAGCCCTACACAATTACATCCAGCAGGCCACTGGTGTGAATGTCTCTGACCAAACATTCAGAAAAAAACTTCATGAGGGTGGCCTGAGGGCCCAATGTCATCTAGTGGGCCCTGTGCTCACTGCCCAGGACCGTGGAGCTCGATTTACATTTGCCATTGAACACAAGAATTGGCAGGTCTGCCACTAGTGCCCTGTGCTTTTCACAGATGAGAGCATGTTCACCCTGAGCACATGTGACAGACAAGAAAGGGTCTGGAGAAGCCGTGGAGAATGTTATGGTGCCTGTAGCATCCTTCAGCATGTGAGCAGTGTAAATAATTAACAGACTATTACTTTCAAATAGAACAAAACATTTTTTTTTTTTCAAAATAGTTTTTTCTATTGAATCTTCCAGATTTTCTAAACCAAAGCAAACAATTCACTGGGACTTTGTCCACAACCTCCATACACAAAATGTAAAAAATGACATACACAGGCTATCCCCCCTTCAGGCTATCATGAATGCTTCTGCTAGACTTATGCAGCTTACTAACTGGTCTGTGGCAATTGCCACTCTCTGCCAATCCCTTCACTGACTTCCACCAGCCCAGTGCATAAAATGAAAAATACTAACCAAAACATACAAAGCCAAAATTGTTCACTCCACTCCTAACTCCCTCTTCACCTCCTCCCATGCTTGCCTTCAGGATTGGAACTTACTACCCTAGTATGCCTGGTTAGCTCCTGCCCTGTCTGCCTTTGACCATACTTCTCTTTTAACGTCTCTCTTAACCTGCATCCTCTCTCCTCTAACCTGGAGAGAGGATGAAGGAGACTATTAGCCCCCTCCCCCTCAAGATTGTATTTATATGATGAATGCTCTAATAACTCTTCTCAACTACAACCTGTAGAATAACATATCTCTTCAGCTTTGACATGATGCTCACAAGGCTTTGTTCATGATCAAAGCCTAGTAAGTGACAGCTAGTCAAAGTCTAGTCAGCGACAAACTTCCTTAACATTACCGTTCTGCCCTTAGTGCTATCTGTACACTTTCTAGTGGAAGAACCTTAAAGCTCAATAGAACTTTCCTTTTTTATTAAAGGAGTTGTAAAGTCAGGAAGGCTTTTTTATCTTAACCACTTAAGCCCCGGAAGATTTTACCCCCTTCCTGACCAGGGTTTTTTTTGCGATTTTTTACTGCGTGACTTTAACAGACAATTGCGTGGTCGTGCGACGCTGTACCTAAACGAATTTCACGTCCTTTTTTTCCCACAAACAGAGATTTCTTTTGGTGGTATTTGATCACCTGTGCGATTTTTTGATCATGTGCTATTAGCAAAAAAATGCGTAAATTTTGCAAAAATAACAATATTTTTCACTTTTTTTTATATGAAATTCCCCCCCCAAAAAATGTAAAAATCAAAATTTTTTAACATTTTCGGCCAATTTGTTTTATGCTACATATGTTTGGTAAAAAAATCGCAAAAAGCGTATTTTGATTGGTTTGCGCAAAAGTTATCGCGTTTACTAACAAAGGGAAAGATTTTTGTCATTTTTGGTGGGTTTTTTTAACGAGTAATGGCGGCGATCTGCGATTTTTTTTGCGGTACTGCGACATTGCGGCGGACAGATCGGACCCTTGACTGACATTTTTGACACTTTTGGGGGTACCAGTGACATTACTGCAGTAATCAGTGCTATACATATGCACTGTTACTGTAAAAATGACACTGGCAGGGAAGGGGTTAACTGTATTGGAGAGGGAGGGGTTAAGTGTGTCCTAGGGGCGTGTTTCTAACTGTGATGGGACATGTCTCCTATTGTAAAAACAGAGATCAAAGGTTCTACATAGCAGTACCGTCTGATCTCCATTTTTACACAGGGGAGAATGACAGGCGGCTTGTTTACATAAGCCGTCCGCCTTTCTCTCACTCTACCGACGATCGTAGTGTGACTGGTGGACATTGGGTCCGCTGGTCACACGCCCGGACTCCTCTGTGAACGAGCTGAGGCAGGCGCGCGCCTCAGTGGCTCAAAACCCGGTGACAGGCTAGCAACGTAGACCTACGTCACTCTGCCTGGCCGGGGCTGACTGCCGCAGTAAATATACTGTGCGCAGTCGGCAAGCGGGTAATGCATTTTATGGTGCATAAAAAATTGTGTGCAAAGTCTTACAGTTAATTTCTATTAAATCCAGCACTAGTAGAAAAGCCTGTATGGGAGCGGGTTTCTCTCTGCAAAGGCCTGATATACACCCACTGAGGCCTATAGCTCTGCAATCAACAAAATACATGTTCCCTGATTATTGGAGAGCTCTATCTCTAACTCAGCAGGAGGTACATCTGCTAAAAATATAATATAGTACTTAAGTAGATTTGCACTATAGTGATAAAATGGAATAATACAATCGCAGTCAACTACTCTTAGTAAGTAAACCACCCGTAATATATACAGTATCTCACAAATGTCAGTACACCCCTCACATTTTTGGAAATTATTTATTATATCTTTTCACGTGACAACACTGAATAAATTACACTTCGCTACAATGTAAAGTAGTGAGTGTACCATTAAGTGAGTTAGTGTTACCATTAAGTGAGTTAGTGAGTTTACCATAAAGTCAGTGTGCCATTAATGTCTAAACCGCTGGCAACAAAAGTGAGTACACCCCTAAGTGACTGTCCAAATTTGGCCCAAAGTGTCAATATTTTGTGTGGCCACCATTATTTCCAGCACTGCCTTAACCCTCTTGGGCATGTAAGTCACCAGAGCTTCACAGGTTGCCACTGGAGTCCTTTTCCACTCCTCCATGATGACATCACGGAGCTGATGTTAGAGACTTTTCGCTCATCCACCTTCCCTTTGAAGATGCTCCAAAGATGCCTAATAGAGTTTAGGTCTGGAGATATGCTTGGCCAGCCCATCACCTTTATCATCAGCTTCTTTAGCAAGGCAGTGGTCGTCTTGGAGATGTGTTTGGGGTCGTTATGTTGTTGGAATACTGCCCTGCTGCCCAGTCTCTGAAGGGAGGGAACCATGCTCTGATTCAGTATGTCACAGTACATGTTGGCATTCATGGTTCCCTCAATGAACTGTAGCTCTACAGTGCCGGCAGCACTCATGCAGCCACAGATCATGATACTCCCACCACCATGCTTGACTGTAGGCAAGACACATTTGTCTTTGTACTCCTCACCCGGTTGCCACCACACACGCTAGACACGATATGAACCAAATAAGTTTATCTTGGTCTCATCAGACCACAGGACATGGTTCCAGTAATTTATGTCCTTAGTCTGCTTGTCTTCAGAAAACTGTTTGTTGGCTTTCTTGTGCATCATCTTTAGAAGAGGCTTCCTTCTGAGATGACAGCTTTGCAGACCAATTTGATGCAGTGTGGGGCGTCTGGTCTGAGCACTGGCAGGCTGACTCCCCACCCCTTCAACCTTTGCAGCAATGCTGGCAGCACTCATATGTCTATTTCCCAAAGACAACCTCTGGATATGACGCTGAGCACGTGCACTCAACTTCCTTGGTTGACCATGGTGGGGCCTGTTCTGAGTGGAACCTGTCCTGTTAATCCAATGGATGGTCTTGGCCATCGTCAGTTTCAGGCAATCTTCTTATAGCCTAGGCCATCTTTATGTAGAGCAACAATTCTTTTCTTCAGATCCTCAGAAAGTTCTTTGCCATGGGGTGCCATGTTGAACTTCCAGTGACCAGTATGAGAGAGTGAGAACGATAACAACAAATTTACCACACCTGCTCCTCATTCACACCTGAGACCTTGTAACACTAACAAGTCACACGACAGTGGCTAATTGGGCTCAATTTGGACATTTTCACTTAGGTGTACTCACTTTTGTTGCCAGTGGTTTAGACATTAATGGCTGTGTGTTGAGTTATTTTGAGGTAACAGCAAATTTACACTGTTATACAAGCTGTACACTCACTACTTTACATTGTAGCAAAGTGTAATTTCTTCAGTGCTGTCACATGAAAAGATATAATATATTTACAAAAATGTGAGGGGTGTATTCACTTTTGTGAGATACTGTATGTATATATATATATATATATATATATATATATATATTATTACTTACAGTATTGTTTAGCCATGTGTTTATATTGAGTAGCAAAAGCTTTTGAAAACTGATGATTTACTTAATTACAATAACGATTATTTGAGGAGGCATGTTAGCTAGTAATTGTAACACCAAAGAGTAGAAATTTCATAATATGTTATCCATCATCATATGCCAAAGTTTTGACAAGACGTCACAAAGGCAATGCACCTCTAAATGTTTAATTTAATCAGCAGCAGTTTGAGGAGATGTATCTTTACTGTCATTTGATAGTGTCATTTAGATTGCCTCCCTTAAGACTGAAGAATGATGGATAGAAAAAACTAATAAAGAGATTACTAATCTCTTTGCAGGGATACTGATATGAAGCATATCCATTGTCTTTCCAAGATGGTTATGATAAACCATAAAGGTATAGTAAAATAGCAGTCAGATGTCACTTTAATGTTCTAACCAGCACAAGAGAATTCAAATTTAATTGGTCTATTTCACTAAAAGGAAGAAAAATTATTACACATGTCTTTTCCAACTGAACCTTCACTAAACTTTTAAAACTCCAACAATGTATTTTATTTATTTATTGACTTCATGTGCTTAAATAGTTAAAAAAAAAAAAAAACATTGATCATGAAATAGCATACTCTGAATGAACTTATTACAATACATCAAGAACTTTATGTTCTTTTATTAAAACAGCTAGATATTCAAGGCTATAACAGCACCTGCTCTTTTGTACACAATGAGTTCTGGCGATAACAGCAATTCAAAATCTTGCATAGAGCCTACATACCACACTTAAATTGGTTGACCAACACCGACCACCACCATTGTACTATGTGCAAGGCCTCTCAACCCTTCACTTCTGCACAAATTTTGGCTATGCCCGAGCATCTCAACTTTCTGGGACCAGCTCCTCAAATTCATCACTTGTACAATAGGACTCCAACTCCATAAGGACATATATGTTCTTCTGTTTGGAAACTTGAATCATCTACTCTCCTCCTTACCAAAACGCCAGAAGACTTCCTTGGCATGCCATTAACCCTGGCTACTTACTTGTTTTATGATAGCTAGGAGGGCCATCTTGAGACAATGGACAGCGGTCTCCCCAACCACTTTATCAGAAGTTTGCTCTGAACTGAATTTGTTACTACGAAAGGAGACCCTTGATCTCTCTCTAAACCCACACTCTCGCACAGCTGTCTTCCACCGCAAATGGGACAACTTCCTAGCGCTTTCCGCCAAGGACTCACTACCCCATCACTATGGAGGAATTTTGTCTAAGGATACTATATGGATCAACGCCCCACTACTTATCTGTACCTTTAGGACTATTACTGTGGGCTTTTCAGGCTCCAATTCCAGGAAAACTAGTACCACTGATAGCTGTATTAGGGTTTGATATCTTGCATCTGCCCCCCCCCCCTCCTCCTCATCCCTCCTCTCCCCTCCTTTCCTCCCCCTTCCCCCCCCTCGTTTCTCAGGTTCTAACTGTTTTACTATGAGATCAGCTCTGCCAGTGACCGACCAGTAACTGTTGTTATCTCGGTCATTTTAGGCAATTCAATTATAAATTGATGGATGTTTGTCTGAGGATCTTTTGATTTTCTTACAGTTTAATGTTTTTATTTGACTTCACACTTGTTAATCCTTTGTACTGCACTTATTATTTTGTACATCTGACAAACTTCAATAAAATGTTGTTAAAAAAAAAAAAAAAAAAACAGCTAGATAGAAGGTTTCTGGGAGGAGGTAACTCTGACCACCAGCCACTTAAGTTTTTTGTAAATTCTAACCCTTTCTGTGCTTTAAAAGCAACAATACATGCCATGCTTCTCATATAAATATTAACAATGTTGTCAGTTGAACTCCAAGCAGATATAAAAGATATATATATATATATATATATATATATATACATACATTAATGCAACTAATGCAGTACATCATTAAATGCATTTTGTTAAATGCAAGTAGTGTAAGTACCAAGTTCTTGCGGTCTTCTGTATAGTCTGTATATCAGAGCTCAGGGAGGGGGAGGAAAAATAGGCATAAGGAGCCAACCAGGTGTACTGCAGTGACAGAAAGATGAGCTGCTTCTCCTTTTACCGTACAGTTACAAGGTGTATTTGGGTTTGGGGAGGAGACCTGTAAGCAAAAGTGAAACTGCAGCAGAGAAAGATCAGTTTCCCTCTCCTATAGAGAGAGCTGTGATGTGCAGCAGAGCTGTGTAAACTTCAGAACTTAACAGGAATGCTGATCTTTTTTAAAATATGTATTTCGTCTACATATTTAGATGCTTTCCTGAAGTTCTGCTTTAACATATTCTAAAATGTTACCCGCTAGTTCAGAAATATTTCTGAATCTCCACTATACATAATAGTTGTCCGCATATAGTATATGCCACGTCAGGTGCACATGTGCCATACTGAAATTTTAATTAAAAGATTTGAGCAAGAAAGTTACTCCAATATGATAAATTATTAGATTCATTAGAGTTGAGCGATTCTAGAGATTGGACCGTCTGAAATTCCACAATTTCCTGAATTCATAATTTAATACATGTCTTGATTAATTCAGCTGGCACCATAAGTGATTACAAGCAGAATCACTTCAGTGGACTGCAAATGAATTTGGCTGTTAAGTTCCCAAATGATTTTACTTTGCAAGCAATAGCATCTTAATTTCTGTGTTTCAGATTTAACAACACTTTCCAATTATCATTACATTGATTTCATTTTAGTGCAGCAATACCTATGTTAAACTAGATGTATTTGAGGTGACATTTTTGTCTTCTTTAGTTAGATTTAGGTCAAAACATTTTTTTCATGATAGATTGGGGGACAATTAGAAGCCTTTGGGTTTTTTTTGTTGGGTCCTGTTTTTAAAACAGAATTGACATCTTCCCAAAAAGCACAATGGCAACAATATCAATCTAATGCTTACCCATTTTCATCATAATAAAAATTAAGTTAAAAAAAATAATTTGCCCCGTGGTTCATATTTAAGCATTGGTGTGCCTGGTTTGTAGTGCGAGAGTATGAGTCTGTAACATTTGTGGAATTTATGACATGCTTACACTTTTTTACCTGCGTGAGTGTAACCTTTTATTTTTTCCTAAACATTTTTTTAAGAAGTGCTTTACTACAGTTAGCCTCTTTTTATATGCATATCAGATTTCCATCTTGATGCATCTATCTAAAAACTGGAGTCGTACATAACGATGGCAGTCCAGACATGCTTATACAAAAGCCATTTCAGAATTTCCAGTGATCTTGAGGGTTGATTGTGATAGTGAGCTGCTCTCCTATGGCATTAATCACTGGGTGTCTTTAATTTCCCCTTTGTCATCACAATGGTGGCAGAAAGATTTTCATTTGCTTTTTGGGTTTTTCACCATGGCCTTATATATGTTTTATGGACTATGCCTTATGTATGATAAAGTTTTGTATATTTTTTGGTATGATTTTCACACGTTACTTGCTATTTATTTGACAATTTGACATCATAATAAACTGTGCTATTTTTTCATGCTCCTAGGTCCCTAAAAGCAAAAAGCATATAATCCTATGTATTTTGTATTCCTTCTTTTTTAGAGTGAAAGTATGTGTTCTTTACTTGAACTGCTTAGGTAAGCTGGGTTCGTTTTTTTTTAATTTACACACACATATATATATGTGTGTATTTAGATATATATATATATATATATATATATATATATATATATACAAACCCAATTCCAGAAAAGTTGGGACACTGTACAAATTGTGAGTAAAAAAGGGAAGGACTAATTTACAAATCTCATAAACTTATATTTTATTCACAATATAATATAGATAGCATATCAAATGTTGAAAGTGAGACATTTTGAAATGTCATGCCAAATATTGGCACATTTTGGATTTCATGAGAGCTACACATTCCAAAAAAGTTGGGACAGGTAGCAATAAGAGGCCGGAAAAGTTAAATGTACATATAAGGAACAGCTGGAGGACCAATTTTCAACGTATTCGGTCAATTGGCAACATGATTGGGTATAAAAAGAGCCTCTCAGAGTGGCAGTGTCCCTCAGAAGTCAAGATGGGCAGAGGATCACCAATTCCCCCAATGCTGCGGTGAAAAACAGTGGAGCAATATCAGAAAGGGGTTTCTCAGAGAAAAATTGCAAAGAGTTTGAAGTTATCATCATCTACAGTGCATAATATCATCCAAAGATTCAGAGAATCTGGAACAATCTCTGTGCGTAAGGGTCAAGGCTGAAAAACCATATTGGATGCCCATGATCTTCGGGCCCTTAGATGGCACTGCATCACATACAGGAATGCTACTGTAATGGAAATCACAACATGGGCTCAGGAATACTTCCAGAAAACATTGTCGGTGAACACAATCCACCATGCCATTCGCCGTTGCCAGATAAAACTCTATAGGCCAAAAAAGAAGCCAAATCTAAACATGATCCAGAAGTGCAGGCGTTTTCTCTGGGCCAAGGCTCATTTAAAATTGACTGTGGCAAAGTGGAAAACTGTTCTGTGGTCAGACGCATCAAAATTTGAAGTTCTTTTTGGAAAACTGGGACGCCATGTCATCCGGACTAAAGAGGACAAGGACAACCCAAGTTGTTCTTAGTGCTCAGTTCAGAAGCCTGCATCTCTGATTGTATGGGGTTGCATGAGTGTGTGTGGCATGTGCAGCTTACACATCTGGAAAGGCACCATCAATGCTGAAAGGTATATCCAAGTTCTAGAACAACATATGCTCCCATCCAGATGTCATCTCTTTCAGGGAAGACCTTGCATTTTCCAACATGACAATGCCAGACCACATACTGCATCAATTACAACATCATGGCTGCGTAGAAGAAGGATCTGGGTACTGAAATGGCCAGCCTGCAGTCCAGATCTTTCACCCATAGAAAACATTGGCGCATCATAAAGAGGAAGATGCAACAAAGAAGACCTAAGACAGTTGAGCAACTAAAAACCTGTATTAGACAAGAATGGGACAACATTCATATTCCTAAACTTGGGCAACTTGTCTCCTCAGTCCCCAGACATTTGCAGACTGTTATAAAAAGAAGAGGGGATGCCACACAGTGGTAAACATGGCCTTGTCCCAACTTTTTTGAGATGTGTTGATGCCATAATATTTAAAATCTGTTTATTTTTCCCTTAAAATGATACATCTTCTCAGTTTAAACATTTGATATGTCATCTATGTTGTATTCTGAATAAAATATTGAAATTTGAAACTTCCACATCATTGCATTCTGTTTTTATTCACAATTTGTACAGTGTCCCAACTTTTTCAGAATCAGGTATGTATATATATTTATAGAGAGAGAGAGATTATAAATCTATATACAGATAGATAGATAGATAGATAGATAGATAGATAGATAGATAGATAGATAGATAGATAGATAGATAGATAGATAGATAGATAGATAGATAGATAGATAGATAGATAGATAGATAGATAGATAGATAGATAGATAGATAGATAGATAGATAGATAGATAGATAGATAGATAGATAGATAGATAGATAGATAGATAGACCAAATAGATGGGAGGCAATACTAACAATCTGCTGCAATCAATTTCTTTTATTCCTCTTACAGTGGAAAAAATGGTGACAGCACAGTATTAGCAATAAATAGGCTGGCTGAAGAGATGACTTTCAATGGATCGCAGTGAGGTAGTTGCTTACCTCAGGACCGGAGCACAGATGGAAGCAGGCTGCTTCTCTCACTTTCATGTTCGTTGGGATCCCAGTGCTAAATTATTTGCAGAAGACCCGATTATGGGTTACAGTTTCATGTGTAGCAGAGCAGCTACCTCGCTGTAACCTATTGAAAGTCATCCCTTGAGTCAGGTTATTTATTGCTGATACTGCGCTTCTAGTATTTGTTTCCATCATAAGAAGAAATTGATTGCAACAATTCATTGACATTATTTTGCAGATAAAATAGAGCCTGCTTGATGTGCATACCCTTCATTGAAGGATTTCTACTAGTCAGTGACCCCCAAATTGGCTATATATATATAAATATATATATATATATATACAGTATCTCACAAAAGTGAGTACACCCTCACATTTTTGTAAATATTTTAAATATTTTATTATGTCTTTTCATGTGACAACACTGAAGAGATGACACTTTGCTACAATGTAAAGTAGTGAGTGTACAGCTTGTATAACACTGTAAATTTGCTGTCCACTCAAAATAATTTAACACACAGCCATTAATGTCTAAACCGCTGGCAACAAAAGTGAGTACACCCCTAAGTGAAAATATCGAAATTGGGCCCAAAGCGTCAATATTTTGTGTGGCCACCATTATTTTCCAGCACTGCCTTAACCCTCTTGGGCATGGAGTTCACCAGAGCTTCACAGGTTGCTACTGGAGTCCTCTTCCACTCCTCCATGATGACATAACTAGTTGATATTAGAGACCTAGCGCTCTTCCACCTTCTGTTTGAAGATGCCCCACAGATGCTCAATATAGTTTAGGTCTGGAGACATGCTTGGCCAGTCCATCACCTTTACCTTCAGCTTTTTTAGCAAGACAGTGGTCATCTTGGAGGTGTGTTTGGGGTCGTTATCATGTTGGAATACTGCCCTGCGGCCCAGTCCCTGAAGGGATGCGATCATACTCTGCTTCAGTATGTCACAGTACATGTTGGCATTCATGGTTCCCTCAATGAATGAGCTCCCCATTGCCAGCAGCACTCATGCAGCCCCAGACCATGACACTCTCACCACCATGCTTGACTGAAAGCAGGACACACTGCACTCCTCACTTGGTTGCCGTCACACATGCTTGACACCATCTGAACCCAATAAGTTTAGCTTGGTCTCAAGGTTCTAGTTTTTCAACTGCTATGACCCAAAACATTTTTCACTAGTTTTTAATAACATATTTCTATTTGTTAGTTTTTGATAACATCTCACACCACCCTTTCTTATCTATGTATAAAATAAAATGTAATAATACATTTTGTCAGAAGGGATACCTTAAACAGAGTGTTTGTCTCCTGTAAATCTGTTCCTACAATTGCGAAGTTAATGTTTATTTTCAGAGTCTCAACCAGAAATTTTCTTTAACAGTATATATATATATATATATATATATATATATATATATATATATATATATATATATATATATATATATATATATATATATATATATATTAGAAAGTTAGCAGTCTTTTACGGCCTATCAGTGAAATTCATACTGTATGATAAAATATAATAGGTTGCATTTCTCTGGGCCACACTGCCTATTGCAAAAGATTAAGCTTTACTTCATCTGTGGTGTGCAGGGACATGTTGAATTATTCAGGGTACCCTATTTGATAAGACATGAATTTGTTCATGTCCACTCATGTCAGTTACTGTTCTAATACAATACAACCAGTCCATTGTGTGCATTTCTCTATGGAATAGCCACAGTCAATAAGAGTCAATCACACCATACGCAGGAGAGAGCTGTCAAGAACTTTCTCAGCCTGTGTAGACCTGGAGGCTCTTGTGCTAAATATAGACAGAAGTGAAGATCATACATGAATGCTTTGACTGGCATGCTAGTATAATTACTAAAGGTATAGTAAATATTAAACTGTCAACACAACACAACAATTTTGGTCTATTTTATTTTAGGAATTTGCAACACAGAACAAATCCTAAATTTTAAATTCACTGTAGTGCAATATTATGGATATTAAGACTTACTTACTTTTAAAGAATAATGAAAATGCAGGTGGTGAGTGCTGAGTCCTGGTCATAGTTTGGAAACATTATATGGGAAGAGTCTGATGTGCTTTGGCTGTTCTTAGTACACCCTGGAAGGATTCCTGGATAACTACTCCAGTCCAGATTTGAAAAGGTATGGTGCCCGTTTCCATTCTGTGACTGCGTGTTGTACCAGTTAGTATTTTTAGAAGTGACAGACTGTCCCGAGGTGCTATGCTTAACAGTGACTCTGGAGGAAAGCTGTGGGGATGTGGGAAACCCCTGGGATAATCTCAAGCATTTTTACCAATATATATCTGGGGTCCTATTGCTCTGGTAAGCTCCTGCTTGTCGCACCCAGATGGTGTGGCATAAATATCCTATAGATTACGGGTCTTATTGCTTTGGCTGTCTCACCCGGGTGGTTTGGTGTATATATCCTTGGAATGTGGAAGTTTCTCTAGTTTTCTTGACTACTCACTCTGATAAATTCTGAGAAGATTACCTTGCCTTTGGACTTTCCCTGCTATTTCTGCAATATTGAGGATTGGTGTTTAGCCATTTTATGCTCCTCTATAGACTATTTTTATTCAGTAATGTGCATTTTTTATTATTGTATGGTAATAATTTGTATTGTATATTATTTGCGCGTCTCAATTTCAGTGGGAAGTTGACACATGTCAGATTCTTTCCACATTAAGTAGGTTGAGTGTAACATTTCTTCAGCTCTGCACTTTTTATTGTTTTTCTATTTCAGTTGTACTTTGTGCTTATGTATTGTGCTAGCTGTTTTTTTTATGGTTTATTTAAAGCTGTGGCCACAGAAAGTGCATGGACATAATTTCTTATGATGCTGCTTTTGAATAGGTTTTTAATGATAAATTCTCATTTATATTTTGCACAAAAGCAACATGGTTTGGATGTTCAACACATAGGGCAAACTAGGACCACATCAAATACATAAATTTGTATAAATATCAGTGTATAATATGATAGATAGATTCAACTATTGCATTTGCCATGACCACATACATTTTGGAAACTCATGTGAGTTGGCAACGAAAGTATGCCAAGGTGATTTATCCCTACTTTAGTAAAACAGGCATAATGTGTGCTAATACACACACACACACACAAATAATAGTAACAGCCTAAGGTTTTAAAATGTTTTGAATCATAGCTTAAATTGTGGTATGATAGGGTAGAATGTTAAGGGTTTAATAATACAGCAGTGTAGACACATAGTAGGGGCTCAATAGTACAACAGATACATATCTGTAACAAAAAAAATCTTGTTTTTATTTTTGTAAGATGGAAAATTAGTGCTTACCTGTGCCAGGAGATATGAGGTTTAGGTGAGCCAGTAGCACGACAAAATAAAGTAATATCCTCTTGTCGATCTGCAGTTGCATTAAAGGATCGTTGCTGGATTAAGATAGCTGGAGGCACTAAATGGGTTAAAAGAAAAATGTATCAGATAGATGAAACATAATTGTCATATTATTAAAGAAAGATACAGTCACTGAGATTGTATAGCTGGCCAAACATGTTTTACTGGACTTTGAAAATAGAGAAACCGTTGCCTTTTGTTATGTGTACCTGTGCATACCCCTCCCCAATTATTGTAGTAGCATGCACCTATACACATCTAGATCCAGAGAGATCTTTACACAAAAGAGGTAGTTCAATCAGCAATACACATTTATTGAAAGGGTTACATAATATATATATATATATACAAATTACACACTAAACAGTATTTACAACACATTGTTAGTACAGATCCCTTGGCTTTCAATGTTATTTACAAATCACCCACAATAGCCCTATGTACAATACCATGTACGTATTGAGCATGGAGTTAAGTTACCTTTTCACTTAAGGCATGGTGCCTGCAGTGTGTATTCAAACACTAAAGAGAAAAAGCATGTATACATTCTAAGTGTGAGAGGTATAGTCTATATTTACCATCCCCAGTATCTTCATCCTAGTCTGCTTTCAAGAGAGTGATCTCTCTCCTCACCTATATTAATATAGACCCATCTCGCCTTGGTCAGAGCCATTCTGATTGGTGTAGCAATCTTACCCTTCTCCTCCCTTTGGGCGTATATTATTCAGGATTGGGCAAATTGCCCCATCCCCTATATTTAATCATGCTGGGTCGTCTCCTGGGCCAAATTGTCCATCCTTCATTACATATCTAAAGGGACAGTCTTTGAAGTAGAGGGCGAGATAAAGGAATGACCTATCATGGAAGATTATCAATTATTTTCTGGCCCCGTAATGTCTGGGGAAAAGGAACATAATTACGGGGCTGTACTACAGTTTGTTTATCAGTGTAAATAGCAGATCCCTCCCAGGTAGCCCAGGCATGCATTTTAAATGGACTTGTTAATCAAGTTCCTAGTACTGACTGCAGACTGAAAGTCACACAACTTCATATAATTGATAATCATATCTCAACTAAATGTAAAATCAAAACTCAATATCTCGTACATATATATATTTACATTAATATTACAATTACTGATGGAGATTTATACATAACTCCTCCTCATCACAACACGGCAAGGGAGATTACACATAAACTCATAAGGCAACAAAACCTACAAGATTAATCCAAGGACCCTTAACATACAGTATATCTGGTCTATCACACATGTAATGTAGAAAAAGCCATTGTGTTTATCTTCTGAATTTTTCAAAATGGGTAATACTTTAAATTTGTTAAATTTAAAAGCTCTCATATGCTCACACTTTTTTTTTCTTTTTAAATAGGAAAAGTTTAACTCCCACCCCATGAGATACCAGCAAATCTAATTGAAGCGCCAATATAGGCATTTCATACTGAGTGCCAATGACTTCAGTGCTGATCAGTACCATTATTTATTTATTTATTTTTTTTCAGTTTTTTAACTTTTATTCAAACCAAACCTTAACGTTTATGTTATAGGGCATGCATAGAATAATAATTGTGCTAAAGCAGTAAACTGAAAATGTTACCATTCGTACCATCCATTGCTCTCTATGGTGCAGCGGATGTCAGCATTTGATCCCCTGAAAACAGATGGATGGGGATCTGTTCCCTATCCATCTGGCATATCAGATGGAATGACAGTCCCCATAGAGAAGATCTGGTTGTCATTCCCTTGCTCAGCGGGGATCAGCAGACAAAGGCGGACTCGTTTAACAGAGTCCACCCTCTCCTTCTGAAAAATTGCACTGCATGTGAGTGTGCCTAGGATCTTCTTTGCATACAGTCTCATATCTGTATATCTGCAGTTTGAGATTAAAGGTACTGATTCCTCTGAGTGCTGGTCCCAGGAGATACTGAGTGAGATTTGGTGTAACTACTGTGCTGCTCACTGTTCTCCTTGCTAGAGGCTCTGTCATACGTAAGCAAACCCTTGCCACTATCAAGTTTTCTGACCCCACACAGAGACCCAGCTCAAAACATTGCATGGTAACTGGACAATTACTTTACAGCTTCCAGAGTTTTGTTAATTTTTAAGTGTAAAAAATACTTGTTTTTCAAATGCTGGAAAAACATGGCAGGCCTCTAAATTTTAGGCTGGAACTAAGCCCTGCTATTGGCCCATAAGACTGTACATCACAGTAATGGGAGAATAAAAAGGCTTACTAAGCAGTAGTATGTGAGGCCTAGCTTTTAACTTATAAACCCAGGGACAGGAAGTATATGCATATTAGAGTACAGACATGATTTGAGGATACCTAAACGTGCTTGCTATATTCTGATGGTGCTTATTTATATAGTCCCCATGTTCTAAACCAGGGCTACTATGTCAATTCAATTTTTGGTTGGGGTCCGACTGAGTGTATCGTTTTTCACCTGGTTTTTTCCTAAGCTTAAGTTGGCTTATTACTTCTCAGTGTCACTAGTAGATATCACTGGTATCACTGATCATAGTATGGGATTTCACAAACAAAACTAAGTTATGAATATTTATATTTTCTTCAGCCAATCCAGTAGGAGGTTTATACCACTGGTGCATCCTTGGGGAGCATAAAAATATTTTTGGACAGGTCATGTGCTCACTCTTTTCCCCTGGGCTGAGGCCTAGGGAGATGCAGCTAGATGGAGCTCTGCTGTTAGGCCCAATAGTTTGGGCCTATCTTGTGCTAAAGTGGTCCTGCAGCTCTCCTGCCTGGTCTAAAAGAAGCTGTGCCAAGGAGAAGATCTGTGTGTGTTTGTGTGTGTGTTGGTGGGGGGGGGGGGGAGGGGGCTTGCTTGAGAGAGCAAGGAAGAAGGCTGGTTTCAGAAAGGGGCCTGGTGACTCACTTGGAGGATGCACTAAAATTTGGGAATGTGCTCACAGTGATGCAAATAAAATGCAAATAGAATGCAAATAAAATAAACTTTGTCCTGAAATCAATTGCATGTTCTTTGATAGGGGTTCATACTGTAGGTCTGACTTAGCAAGGGGCATGTCAGATTGTTGCAGAGAATCAGATAGTCTCACACAAATGTCAGTGGTCTTCTCTAGAGGAAGATACCCAGACACAACATTTGTATGTTTTGTGTGTGTTTGTGTGTGTGTGTGTGTGGGGGGGGGGGGCTTGCTTGAGAGAGCAAGGAAGAAGGCTGGTTTCAAAAAGGGGCCTGGTGACTCACTTGGAGGATGCACTGAAATTTGGGAATGTGCTCACAGTGATGCTGAGTCAGCTTAAAGTTTCTGACACTTTAAAGCTGGATATTGATCTGGATCTGGAGCATATGTAAGTGATCTGTTACTGTATCTAACCCTCCCTACCTTAATAATTGTGCAATAAAACATTAAAAATAAAAAAGTGACTGATGCCCAATATCCTTTCTCAATTCCTCCATCATAGCCATGGGTTAAGCCCTGGGGTGAAATGCTAGCCCAATCATGCCTCTAGAGGTGCTAGCCTGCCTTTAGAGTGTCAGATTGGTGTTTCACCTTGATTTGACTTTAAAAAAGTATTTTTAAAGCCCAATAGCATGGCTTGGTCCCTAACGTGTGCTGAAGTGGTCCTGATGCTCTCCTGCACACTGGTCCACCTTGATTTGACTTTAGAAAAAGCATTTATTTTAGTTCCAAGACATATGCAAAAGGCTTTAGGTTTAGAGCATGTGTCAAGCTGATACCAGTCTGTATACCTTTAAGACCCAACTTTAGTTTCCAAATAAAATAAACTTTGTCCTGATCAATTGCATGTTCTTTGATAGGGGTTCATACTGTAGGTCTGATTTAGCAAGGGGCATGTCAGATTGTTGCAGAGATTCAGAATCAGTCTCACACTATCAGTGGTCTTCTCTAAGGAAAGATACCCAGACACAACATTTGTAATTGCACTAGTGATGATCTGCTTTTTCTTTAGATTGGAAAACATTTCAAAAGTAATATTTTCACATCCTCAGTGTAACATACTTGCATATGTACAGCTTTAGGAAACAACAATACTAATTCATTTCTGCTGTTTTTTTGGTTTTTTTGTTTGTTTTCTTTTTACAAAGAAGCATTGTTTATTTTAGCAAGTCATTGTTAAGTCACTGAAAATACAGAACATTTAAAAAAATATAAAGCTAAGTTACAGTTTTCCTTACCATTAACTATGACAAAGATATCTCGAAAATCAATTTCTCCTCGAACTTCAACTCGCCCTTCACATCTATAAATACCTTCATCTTTTTTACTTATGTTCATAATCTGGAGATTATTGTTTGCTAACATAACAAACCGACCTACAGAAAAAAAAAAAAATGAAGATATACACAAAGGTCAGAAACAAGTGAACTGAAGAAAAATTTCATCTACCAGTTCTGATACCTTAACAGTTTGCTCTTCCCTAACACTATTCGACATTTCATGAAAAATGCATTGGCCAATTTGAAAGTAAAATGTAATTTTCAAAGTTTAATATTTTTTTTTCTGTGCCAGGAAAGAATATTCTGTATTATGCCGGAAAAAAAAAACATATATTTTATATTTGAAAACATGAACAAAGAGTTTGGGTTTGGCACTAGAGTTGTTATTAGGTCGCGATTAAGATGCATTACTATATTACTTCACATATATTAACACTGTCAGCTTTAGATGAATGGTCACAATAAACATGTAAATGATTTATTGTTCTTACAATATAATTATTTAATGATATTAAAGGTCCATTTTTAAACCAAAAGCTAACATATTTTGGTTTATAAATAAGCATAATGGGCACATTGCACAATAAATTGGGGAAATTATATTCATATAGACTGCTAGTATTGAATATATTTTGTATGCTGTACATACAGGACAAAAAAACTGGTTTTCTTATTAGTTGTCTCATGTTCAATAGTGTTGGATAAAGACAGAAAAGCTTGTGTAATCTCCAAGTTAAACTTGACAGGGTTATAGCAGTGCTTGGGTGTCTGCGTGGCCAATCACCAAGTCTGAGAATATCAAATGGGGAGAAGAGGAGTGCATGAAATTCTTCTAATGCTTTGAAGTAGAGGGTATTTATCTTCACTTATCTCCTGGAAGCTGAACAAAGCAGTGGGGGAATGAAGGAAATCCAAAGTCAAACATTCCTTATATTGCAGTTTATCATTTTTTAGATGTGATGGCTGCATTCATTTTATTTTTTACGCTTTATTTCCTCTATTTTCATCTGATGATTCATCCAGTAAGTTTGTTGTTTTTCAAAATAACAAGCTCTCCAGTAGAATGTGTCAGTTACAGAGATGGGACAAACCATTTAACACTACCTGGGGTCCTTACAATGATCAGATTTTATTTATGTACAGCATATTAGCTGAAGTTTGGCTTAAATTGTTTAGTGTATTTAAATCTGCTAGTCCATTTAACACTTCCCCCCCCCCAGACTTACAATGCTGCTGTTCAAAGGTGCCCCATGTGCTCTTATGTCCAAAGTGGAGGCACTCTAATATGGGAGGCTTGTTACTGGCCAGGTCACCGGGTGAAAAATGCCTAAAAAAATCTAATGATCGGTAATCACCAATAAATAACATTTTTGGTTTGGGATTTAATACCACTTTAAGTGTAAATTAAGACGCATGGCAGTTAAGTAAACGTGTTTCTTTAGCCTTCATGGGCAAAGCACTGGGTTTATTTAAAGAGACCCTGTCATCAACTTAAAAAATTGAGGTAAAAGGACATACAAGTTAAGTATTTGTAATGCTAACTTGCAGTATTTTTTCTTTTCATAAATTATTTTCATTCACCAGCAAACTGTGTTTGAACTTGCTAGAATTTTTGATCACTTCAGCAAGAGTCAATTTCCTAGCACATCCCTTATCTTACTTGGACATCAAATCTCTTTTCTCATCTGCGAAAGTCCAATTATTGTTTATGCTGGCCCAGCTCCTAAGCTTCTTTCTTCAACTAACTATATGACTCGATGTAGTTATAGTATATCTCATAAAAAACAGTGCTTGGTTAAAAAAAAAAAGTTGTTTTCTGAATGGAGGAGCTGCTGTGATCACTCACGATGGCTGTGATCACTCACGATGCTCCGGCCTGGAATGCCAGTTTCACTGCTGGAACTTCAACAGTGACATCTCCATCAGAAGCTGCATGTAAATAAAAACTTACAAGAAACAAGCAGCAGCGACCAACAAGACAAACATTATTAGCGAAAACTTATTGGTTATCTAGCTAAAGTCCAATTCTTCTTTGCTTACACTTAAAAATGTATATGCAAAAATAATCTAATGAGGAGATTTTTTGTTTAAATGTGTCTGAAGTCTCCTTAAGAATTTTATTTGGATAAATGTCAGATACATTTAAAAAACGAAAAAATAAAAAAAAAATGAAAATAAAAAAACAATAAAAAAATATGTTTAACATATGCTTAGGTGTTAGTGTACCTGTCAGTCAGGTTTATATGCAAGCCTAAAGCATTTAAGAACACTCAGCAATCAGTCTGAGGTGCAGTTGGATTGACTTTTTTGTACAAATAAAAACACAGTAGTTGAATCCATATAAAAAAAACAATGCACGCACATCTATACTTCTATAAAGGACCGATTTTAAACATTGCATTGTTATCTGTCAAGAATACCTGCAATGAATGTCTATGTGCACTGGAATTAAATTATTATTTGAAATTCCCTTTTTTTTCCTAATAACCTTTAAAAACTATTAAAATATTACATTTTTTATTCTTTATACAATTATTATGAGATGGAAGGACAATATTCATTTGTGCATTAAAGAAAAATAGAGGAATATTACAAAAAAAGATGTACAATAAGCAAGAATTAAATTGTTGCAGTAAAATTGTTTAATGCCTACAATTATTTCAGGACTGCAATAGACTGCTGAAGACAGAGTAATTCCCTTCAATACCTTCAAAAATATGATCCTCGAGAATTTAAATGTCTTACTTTTTTCTATCTATGTTTTCAACAATGGAAAACTCATTTTCAACACCTCATCTAAACTGCAGTTGATGTTTTACAACAAGAAATTCAAACTTCATATTGCTTGGGAATTTAAAACATTCTGTTGACATAATATAAATGAAGTTCTACTCTAAATGTACTTACATTTATTTACACCAACATTTAGAAATATAAAGTTTAATTCTTTGATAATTTATTTTACAGTGCCAATGCCATCAATGTGCTGGTATCATTGAAATGCTGGTGCAGTGCTGGCACTTACTTAGGTTTTTTGCTGGACTATTAACTCAATGAACAAACCACAGAATCACTTAAAGTGAATGTCTAGTCAAAAGCTTTTCTTAAATTTGGATAATGTGGATAAGGTTCCCTATCCGTTTTCCCTCCTATCCAGAGCTCCTTTAGAGAGATTTAATCTCAAATTCTGTCCTGCTGACAATGTTACGGTAGAAAGGAAGTAAGGAGAATTCTCCAACAGAAACACTGACAGAATTATCATCATTATTATTATTATTTTTTAGTAGAGTAGCAGCAGGTTACAACTCCCATTATAAATTTTTCCGTCTATGACCCTGTTGCTGATTGTCTCTCATTTCCCATCCAATTAAGCAGAAAGTGAGTGCAAATCTCTTTAACAGAGCCTATGATAGCAGCAAAACCTGAAAGGTGTTTTATTCATTCCTTGCTCCACAACTAGAAAAAATATATGGCTCAGCATAAAGTTTAATATGTTTCCTTTATCTTTGCCCTTAATTCTGACGTGAGTCCTCTTTCTAGAAGAAGTTTTACAGAGCAATGCTGGCTTTTGAGGACCAGCCAAAAGCCAACATTATCATCTCTGGAAAGAGCACTTTGTAGTAAACTACAAAGTGGGAGATATTTGACCATTTATGCTTCATCTGATACAGTGAAAGACTTTTAAAATATGAATTTGAAGATGGGGGTGACAAAGTGCAGAGACAGGGGAATAGTTTGAATTATTCTCTACCTATGTCAAGTTAAGGGAAAAGAAAGGTTATAGTATACTGAGGGTTCTGAATCAATGCAGGGTCCATTCCTACAGGGACTCAAGCACTGGAATGTCACCTCCCATTCCTAGTTGCTCTGTTTTCTCAATAAAATGGAACAATGTACAGTACAATACTTGTTTTAAAAACCCAACCAGTATATGACATAGCAATATGAATATAATAAATACTGATATGTAAAGATTTTATTGCAAAAAGCAATACTGGCCAAATCATATACCATGAAGTCATAACATTTAAACACAAATATAGAGGTGGTGATAAAGAAATTGTCCAACCACAGATCAATTAACCTAGTAATTTCCCACTCTTCCCAAGTGGGTTACCTCAAAATGTATATAGTGTTATATAGATGAATCTCTTTTGTCCTCTAAATTCATGTATAAATATCAAACATATGATATAAAATCAATACAAGATGCTGATGGAACAAACTGAGCTATGACAACTTTTTATCTTACACTTCTTATCCTATTTATAATTTTACAACTAGAACCTCTTTTAAAAAACATAACTTAAAACGTTACCAAAATACTAACTGTCATCAATGTCTGTTACATCTTCCCCGTTATTCAACCACCTGACCATGGGAGCCGGGGAGCTGTTGATGTGGCAAACAACCTCTGCATCTTCACCTTTTCTGAATTCTTGAGGTGACCTGACATCTTCAAATGTCAGTTTCTCTAAGGTAAAAGTAAATAGAATGTTATTTCTCAGTAACAAAATACTGAACATGTGTCATAATACATCTATACAATAATTTTATTATTTATTTATTAGTTTATTTTTTATTTTTAAGGTAACAGAGGCATGGACTCCAGAGAGAGAGAGTTATAATTTTTCCCCTGTACAAATCATTAGTAAGACTTCATCTGGAATATGCAGTTCAGTTTTGGGCACCAGTTCTTAAAAAGGCTATTGGGGAACTGGAGAAAGTGCAGAGAAGGGCAACCAAACTGATAAGAGGCATGGAGGACCTCAGCTATGAGAAAAGATTAGAGGAACTGAATTTATTCTCTCTTGAGAAGAGGAGATTAAGGGGGGATATGATCAACATGTATAAATACATAAGGGGTCCATATAGTGAACTTGTTGTTGAGATATTCACTTTAAGGTCAACACAGAGGACAAGGGGGCATTCTTTACATCTAGAGGAAAACAGATTTCATCTCCAAATACGGAAAGGTTTCTTCACCGTAAGAGCTGTGAAAATGTGGAATAGATTCCCTTCAGAGGTGGTACTGGCTAGCTCACTATATTGCTTTAAAAAAAGCCTGGATTCTTTCCTGGGTGTACATAATATAAATGGGTACTAATATTTATAGGTAAAGTTGATCCAGAGAATATCCGATTGCCTCTCTGGGGATCGGGAAGGATTTTGTTTTCCCCTGCTGCAGCAAATTGGATAATGCTTTTTTAGGGTTTTTTTCACCTTCTTCTGGATCAACTGCAGGTATAGGATTGTGTATATGGGATTGTATGGTTGGGTTTTCTTTACTGTTTTTTTTTTGTTTTGTTTTTGGTTGAGCCAGATGGACTTGTGTCTTTTTTCAACCTGACAAACTATGTAACTATGTAACTATATAAGGTAGTACATTGTATTTAAGTAATATATAGTCTGCAATGTGCCTTAAGATGCAAAACCAGAGAAAAGTTACAAAAGACCATCTCATTTTTTGAAATACTCAGCATATCTTTATTCATTTATGGCCATCCAAGCAGTGTTTGGGGCATTGATTACCATCACTGTGTGTATAAGAGAATAATTATGGTTCCAGAATCATGTTGCCTTTGTGTATTGCCATCAAATATGGAATATATCTCCTTGGAGAATACACTCCCAAAAGCAATGGGGTGAGAATCTGGATACATTCTAGCAAGTCTGATCGCTACTAAGTATCATGTCAAAAAACTAAAAAGTTCTCTTTCACCAGAGATATGCTTAAAACCCCTTAATGTATTGCTTATATCCATTTGAACCAGTCCTCTGTTTCTGCCATAGTGTTCATATCACTCTCCTATATCATAAAGTATGGTAGTTGGCTTGAGGAGGTACTGTAACTGAGTGTAAGAGGAAACCTGCAAACTCAGGTTTCCCACACATCAGTGTTTGAAAACTGTCAAACTTGTCACATTTTTTACTTTCTTTTTGAGACTATGCAGATAATTTTATATTTGCTGGCAGTGAAATAGTTCCATATCGGGCCATTTTCAACTTATCCCTTAAATGCCTAACATCCATAAGGCCCCTTGTCTATGATATAGTGGTGCACTCTATAGAGCCCCATGTAAAGCAACCAGGCGAAATGCTGGGGCAGTTTGCCAAGCTCAAAAAGTTAATTCTGAACGATGGGGAATAATGTAGAATGGATGGATCTGAATTTTCTGGCATGTGTCATCCCATAAGTTCAATAAATGCAACAGGATTGGTCTCTAAATTGATAGTTTCTGTTTTGAAGTTTTCCACATCAGGAGATCAATAGGATATTCACCACATTCTTCTATATCAAATTGTATCCATTCTGTGGAATATGTGTTAGAGTACAACATAGAAAGCTGTGAAAATTGTGCTAACCAGTAATAGGATAATAAATAGGGAACTCCAGGACACCTTTGTTGTTTCCTAGCATGTACGACCTTATAAGAGAGCCTACACCCTATGAACCCCAAATACATTTTGTAATTTTTTGAGTTTTCCTTCTGTAATGGGATTGGAGGAAATCTAAAGAAGTACAACATCTAAAGAGGTGCATCAGTTTTGGAACCAGCATCATTTTAACAGCCTTATTTATACATTTCCATTTATATATAGCCTGTGTGTCAAGCTCTTCTTTCAGTTTTCTAAACAAGGGAGTTTAATTAATTTAATAAAGGGATGTAACATAAGGGGCAAATTTAATCCCTAGATATGATAGTGCAAGCTGTTGTAAACTGAAAGAGAACTGAGTACATAGGTGGGTTTAAACATTGTCTGACAAATTTATGGTTAGGGCTTCTGAGCCTTTGCTAATATGAATCAAAGCCCTGAGATGGAGCAAAAATTTCCCAAGAACTTAAAAAGATTGGTCATGGTTGGGGCACATATGTAACTTTTTCATTCACAGGTGTATCCAAATGCTATACTACACTACAAACATGTACATCATTTGTCATAAAAAAAAGTGCTTTGACTATTAAGAAAGAATGGGTCATAGGTATTCAATTCAAATAATTTGTACTGTAATATTTTGTAATCTTTACATTTACTTAAAAGGTTTTTTATATTGTAATTTTCAGTGCCCTATAATTCCTAAAATAATATGTAAAAAATATAACATGTACAAAAAAAAAAAAAATACAATATTTGTAAAACAGATTAAAGATACTCACGATATATTTCTAGAACAACTGTAGACTCCTGAGTATGACCCTTTGAATCGATAGCTTGACACCGGTAAATTCCAGCATCATCTATATTAGCGTTATAAATTGTCAACCATGATCGAATGCCTTCTCTTTGCACCACAACTCTCTGATTAGAAGTTATCTTTTCGCCTTGTGGGCTATACCAGTCTATTGTTTCAGGCTCTCCTAAGACTAATAAAAAAAGGAATATAAACGAAAAGAAAAACAACACAATATACAAAAGAGTAGTCATTTTGAAGTAATCCATCTAATTTTCACCCAGATTTACTGTTTACATACACAGAACCTGTCTGCATGAAAGAAAGGAAAATCACAACAATTAGCAATAATATAATTTTTAAAAAGTTGTACCTTTTAGAATTAAAATGGGACCCTTGAGTTCTAGTCAACTGACTCTGCCTAGACTAAGTTAATGTCATCAGTCTTAAGCATTTCTTTTGAGGTTTCTCCCCTGGCAATCAGATAGCAACACTGTAACTTTGTAGCAAGTCACAAAGTGAGCTAATCTGTACCAAACGTTTGTAAACACAACCAAGAACTGAACAGACGACAGGATTTAAATGAGCCCTGAGCAAGCATATCAGTTCAGGAAGCAGATGTTGCACCTGGACGATACATAGACAAAGATGGCACTAAGGTACACACAAAGATGGCACTGATCTTCTTAAAAAGAAAATACCAAATGAAGGCAATTTCAGAGCTAGGTATGGGGTTTGGGTAGCTGATACCGTGGGTTCAAAGCTAATCTT
The DNA here is from genome assembly GCF_965119305.1 of Pelophylax lessonae. Lineage (NCBI taxonomy): Eukaryota > Metazoa > Chordata > Amphibia > Anura > Ranidae > Pelophylax > Pelophylax lessonae. The sequence goes on along the minus strand of NC_138769.1, from coordinate 82,758,799 downwards.
GCAAGTTTGAGATTCATAGTTTCAGCTAATTTATGTGCAGAGTCACTCAGAATATTTTTTTAATCATAATGCACTGCGTGTTCTTGAACTCTAAGCTAGCAGGCTTAGAAAGGTCAATAGGAAGGCTTTTGGTTTTTATTTGATATTGATAGCGCCTTTATTTATATTAAATGGTGTTTTTTTTTTTTTTGTTTTTTGGCTGCAAGGGTTTCCTTTAAAAAAGTGGGATTGTTTTAGGGGTAGTATTTGGGGGTTTTCATTTCTTTTGTATGTATGTTTTTTTAATGTTCAGAATGCCTTTTTAGGTTTGGGGTGCTAAAAGCACAGTAATCACTTGTTACTGACCATCTGTTTTTGGAGCAGTCTTGCAACACTGTGTAAAAGAAAAATTATTGCAACATGACTCAAATTCACAGCACCCCACCGCACCCTTCCCCCTCATCCCCATGTTAACCCTGAATATAACCATCCTGTTGTTGGCAAAATTTACAATACTAAACACTTTGTAGAATCCATAATGTCTTTGTAAATCTGTGCTCTTTGAATGTAATAAATTATAACCCAGCCTTACTATTTTAAATGTCCCTGTTGCTGACTACACCACTGTATCCCAACCAGAGGGAGGAGGGGGAGGTGGACCTCCTATCACAACTTGGAATGGCAGCAAGGATAGGAAATGTCATTATAATGGGGGATTTTAATTATCAAGATATAGACTGGGCAGAAAGAACCGCACATTCATCTAAGGCTCGCCTTTTCCTAAATGTTTTGCAGGACAATTTCATGGGTCGGTTGGTGAAAGCACCAACAGGAAACAATGCAATACTAGACTTACTGACTATTAACAATACAGACCTGATCAAGGATGTAGAAATACGGGGCAACTTAGGAAACAGTGACCATAGGTCAATTCGTTTTAGTATAAATCATAAAAATAGGAAACACAAGGGTAATATAAGGACACTGAATTTCAAAAGAGCCAACTTCCCTTAACAGTGGTCTTTGTTAGATGATATAAAATGGAATAGAATCCTAGGAACAAAAAGCAAGGAGGAAAAATGGGAGTATTTTGAGAACATACTAAATAAAGATATTGGCCAGTGCATTCCAACGGGAGAATACGTTTAAAAGAGCTAAAATAGACCCTGGGTGGCTAAACTCCAACGTAAAAATGCATATAAAATCTAAAAAAAAGGCCTTCAAAAAATACAAGGCTGAGGGGTCATTGGCAGCATTCCAACATTACAAAGAATGCAATGAGAAACGTAAGAGCGCAATGAAGGCAGCTAAGATAGAACACAAAAGGCACATAGCGGAAGAGAGTATAAAAAAAAACCCTAAGAATTTCTTTAAGTATATAAATAGTAAAAAAGTGAGGCCAGAACACATTGGCCCCATAAAGGACGATGAAGGAAATCTGGCTACAAAGGACAGAAAGAAGGCAAAGGTGCTAAATAAATTCTTCTCCTCAGTCTTCACAAAAAATTGAGGGGATACAGTAACCTAGACTGTAATGTTGAAGTTAAAAACACGTCACAGGAAAGCACCCTCATGGTTAACAGAAGACAGACTCATAACTAGACTTGAAAAACGTAACATAAATAAGTCACCAGGACCAGATGGCTTACACCTGAGGGTCCTTAAAGAGCTCAGCCAGGTAATAGCCAGACCATTGTTCCTAATTTTTATGGATAGTCTATTGACGGAAATGGTACCAGTTGATTGGAATAAAGCCAATGTGGTGCCAATCTTTAAACAAAGGACCGAGATATATCCCCTGGAACTACAGGCGTATTAGCTTAACATCAATTGTCTGTAAGACATTGGAGGGGATGGTAAGAGACTATATACACGACTTATACACGAGTGGTAAGGATGTGGAGTTCTCTTCTACAAGCAGTGGTGTCAGCGGGAGCATCAATAGTTTCAAAAAACTATTAGATGGGCACCCTAACGACCACAACATACAGTATACAATGTACTATTGACATAAACACTTATACACACACTCATCATAGGTTGAACTGGATGGGCTGGTGTCTTTTTTCAACCCCACAAACTATGTAACTATGTATTATCCATGGCGCCTTAATACTGCTATTGGCCAATTTTAAATTGCTGTATGATCCTCTGTGCTTTATTTCATAAAAAGAGCTTGATAGAAATAGTGAGAAAAGGGACAGTCAAAGTGAATCATTGGCCGGTTTCTATATACTATTAACAATATGTCTAATACCAATTGATTGCAAAGCATGTAAAGCTACCTGAAAAAAATAGGGATTTTGACTTAGCTGTAAATTCCTTATGTTGGAGTACAGTATAGGGCAGATAACATGTATTTATACACCAAGGGCTACCTTCAGTGACTGGACACTAGCATAAAACTTGCTAGGGCTGCCCCCAGTGTGCACTCCTATAAACCCACCCAACATATGCAAAAGGAGTGAATAAGACACAGAGGGGAGGACCTGTGCCCTGTACTGTACTCCAAGATAAGGAATGTACAGTTAAGTCAAAATTCCTATTATCACAATTGCACAATATGGGACACAGAACCTGTATAAACCATTGACCATGGGATGTACCGAAGCAATAAACTGAGGGGTGAGCAATAGCATACCAAACAGGGCTGTCAGTAGGTCCACAAGAAAAAAAGGGGTAAAAAAATGAACAAAAACAATCCGATAACAGCTTGAAGGCTTGAAGTACTGTGCGGCCAAAGCTTGCATCACCCAAGGCAAATGCTCTGATAGGCTTCCCTGTTGATTGTCCACTCTAGGTATGTAAAGCTGCAATGTGAATTTCTATCAATGAGCGTATCAGACTTGTTTCTTCGAGTGCCCATTGATGTTTTATGTAGACCACTATTGCGGTATTTATCCAACTGTACCCTTACTGGGTGACCTTGCAGAAAGGAGGTCCAGTGATGTGAAAATAATCTGATGGCTTTCAGCTGAAGAATGTTGATGGGAAGTTTTGACTCCTGAGGGGACCAGGTCCTGTGGACAGTAAGGGAATTGTAAACTCTGCCCCAGGCTGTAAGGCTAGCATCCATTGTCACTGCCTTTCAGTGTGTGTGGAGGAAAGTCTTTCCAAATTCCATGGTAAGACAGGAGATCCAAAATGTCAGAGAGAGCATTGTATGGCTGCACAGAAACATTGTACAATATGGGTATGATGGATTGGAAAGGTCCGGAAGTGAAAGTTGGCAAAAGTAATCTGTCTTGAAGGGGGCTACCATCAAGCCCAGAGGTTCCACGTGGGGACTTTAGGGAAACAACCTTCTCCTGAGGAATGAAGATTCTGGCTTGGGCTTTGTCCGAGATTACAGGCAGGTAATCCAAGGGTGTGAGGACTGGATGGCAGACTTTGGTAAGGTAAAACAGTGAAAGATTGTAAAAAACTGAATTTACATTTAGACATTTGCAGCAAAAGTTGGGGATGAGCAGTCCTTCAGTAAGAGTTCAGTCCTTCAGTAAGAGGTAATCCAGCAAACCTTTGATATGAGTGCCCTGGGTTTGCAGAAGAGCCAAAAGCAGGGCAAGCACTTTTGTGAACACATGGCGTACAGAGAAGAGTAAGAATATTAATGCTACAAACTGGAAGTCTTGGTCTCCCACAGCAAAATGCAATAAGTGTTGGTGTGTAGGATAGATGGGGATATGCAGATAGACTTCTTGTGCTGTATGTCAACTGATGAATGAAATTTCCCTTGTCAGAAAGAAGCAATGCTTCTCGTTGATTCTATGATGAATTTTGGTACACAAAAAAATCAGTTTAGAGATTGCATCCATTTGGTTTTGGGGCTGTGAACAGGTCTAACTAAAAACCTTGAAATTATTATTTCTAAAGGAACTGGTGCAACCGCTCCTTATGCCTAAAGCTGGTAAAAGGTAGTAATAAAATCTGATTTATTTTGGTCTGAAGCCGGCAGGATGGAAGGAAAAAATACTCCTTGCAATGACAGATTGGACCCAGATATCCCAATCATTTTGGATCCGTGCTGGCAGAGATGCCACCAGAAGTTGCCCCACATTCAGGAATGGGGGTACCCCTAATTTGAGGAGGGCTTCTGGGTAGGCTTGGTGGACTAAGGAGTCCAGGGCTTGTCAAAAGGAGGGGCTAAGCCTTGATTTCAAACAGTGACACCAGACGAGAGTAGGAGGCATAAGATTTTTCTTTTGGGTCAGGAGTACCTTTCCCTTAGTGACTTAATTGATGCATTTATCAAGGGATTACCCAAATAGGGAAAAAAAGCATACATAGAAGATGCTTTTTACAAACAGGTTCAGCAGGCCAAATTTAGCCACAAAGTGGATAAAGAACTTTCTAGAAATGTGGTGAATTACATTCTATAGAGCTTCAACTTAGAAAATCATTAAGCTGCTGGCTTAAAAAGCCTTCAGTGTACTGTGCCATCTAATGGCTGAGGAAAGAGACATGGCTGTCCTCCAAAACACGTCCCAATTGGCTATTCTCTTCAGAGATTGACAGAACATGTTCTCGGCTTTGACAGCTTGCTCCCCAGTGTCCTTTGACATCCTCCTTCACTGGAGCCACCACAGTGGCATGAACTGACAGCTCCACCGTGGGCAGGATGTTTGTGCACAGAGATTTTTCCGTTTTCACACATACACTGCTAACACCTTGTGAGTGGAACCTTTTTTAATGCATTTCATTTACTTATAATAAATACTGCACTGCACCAAGAGTTTGCTTGAAGCTTCTCTCCCTTTTTCCTCTTCTGTTGCAGCAGGGGTTTCCCAGCCCTTCTGGATACAAGCTGCCTTGCTTCACACTCAGTCATCTGTTTTAAACATCCACAGTCACCTGCTTTAAACATGATTTTCAGGCTGTTTGTAGACTCTTAACCATCAAACATCCTGGACATTTATATGGACAGTACACCATAATACTTTATGGACAATATTTTTAAGTTATTGACATGTTAACAGAGTAGGGTAGCGCTGAGATTATTGTTTGTTTTTTGCATTAGCTACAAATGTAAGGTTCTTAATACTTTTCTCTATGATATCCTGAAGTGAAAAGAGGTCCTGCTTCTGCATCAGGGGAAATAGAGGGCATGCAGTGTTACTGGCTCTGGAAACTGAAGATTCTAGAAGTGCCAAGCCTTTTTCAAAGAATTCAGACATAGTGGCAGGGAGATCTGCTTTTTTCCAGACAGGCTGCATTGTGCATGCTTCAGAGGGAGCTAGAGTAAGATAAGGAGACTGGTATCATAATAAAGCATTGTTCCTGGACAAGAGAACAGCTACCACCTGAGGGATGGCTTGAGTTTCCTGTGGTCCATCTGTAGAACGCATGCTTTTATGTCCTTTTTTTCCAGCTTCCCTGCATCTGTCATGTGGGATACCCAGTCCGTTACTCATGGATTGGAGGTCAGAATGGATGAGGTTTTGTATGTCAAGATATAGGAGCTGCTATAACCCAGGCACTGACTGTGTTCCTGTGGCTGTGTCTCTGTAAAAGATGACAAAAGAAGAGCAGCAATGTGCTGTGTGCTGTGTGCTGTGTTTCAGCAGAAAAGGCGGGTGGGAATGTGTCATCCAGAGTGGTGATGCAGTTAACTCATCCTCCTAAGAGCACCAAATGCAGGATCCCGTGCCCAAAGCAAACATTACAGGCCAGCCCCACACAGTGGGGTCTGGTTACAATCCCCTAATTACACACTGAGGGCAACTCATACACAAACTGCTAGTCCAGGGAAGTATGCAGTCAGGTCTTTATGCTTCGGAGAAAAAAAAATGGATGTTGTAAAAAAGAAAGAAAAATATTTCTCCAGAGGAGAACAGGTCTATCAGCAAATGATACTAGCAAAAACCTGGAATCTTACAGTGTGGGTAGGGTTGCATGAATGTGCACGAGGGGTGCCCTAGCAAGTTTTTTGATAGTGTCCAATCACCTGATAGAAGTCTGCATATAACCCATGGTCTATGAATTTAAACCTTGGGCCAATTTTTTTATTGTTGAATTACCCAGATTGGGGTGCTACTGTTATATGTAAACCAAATATAGTGTAGAAGAAAATAATAACTTCCACAGCTAAATATGTGCTGTTAGGGCTCTTTCACACGGGCGTTCCGTATGTCCGTTTTTCATCCCATCCGTTTGCGGATGAAAAACGGACATAATGTATCTCTATGTAAATACGGATGTCAGCGGATGATCATCCGCTGACATCCGTTTTTCGTCCGTTCCGTTCAGTTCAGTTTTTTGGAACGGAAGAGAACCCTATTTTTTCTTCCGTTCAAAAAACGGAACGGACGCAAAAATGGATGTCAGTGGTTTCATCCGCTGACATCCGTATTTACATAGACATACATTATGCCCGTTTTTCATCCGCAAACGGATGGGATGAAAAACGGACATACGGACCGGATGACACAAGTGTCATCCGTGTCCGTTTCAAAAAAAAAAAAAAGGACCTGATCGAGCAAAAAAAAACAGAACACCCATGTGAAAGAGCCCTAGAGTATTCTGTCATGGAGAATCATAGTGAAAAAATCTTTAACACCATGTACTTAGTTTTAATGCACCCTCCAAGAATATTATTTAAAGGATTTGTGTATTTTTAATGTTACCCTCAAATTAGCATGAAAATACCCCCTCCCCTCTGTATTTATTTTTATTTTTGTTTTGCATTGGTTATTGTTCCTAATGGCAGTCCCCAGCTTCCTATGCTTTTTTTGGCACTAGTTTGCCTATTATCCCAAAAAATGGCCAGAGTTTAGTAACAAAAAACTCCCCCATAAAGTTTAATAGGATTACCGTCTAAGTTTGACCTTACAACATTTTGAAGAAGTATCATTAAACCCTTGACGAATGGAACATGGGCAGATTTATCCATCACTATTTAGGAGGAAAACTGTGATCTCCACTATAGGTAATAAATACACGTGTTATTCTTTTACAATCTTTTACAACATAAATTATCTGGCATGTATGCACTTGACACAAAAAAAGAGTATAATTGAGGGTTCGCTTTAAGAATCGGTAATGTATATTACCACATATTTTAGGTTTTGTATTTCTTTTGACGCTTTAAACTGTCAACAGAAATGCACAAATATATTGTGTATTTAAACATTGTGTAATGTATATACATTTAGGTACAAATTCAAAATATTATATTATCACAACTACTACTACTACTACTACTACTACTACAACTATGAGTACTACTAATGATTAAAACAAAGCAAACAAAAAGAAGGAAAAACATTACTTACCTGTACATGTAAAATACTTGGACTGTCCCACACTGATTTCAACTTTGCTGAGAGAAATTGAGACTTGCAATATAGCTGAAAAACAGATTTACATTTTTTGGTCAATTTTGGGCAGATATCTAAGGAAGAGATATTAACATGATATAACATTCATATCAAAACTGTAAAGAATACTTGTTTTGGCAATATTATCTAACAATAAGTCAAGGGAAATAATACTTTTCTGAATCAATAGTTTTAAATGGATTTTTGAAGCAGAAAAAAGTTTACTTGTCTAAAATATTGATTCAGAGAACTGCCAAGTAAATATTTTCCAAAAGTAAATCTTATTAAGAACCCTTACTAATCAAAGCCCTTTCTAAAAATTTGAATTACAGAAATTAAAATGTCAGCATTACTGCTTAAATGCATATTCAATGTATTTGATTTTTGATCTTATTCCCTCAAAGAAGAAAGAAAATAGAGTTTAATTTACTAAAAGAAAATCGGTTGTCCACTTAGCAAAGTGAATTTTCATTCTGCAGGGGTATTTTCGCTTGGTTTAATGAATGGGGTAAGCTCTTCCAACTTCCATCATCCAGTCATCTGCAAGCAAAAATGTTGTGTTTTCTTCCTTGCACATCATGGGGTTATACTTGCAAAGTGAATTTTACCCACATATATTAAGCTAAGTGAATATTCTCTTGCAAAGTGAACCCCAACTTGTTTCTAATTCTTGAATTTTTAGTCTACTAATTAGTCAATACATGGTATCACTTTAGCGTTATTTATCAATTTAAATCTTCTGTTTTATTTGATGGTTAACACAAAAGAGGTTCTGTTAACCTTAAAACCTTATTCTACTCTTTTTCACATTTCCACATATTTGACATTTAAAATAAAATGTTCAGCTAAGTAACAAATCTCATATTTGCCCATTTTGCTCTGCTATACTTGTTCAGGCATTTGAGGTATGAGAACTGCTCATATTTTATATCACTATTTAGCCATATTTTCAGCAATAATTAAACTAGGTAATTAATAATTTCACAAACATTACTGCTATTGCCTTAAAATACTTTCATTTTATGCAAATACCTTTTATATGCATTTTGCTAAACACATAAGACAAAGGAACCTTATCATGTTAGGTACTTGAGGTCCTTTTTTTTATTCTCTAAGACTTTGATTTCTTTGCTAAAATGATTGCACATTTTTAGATTGAAATATTATATTCTTGACAAACATCTGAAGTGCAGTAGAGTAGATCATTCTAAAAACCCCAATTTTCCTTGAATTTAAAAGCATCTTCTTTGGTATTTCATTGATTTATTCTTCTGTCAAATTGACTTCTGACAGACAAACCAAGATAGCAAAGGTGAATAGCTTACAGACTAAGATACGGGCAAACCTTGTGGCATTGCCGTCTTTTGACTCACATGAATTAGGAAAAATCCTTTAAAATTGGCTCTAAGCTTTCTGGATCGCTTTCTTGCTAACTTGCTAACCGAACCAAGGCACAGATGCTGATTCATTATAAAGTGAACACATGATGGCATACAGCATACATAAGTGAAGGAACGCTTCTGAACCAGCATGGCTGGGCAGAATGGTAAAGGTGTGTAAATTACAAGATGGACAGAATTAAAAATAATTTTGCTATTATAACAGTAAACAGATTTGTATTTAAACTGTGCATATTATTATTATACAGGATTTATATAGCGCCAACAGTTTGCACAGCGCTTAACAAAATGAAGGCTGACACGACAGTTACAATACAATTTGGTACAAGAGGAATCAGAGGGTCCTGCTCATTAGAGCTTACAATCTAAAAGGGAGGGTCAATTTTTACAAAAGGTAATAGCTGTGGGGGATTAGCTGATGGAGAAAGTGAAACAGTTTTTTAATTAGAAGCCACAATTTTACAAAAGGTAATAGCTGTGGGGGATTGGCTGATGGAGAAAGTGAAACAGTGTATTAATTAGAAGTCGCATAGGCTTCTTTAAAGAGAAGGATTTTTTAGGGATCATCTGAAGATGGATATATTAGGGGACAGTCAGACAGATTGGGGTAGAGAGTTCCAAAGGATGGGAGAAGCTCTGGAGAAATCCTTGAGGTGAGCATGGGAGAAGGTGACAAGGGAGCTAGAGAGCAGGAGGTCTTGGGCGGACTGAAGAGAGCAGCTTGGTTGATATTTTGAGATCAGGTTGGTGATGTAGTTGGGGGCAGAGTTGTGGATGGCATTGTAAACTATTGTTAGTACTTTGAATTTTATTAGTTGGGTGAGTGGAAGCAAGTGAAGGGATTGGCAGAGAGTGGTGGAGGCCACTGAACGGTTGGTAAGGTGGATGAGTCTTGCAGCAGCATTCATTATGGACTGAAGGGGGATAGTCTATGCAAAGGTAATCCAATAAGGAGGGAGTTGCAGTAGTCGAAGGCAAGAGATAACCAGCGGGTAAATTAGAAGTTCGGTGGTGTCTTTGGTTAAAAAGGGGCATATTCTAGAGATGTTGCAAAGGTTAAGGCAGCACGATTTGGACAGGGATTGGATGTGGGCCTGAAAGGACAGAGCAGTGTCCAGGGTTACCGCTAGTACCCTGGCATGTGTGGAAGGACTGATAGTTGTTCAATTAATCTTGACAGAGACTTTAGGAGAAGGGGCACGTGGGGGAGGAAATATTATGAGCTTGGGTTTAGATAGATTCAGTTTGAGGAAGTGGTGTGACATCCAGGCTGATATGTCTGTTAGTAAATCAGTGATTCGGGAGGGGACTGATGGGGTAAGCTCATCAGCATAGAAATGGTAGTGGAAGCCATGGGACCCTATTAGCTGACCCGGGGAGGAAGTGTAGATCAAGAAAAGTAGAGGTCCAAGGACAAAACCTTGGGGGACCCCAACGGTAAGAGGAGTTACAGAGGAATAAGTGGAATTGTAAGTGACACTGAAGGTACAGGGAGATAGGTAAGATTCAAACCAACAGGGAGAGTAGTCACAGAGACCAAGCAAATTTAGTTTTTTTAAGGAGGAGGGGGTGGCCAACTGTATCAAAGGCAGCAGAGAGGTCCAAGAGTAAGAGTACAGAATAGTGACCATTGGTTTTAGCTGTTAGTAAGTCATTTGTGAGTTTTAGGAGAAAAGACTGAAGGAGATCAAGAAGGTTATTCTCAATGAGGTGCTTGCTCAGTCTGTTTTAGACTAGACGTTCAAGGAGTTTGGAGGCAAAAGGGAGTAAGGAGATGGGTCTTAGGTTGTTAAGGTTGGTGTGGTCTAGTGAGGCTTTCTTTGGTATGGGAGAGTTACTAGTGCATGTTTTAGAGGCTTGGGGAAGATGCCAGTGGAGAGGAAGAGGTTGAAGATATGAGTTAAAGAGTGTAGGATAGAGCCATAGGTTAACCATAGTATTTGAGAAGGAACAGGGTCCAGGGGGGTGTTAGAAAAAAGTTGAGTGACTTCCTCTACAGTAGTTGGGTTAAACAAGGGAATTATTGATTGTGTAGAAGGACAAGGAGTGTAAGCTGAGTGAGATATCTGTAGAGTAGAGATTTTGTCACAAGATGTATCATCTTATTTTTGAAGTGATTGGAAATCTCTTGGGAGGTGAGTAAGTTAGTGGGTGGAGGTAATGGATGATGAAGTGGAGCATTGAAGGTAGAAATAAGTTTTGAGAGGGTGTTAATGAGAGTGATAAAACAGGTTTGTTTGGCAGTGTGGGGGCAGGAATTGTATTTTTGGAGGGCAGATTTATATTGGCTGTAATCTTGATGTGACTTAGTCTTATGCCACAGACGCTGAAGAGCGCAGCTACGTTTTTTGGGGCTTCTGGTATTGTGTGTCTGTCAGGGTTGTAGCGGTCAGGGCCTGATTCTGTGTGTAGTGAGGGGGGGGCAAGGTATCCAGGGTGGATGACAGTGAACTGTTGTAGACAGAAGTGGCCAAGTTGGGGCAGGACAGGAATGAGATTGTGTTGTAGAGACAATCTGTAGCACAAAAAAAGAAGTGAAGGGTTAAGATGGCAAAGGTTTCTATGGGTAATTGTTCGGTAGTTGGAAGGCAAGGAGGAGGACAAGAAGAGAGTGAAACTAATAAGTTGGTGATTAGAGAGAGGGGTTGGAATATTGGAGAGGTTGCGAGAAGTGCATAGGTAGGAGAACATGAGGTCAAGGCAGTTGCCATTAGATTGAGTAGAGGCATGTGTCCATTGTCAAAAGAGGAGGTTAAGCTCAGGAGTTTAGAAGTAGCAAGTGTGTTAAGAATAACAGGGATGTTGAAGTCACCAAGAATGATTGTGGGAATTTCAGAAGAGAGAATCATCAAGGAAGCCTAATACCGGTCCACAAGGCCGATAGATTACAGCAGTTCTCAACAATACTGGAGAAAATAGGCTACAACAGTGAGCTTTAGATGAGGAGAGGGACTTGAATCCAGGTCTCAGTAATTGCAAGTAGGTTGAAGGAGTTTTTGATAAACAGGTCATGGACAGAGGTGAGTTTGTTACAAACAGAGCGAGCATTCCAGAGGGAGCAGGAGAAGGGGAGGCTGGCTCTAGGCAGAAGAGTAATAAAAACCAGATAGTGTGAATTTTGGCTGCATGCCTGCAATTCTACTGTAAAAGCAAACAAATCAGACAGATTAATTCCACCAGAATTGTTCTATTCTTAGCTGTTTATCAAGCTGTGGAATCAGTTTTTATAAAGGCTAATTTTGATTAGATTGTCTGATTTATCCCAACATCCAACAGCCCTTAAACATCAGAAAAGAACACCAGGAAACACTATTTACTACCATTTTACAAAATAGCACCCCATTCAAATTACTTGCTTCATTGCTTATTTTATGGTCCAATTGAATCTAAGAAGACATCTTCAGGGAGCAAACTTAAATATAACGTGTTACTGAAAATTTAAAAGCAAAATTACTATTTTTTTATCTGTTATTCTATTTTTTCTTTTTTCCAAATTTACCAAGCTAGAAAACCTTGGGCGCCCTAGCAGTCAGTACTTAAAACCTTCTATGTTTGAGAATTAGTGCTTTGGCATTTTTTTCTCTCCATATACCTAGCATGGTAAAAATCATCTAAAAGTCTTTCAATTTTCCAACTAAGCAAATAAAAGTAAGTACAAGGAAGTATATTTATTCAACCTGAAAAAAAAAAAACCTTTTGAAAAATAGAGCCAGTTAAAGTATATATACAATGTAGCCAAATCCTTTTTTTTTTTGTATTTATTATTACAGACAGAAATGTATATACTGCCCACAATGTACAGATCATTTTATATATTGTACATTCACATTCATTCCTGTCTCCAAAGCGCTCATTCTGAGGTCCCTATCACACACACACACACACGTTTGGATAGAGTGGGGAAGAATTAGAACTTTTATCACATATTACTGCTGTCTGAGGATATATCAGAGAGGTGCCCTCCTTTCCTGATAAAATTCTGTCCCCAGAACAGAAAGTGGGAGGAAATCTAAATCTAATTTAACCTCTCTAACAAAGCCCAGATAGCAGTAAAACCTGCAGGGATTCTAACCTTCCACTATACTATTTTATCCTACAATAATACCAAAAATGATTATAAATACATTTTAACTGCCCCACATTCAACACCTTAAAACAATACCAACAACTCCTTAGGAAACAATTAAAAAAAAAATACTGTATATTTATACCTTGATTCATTTTTCCCTTAAAACTCCCTTGACAACAACTAGAGACTAACAAAGGGAATGTTTCATGGTGAGCCAATAAGAGGTCCAAAGGACCCCTTGCTAATTCAATTGTTTAAAAAATAATAAGTAAATAATGTAATAAAGCCAGAATAAACCTCTTGGATGTGCCAAAGTTTGTGTTCATGTGTTCACTATACAAAAATCAACAAAAAATTATTTTCATTGACAAATACTGCGTAGGACATAAACATGCCAAACATATTAGATTTATAGTATGAAGCTGTATATGCTTTTAGAGTTTCTACAATAACCCCACATTCTAAGAGATATTTCTATAAGGGTTTGTGGAGAGGGACTAGGTAAAGTCTGCAAAAAGCTTACATCAGAAATTATATGAAAAATATGCTACTTGTATAACTAATTATGTATCTGTTCAACAGATTAAAATGCAATAGAGCTGCCAAATTTTATTCTATTAACTTATGTTACAGTATCAGCCAACACAGTTATAGAGACTTCAATCTGCACCTTGCTCTCCCACATCTATCTTTTGTAGTTAGACAGCAACATTTTTGCTGAGCTAACATATCCTTCAATGGTAGGACAAAATGTCAACATTGTAATCAATACAATACATCAACACAATTGCAGATCCAAAGATTTATAAGGTAGGATAGGCTTTTTTTTTCTTATACTATACTGTATGAGGATTATACCTTATACATAGGCATATAAACATTGTGTTTATCTGCACTAAATGTATATTTTTTGCATTAAAACATGTTTTATATTGATTACATAATCATTCATTTTACCATATAAAAGAAACATGACTATTGCCCTTACTTTCTGTTATAAAACATATTAAATAAATAATCTTTCTCAATAAACTCAGGCCAAAGTGTATTCTGCTAAAAAAAAAAAAAAGAAAATAAAATACAAATAAGTGTACATGTTTTAACCTGTATGAAAGATCTGCAACCTATGGTATATATATTTTAGGTTTAATAGATCTTTATTGAAAAAGTTTTCACAAAAAACAAACAAATCAGTAGAAAAAAAAAAAAAAACAGTACACTTGTAAAGTAAAATATACTTAGAAACTCAAGAAGGGGATGCAAGGCTGCATGCCCATGCCTTCTTAGTATAATGCAAGCGAACATTGTACAATGGAGGAGGTAAGCCTTATATGGAGTCAGAGAGGGCGGAAAGAGAAAAGTGGGAGAGAAGGGGGAAGGAGTACAGGGAAGGAATAGAAGTGAGGGTGGTAGAGCTGCAAAGATAAAAGGGTCCAGAGAGCCCAATGAGTCAAAGGTGAGTCGTAGAAAACACAATTATGCCGAGTGTCTATGAAAGAATAATCCAATGGGGAGTGCTGACGCTTATCTAGTACCAGATCACAAGAGCTTGATGGTTAATGAGAGGAAATAATGAGGTTATATTTTCAGTTTAAAAAGATGGGCATCACTAAAGGGTGAGTATTGGGGAGAGGCAGTAGGAATAGGGGCAACTTAAACCTTAGTTTGAGTTGGGGTTTTGTAACCATAGCTGCCACATAGTTGGACATGTAGAATGAGAAAATTGAGATTTTGCAAATATATATTCTAAATGAGCGAGTTTGAATAACTGATAGGAGTGAGGGGGGTCTTTATATTTCCCCTTTCTTGCAATAGAGTCTAGCAGTGATTAATACATGCAAAATTATAGTGTGTAGTTTAGAAGGTCAAATGTAAATGCCTACTCCTAGTAGTGCCAACTAGGGATGTGATGTACAAGGAGTATTGGTTGCATTTGATAATAGCAGAAATACAGCTGAACAAAAGCTCCTTAATAGGTGGGAATACCACCACACATGTGTCAAAGAGCCAATGCATCTGCAGTGTCTCCAGCATTGTGAAGATTGGTTGGGATAGATTTGTGCAAGCTTATATAGTGTGTAATACCATTTATGTATGATTTTCTGGGCCGATTCCCAATGGGTAATGCATTTCAACCTTTTAAGAGGTCTAGAGATTGCAAAATGCCATAGTGTCTCTGGGGTAGAAGATACTGCCTTTTGTGGGAGATGAGGAGATTTGTGGGAGATGAGACAAAATATTGTAGTATGTGGGAGATGTTTGTGGGAGAGGGGACAAAATATTGTAGTATGTTCATCACCAATGGATTCGGGCCAATGCTGAGTTTGCTGGGTAGGTGCCTGATTTTCAAGAATGGATAAAAGGAATCGTTAGGCAAGGAGAACTCTGCACATCAGTCCTTGAATTATTTCAACTGGGAATCCTTGAATAGTTGACTGACATTACTGATCTTTGCAGAGACCCAGGTGTATAGCGACAAATTAGCAATTAGTTCCAAGGATTGAAGCAGTACTAATGACAGAGCTTGGACAGGTAAAGTAGATTACATTGCTCTCAAGGTATGCCAGGCCTTCATTGTAGTTGAAATCGGATCCAGAAATTATTTTTGTTCAGTCGGCATTACGATCTGTGCCGCTAGAGCATTCTGTATCTTTGACATCAAAGCTGCTTGTTCTATTTGTACCCATTAGTGTATTGGAGGGGAGCACCACCATTGCTTAGATTGGGATAGCACAGTGGCTTTGTAATTGAGCTGTGAATATGGTATTTCTTGTGTCTCCAGTTGAAGGAGTTGACGACACGTTGTAAATTGCTCGATTGTGATGATAGGATTGGAAATGGTAAAGAACGAAAAAATATAGTATGTGGAGTAGAAGGAACATCTTGCTCAAAGAAATGCATCCTGCCCAAGAAGCAGTGGTAAATTTAGATGTAAATCTTGTAGTCTTTTCAGGAGAGTTCCCAAGTTCAAGGAGAGTAGTTTATTACTAGGCGAGGTTAGTTGTATCCCTAAGTATTGTATTGTAGCCATGGGAGCTCAGGAGAAAGGGACCGTGTGGTAAATCTGTGAAAAAGTGGAAGAGTCCAAACCTACCGTTAGCATGTGGGACTTAGAGGAGTTCACTTTATATAAAGATAGTTCTCCAAAATGAATCAAAAGATCATAGAGATGGGGCAAGGAGATTAAAAGGTCTGTCAGAGATAGGATAATATTGTCAGCATACAGGCCAATTTTATGATGCACACCATGATCTGAAATCCCAGATAAAGCTGGGTGAGATCTGATATGTTCTGCCAGGGGTTCAATAACCAGTGAAAACATAATTGGGGAGAGTGGGCATCCCTGGCAAGTAACATTTGAAATCTCAAAAGGTTAGAGAAGAAAGCCAGAGGTCCATACTCTAGCACTAGGGTGTATATACAATGCCAGGATAGCCGACTGGATACGACCTACAAGGCCAAATTTAGTAAGGATAGGACCATTGCACCCTATCGAATACCTTCACTGCATTCAAAGATAGGAGCAGAGAAGGCGTTTAGTTATGCTCTGCCCACTGGATAAGGTCCACAGAATGACTTGTACCATCTGAAGATTGACGTCCAGAGACAAACCCTACTTGGTCCAGACAGATTAAAAGGGGGGTGTGTTTAGCTAGTCTGTTTGCAAGCAATTTAGCATACAGTTTCATGTCAGTATTTAATTTTAAATATTTTTATTACATTTCTTACATACATGGTATTTGCTGGGTTTAGGAAGGGTGATGACTAGAGCTTTTAAGAGATTGCTTAGGGAAAAGACCTCCATCAGCTATGGCATTGAAGGAATAAGCTAAATGGGGTGAGAGAGTGTCCACAAATTCTTTGTAATATTCATTAAAAAAAAATATATGAACCTGGGGACTTATGAAGAGGGAGGTTTGAGATGGCCTTTAAAGTCTCTTCTACCGAAAAGGCGCTGAAAGGGTATCTATATGTTCTGCAGATAGTGGTGGAAGTTTAACAGTATTAATGATCAAATCTTATCCTGGGAGGGGAGAGGTTATGGGTCATTAGCTCAAATTTTGTAGAAGGACGCATAGTATGTTCAAAATTGATTGGCAGTCTCCAAAGGATTCAACATTTAGTTGCCCTGGTGGTTTATTAGGAATTGACTTTTAGATTTAGCTACTTGTCTTTTTTATTGTTTAGAAAGGAGAGAGACTGATTTATTGCCCTGAGAGTAGAATTTTAGCCATAACTTCCGGGCCCTAAATTCAAATCCCCAAGTAGGGATGTACTCAATTGGTTTCTCAACTCCCGCAGTTTTGAGTGTAATTGAGGACTAGGTGAAGATTTGTTCCTAGCTTCCAGGGCCTTTATGTGATTAATAAGTTCAGAAGTGATTTTCACATGATTCCTTTTATCCTACGCGGCCAGTTTGATAGGGACTCCCCTTATATATGCCTTATGGGCATTCCATAATACAATGGGGTCAAACACTGTATTGTATTATGTGTGTATCTTGTACTTGATTCTTTCCCTGTGATCCTCTTTGGCTAGGATGGATGTGTTAAGACGCTAGATGGGAGTCGATTTATAGTTAGGTTTTAAAAATACTTTGATTGAAATTGGGGCATGGTCTGACCAGGTGAAGACGTCAATTTGGGCTGACGCCACCACCTGGAGAGTGTGTTTATTAGCAAGAAAATGATCAAGTCTCGAGTACAAGCATTGAGCAATAGAAAAAAAAGTTGTAATCACGTTCAGTGCCATGTAAACATTGCCACACTTTGTACAAATCCTAATTTAATAACAGTGAGGGTAGAGTCTCATCATGACACATTGGAGGAGTCCAATCCAGGATCAACAATGTCGTTGAAATCACCGCAGATATGCAGCTTATCCCTATAAAGCTACATTTTCTGTGAAAGGAGTTTATAAAACACCTTTTGCTTGACATTGGGGGCATAAATGTTCACAGTATTGAAATATTGATCATTAAAAGTAGCAGAGAGGATTAGAAAGCAGCCTTGGTCATCCAAATCAACACTGTGGGCTTGAAATGAAACAGCATTAACCACACAAAAGACACCAGGTTTTTTTAGAGTTGGCAAAGAAGTAGTAGGCGAATTTGGGGTGTGAACACTTTGGAGGATTCGTTTTGGAGAAATGTGTTTCCTGAACACACAGGATATCACATTTTTGGTTTAGATCTTCTCTCCAGAGCATAGAACATTTAAAGGGGCTATTGCTCCTTAGCGTTCAATGACGTAATTTTAAGTGCCATGGTAGTATATGAGAATATCCAAGGTGAGTTGCATGTTTACACAGCTATGAAGAAAGAACCTCATAAAGTGACACATATGGTTAACCTCTGAAGTTATGTAAGTATAAAAGGAATGGTTCTACCAAAAATAACTACAAACATGTAAAAATTCTAGTAACAACATAGTACAAATGTCATTCAACTGAAAAAAAAAAAAAAAAAACAAGTGCTGTAGCAAACAGAATAATGTGCTTAACACATTAACATGGGGGGGCAGCAGCTAGCAGTGCTGCCTCCAGGGGGGAATGGGACAGTGCTTAAATCGTTATAAATCATTAGTAGATATCAACAGTCAAAATGTAGGCATTGAATCGAGCAAGAATACTGGGTAAGGTAGTCCTCACTTGCTTGGGATTAGAGTGGGTCGGGTTGTGCCAACTGGTGACTCCTGGATCCAGAGGTAGTAGAGAGATGCCCTAGTTGTGAAGGAGTTTAGCACCTTCCTTTGGTTGCCTTATGCAGAGTACTCTGCCCTTGTAGGTCACTTTGAGTTTGGCAGGAAAACTCCATTGATAAGGGACATTGTGATTCTGCAGGATTTTAGTAATTTTAGCAAATTCTTTACTTGCCATAGCAGGTGAAATGTCTGCAAATATCTTCAAGTGTGAGTATGGGTCTGGCAGCGGGGTGGTATTCTTCACAGCTGCAAGGACCCGCTCCTTGGCAGAGAAAAAAATGAATGCATACTATTACGTCTCGTGGCACTGTGCCAGGCAGAAAGCTTGGTTTTGGTAGCCTGTGTGCTCAATCAATAATCAGGTCTTGCTGAGATAAATCAGGCACCAATGCTGCAAAGAAATGTTGTAGGTAGGGCATTAGCCCAAAATGTTAGGGTATTCCTCTGATTTTGAGGCTGTTCCTCTTGGAACGGTCCTCTAAATCTGCCAGCTTATCCATAATATATTGTAAATCATCTAAGTGTGATTGGTGAACATCGACTAATTAGTTGTATGCATCAATAAAATCAGAGACCTGTCTCTCTACCTGGTCAGTGCCATCACCCAACTGGTCTATTTACAGCTGTTAGGTGGACATGGCAGCTGAGATATTCTTTAAAAGATCTCATTGAAGCGTTAGGAGCATCTGCTGAAGTGTACGTTCAGATGCAGGGTTGTCAGAGGCAGAAAGCTCAGCCAGAGATGCAGACACATGGCAGTCATCATCATTATCAGAGCAGGAGGCATCAAGATGTTTTTTTTCTTACAGTCACCTTGGAGCTGGGAGAGGCATGAGGAGTAGGAGCACCTCTCTTCAGATTATCCCTGACAGGAGAGGAGGAAGGGGTTTCTTCCATTTCAGATTGCTGTTCTTCATTGTCTGGCCAAAGGTGTGCTGTAGTTGTATGCCTTTGTGGAGCAGCAGTGCCATCTTGGATCTATCCCTACTTGGGCTGTGTGAAGAATTCCATCAGCCAGCGGGGAGCCACAGGTCGGTTCTTTTTGTGTGACATCTCTGCTGGATGTAGAGAGGAGCCGCTCGAGTCAGTTGGAGGTGGAATCGCCATTAATCATGGGATTGCTGGATGATTTAGTCCCCCTGGATGCAGAGCTCCGCTCCCATGTGACCATCCAGAAGTGCGGCCAAACTCTGTCTCACATTTAAATGCATAAAACCTAAAGTTCTGACTTTCAGTCATACTTCTTGAGGCCCTTTTTTGAATGATCCGCAAGGTATTTAGGAAAAGGGCATTGCAATTTTTTCTAAGTTTTTTATACTGGGAAAATAAGGAAAGTAAATGAAATTATATTTTTTTCATAAAATGTACATTTTTAAAGATATTTCTCACCTACATCATTGGCATACTTGGAATAAAATCCTAAAATCACACTTTGCTAAATGGGGGCCCAGAATACAAGTATCTTCAGGCTTTCATAAGGTTTTACATATCTATTTTCCTGACCATTTATTACATTTTTGGAGGCCTTGAAGTGCAAGAGAGTGAAAACACCCCAAAATTATCACATTTTGGAAAGCAGACAACCCAAGGCATTTGTTAATTGGCATAGTGAGTTTTGAAGACTTCCTTTTTTTGCCACACGCTTCTTGAAAATGTAAAATGCACTCTTTCCAGCAAATGGCATTTTATTGAGATATTTCTCCTACCCAAAATAGGCATACTCAAAATTACACCCAAAAATTTATTTTGATACTCCTCCTGAGTATGGATACCATTTGTGTGAGAATTGTTTGCTTCTTAGTCACATACATCCAGGCTGTTGAACATAAAGTACGCATCTAATTTCATGACTACTTATTACATTTTCAGAGGCTCGGACAGTAGAATATGGCATAGTGGGGTGGATTTACTAAAACTGGAGAGTGCAAAATCTGATACAGTTCTGCATATAAACCAATCCGTTTCCAGGTTTATTTGCTGAAGTTAGAAGCTGATTGGCTACCATGCACAGCTGCACCAGATTTTGCACTCCTGAGTTTTAGTAAATCAAGCCCAAAATGACCACATTAAAAATTTACATTTACTAATGGCACTTTTCCACTGCAAGTACTGGCTCGGCTCTACTCGGCCCTGCTTGGCCCTGTTTGCTTTTCCACTGCTGGTACCGCATGGTACAGTGTTGGAACGGTTCGGTACTGTTTGGTATGGTTTTCCACTAAAGTAGTACTAAAGTTAGGTGGGTGGGATAATAATGATTCTCTGACCAATCAGTGGCTAGTAGTGACTGCATGCAAAGGATTGTGGGATATGGTACCGGTATGGTACCTCTTGGAACCACAATCGAGATGGTACTCTTTTAGAGAGCCACACCGTTCGGTTCCATGCAGTGGAAAAGCGCCGCCGTACCGTACCGAACCGTTCCTATACCGTACCATGCGGTACCAGCAGTGGAAAAGCACAAAAGCGAGCCGAACCCTTCGGTTCCATGCAGTGGAAAAGCACCTTAAGAGACCTGGTACTTTTGTTAGGAACTATTCATCCTCTGAATCAAAGGTGGCCCTAATGGACTGCAGTTTTCTCCATGTTCATACTCTGAGTCAGAATCTTAGTGTGAGGTCTCTCTGCTGCTCTCATCAATTGTACTAAGAATTGTATACACTTTTTCACTACTCTAATTTTTTAGATATTGGAACAAAATCATAAAATATGTGTTAACCTCCCTGGTGGTATGATTATTTCAGATTTTAGGTGCTGAAAGCGGTACCATTATTTTACATGTAATTTTTAAGGACGAGCAGCCCAAAACCAACTACTTACATATGATTTTTTTTTACTGTGCGTTCTTCTTTATAACATCTCGGATATGATAAAGTTTGAAACACAAAATCATAAATTATAATATAATAAATAACTATAAATAAGTTAAAGTATATATATATATATATATATATATATATATATATATATATATATATATTTTTTTTTTATTTATTTAGTAATGTAATCCAATAGGATTACAATATATCAGTGTGTTTGTGTGTTTTCCTTTTTGAATTTGCCACCGGTTCCATCCCCCTGTAACGCAACACTTGCAGGGAATGGAAGCCGGGGCACACAGCATCAGGTGGCATACATCGGGGGATCCTTGGGACAAGGTAGCCTCTTCCAGGATCCAGCGATTTCTCCCTGGCGGTACCCTGAGTTTGGCTCGGGGTTACCGCTAATGGCACTGAAATTCCACCCTGAGCCACACTCGGGAATACCGCCAGGGAGGTTAAACAACAAAGCGAACACTTGCACTGGCTGTGATCACCAAAAGTAGAAACTTTGGCATTTCACTTGCTGAAACAGAAAACTGGGCCACACTGCACTGTGATCTGCAAAATGGGACACACTATGCAATGATCTGATTATTGGGATGAACTTGACTGTGGTTTGCAAACTGGAATGGACTGCACTGATTTGCAATCTGGAACACATTGCGCTCATCTGCAAACTGAACACACTGGCACTGGCTGTGATAAAAAAAAGGAAGAGTTAGCCACTGCTTTTGTTTTTGTCCCTTTTTTGTGATCTATCCTGTTTAATGGACAGTGTGATCGCAGTACAGTCACATTGCCACGACACACAGGGCGGGCCATAAATGTGATCTGAGTTCTGCATGCATGTGCTCAGATCGCATCTGCTGACAGGTGGGGGACGTAGGACATTTATGACAGAGAATACCTCCAGGGTCTCTTCTGTTATAAAAACCCTGCCTGTCAGCGTTTTTTAAAATTTTGACTTCGCTACCACTTTAATGATCTAAGAAATTAAAAAAGTAAAAAAGGAAAGTGATGTCTTTATATGACGCATCCCACCTCTCAAACCAATATACACAATACAGTTTGATCCAAAAGTTACCCCTCCTCCACATCAGTCTCTGAAAATCTTGACAGCTAAAGATGCTGCCAGTTTTTAATTACATTTTTCAATATTTACATATTTCAACTAAGCCTATTTGTCAATGCTTAAAATTTTAATAAAAGCTAAACTCAATGCAAACAGCATCTAAAAACAGAGATAAATAGAAAATACATTTTCGTGAGCTCCTCTGCCTCAGCTCCTCTGCCAAATTTGTATTTTCCTTGCAGCACAAATGGGTTTATTTATTATTGGCAAATAGACTGTGCACCTTGCAAAGTACAGTTGCTCCGGAGCTTAGTAAATGAGGCAAAGCTTCACTTTTGCAAAGAATACCCAATCACATGCAAGGGAAATAATAAAAAGAGCAATTGCTTTTGCAGAGTGCAAGTGCATTTTGCTAAGTGCACAGCCTATTTGCCTTTAGTAAATCAACCCCAAAGATTCTTATCACCAAACTACCTATCCTCTAGTGTTTGTGTATATTCATTTTGTTGGTATATATTTTTTGGGGGTGTTTAGCAAAGACCTAACATGGGTTTTAACCCTTACCAACCCTATGAAAAACTAAGTAAAACATTTTGGATAGACATACACTTTAAGCAAACTTTGAAATGCAATTTCAAATACATTTAGTTCTGATTATTCTTTACACATTTAGTCATGAGCATTAATGAAATACATAAAATGATTATACTCTTTACAATTCATTTATTAACCACTTAAGCCCCGGAGGATTTGGCTGCTCAAAGACCAGGCCCTATTTTGCGATTCGGCACTGCATGAGTTTAACAGACAATTTTGCGGTCATGCGATGCTGTAGCAAAATTTAATTGATTTTTTCCCACAGACAGAGCTTTCTTTTGGTGGTATTTGATCACCTGTGCGATTTTTATTTTTTGCGCTATAAACAAAAAAAGAGCGACAATTTTGAAAAAAAAAACAATCGTTTTTACATTTTTTATATGAAATTCTCAAAAAAAATGTAAAAATCTAATTTTTTATAACATTTTAGGCCAATTTGTTTTCTGCTACATATTTTTAGTAAAAAAAATCGCAATAAGCATATTTTGATTGGTTTGCGCAAAAGTTATTGCGTTTACTAACTACGGGAAAGATTGATGTAATTTTTATTGTTTTTTTTTAACTAGTAATGGCGGCAATCTTTGATTTTTTTTCAGGACTGCGACATTGCGGCAGACAGATCGGACCCCTGATTGACATTTTTTACACTTTTGGGAGTACCAGTGACATTACTACAGTAATCAGTGCTATAAATATGCACTGTTACTGTAAAAATGACACTGGCAGGGAAGGGGTTAACTTTATTGGTGATCAAGGGGTTAAGTATGTCCCTAGGGGCGTGATTCTAACTGTCAGGGGGCTTGGTTTGTTAGATCATCACAGAGACATACGATCCTACATAGCAGGATCGCATAGCCTCTGTGATGATCTAAGGGAGAATGACAGACGGCTGTGTTTACATCAGCCATCTGTCTTTCTCCCTCTCCTGAGGGAGATTGCGAGTGGCCGGCAGACATCGGAGCCGCCGGTCACACATGCGGGGATGGCAGGGAACGAGGGGGGGCGGGAGCACGCCCCCTACAGGCTTGTGGGCGAGTGACGTACCGGTACGTCACTTTGCCTGTAGGGGGCTGACTGCCGCAGTATATAGTCGTGCGGCAGTCGGTAAGTGGTTAAATGATTAATAAATGTACTGTTACTGTATATTAACTTTGAACACCCAATCATGTACAATGGGAATTAAAAAACTCAATCATGTGAAATTGAAAAAAAAAAAAAACCCAACCACATGCAATAAAAAAATTACTGAATGGCTGAACATCATTTCCCTCTTTTACTAACTAGCTAGCTTTCATTTTGCAGAATTAAAATTCTCTAAAATAGCCAATCACCCTCAATGTTTACAAACATGGAGTAACCCCACTTACTCTTTAATCAGTGATAGGTAGGGATATAAGTTTTCAGTTCCCGGAAATGTCGGTAGAAATTGGGAAAATATTACCAGTTGGCTACATTGCAGTCAATGAGAAAGGCAAAATGGAGATGGGTTTTTGGTTGTCTTTAATAGTGTAATAGGCTTTACTTGTGTGCTGAGGATTACAGAAGGGCCATTCAACTATCCTGGACCTGTCCTTCTTCCAAATTATAGCCCACTCTTAAGCCTCGTACACACGTACTGATCGTCGGCAAACGATCGGCCGTCTTTTGTCCCCGGGCTGTCGGTGTCTGTTGAAAAGTGCAAAGACAGCACAAGAATTTTGTCCGCCGACTACAGCCGACTGCAGAAGTGATGTCATGTAATGGTTAACTTTCCCTGTGTTTTTTCTTTTCTGAGCATGCCCAGTCTTGCAAATCTGCGGTCTGTCGGCCGAATTCTGTACTGACTGGCGAACAATCGGCCGCTCTGGTGTCGGCATACAAAAATTTTAATGCTTGCATGACAGATTCTTGTCGGCAGAATGTGCGCTGACGGCTGTCGTAGGCATCGTACTAACAAGCGTACAATTGGCAGATCGTTCGTCGGCCGACGCTTGTCTGCCGACGATCGGTACGTGTGTACGGGCCTTAAGTCTCATGATTTTTACTCTTACCCACAAAAAGAAAAAAAAAAAACAATTTGTGAAAAAAGTAAAAACAAAATTAATAGCAATCAACTACACAAAAAAAAAAAAAACGAAATTACCCTAAGTATACGATTCAAAAACACCCTCTTAATAAGAAAATAATTTTGGTCGAACACATTTTTCCTAAGCAGCTCAATGAGTTAAAACAAAAAAAGGTTATGCTTTGGAAACATTTTTTGCCAGTGATGGAATCAGTAATGACACTGGAAAATCACATTCAACTAAAAGAACAAAACATTCATTCTTATTGATAGCTGTTGTCCCACACACAGGGGGAGATTTACTAAAAATGGAGCACTCTGGTGCAGCTGTGCATAGTACCCAATCATCTTCTAACTTCGGCTTGTTCAATTAGGCTTTGACAATAAACCCTGGATGCCAAATTTGATCCTATGCACAGCTGCACCAGATTTTGCACACTCAAGTTTTAGAAAAACTCCCCCACAGTGTACTATACATATGGAAGCTTAAACAAGGTGAATGAACAAGCTGTTAAACAGGAAAAGCAAAGTTAAATGTGATTTATGAAAATGAAAAGTAACTTCCAAAATAATCAATAACAGGTGTCAGAAGTTGATCAACAAAAAGTACTCAGAGAGATAATTGTGCCTGAGAAATTGCTCTCAAAGTGATGATGCATTTTCCAAATTGATTTTCATGGCACTTGCTTAACCTTCCAGTTTTGGCAAGTACTTCCTTTTATTTCTGCCTAATACTATATTCCCTTCTCACTGAACAAATCAGCACTTTTCCCAACTGTCTAGTATAGGATGTACTGCTGGAAGAATTTAAGCAGATACTGAAAAAAATAAGAAGGGCGCTTCTGTTGTCTAATTCTGTGGCCTAAACATAACTACAATTAAACCTGAACCCTAGGTAGATATAAAAGACATTTGGGATCCTTGCCTTAATTATACATTGGCATAAGAATTAAATGTTTGAATATTTTAACTCATGATAAATATCCCACAATCACTTATGTTTCATTTTTATCCTCTTTTTTCCTTAAAGCGGTAATAAAGTAAGGCAAATTTAAAGTTACTAAAGTTAGTTTTTATATCATTCCGCTATAAAAATAAATCCCCTCATTTTCTTCATACTGTTTTACTGCTTATTTCTTTTTACATATCTCCCTTCTGAAGCCCGTTGCAGTTGCAACTGTTCTATTCTACGTCTTCTCAGTCTAATACTCCCACCTTTTCTTTCGATAATGGCCAGAATCTGGTGCATGCGCATTAAGTGCTATGCAAGCCTCGTTTTGTTCAATGATTACTATGACAAGGAACCCCAGCATGTCTTTTATTTGCTGTGCAAGGGGCTGTACTCTCATGGGATTTCAATGCTGCGAGAAGATGATGGAAATACAGCATTGACGAACATAGAACATGCTGTAAAAAGCCACAAATAAGTGCATGTGTCGGTGAAATCATAAAACGGTTCCTGCCTTAATTGCAAGTAAACGGAAAATGATAGAAAAACATTTGAAATAGCACTATATACATTAACCTCCCTGGCGGTATGATTCTTTCCGATTTTAGGTGCTGAAAGCGGTACCATTATTTTGCATGTAATTCTTAAGAATGAGCAGCACAAACCAACTATTTACATATGATTTTTTTTTTACTGTGCGCTCTTCTTTATAACATCTCGGGTATTATAAAATTTGAAACACAAAATCATAAATTATAATATAATAAATAACAATAAGTAAGTTAAAGTATGTATGTATGTATATGCATTAGTTTGCCCCCCAGTGCCCTTTCCTGCAGTTTTACTGTACTTTTTATGTATACATTATATATATATATATATATATATATATATATATATATATATATATATACATATATATATATATATATATATATATATATATATATATATATATGTATATATATATATATATATATATATATATATATATATATATATATATATATAATGTATACATAAAAAGTACAGTAAAACTGCAGGAAAGGGCACTGGGGGGCAAACTAATGTGAATTTATTTTATTTTGTAATGTATCAGTGTGTTTGGTGTGTTTTACTATTTGAATTTGCCACCGGTTCCACCCCCCTGCGAGCGGCGTGGAGCCACGTAACGTCACTTCCGGTCGGGCTTCCTGGTCTCGTTGGAACGCACGCTAATAGCGGCGTTCCTGTATGTTACATCGCTTGTTTATCTACACATTCTTGTAAGTACAACTTAAACGGTGGGGAAATAAATATCATTTGTAACGTATTACACTATCAGCCCCTTTCTTTCATCCGCATATATCGGGGAAACCCATATTTATCTGAACGGAGGGATCCTAAATTTGGATGAACCATTGGAGCACGGATGTCATAGTCCCATATACCTAAATACGCTGAACCATCCACAGTGTGGTGAGTAGGGGACCTGGAGGGTCCCTCGATGAGCACTCAATACACCTGGATGGTTATGCACTTGAGCACCTTTATCCACTTGCACTGAAGGAATCAAGATTTGCACTAGAGCACTTTTCTTAATTTATAAGAGACTTTTTAATTTAAGCACCATTGTATTTATATGACTGTACCATATCTGCACATTTGTTTTATATCTGTTGCTAGCGCTGTTTTAACATAATTTTACACATTAAGGAATGTAAGGCAGCAATATATATATTTTAAGTTTACTACCAATTTAACTGATTAAGGCTACACTCACATTGGTTATAAAGGCCTGGACTATAATGACAGGTCGCAAGCGCTTTTTGTGGCTCTCTGCACAGCCAATGATTGCCTGCTGTAACAAAGTGCAGTAATCGTTGGCTGTGAGGATAGCTGAGTATACAGTACCTGCCGTCACCAGCAACCTGTCATTATAGTTAACAATGTCAGGGGTCGCACCTAGCTGATCAGAGCCACAGCAGGAATCAGAAGATTCCTGTGCTACATTTCCCACCAGCCTTAATCACCAGTGTGAATGTAGCCTAAATGTTTGTGATAAGACTAAGAATTTTTACACATTATTTGCAACAAATAATTGTTTTGAAAAGTATTACTAGACTGCTTTCACTGTCCTGTCATCAGCTGGGAATGGGTCCAGGCTAACCTGGGCTCAAGGAAGTATATAGAATGATGCTGGGAATCAGACTGTGCAGAAAAAATGATTGGGGTTATCTCTGAAATGAAGATTACCATTACCGCAGAAGCTGGTTTTGTTATTTTATCTTTATTAGGCTGTTCATTTTCAACTTGTTTTTCTTGGTTGGAGTGTTACTATAATTTGCCACCCCTGCATTAAGGTAAAAAAAGCTAAAGGTCCCAGTATTGGTATCCCCCCAAAAAAACTTGAGCGCTTACTTGTTCCGGCACTGTGCCCATCAGTAGCCATTTTTTTCTCTCTCCCAGCATTCACAAGACACAGATAGCAGCAGGAGCCATTGTCTTCTGATGCTGTCATTTATATCCTGTGTGGTGGGAGCAGGAGGTGGGGACCAATCTACACTGCGTGTGTCTATAAACGCACACAGCCCGGATCAGGAGTTAGACCACATATATGCCCCTATAGCAAATGGCTTGCTATGGTGGTGCATGCAGAAGAGAAAGAGCCTAGAGTGCCTTTAGGAGACCCCAGAAGAGGAGGTTCAAGGATACTTTGTGAAATTGCACTGAATAGAGCAGGTAAGACATAAAATGTTTATTATAAAGTGAATATAAACATATACTCATATGTAGCACTGTGCTCATGACAAATAATACAACCAAAATAATAGGTATCAAAAACACCAGTGTGCAGTGTGTGAAAGCTCCAAAATCTCTAAATGTTGTGATATAATCAAACCCTGCACTCTGTGATTCTAGTGTCCAAAATGCAGTTCTCCTTGATGCCACCCAGAAGTGTATTGTACTCCACCACCTCCCAAATAACAGACACTCACAGCAGTGCCATGCCTTTCTGAAAACAGAATGGCATATAGTGCTTAGAAGCAGGAACATTCTTGTGGTTCTTGTGGGTAGCCTTGCACTCAGGTATTCATTTTTATCCCCCGCAAATCTCAATCATTCATTCCATGCATAAAAAAAAAAAAAAAAAGCTCCAATGGTATAGCATCATAAAAGCCAACAGATGCATTAAGAATAAAAAAAAATCTACTCACAAGCATTTAACAAAACTCAGCAAGTAACAAATAATTCCTCCACGGTTTGTCTAGTGCGAGTGATACAGTCAAACAGTTCAGAGACAGCTCTCATCAGTGTGCTCCCACCGCACCAACTACTCCTAAGGTCACTTCCAGTAATCACTGAGTAACCTCCACGTTTCATCATTTCTGACTTTGTCCAAATGAATTATTGTTAATTGGTTAATAGTAATTTGTATATTAGTGATTCTACTCTTTATTCACAATATGTAAACATTATAGTGTGCAAAGTCTGGGCACAGGTTATGTTTAAGGTGTAAAAAGGCTGCTGAGTCCACCCTCTAATGTTGAGCCAACTGTCTATTGAGAGGTTGTTTTGTTTTCCCAATGTACAGGTATTTTCATTCCTCACTATATATCAGGTTACTTTGCTTGTGTTTGGGTATTGGGTTGAAAAGATGCAAAAATTGAACACAAGAAAAGTAACTTGACATTTACAATGCATTTTAGTGTTGAATGTACTTTTATTACCAGTTTTTAAAACAGAATTATTACAGAGGATATACAAATAGTATAAAAAAGGTCTACGAGCCCAATCCAAAAGACTTTTATAAAATTTGTTACAGAAAAATTGATGCGTAGCAATGTAAGAAGCAGTAAACTGTATCATGAGCGATATTTCAGACTATCAGTTAGGAGTTTTATTGTTAATATGATAGAACAGTAAGTAAGCTATTTGATCACTCTTGTGAATGTTGCCTTGGAGAGGAAAATGTATAAGGAAAAGAGGAAGGAAGAGGACGTATTGGAGAAAAAGAGGGCTTTTACCTCTTGCCGCCTGCTGTAGCCAAAAGACGCCTACAGCGCGGGCCTATATTGCCGAGAGGGCATCCATG
This sequence comes from Pelophylax lessonae, assembly GCF_965119305.1. Taxonomy (NCBI): domain Eukaryota; kingdom Metazoa; phylum Chordata; class Amphibia; order Anura; family Ranidae; genus Pelophylax; species Pelophylax lessonae. The sequence continues at coordinate 82,728,777 of NC_138769.1, read as the reverse complement.
TACGTCCTCCCTGCAGGGCGCGCGCAGCTAGCTCTGTGATTAGCGAGTTCATGAGACATGACCCCTTACCATGTGATCAGCTGTCAGCCCATGACAGCTGATCATGTGATGTAAACAGAGCTGACAATCGGCTTTGTTTTCTCCTCACGTTGACTGCGTGAGGAGAAAACAAAAGGCGATTACCCTCTGGAGTAAACGGGACATCAGTCCCACACACTCCAGACCCACTGCTGCTAAGCAGTGCCTACCAGTGCCACTTACCAGTACATATCAGCACTGCTAAGCAGTGCCCACCAGTGCCACCTATGAATGCCCACCAGTGCCACCTATCAGTGCCGCCAATCAGTGCACATCTGTGCCTCATCACCAGTGCCACCTATCAGTGCTGCCTATCAGTGTCACCTACCAGTGCCTATCAGTGCCACCAATCAGTGTCATTCAGTGCCACCTATCAGTGCCCATCAGTGCCACCTCTCAGTGCATATCAGTGCCCATCAGTGCAGCCTCATCAGCGCACATCAATGAAGAAAAACAATTACCTGTTTGCAAAATTTTATAACAAACTATGATTTTTTTGGCAAATTTGATGGTCTTTTTTTGTTTGTTTTGCAAAAAAATAAAAACCCCAGTAGTGATTCACCAAAGAAAGCTCTATTTGTGTGAAAACATTTTTATAAAAATTTCATATGGGTACAGTGTTTCATGACCACGCAATTGTCATTCAAAGAGTGACAGCGCTGAAAGCTTATCAATGGCCTTGGCAGGAAGGGGGTTTAAGTGCCCAGTAAGCAAGATGAAATTTAAAAAAAAGCTGAGAAAGAGGAAAGAAAAAGGAAAAGTCTGGTCTGGCATTCACACATCCATGGGTCTAAGAAATAGCACAATGATAGGCTAAACTAAGAATTTGAATCGTGTGTCAGAGAGCATCTTGGCTCCACTATTAAAAAGGGAACTAGTGATTTGAAGAGACAATTACATTTGCAGTATTCATTTCACAACATTGAAAGAGGAGTACAAGATCTACATTGATAATTAGAATAAAAATATATACATAAATTATTAGATTAATAACCTACTATACCTTGATATAAAGTAAAAATAAAAATAAAAAATGTTTTAACATGTTTTGTAAGCTGTCTGGTAAAAATTAGTTTTATGTAAATAATTTAATCTGCATAAATGTTATAAATAGAGTATTTTTCCTAAGGCATGAATAATTTGCTTTAAAAGGATAAATAAACATCATCCTGACCTACTTTGGAAAACAGGTAAAAATGCTACGTGCGTTCTATAAATGAAGAATATTCTCCTTAGAAATAGTAATGCTATAATTAGGTTATAAAAATCAACATTTTTGAAAGTATGTCACACATTCTCTGCAGAAAATAGGACTCTCATAATACTTAGTACACAAATTGCATATTCTTTTCTCTAGGAGCCTTGCCTTTTTTTATTTTTTTATTGTGTACTGAAAGAAATACTATCTTTTTCAAATTTTCCCTCAAATAATTTTTAAAGAAATATCTGTCTTTTTAGAGATAAGAAAATGCCCTAAGATTTACTATGTTGACAATTGTTAAGATCGTTTAGTGTGATCCTCTAGTATTTATATTTATTCATTTTTTTTATCTTCTATAATAGTATTTATATTTATTCATTTTTTTATCTTCTATAATACATGCTAAAATACTGAATAAACTACAGCATGGCACTAAACCATGGGATCTCCTAAAATTCCACAGTCTAATAACTACCACTGCAAAAAGCTGTTAAGATATTTTAAAATGTTAAATATTTTAAATAAAATAGGAGCTTTGTCACTGACTAATTAATCATTACAATGTTTTTGATAAAAAAATAAAATCCTTGTATATGATGAATGTCAGAAGCACCCCTTGGTCTCTTTAGTTTTGAAATGTGGGGTTGCCTTTATTTTAAATAAAATTGACTTAAAGCTAATATAAAATCTGTCAGTGTTTTAATGCTGTCTGTACCCTTGTAATTTCCCTCTCTTTGGGTTAATGGAAGTAGCATATATCATTCATATTGTCATATCATTCATACTCCTATAGCACCTCCAATAACAATGGCAATGCTGAAGAAGCCTAGTTTAAGGGCTCCACTGTTGAAGTACCCACTGAATGGCACAGGACATGCCTATATATTCCCTTGGCAGCTCATTTGTTTATTTACTTAATCCATCCCCCCAAAAATTGAAGGATGGCTTAGTGGTCCATGCGCTAGCACTACTCCTTTGCAACACTAATAGGACACAGTAGTAATGTAATGTCCAGTGGGGTGGCTAGAAGATAAAGGCTCCCAGAAGTGTAGATTTCTGGAGAGACTTCAGTCATTATTTTCTAATCATTGCAGAGGCATATTGTGGCATGGGAGGTGGGAGAGGTATTTTTTATATTTTTTGCACTTTAGTGACAGAGTCACTTTAAGGGTTGGGTTTTTGCCAGGTCTGGGTCAAGGTTAGGTTTAAGGCATAAGTTAATGGAGTGATAGGACTATATTTGGCAAAGTGTTAAAATTTAGTTTTTAGTGTTAGGTTATAAGATTATTTTAAGGGTGGTGTTGGGGGTTAAACTATATATTAGGGGCCATTTAAAGGGTTAAATATTTAATCAGCAAAAACACCTTTCATCCACAATGGTCTGCCTAACTTAAATTGCTAAAATCAACCAAAATAGTGCCTGATTACGTCATTATAAACTGACATCTAGGCTCCTGTGAAGGAACAAGTATACAGAAAGCACTATCATGTTTTCTACAAGTCCCAGCATTCAATGCACTTGCAGTGGAGTAGCTTTTGCTCTCTTTTCCACTGTTTGACCTTCCCACTTGTTAGCCGTATGGTGGGCACGCTGATGAGATTTTGCAGCATTTACAACAGTGCTAAATAGAAGCGCAAAACACCTGTTTTCTGGAACTACACACCTGGTGAAGCTGACAATACCCAGTAAGCAAGAAAGACTTTGTTAATGTTTGAGTTTCAACCACTCATTTCCCACTCCCTTTCACCCATTAGCTGATTAGTTGACTGAATTTTCACAACTGCAATAAAAGACGTGACTTGTAAAGTATAGTGTAGTATTTCCTGTGTACAATTTACTCCACGGGAGCCTGGATGGTCATTTAGTGATGATGTAAGCACCATTTTGTCAGTTAAGTAAGGTAGACCAAGGCAAAACTTAAGTTTGTGTGGTAAAAAAACATATATCATTTGTATCTCTAATTTAAAGTAGATCTTCAGCCTCCCCTCCAAATTTTTTTGTAACCCCCTGCTTACCAGGGGAAACCACCCAGTGGATTCAACATTGTCCTGCTGAGATCCTCTTCTGGTTTGCCATCGCTTGGTCCTGTGCTGCCATATTTTGTTGTGACATCACCAGTAGGTGTCCACTTTTCTGGGTTTATCCGGTGGGTCTACTGATGATACGCCACTGGGCTTGACCCTCCTTCTTTACTGAATGGAGAGACAATGTCTCCTAGGATATCTGGCGTGCATATTACAGGAGGCAAAGGTTGCATAGTACACATCATTTGCTTAGGCGAATGGCATGCACAGGAGGGTGGCCCAAACCCATTTAAAAAATTTTAACAAAAAATTAAAAAAAAAAAAGTGCAATTTAAGGAGAGGAAAGGAGGAGAGGTGGAAAGGAGGGAAGATTGCTTAGAGAAAAATTAGAGTAACCAGAACACAACAAAGAATATTGAAAAACAGAGAAAATTAATAAAAAACCTACATGTAGAAATAAGGATAATATAAATAATGCCAAAGATTCAAAATATAAAAAATAAACTTGAGTTTAAGTGAAAGGACACCTTATTTAAAAAGCAGAGGAAGAACACTGGATTAATTGATCCAGAATGTCAAACTACTTAGAATAAAAGCATGTTTAGGAATCTATATTTCAGCTGACATAAACACTGACAAGCTATTTATCACAGCTATCCAGAGAGGCGGCTTAATGTTAGGTTGTGTGAGGATAGGTATTAGCATGTGAAAGACTTGCAGCCGTAACTCCAATGCTAAGAGCATTGCTAAAGCTCTTACTCAAAACATTATGTTCACCTCTGCAAACATTATCTGCGCTGGAAAATAGATAAATTGCTAACGGTTGCCAAATGGTACACAATTTACATAATAAAAAAAAACACTGAAAATTTCAGGATTTTTTTTCAATGTGCTCAGCTTAGATGTAATAGTACCACGACACAAGAAAAATGTATTTTACAGAATAGAAATTTTGATTATTATTTTCAAAGTGGTGAAGGTATTGTGGAGTGCAAAAAGAGCACAAAGCCCCACAATAGATTTAACTGTGCTGTACATAATTTTTCCTTGGAATTAACTAAAAGTTTCACAACATAAAGAACTAAAAGTATCTAAAGCTATTTCACAGTCAGCAGGAGTCTGTATTGTAATTTTGGTGCAGTTAAGTATTACTATGTAGTTTCTCCTATAATGAACCTGCTAAACTATTTACTGTATATTAAAAAAAATATATATAAATAAATAAATAAATATATATATATATATATATATATATATATATATATATATATATATATATATATATATATATATACAGTATTTCACAAAAGTGAGTACACCCCTCACATTTTTGTAAATATCTTATTATATATATCTTTCCATGTAACAACACTGAAGAAATTACACTTTGCTACAATGTAAACTAGTGAGTGTGCAGCTTGTATAACAGTGTAAATTTGCTGTCCGCTCAAAATAACTCAACACACAGGCATTCATATCTAAACTGCTGGCAACAAAAGTGAGTACACCCCGAAGGGAAAATGTCCAAATTTGGCCCAAAGTGTCAATATTTTGTGTGGCCACCATTATTTTCCAGCACTGACTTAACCCTCTTGGAAATAGAGTTCACCAGAGCCTCACAGGCTGCCACTGGAGTCCTCTTCCACTCCTCCATGATGACATCACGGAGCTGGTGAATGAGCTCATCCACCTTCCATTTGTGGATGCCCCACAGATGATCAATAGGGTTTAGGTCTGGAGACATGCTTGGCCAGTCCATCACCTTTACCCTCAGCCTCTTTAACTAGGCAGTGGTCGACTTGGAGGTGTGTTTGTGGTTGCTATCATATTGAAATACTGCCCTGTGGCCCAGTCTCCAAGGGAGGGGGATCATGCTCTACTTCAGTATGTCACAGTACCTGTTGGCATTCATGATTCCCTCAATGAACTGTAGCTCCCCAGTGTTGGCAGCACTCATGCAGCCCCAGACCATCACACTCCCACTACCATGCTTGACTGTAGGCAAGACACACTTGCTTTTGTACTCCTCACCTGGTTGCCGCCACACACGCTTGACACCATTTGAACCAAATAAATGTATCTTGACATGGTTCCAGTGTTCCATGTCCTTAGTCTGCTTGTCTTCAGCAAACTGTTTGAAGGCTTTCTTGTGCATCATCTTTAGAAGAGGCTTCCTTCTGGGACTATAGCCATACAGACCAATTTAATGCAGCGTGCAGCGTATGGTCTGAGCACTGACAGGCTGACCCCCCCCCCCCCACACCCCTTCAACCTCTGAAGTAATGCTGGCAGCACTCATATGTCTATTTCCCAAAAACAACCTCTGGATATGACGCTCAGCACGTGCACTCAACTTCTTTGGTCGACCTTGGCGAGGCCTGTTCTGAGTTTAACCTGTCCTGTTAAACTGCTGTATGGTCTGTCTTGGCCACCATGCTGCAGCTCAATTTCAGGGTCTTGGCAATCTTCTTATAGCCTAGGCCATCTTTATGTAGAGCAACAATTCTTTTTTTCAGATCCTCAGAGAGTTCTTTGCCATGAGGTGCCACGTTGAACTTCCAGTGACCAGTATGAGAGAGTGAGGATGATAACACCAAATTTAGCACACCTGCTCCCCATTCACACCTGAGGCCTTGTAACACTGAGTCACATGACACCGGGGAGGTAAAATGGCTAATCGGGGTCAATTTGGCCATTTTTATGTAGGGGTGTTTAATTAATGCCTGTGTGTTGAGTTTTTTTCAGAGGACAGCAGATTGACACTGTTATACAAGCTGTACACTCACTACTTTACATTGTAACATTTCTTCAGTGTTGTCACATGAAAAGAATTTAATAAAATATTTACAAAAATGTGAAGGGTGTACTCATTTTTGTGAGATACTGTATATATATATATATAAATTCCTTGGGTTTTTGGGGGGTCAGCTTTCACTTTCATTTTCTGTGGAAGTACAATGACTTGTTTAAAACTGATCTTTTAACCACCTCCCTACTGGCCACTGTATATATACGTCCTGCATTTAAACATAAATACCGGTGTTATGGCAGCAGATAGCTGCCATAACCCTGGTATTTTTTTAAACTGCAGGCGATCCGCTTTCTGATAAGGGTGGTCGCCGTGGGATCACCCTTCCAGGATTGCGGAAGAGGTGCCCCCCCTCCCGCCGCATCCCGGTCCTTTTCCCCGCTTACCGGACCCGCCAGCAGACACAGACAGGATGTCGAGTGAGGGCAAGCTTGCCGTCACTCGACTCTGCTCTTGGAGGACCGGAGCGACGGCAAACGTTGTTGCCTAGCAACCGGCTTAAAGGTCCCTTTTTTTTGTCATTTTTTTTTCTATCTTTATTAGTGTACTTGTGAGATCTGAGGACTTTGTGACCCCAGATCTCACAAAAAAGAGGTCCTGTCATGCCTATTTCTATTACAAGGAATGTTTACATTCCTTGTAATAGAAATAAAAATAATTAATTTTATTCTTTTTTTAAAAACGGTGTAAAAATAAAAAAATAATAAATAAAATAAATAGTAAAAAAAAAAATTAAAGCGCCCTGTCCCCGTTAGCTCGCGCGCATAAGCGAACGCATGCGGAAACCCCGCCCACATATATAAACGGTGTTCAAACCACACATGTGAGGTATCGCCGCGATCGATAGAGCAAGAGAAATAATTTGAGCCCTAGACCTCCTCTGTAACTCTAAGATGGCAACCTGTAGAAATTTGTAAAGTGTCGCCTATGGGGATTTTTAAGTACCAAAGTTTGTCGCCATTCCGTGAGCGTGCGCAATTTTGAAGCATGACATGTTGAGTATCTATTTCATCAGCGTAACATTATCTTTCACGTTATGGAAAAAAATTGGGCTAACTTTACTGGATTCTTATTTCTTAATTCAAAAAAGTGAATTTTTCCCAAAAAAATTGCGTTTAGAAGACCGCTGCGCAAATTTGGTGTGATAAAAAATATTGCAATAATCTCCATTTTATTCTCTAGGCTATCTGATAAAAAAATATATAATGTTTGCGGGTTCTAAGTAGTTTTCTAGCAAAAACAACTGATTTTTTTTATTGTAAACACCAAATGTCAAAAATAGGCCTAGTAGGCAAGTGGTTAAGCTGACTGTAAAATTATTTAAAAAATAGAAGCTCCAGAAAAAAAACAATATTGATAAACTGCTGTCCATAAAATGTGGCTAATGTCATTCAAGGGAGTTTAAAGGTATTTAAAGGGTCTTTAAAGGGTAACTATTATTTTGTGGGAAAAAAATGCAAAAAATGTTGTATTGTAATTTAATGTTATTAAAAATTACCATTTCAATCAGCCACTGAAATTTCCAGTAAAATGCAATGCAACATGGCAACCTAGAGGTGTTCTGTACATCGTTGGTTTACAGAACATCCCCAAATTTCTGAGTTTCCCAGAAGTCTATACTAGGATATAAGTCACATTTTATACATTTCCTGCAATAGAATATTTGGTTTTGGTAAGATACTTCTCAATGGTTTAGGTCTTATGCACATTGGATATTTGGCTATCTCTTCTAGACTCCATTTCTCCTGGAAGCAACATTTTGACAGAAAAAACACTTGATGCTTGTAAACATCACATCAAGCGCTTGGGTGTTAATTAATTTCATTGGGCAGAATAATAATTTATTTTGGCTATTGAAATGAATTGACAATCAAGCACTTAATGTGCCTCGCATTTACGCACATTTACAGGTGGCAAGCATTTTTTTCTGCAAAAATGCCACTGCTCCTGAATGCACTGTTTTTTTTTTTCTGTAAAAAACCCTGCCTCCAAGCTCCTCTAAACACTTGTGTGTGGATGGATACATAAGCTAACATTAAGGGGCATTAGGAGTCAAAAAAAATATACCAGACACCCCTAGGAGCAGTAGAAAAAATGTTCAGTGTACATGAGATCTAAATACTTTCAAAGGGATGCAGTTCCTGCAAAATGTCTGCTCAGAACTCTGAGAGTACACCAGTATAATAAAATAGTTCCTTCTATTCAAAATCAGTTTGCAAAAGACAGGGTGAAGCAACAGCTATTTCTTTAAAGAAGCAAAACATAAAAATGTGCTACAAAGTTTGTTAAAATCCCTGCACATTGGTCACCCAAAGAGGATTTTTTTTCTCAACAAAAGTGGAATTGCTCTTCAAATGAATCAAAAGAGAAGAAGTAATATACTTATCTCTCCAGTAGCCTACCTCCCCTCTGCATCAGGGCTGCAGCCTTTGCCAGTCTTTTTGGCATTCAACACTTTTGGGAGTGTTGCATGTCTATGTCTCCTACCATGTTCTCGTACTTTTCTGTGACATCAATGGAACTGCTATGGGAATCATTGCACAGTGAAAGACAGAACTTTCCAACACTTTCAAATTGATAAATGCAAAAAGGACTGACAAAGCCTGAAGCCCTGATGCTGAGGGGAGGTAGGAGATACAGGCTACTGGAGAGGTGAGTATAAAACCTCTTCTCTTGTAGGTGAGTTGCCTTTTGACAGGATATTATAAACATTGTATATTTTACCATTAAAGTCAAGTATGCCCTTCACTCCCTGTCCTTTAGACTCCAAAAGAAGTGAGAGGATATCTTACCAATGTAAGGGATATCCTCTTTTATTCATCTGTCGCAGGAACAAGTTCCCCAATCGGAAGATTTCCCTTGTATTTCAATCCTAATTGCATCTATATACAGTAATTTGGATTTACCCTCACTTTAATTCCTGGTAGAGACAGTAAATCTCCCAATTACAGACAAAGATAGCACTAAAAACCTGACAAGGTTTCGACTGCCCTCACCCCTACCCCCCCCCCCCCCACCAAAATCTAAAAAAAAAAAGTTCTGCCCTTAATTATAGTGCAGTTGCTCCAGAACTTAGTAAATGAGCAGAATTTTCTTAACTAGACTAAGGCCCCTTTCACACGGGCTTTCCAATCCGGTCCGCCTGTCAGTTTTTCAGTGGACCTGATTGAATGCTCCATGCAGCCCTATGGAGCAGCAGATATCGTCAGAGACATCTCCGCTGACACACGCTGCTATCTGATCCAATCCTGTCCGTGAAATCCGGACATATGGAAACCCTATTTTCCATCCGTCTGGAGGATCAGATCGGATAGGATCAGATGAAAACGGACAGGCGGACGTTATTATCTGATTTCCCCTTAGAGGAGAGTGGGGCTCTGACGGAGCTGTCACCCACACTGAGTGGAGACGGAGCTGTCATCCATTGGCGAATCGATCCCCTCTGATCAAAATTAAGTCCGTCAGGTGCACCGCCCATGTGAAAGGGGCCTAAATAAAAATTGTTCCTCTGTTTCTTTTCTTGTACTTTTTTTCTGCTATATGAAAAACTGGTTGACATTTATCTATGCTTTCTTATCTGTAACTTTTCTGAGACCTGCACTTTCCCTTACTATAATTTGGAATAACCTATTTAAAATAAACCACCAGTCTAAACAAAACAAAAGCTTGAAGCATTTATAGACTCAAGATAAGCAAGGGTTAAAAAAAAAACAAGGCCTGGAGTCTTCCAGCTTCCAGGTTTTGCATTTGTTTGTCAAAGTTTAATTTAACAAGCTGAAGTTAAAAGCCGATTGGCTGCCATGCACAGTTGCACCAGATTTTGCACTCTCCAGTTTAAGTAAATAAACCCCATACAGTTCTTCTCTCAGTCACTTTTTTATGACATTCTACATTGGGAATTTGTCTTTTATCCTTATTGCCTACAATGCATTATTCTTATTGCAAAGCACTGCTTCTGTTGCTAATAACATTTCAGTAGCTCTGAGTTACGTTCACTTAAACATTAAGCAATATTCATATTTTACTGTGAATGTAAGAGTTTAAAAGCGTAACTAAAAGCAAAATCCATATTCAGGATTATTTAAAAATTAATTGCAAGTTATTAAACAAACACTGCACTTTACAAAAACTGCATATAACATTTTTTTTTACAAAGAACTTAAATTAATGGAATCTGGGGCATTCATCCAATACATATTAGAAGTCTAAAATATTCTTGTGAAGATTGATTTTTTTCATGACTTACAACCTGCAAAGCTATTCCATTCATAATGTTTTCTCATCAAGCCCTAAAATATGAGAAAGTCAAGGCTATCTAGCAAGAAAAAAATCCAACAAGTATCATTATTAATTATTATTATCTACTGATGAGTGAACTCTCTATAATCGACTCCACCAGTAACCTGCCCCATCCACTTCTTCAGGCTTAAATGCTCTCAAACCACTGGTGTAGCTCTGACAAGTACCAAACTCGTCTCAACAATCTATATTCAAACTGCTCTTGGCACACCTGATTCATGATGTCAAGGAGCACAAGCTCCTGCCTCAGTGTCAAGCAATTCTTCTTTAATAAAAGCTAATGTGATATCTGAGAAAGCATTCCGTCTGCCTTATATAATTCAGTTACTTTTTAACTGTACAAACAAATGCAATGCACATTGTGATGGGCACTGCTATACCTTGTTCTTTCCATGGGGAAAGGATTGGTAACATATCTGTAATAGGTAGACCCTAACTTACAGGCTGTTGGCACCCTACATGTTTTAGTGAAGGGCATATTGCTTTTTGACGAACCACCTGTTGAGAAGTGACATTTCAATGTTTTTAACAAGAAAAAAGGATTATACAGCTAGTGTATATGTTGTGCTGATTCCATGTTGGTGAAAAGGGCAAGGGCTTGAAGTGCTATAGAAGTCTTTTAAATGTCTATCTGTTCAATGTGAATTGTCAAAAAAAATAGTGTTTTATAATTACTAGGGATGGGAAGAACACCCCGCCCTGTTTGGTTCTCAAACAAGAGAAATGTTCTAACCTGAACGGTAAACCCTATTGAAGTCTATGGGAGCTGAACCGGCAAAACCAAAAGTGGGTAAGGACCCACTACTTTGCACCCATTACAGGCCTGTCTCCCTCCTGATTTGTGATGTGATAATTTTTACCAAAATCCTTGCCACGAGAATGACCTCCGTCTTATTTCTCTGGATCAAGTGGGATGTATATTAACATGGGAAGCCCGGGAAAATACCATTAGGACCCTAAATGTTATTGACAATGCACAGAAATCACATAGCCCCTTCTTCTTCTATTCACAGATGTAAAAAAGGCCTTTGAAAGAGTAGATTGGACTTTTTTTTACTGAAACTTTATGACAACTAGTCATGCCATCCTGGGTCTCAGCTATATACTAACCCCTCAGCCACTGTCAGAATTAATGGATTTAACTCCAAGCCATTTATAATATCTAACGACACTAGACAGGAATGCCCATTATCACCTTTCATCACCTTTCAGATGATATTTCAGGTATGGGGTTGGGGCTAACACTGATGACATCCTTTTTTATATCACTGATCCTCTCACTTCTCTACCCTCCCTACTGTCAGAGATGAATCATTTTGGCTCAATCTCTAATTTTAACGTTAATCTTCAAAAGTAAGAAGTGTTGCGGGAGCCTTAAACTTTTGACATGCTAAAGGTAGAATTTAATCTCCCGAACCGCATGTTTTTCCACTTTCTACAAATCCGACACGCCATCCAAACACAATTTCAAGACTCAGCACCCCACCCCCCTTGCAATCCTATTATGGAAGTCATTAGGAGTGGGGAGTCTCATAAATTAATATCCACATTCTACAGTATGCTACACACCCCGTCATCCACAAAATTAGCGTATAATGTTAAAGTGAAGTGGGAAGGAGACCTGGGACAACTGGAGGATGAAGACTGGAATGAGGCCTTAGACACATGTAAAATAGTTTCGCCCAGACTGTCGGACTGACTCAGGTATATATACTGCACCGTGCATATCCCTCTCCTGTACAACTAGCTAAATTTAAACAAGAACAACCCCCGACATGTCCAATGTGCAAACAAACATTGGGTACATTCTTTCATCTGTTGTGGTCTTGCCCGTATATACGGGGGTTTTGGAGTCAAGTGATAGATTTCCTGCAAGACGACATGGGGTCCCCCCTGACTCTAGATCCAAAGCCCTGCCTACTTGGAATCCTCCCTGAAATTAACGTGGATAAATATTTCAAGACATTCCTACATGAAACATTATTCCTGCCCAGAAAGACGATAGCCAAAGTGTGGATGCGACAAGCCCCCCCAAAACTAACTGATTGGATGACTGACGTGAATAATACCCTTCCTTATAAAAAAATGTATATATGCTCACAGAGGTATCCATACAAAATACAATAAGATTTGGGACCGCTGGCTCAAAGAGTCTGCCACATGTGAATAATCTTGCTGTATACATCATCCCTCACATTTATCACTCTCCCATAACAAAGTGGTGTAATTTATGATGTTGTTCCATGAAGTTTAAACTTTGTCTTGCAACAAAAACCCTTGCTGTATCTCAGGGAAACCCCACGTACTTCTGTACAAATAACTTTATAAACTTGTTAACACTGAACATGAAAATTGTATATACATTGAAAGCTGTATACTGTTTTGTATTATTGTTTTGTTTTTTCATTGGATAAATAAAATCGTTTAACCAAAAAAAAAAAAAGTCAGAATTGTTAAATGTCTCTCTTCCTGTCTCGGTCGACAAGAGTTAATATCCGCATTTTCTGTTTTTAATGGGCCACACGGTCTATCCAATACTTGGGGACTAAAATCCCAACCTGAACTCTTTCTTTTCCTTAAGCTTCCAACGCATTCTGGCAGCTTTATCTGCCAACCTAATGAAATGGGATTCCATGTCCAGGTTACTGTACTTGTTGCTGGCATTACTGGTTAGGATACCTCAGGCTTTCTTTAATGCTGTGCATTCAGGATTCATCACGTTTATTTGGCATGAAAAAAACCTGTTGATTCAGCCCAAACTAAAAGAGTGGCCAGGGTTATATTACACAACAGCCCAAATAACCAGGGTCATAAACTGGTGCAGGTACCAGGCCCAAAAACTGTGTGTCTCATTAAAATAGGAAGCAGCGGGTGCACCAGTTGCAGGTTTACCTTGGGTGGGAAAAGAGAAAAGTTCCGCACTACAAACATGTGCAAAAAAATGCATAAATGAATCTGACATGTAAAGTGCTATATATAAACATACAGTGTCAAATATGTAAATGGCTGTGCAAAACCAAATAAAATGCAAAGTGACAAATGTGCAAACAAGCAACCTCCATATATCACAATAAAGGAGCAAAAATTGCTTATGGAAAAGAATAAAAGTCCTCGATAGCATGAATAAATGTGATCAAATAAGGAATAGAGTCCATATCCAAAAGGGGCATCCATTGTTCAGAATGGAAGATTGCCAAAAGGTGCGACCATCACCACATGGGAGAGTCAGGAGCGCTTACCATAGTTAGTTTATTTATTTATTTCAGGTTCCTCATATAGCGCTGTCAATTTATGCAGTGCTTTACATATACATTGCACATTCACATCAGTCCCTGCCCTCAAGGAGCTCACAATCTAAGGTCCCTAACTCACATACATACACAGTAGGGCCAATTTTTTTTATACAGGATCCAATTAAGCTACCAGCATGTCTTTGGAGTGTGGGAGGAAACTGGAGTACCCGGAGGAAACCCACGCAGGCACAGGGAGAACATGCAAACTCCAGGCAGGTAGTGTCATGGTTGGGACTCGAACCAGTGACCCTCTTGCTGCTAAGTGAAAGTGCTAACCACTACACCACTGTGCCGCTGGCATTAGTGGACTCTAATGCCAGCGGCAGACAGTCATTCAAGCAAGAGGTAATAAAACCGAGATGACACTAATCTCCAGATGATTATTAACGTCTTTTCTGTCCCATCAAATTTTCACTTATGTGTATAGGAACTCAGATACACATAGAACACAAAAAGTCTCCTCATAGTGTAAAACCATCAAAGAAGGACTTTATTTAAAAGTAGAAAACTTACATTCTCTCTGCAGTTGACAAGCGATTCAAGTACAAGTAGTGCAATCACAGACAGTATCCAAAGGGTGCAATATCATGGAGCAAACTCAGCACAACCCGACGTGTTTCATCCACATGGACATCATCAAGGGTATGATTATGTGTCCATCCATTGCGCATATACAGTATATAAGCAGTATAACATCTTTAAATTGGCTCCACATTGTACAATCAATGAATCCTACCATAGAACAGGAAGTGGGTCTTTTATGGCGTGTGGTGTGCGTTCCAAGCCTCCTTTCACTGCAGGTAATGACTATACTTACAAGGGACCATCTTGTTAACCAAGCCTCTATCTCGCTTTGAGCTGTACAGTCCCAATATGAAATCTCGTGATATCGTGAGTGAAGTGCACATGTGCAGTACTATGCGTTACACATCTGAGTCTGGCTAGCGGCCATGGTGTAGTTCTAAAGCACAATGTCCACTCTCAAAATGCATTTGATGTGGTTAATTTGAGCAGTGTTTTGTTTATTATACTACGGTCTTAAACTGCAACTAACTTGTGGGTCAGACCGAGGCATGGAGAGCGGACACTGTGATATAGAACTACAACATGGCTAGCCAGACTGAGACATGGAACTTTCTGTTCTATGGTAGGATCCATTGATCATATAATGTGGAGCCAATTTAAAGGTATTATACTGTATATATATATATATATATATATATCTATGCGCAATGGTTGGACACATACTCATACCCCAGGTGATGTCCGTGTGGATGATACGCGTCGGTTTGTGCTGAGTTTGCCCAATGATATTACGCCATTTGGATACTGTCTTTGATCACACTACTTGTACTTGAATAACTTGTAAACTGCAGAGAGAATGTACATTTTCTACTTTTAAATAAAGTCCTTCTTTGATGGTTTTACACTATAAGGAGCATTTTTGTTTTCTATGGGTTCCTATATGCATAAGTGAAGATTTGATGGGACAGATTAGATTCTCATCTCGGTTTTAGTACCTCTTGCATAAATGACTCTGTGCCACTGGCATTAGAGTCCACTAACTCTGGTAAGCGCTCCTGACTCTCCCATGTGGTGATGGTCACACCTTTTGGCAATCTTCCATTCTGAACAATGGATGCCCCTTTTGGATATGGACTCTATTCTTTATTTGAACACATTTTATTCATGCTATTGAGGACTTTTATTCTTTTCCATATGCAATTTTTGCTCCTATATGTGATATATAGAGGTTGTTCTTTTGCACATTTGTCACTTTGTACTTTATTTGGTTCTGCACAGTCATTTGCATATTTCACACTGTATGTTTATATGTAGCACTTTACATGTCAGATTAATTTATGCATTTTTTTTTCACATGTTTGTAGCCCTGCACTTTTCTCTTTTCTTGCTATGGACAATATTGTTGTAATGTAGTACCAGCAGCTGTTCTCTATGACAGTAGCACGGTAATTTTTTACATAAATCCAGTGTCACTTGGGTGGGAAAGCAACATGTCTCCCACCTTACCACCAACCCTTGAATAGCACCTACGCTTGCCGAAATGGACATGAAAATTTCCAATTGGCTTTCTTGGGGGAATTTCCCTTCTCCCATGACACTGATAAAAGACATCCAGGGTTCTTTCCCAGACTTACCAATTCCACTTTCTGTTTACTGTCGCCTAAAAACCTCTTGTCAGCTCTCTAATTGTCTAATTTCTTACATTCTCTATCTAAACATACACTTTTTCCTAGAAAGCTACATTCCTTTGAGGAGATATGTGTGGGAGAGGGCCCGATTCAAAGACCCCTCTCCACTTCTTACAAATTCCTTTTAGAACTTCATGCACAATCAGATCCCTTCTTCCTTGCTAAGTGGGAGAGGGACTTGTGGGTAACTTTCTCTGACCCCCAAAAGGAGCGCATACTTTTTTTGCAAACAAGTCCTTCTTATGCATCAGATACCATGAGAGCACTTACAAAATAGTGACCTGCTGGTACAGCACCCTGTCAGTCCTTGCCAAACTGTTTTCCCAAAAAAAGTGATCACTGTTGGCAATGTGGCTCATCTGCGGGCACACTCTTATACACTTTTTGGGACTGCCCTGAACTGCGCACGTTCTGGCATGCCCATGCTTCAAATTATTTACAAATTTACTGACATTTCCTTGCAGAATGATCCAGTAGCGATATATTTTTATCTTACTCCATGGTCCAGGAAGATGTACCACAAATCCTTGCATTTATTAAACGCAGCAAGAGCTTGTATCCCTAGTATGTTGAAACAACAAACTGCCCCAACAGTTGCCCCCCCCCCAAAAGAGTGAATGATGTTGAATAATTGCAGGACCTGACCTTGTCCCTTCCAGATAAAACTGATTATTACGGTCTCTTTGGCTCCCCCAGTAGTGACTCCCCTCCTTCCCAACCAGACCCTACCCCCTTTCTTTTTTTCTCTCCCTTATTGCTTATTCTCCCCATTTCAGTCTACTCTCTATCTTCAAAAAAACAAAAAAACTATTTTAGGGTGTGCACAGATTCGGGCAGGGATAGGTGTACTGGACTTCTGCATACTTTAAATTCCTTCGCTAGGTTGCTTTTGGTAATCTGGTTTCTACTCTATGGCCAATATTGGAATCCCAAAAGATTTTATACACTCTATTAGCCAGTTTCTCTGATTCAATTTGAATAGGTTGATGTATTTTAATTCTTACTAGTCCATGCAGTTTCTGTATGCAGTGCTGTAGTTCTCTGTGTATATTCCTGGAAAAATGCCTTGCTGTAACTTGGAATGTACACTAGATATTTGTGCAAACTTAGTATTTTTATATTTATCTGTTGAAAAGCTCTAAACGAAAAATGTTTTTAAAAAGGTACCTTTGACCTTTTTTACATTATTTTAAAGAAAATCATAATGACCTATAAAATACTGGACATATAGTAGGAAATAAAACTTGCAATGTACAGCTTTTCTGTGTCTATCCATTAAAACTATTAGACATTTCAGGCTATACACAGCTTGATTCACTAGCAACATTTCCAGCAAACTGCTTTAACTAGAAATATGTGATCAGCTAAAATAATATTTAATTGTGGGACTTTCTGCAGCTCACAATCAAGCTAAATAAATATACTCTAACAATATGTGAGTTTGCTGAAGTTTATTCTGACAGTAGTTGTCCATTAACATCTATCCTACAACACTTTCTCTGTCTGTCTAGTAGTGCTTTTTCTATCTAGTCTATGTTCCAACCCTGGGAAGCCTTTATATTGCTGCCTTTACATAATACACACAAAACCTTACTGAGCAAGATCCCGTGCCTGGTTTTGTAAGGAAAGATAATTTCTTTTACCAGAATGGGAAAGATTCATATTTATAATTATATTGCTCCTTGGTGTTATCAAAGTATGTCTTAAGAACTGCACAAAGGATTTTTTTTTTAAAGCTACATATGAGAGAAGAAATATGATACTCTAGAAATAAAGTTTGTAACTTCTTTGATACTACATCAGACTTACATCTGAAAAAACTGAAAACTATACAGTTCCTGGGGTGTCACAAAGGATTGACTTTAAATTATCCAGTCACTTTTATTCATAACACATATCCCAGGTCATAGTTTTACCATATATCAATGTACAGAATAGTCAAACATTATTTTAAAAACTGCAAACAAAAAATATCAAATAAAAATCAATAAAATAGTCCAACCCCAGGGCAAGCACTACTCCTCTGACACTCCTTCCTGTTGTAGCATTCTCCAATTTTACCCTGGTAGAGAACCCATCTGCAGGATGGAGTGGTGAGTATACAATGATGGAGAGGAGGTGAGATTTGCTGCCAGAACTGCTTTTATATTTTACCATTCAGGGAAAATTCATTTTCATTTTTTTTTTTTTTTTTTTTGCTGAAACTGGAGTGTAGCTTTAAGCCTTGAAATGCATAAGCACAAGGTTTCTATTTTTTTTTAAAGCATACCTGTAATGTTATTAAACACAGAGATGACCGTGCTCCTTAATCTCCTTGCTCCCTCCAAAAAAGATAGATAGTGTGTAACACGCCAACTTATGCCAGGTGCACACATTCAGTTTTCTTTTGTTCAACCCAGCGGGCTGAAGGAAAAAAACAGTGAGTTCACTGTACTAATTATTACTGCTCTGACTCTCCCGCCAGAATACACTAATCAGTGCTCTCAGTCATTGGTCAGCGCTGATCAGATTCTGGTTTCCTATCAAGTTCCTCAGACAAAAGTCGATCTTTAGACCAGCTTCTGTCAGAAGGGCAGCTGCACACATGGTCCACATGTCCACTGGGAAAAATGCCTTCCTTACAGGTAGTTAAAAAGATCATTGGTATCAGTGGTATCTTAACTGAGAGGCAGAATATGCCATTTGCCCAAAGGACCCCAAGCAACTCCTGGAGAAACCCTGGGAACTTGGTTGAGAAAGGCTGTCCTAATGCTTGGTGAATACAGTACATCTGATTTTGTTGTGCATAGTAGAGGGGGTTAAGGTTCTCAATTAAAGTAAAATAAACCATCTTTGACGCTAATCTGCATTCTTGGTATCACTTAGATTCTGTACCATCTTTGGTTTCATTCTTTTTTTTTTCAGGTACTCATGTTACATCCAATGTGCTCTTCTCCAAGACGACAAGTATAGGCTCACCCCCCTCCTTTATCTCCCCCCCCCCCCCGCCCACACTGTCGAATAAGTGCTCATCTATATTGTTATTGAGGTAAAAGGCCAATGCACTACCACTGAAGTAAATGAAACTAATAAACAAATATGTACTGTATGTAAACCACAATGGTAATAGTATTAATAAAAATAAATGGTAATAGTATTAATAAAGAATTAAGCTGCCAATTTTGCAGTGTCACCACATACCATACATAAGCAGATAAATAAATTGGCGCTAAATTCAAAGTTAATAAATATCTCAAATAAATTTCAAATGAATAAACAAAATGATCAATAGACTGTGCAAAATCATGAAAGTGCATGAAAAATCAGAATAAAGTGAATCAATGACTCAAAGATGACTCAACATGACTTGATTTGTGTCATACACAACATACAATGCCTAGTTCATAGACAGTCCAGACAGTGAAAAAATGAAGTCTTCAAAAGGCTCACCATTCCTCTTTAAAAACACCTTGGGGTGTTTTCTTTTCAAAATGTAGTCATTTTGTGGGTGTTTTTACTTTCCTGGTGATCCAGAGCTTCTAAAAATGTGATAGGTGGTCAGAAAATTAGATGCATACCATATGCCCCTAGAAGGGCCGAAGGTGCTCCTTGCATTTAGGGTCCCTCTGAGTATCTAGGCTGTGAAAAAGTCTCACACATGTGGTATTCTTATTCTTGGAAGGAGTAGCAGAATGTGTTTTGGGGGTAATTTTAAGTATGCATATGATGTGTTTGTTAGACATATCTTATTAATTAACAATCTTGTGTAATAAAAATACATTTATATTTTCTTTCTTGCATTTTCCAAAAACTTGTGGCAAAAAATGAAATGATCAAAAGACCCACTATGCCTCGTAGAAAATACCCTGGAGTGTTTGCTTTTTCAAAATGAGGTAATATGTAGGGATTTCCACTGTCTTAGCGCTCCAGGGCCTCAAAACATGTGACATGGATTGATCAAATTTCATATACCAAAAAAAAGTAAACAAATTAAAAAAAATAAAGATAATTACCAAAAAAGCTCTTTGCATCCCAAACCATGATAAAACTTTCATTTGGATAAAATGTTGCATGGCTGGGCAATTGTCATTCAAAGTGTGACAGCTCTGAAAAGTGAAAAATGGACAGGACTGTAAGGGGGTGAAAGTGTCTAGACTTGAAGAGGTTAAATATGGTGAAAAAGGCTGAAGATCTTTCATATATACTAAAATATCCATCAATTGCTATTATATAAAAAATATTTCAAAGAATTGTTCTACTTTACATATTATTGTTGTCAGCTGTGTGATGTGGTGTGGTCAAGGTAAATTACATTATTAAAGCTACCTATGAGGAGAAATGGAAAGTTTTCTCTTGAGTGGTAAGAATAATCATGTAACATATGCATTAAATAGGATTATGTAACTTAAATCCTTGATGGTAAAGGATTTGGTGGTATTAGTAGACCACAGACTGAGAAATAGCTTGTAAAGTCAATCAGTTGCAGCTCATGACAGTAAAATATTATCATGGATTATGAGCTGTGCTATTCATCTGCTGCAGGCAAGGGTAATTTTGAGTCTTAAATTCTCTCATGGAGTAATCCCCCTAAGTTATGGTTAGCAAACTACAATAAGATGAAAGATCAAAAATTAAACAAGCCAGCCCCGAGATCACAGAGCTTGGCAGAGGGAAGTCTTCTAGTATCAACTCTCTTTGTATTTGTTTTTTTAGAAGACAAGACTTACTGTCTGCCAACATGATCTGATCTTAATGGAGTCCCAATGCAAAGAACATTGCCTAGCAGCTAAATATAAACAAAAGGGTGAGGGATCCCAGAGGACATACTTGACCAAATATGATCATGACCATGACTACATTAATAAACGACTTTACCAAATGTACTCTTTTACATTTTTGTAAATGAGTAATCAGGGCTACTAATATGTACTCATTATTCATTCACATTGGGAAGTGAATGTTTGGGGGCTCCCTTATTTTAACCACTTCCCGCCCACCCTATAGGCAAATGACGGTGGGAAGGTGGTCACATTATCCTGACCGGATAGGCACCCTATAGGCATATGAGGGCAGCAGGATAATGCACTCTGCGTGCCCCCCAGGGGGGCGCAGAGCGGCGATCGATGATGTGGCGTGTCAGTCTTACTCCCCGCATCTCCGATCTCGGTAAAGAGCCTACTGACGTAGGCTCTTTACCATGTGACCAGCCATGTCCAATCACAGCTGGTCACATAGTAAACAAGAAGAGCCGTTGATCGGCTTTCCTCAGTACGTGCCTGACAGGCACAAGTAAAGGAGCGCCGATTGGCAGCTCCCCTGACAGGGGGGTCGGCACTGGTAATCAGATTATTGATTACCAGTGCAGACCCTCGGGGGGGGGGCCACTAGAACCACCAGGGATGCCCACCCATGACCCCAGGGATGCCCACCCATGACCCCAGGGATGCCCACTATGGCCACCAGGGATGGCAATCAGGGCTCAGGGAGCCCCCCATTGCCCTCCCCATCAGTGCTGCCCACCAGTGCCCTCCCCATCAGTGCTGCCCACCAGTGACCATCATTGCCATATATCAGTGCCACCCACCAGTGCCGCCTATCAGTGCCCATAAGTGCCCATCAGTGCTGATCAATGCCACCTATCAGTGCCCATCAGTGCCCCCTATAAGTGTCAATCAGTGCAGCATATCAGTGCCTATCAATGCCGCCTATCAGTGCCCAGCAGTGCCGCCTATCAGTGCCCACCAATGCTGCATATCAGTGCTACCTACCAGTGCCACATATCAGTGCCCATCAGTGCTGCATATTACTGCCACCCCATCAGTGCCTCCTCATCAGTGCCTGTCAGTGCAGCCTCATCAGTGCAGGAAAAAACATATCTATTTACAAAATTTTATAACATAGACAAAAAAACTTTTTTTTTCAAACTTTTCGTTTTTTTTTTTATTTGTTTAGCAAAAAAAAACCTTGCGGTGATCAAATACCACCAAAAGAAAGCTCTATTCGTGGGGAAAAAATGACATAAGTTTGGTTTAGGTACAGTGTTGCATGACTGCGCAATTGTCATTCAAAATGCAACAGCGCTAAAAGCTATAAATTGGCCTGGGCGGGAAGGGGGAAAAGTGCCCGGTATTGAAGTGGTTAAAGAGAGTTTCCAGATTCTGAAACCAGATTCTGATATAATCCTCCTGCATGCCTCCACATCTAGTGGACCAGGGTGGTGGTAAAAAGGCCCTTGTCCTCATGAACAATAGAAGGTGCTCTGCCAGTGGGAGGTCTCCCTGGCAAGGCACCCTTTCAATGTTAAGGGCATGTGGCGTGGCATGGTATGGTTCAGGGGGGGGGGGGGGCAAACACTGTCACTTCCCCTTCCTTTCCTGGCCAGCCAGGCTGCCTGTTGCAAGGTATGGTATGGATTTTGTGATGGGCATTGTGTGGGGACTCCCATGCTGTTTTATTTTGGGGAAATTGCGTGGGGTTACCCTTTAAATTCATCAAGGATAAAGATCTGGTATGTATTGTTAGAACCCCACATCATTATTTTGCTTCTTTTTCATGGGGTCTCATCTTACAACACATACCAGATCCTCATCTAGAACAAGGGCCTGAGATGGATGTTTAGGGGAATCCCTGCTATTTTGATTAAAAAAACAGAACAAAGCTGTCAGTAAAAGTATTTTTGTTACCCATTTAAATAATATTTGTTTTCTTAGTAAATATCACTCTTGCTTTAGTGCATTGTATAAGTACGTACACCACTTCCCAGACAGGAAAGGAATTTTTGCAATGGTACATGTCCTCCAGGGTAGTGCCAAGTTCCCCATGCCTTGTTTATTATTCTCTTGTAGGGTTGAGTGAACCCAGACTGTATTGTTCGTGTTCGTACCGGACTTTTGGGTATTCGGTACCCGGACCCGAACCCGAACATTTCACTGTATGTTCGGGTACTGTCCGTTGTTTGGTAATGTTATTTGATGTTTTGGCGTGGTTTTAATGGCGCGCTTTCAACAAGTGCAAGGCAGCCAATCAGAAAGCGTTTAACTAGTGTGCCCTAGAAGCCATCACAGTCATGCCTACTAATGGCATGGCTGTGATTGGCGAGTACAGCATGTGACCCAGACTCTATATAAGCTGGAGTCACACAGCGACGCGCGTCACTCTGCTATAACTATACTAGGGAGAGGTTCCTGATACTGCTGAGGGAGAGATAGGAGTTTACTGTAGGGCGAGGCTGGAGAGATTGCTTGTAGGGAAAGCATAGGAACAATCTGCTTTAATCATACAGCGATCTACATTGATTTGATTGTGTGGGGGTGCAGTGCACAGTCTTTTTGCCCAGAGGGAGAGATAGGAGTTTACTGTAGGGCCAGGCTGGAGAGATTGCTTGTAGGGAAAGCATAGGAACAATCTGCTTAAATCATACAGCGATCTACATTGATTTGATTGTGTGGGGGTGCAGTGCACAATCTTTTTGCCCGGAGGGAGAGATAGGAGTTTACTGTAGGGCCAGGCTGGAGAGATTGCTTGTAGGTAAAGCATAGGATAGCATAGGTGGGGGGGGGGGGGCAGTGCACGATCTACATGCCCTGACCTGAGCCAAGTGAGGAGGAGAAAGGAGAAAAAAAAACTTTTATCAGTCTGTTAGGCGTTTGGTGCTTCACATTTCATGCAAGCTCAGTGCATATGTGTCTGCTTAATCTGCATTTAAAAAAGAAAAAAATATTTTTTCCTTCATATTTAACTTTGACATTATTTTCCAGTATTTAGGGTAAAAAAATTATTTTTCAGTTTTTCATTCAAATGTTTTTTTTTTTAATTCAATAGCGGAATAGAACAACAACAGTATCCTACCTGTTAGGCATGTGGTGTGTAGCGGGCATTTCCTGCAACCTCAGTGCATATGTGTCTGCTTAATCTGCATTTTAATAAGAAAAAAACTTTTTTCCTTCATATTTTACTGTGACTTACAGCGTTTAGACAGACACTGCATTTCAAATCTGCTATTCAACAAGCACCAATTATTTTTCAGTTTTTCATTCATACGTTACAGTGCGATACACCCATTGCATACTGTTGTATTGCGCATTGCAATAAAAAAAACCATTTAGGGGCAAAAAAAGTTGATTGCGGCCCTGTCTGCATATGTTACAGTGAGATACACCCATTGCATACTGTTGTATTGCGCATTGCAATAAAAAAAACATTTAGGGGCAAAAAAAGTTGATTGCGGCCCTGTCTGCATATGTTACAGTGAGATACACCCATTGCATACTGTTGTATTGTGCATTGCAATAAAAAAACATTTAGGGGCAAAAAAAAGTTGATTGCGGCCCTGTCTGCTTATGTTACAGTGAGATACACCCATTGCATACTGTTGTATTGCGCATTGCAATAAAAAAAAATATTTAGGGGACAAAAGCATTTATTGCGGCCCTGTCTGCATAAGTTACAGTGAGATACACCCATTGCATACTGTTGTATTGCGCATTGCAATAAAAAAAAACTATTTAGGGGACAAAAGAGTTTATTGCGGCCCTGTCTGCATATGTTACAGTGAGATACACCCATTGCATACTGTTGTAATGCGCATTGCAATAAAAAAAAAAAAACATTTAGGGGACAAAAGCGTTTATTGCGGCCCTGTCTGCATATGTTACAGTGACAAACACCCATTGCAATACTGTTGTATTGCGCATTGCAGTAAAAAAAAACATTAAGGGGACAGAAAGATATTAAATTGCAGCTTAGTCTGTATCTGTATGTGTGAGATACACCGTTGTATACTGTTGTTCTAGTCCGCTATTCAATAAACACCCATTTAGGGAAAAAATATAAAATATCGGCCTAGTCTGTATCTGTGCTTGTGAGATACACCTGTTGTATACTGTTGTTCTAGTCCGCTATTCAATAAAAACCCATTTAGGGAAAAAATATTAAATTGCGGCCTAGTCTGTATCTGTATGTGTGAGATACACCCGTTGGATACTGTTTTTCTATTCCGCAATTTCAATAAACACACATTTAGGGAAAAAATATTACATTGCGGCCTAGTCTGCATATGTTACAGCGCAGCAAGGCATTACGCATTACGGTGGCCCAGTTACTGATGGTGAAGTGGTGCTGTTCCGCAGAACGACTCATGCGTGCGTGCTGCAGCTGAAACTCCACTATGGCCTGCTGCTGCTCGCACAGTCTGGCCAGCATGTGCAAGGTGGAGTTCCACCTTGTGGGCACGTCACATATGAGGCGGTGAGCGGGAAGGCCGAAGTTACGCTGCAGCGCTGACAGGTGAGCAGCAGCAGGGTGAGAACGCCGAAAGTGCACACAGACGGCCCGCACTTTCTGCAGCAGCTCTGACATATCAGGGTAATTTCTAAGGAACCTCTGCACCACCAAATCCAGCACATGCACCAGGCAAGGGATGTGTGTCAAACCGGCTAGGTCCAGAGCTGCTACGAGATTTTGCCCATTATCGCACATCACCAGGCCGGGCTGGAGGCTCACTGGCACCAACCACTCATCGGTCTGCTGTACAATGCCCCTCCACAATTCCTGCGCGGTGTGTGGTTTTCCCCCAAACAGGCAAGTTTTAAAACTGCCTGCTGTCGTTTACCCCTGACTGTGCTGAAGTTGAGGAGGTGGTAGAGGATAAGGAAGTGGAGTAGGAGGAGTTAGGAACAGGAGGCAAACTGAAGTGCACTGCAATCCTCAGTGGTAGAACGACATGTGCCAAACTTCTGTCAGCCTCAGGCCTAGCCGCCACTGCATTTACCCAGTGTGCTGTTAGGGAGATATAACGTTGCCTGGAAAAGTAGTGGCGGCTGGGCACGACGTACTGTGGGACAGCCACCGCCACAAGGCTTTTAAAACTCTGCGTCTCCACCAGACAAAATGACAGCATTTCAAGGGCCAGGAATTTTGAAATGCTGGCATTCAGGGCCAGGGATCGCGGGTGGGTAGGGGGGGGGTACTTCCTCTTCCACTCCAGTGTTTGGGAGATAGAAAGCTGAACGCTTCCATGGGACATTATGGAGATGGTTGTTGGTGACCCAGGTGGTGGTGTTGCTGGCAGATCCTCTGTTTGAGGGGTGGCAGCTGCCGGTCTCACTACAGAGGTGGATGAAGAGGCTGAGACTGCAGCAGCAGAAGAGGAAGCAGGAGGAGACAGAGACCTTTATTGGTTTTTGAGGTGTCTACTCCACTGCAGCTCATGCTTTGCACTTAGATGCCTGGTCATGCAGGTTGTGCTCAGGTTGAGAAGGTTTAAGCCTCATTTCAGGCTCTGATTGCACAGCCTGCAAGCCACTCGTGTCTTGTCATCATCTGAAGAACTGCCACGCTAGGGAACTCCTTTGAGCTGGCTTTGGTGTGCTTGGTCCCTTGCTGCATTGGGCAGTAGCAGGCATAGTGTCTAGGGCACTGCCTCTCCGCTTTTGCACCCTGCTCCCTCTTCTGCTGTGCTGGTGGCTCTGTGCGACCACCGCCTCTTCCTCCAAACTACTCAGGTCACCCGCATGACGTTCATTCCATGTGGGATCGAGGACCTCATTGTCCTCCACATCATCTTTCACTCAGTCTTCACCCCTGCAACCCTTGTCGGTCTCCACAATTCGGAATTCCACAGCAGTTGGCACCTGTGTTTCATCATCATTCGAGACGTGCTGCGATGGTCCTCCCATGTACTCATCTTGAGACATAAGTGGTTGAGCATCGGTGCACTCAATCTTTTCCACTTCTGGGGCAGGGCTAGGTGGATGGCCCTGGGAAACCATGCTAACAGTGTCATCAAAAAGAAGAAGAGACTGCTGCATGACTTGGGGCTCAGACTGCTTGGCTGATTTGCAAGGGGGTGAGGTGAAATATTGATGGACATCGGCTGCAGGTGCCAACTCTGACCTTTCAGCAGAATACTGGGTGGGAGACAATGTGAAGGAACTGGAGGCACTATCAGCAACCCAATCTACTATCGCCTGTACTTGTTCTGGCCTCAACATTTGTAGAGGCGCATTAGGCCCTGCCAAATACTGCTGTAAGGTTCTGTCGCCTACTCGCAGCTGAGAAAGGTGTTTCACTTGTGCGTATAGCTGGCACAGATCGACCACGTCCTCTCCTTGCAACAGGAGCTCTACCAGCAGCACCACCACCCAGCACTAACATGGTGGAGCAGTATGTGTGCACACGCCTAGACGTACTGAATGACGGGTCTGCCCCCTTCAACTTCTGGGTCTCCAAATTGGGCACATGGCCTGAGCTTGCCCTTTATGCCTTGGAGGTGCTGGCCTGCCCTGCAGCCAGTGTATTATCTGAACGTGTATTTAGCATGGCTGGGGGTGTTATCACAGACAAGCGCAGCGTTCATTAAAATGAACCAGGCATGGATCCCACAGAACTTGTCCGTACCTTGTGCAGAATAGACATGTATAGACATGTATACCGGCCTTACCCAGCCATTGTTGTATTTGATCTTTCTAACTCTTTTGGGGTGTACCCTAATTTAAAAAGAAATAAAATTAAAAACAAAAACCAGTGTTGGCTACCTCGTCCTCCTCCACCGCCGGTTCCACCTACACCGCCACATCCACCGCCACCTCAACCTCCTACTCCATATTGGCCTCGTCCTCCTCCTCCACCGCCGCTGCCGCTTCCACCTACACCGCCATATCCACCGCCACCTCAACCTCCTACTCTATATGGGCCTCGTACTCCTCCTACACCATTCAAGATGATTATTTTGTATTTTTCTGTTTTTTCTGTTATTTTAAGTTATTTTCCTATCCACATTTGTTTGCAGAGCACTTGCCATGCTCTTAAGATGATTTTGCTGCCATTTGCAGCCCTCTAGCTCTTTCCATGTTTGTTTTAGAGGCATTTTAGTGTTTAAAAGTTCAGGTCTCCATTGACTTCAATGGGGTTTGGGATCGGGACAAAGTTTGGGTTAAGTCCGGTTCACGAACCCGGACTTTTTTTCAAGTTCGGTCAAACCCGCCGAACCCGAACATCCAGGTGTTCGCTCAAATCTATTCTCTTGCATATTAATCGAATCATATTTTTTTCTTATAAATGTCACTTTTCTTTAATACATTGTACAAGTCTACCACTTTCCTGACAGGTTTAAGACATCCACCAAGCGTGTTATTTATAGAAGTTGTACATTTTTTATGTTTCATTTTAAGCCTTTTGCTCACAGTCAAACTATAATTTTTACAATTGTTACATTTTTTTTCTTGTATTGTTATATGCGCCCCCTTCCCTGGCATTGCCAAGCTCCTATTTCTTTTGTTTGACAATCCCTCACCTATTAACCTTGGGAATGCAGAGAACTGATCTTCAAAATTCAAATTCCATTGCCTTTTTGGGGTTTGCATTAACGTTTTTAATTTGCCGATCTTTTTTCTGTGTTCTCTGACCAGGTCCGCAAATCGAAGCCATTACAAACAATAGTTGAGAGAAGGAATCTAAGAGAATAATCATCTGTCTGCTGCAGGCAGGAGAATGCATTCACTTAGTCTCCTCTACCCCAAGTTTCTTTCTGAATGTGGCATTGTTACTCTGTAGCAATTTACAAGATCAGGGGCAGAAGACGAGGGAAACAACATGTGTAAACAGGAACAGTATTGACATCAGGAGTTGCACGATTGTGTAATCTGGTATCTGGCACCTCAGTCCAGGAAGTTGATGTTGATCCTGAATGATCACAAAACAAAGATAGCTCCATCCTTTTAGACATAACGATACAGATGAAGGCTTTGTTAGGTGCAGTACTGTTATCTGTGAGTAAGATAATAAATGATGTATTTTTATTTTTACAAATTACTTCATTACTTGGTATGCATGCACTTAACAAAAAAAACGAAAAAAAAAAAAAAAAAAAAAATATATATATATATATATATATATATATATATACACCCCTCACATTTTTGTAAATATTTTATTATATATCATCATGTGACAACACTGAAGAAATAAAACTTTTCTACAATGTAAAGTAGTGAGTGTACAGCTTGTATAACAGTGTAAATTTGCTGTCCCCTCAAAATAACTCAACACACAGCCATTAATGTCTAAACCACTGGCAACAAAAGTGAGTCCACCCCTAAGTGAAAGATTTTGTGTGGCCACCATTATTTTCCAGCACTGCCTCAACCCTCTTGGGCATGGAGTTCACCAGAGCTTCACAAGTTGCCACTGGAGTCCTCTTCCACTCCTCCATGACAATATCACGGAGGTGGTGGATGTTAGAGACCTTGCGTTCCTCCACCTTCCGTTTGAGGATGCCCCACAGATGCTCAATAGGGTTTAGGTCTGGAGACATGCTTGGCCAGTACATCACCTTTACCCTCAGCTTCTTTAGCAAGGCAGTGGTGGTCTTGGAGGTGTGGGTTGGGGTCGTTATAATGTTGAAATACTGCCCTGCGGCCCAGTCTCCGAAGAGAGGGGATCATGCTCTGCTTCAGTATGTCACAATACATGTTGGCATTCATGATTCCCCTCAATGAACTGTAGCTCCCCAGTGTCTGCAGCACTCATGCAGCCCCAGACCACAGGACACTCCCTGCTTGACTGTCGGCAAGACACAATTGTCCTTGTACTTCTCACCTGGTTGCTGCCACACACGCTTGACACCATCTGAACCAAATTATTTTATCTTGGTCTCATCAGACCACAGTACAGCTGCAAAGTAGGAGACAAACAGCGCACGCCGACCTTGGATGATAACGTTTTATTGAAACACACAATACACAACTTAGTAATAGCTGCCACCTTCCCAAGTGGAAGGAAAACATCCCTTACAGCCAGTTCTGCCGGTTACGCAGGAACTGCACGGATACCGTGGAGTACCTGTCCCAGGCAGAAGCTTTGGAGAGAAAATTTGTGGAAAAGGGGTATTTGAGAAAACATGTGCACAGAGCGAGAGACCGCTACCTAGAAGGCTGTAGTAACACGGAGTCTAAAGGGCTAGAGAGGGCCCCTCGTGATATATTATTTATCACTAGGTATAACGATCAACATTGGGCTATAAAGAGGGCTATCCTAAAGCAGTGGCCTATCTTGGGGCAAGACTCGGCTAAAACCTAAGATTGTGTTTTGACGTGCCAACAATATAAAGAGTATGGTAGCACCCAGTAAAATCAAGATCCAAAAACGAACAGATAAAGTTGTACATATCCCAATGTTTCTAAACATGGTAGGGTCATACAGGTGTAAGCAGAGCAGGTGTTTGGCCTGTTCATTTATGGAACGTGGGAAAAGTATTTTTACCTCTAAAGAAGGTTGATCCTTCAAGATCCAACAATTTATTAGCTGCAGTAGCTAGTTTGTTATATACGGCCTGAGGTGTCCATATGTTCTGCTCTATATAGGGAGGACAGTCCGGGCCATGAGCACCAGATTTGGAGAACACCGTCGCTATATAGAGCAGAAGAAGGATAAGCATAGTGTACCCAGGCACTTTTGTAAAGTGGATGGTGGTTGCACCAAAGGCCTAGAGTTATTTAGCATTGAAGCCATACCTATGTCCCTCCCTGAAAGGTTCTCCAGACTGTGTAGGCAAAAGACCTTCTGGATATTCTCGCTCAGCTCCATGTCCCCTGGGGATCTGAACGAGGAACTGGAGGTCAGTACTATCATCTGACCGGTCTATCTGTAGTAAGTCTTCAAAAAAAAAACCCCATAATGATACTTTTATACCTTGGTACTGTAAATATTTTAAATACATTGTATTTTAATATAATCTATTATATTATTATGGTTATACTAAATATATGTTTTAGGTATAAATACTTCCCCCCTCCTTTTTTTTTATATATATATATTTTATATATTTTTATATATTTTTTTTGTACTTAGGCTTTCGGGGTTTATGATATTTAATTATTATGATATCAAACAATATAAAGTATACACTATACTTAAAATGCTAATTGGTATATGAGGTTAGGTGCCCATTAGGGTATTGAATTTTAATCTGAATTTTAATCTTAATTTGATTTTTATTTATATTTAATCTATGGATTTATGGTCATTTTATGATAATAATGTGTAGGCAGCATTACTAGTCATTTTTGGTGTTATACTGTACAATGTGGTTATAATGTTGCTTATAAGTCCCTTGCTCCTCCCCTCCACAATGGGTTTTATCACCTCCGTGTCTGGCCCTTTAAATGTATATATTGTAATTGGGGCAGGAGTGTGTATATATAAGGAGGTAGTATGGGAGTAAGGGCGGGACCTGAAGAAGGAGGCTCCGCCTCCGAACGCAAATGCAACCACACTGCAGGGCTGAATCCCTTCACACCCCTTCATAGATCCGTGTACAACCGAGTGTAGCCTCAGGCCGATGCTCAGGCATGCAAGTGCAGCTGTGACAGTCGGCGGACCGGTGCGCAGGTGCACTGCGGTCTGTATGCACACACTCGGCGGGGAGACAGAAGGAGGAAGGGGATGGAACAGCAGGCTGTTGCGGTGTTCCGAGCTGAAAGTAGGCTGCAGGACAGACCGTAGGCCACCCAGGAGGGAGAGGAGAGAAGGCTATCGCAGATGTGCCTGTCTTTGAGAGGACAAATGTGAGTGCAATTACTAAGTTGTGTATTGTGTGTTTCAATAAAACGTTATCATCCAAGGTCGGCATGCGCTGTTTGTCTCCTACTTTGCAGCTGTGTTTCTCATTTAATGGAAAAGCACAAAAAGCCGCACAACCGATTGAAGATGCAAAAAGTTAAAATCCAAATTTATTTTGCAGGCAAAAAGATAAAATCATCCAAGATGAAACCAAAACAGTCGGAGACATGGGGGGGAAAAGGGGAGCACGGCGGTTGACGCGTTTCACGGAGTCTTCCGCTTAGTCGTAACCATGGTTCTGTCTCCGACTGTTTTGGTTTCATCTTGGATGATTTTATCTTTTTGCCTGCAAAATAAATTTGGATTTTAACTTTTTGCATCTTCAACCGGTTGTGCGGCTTTTTGTGCTTTTCCATTTGCTGCTATCAGGACTGCGGATCCGTGCCTGCACCTGGGTTGGATGTGTTTGGAACTATCCCCTCACTTGAGCGGTTCTTTTCCCTCTTGACCGTTTGTTGTGTTTCTCATCTAGTCCACTATCCAGTGGAATACAGGAGGAGCTGCAACGACCAAGAACTGTCATACACACACCGCAGCAGGTAGGGACTGTATTGAGGATCAGCGCCCAAATTCTGGTGATATTTTCACATATTATGTGTGGATTGTTTGTTTTTTGTCAGACCACAGTACATGGTTCCAGTATTCCATGTTCTTAGTCTGCTTGTCTTCAGCAAATTATTTGCTGGCTTTCTTGTGCATCATCTTAGAAGAGGCTTCCTTCCGGGATGACAGCCATGCAGACCATGTTGATGCAGTGTGCGGCATATGGTCTGAGCACTGACAGGCTGATCCCCCACCCCTTCAAACTCTGTAGCATGGCTGGCAGCACTCATATGTCTATTTCCCAAATAAAACCTCTGGATATAATGCTGAGCACGTGCACTCAACTTCTTTGTCAACCATGGCAAGGCCTGTTCTGAGTGGAACCTGTCCTGTTAAACCACTGTATGGTCTTGGCCACTGAGCTGCAGCTCAGTTTCAGGGTCTTGGCAATCTTCTTATAGCCTAGGCCATCTTTACAAAGAGCAAAAATTATTTTTTTTAGATCCTCAGAGAGTTCTTTGCCATGAGGTGCCATGTTGAACTTCCAGCGACCAGTGTGAGAGCGATAACACCAAGTTTAACACACCTGCTCCCCATTCACACCTAAGACCTTGTAACACTAACGAGTCACATAACACTGGGGAGGGAAAATGGCTAATTGGGCCCAATTTGGACCTTTTCACTTAGGGGTGTACTCACCTTCTGCTTCGGTTTAGACATTTTTTGAAGGGGCAGCAAATTTACACTGTTATACAAGCTGTACACTCACTATTTTCTATTTTACATTGTAGCAAAGTGTCATTTCTTCAGTGTTGTCACATGAAAAGATATAATAAAATATTTACAAAAATGTTAGGGGTGTACTCACTTTTGTGAGATACTATATATATATATATATATATATATATATATATATATATATATATATATATATATACTGTATATATATATAAAATGCTATGTCCACTAAACACTAGGTGCCTTTAAGACCCTATGCATGATTTAAATGAATCGTGTTCTAGTTACTGACCCTCCCTTTTAAATGGTAAGATCTAATAAGCAGGGACCTTTGATTACTCCTGAATTTAATTGTATTGTAACTGTACTGTCTGCCCCCATACTGTAAAGTGCTGTACAAATTGTTGGTGCTAAATAAATACTGAACAACAATAATAACAAGAAAAATAATAATACAAAGGAGGATGTTTAATGTTCAAGAGTTGCCAACAAATTAACATCCATAAGACACGGATGCTGGGTTGCTTAACAGTTTTGTCAAGACAATAACATGTCAGCCATATAGGAAGTACATTATTTTCAATGAGTCAATTGACTCATAGAGTTCTATTGTGAGCAGCAGCACTAGCGCATTAGCACTGAGTAACACAGAAATGGCTATGCATTCCTTCAGAAATAAAAAGGGAAGTAGTAACTGTTGTTTATTGAAAATGATTGTAGATCAGAGAACAGCAATGAGGAAAAGATGAATTCACCCACAAATGTAATATAGCAAAGGAACGGGTTAGGGCAGAGGCAAATGTTCATGACCTTCAATCATTACAGTCATATGTAGATGTAACATACTAAAAATCCTTCATACAATGTAAGCTGTAAAATTCCTATTTTCTTTTCTGTATAGGAAATGCCATTGCATCATTTATAATCCTGGCTTGCACATGGCCATTAAGAATGCCTGGTTTGTTGTACATGTTATTACATTTACTAAATACCTAGCCTGACTCTCAGGAGTATGTGCACGCTCTTTGCCCATTATAGGCTTTTCATATTTTAAAATGCATAATTTTACATATTTATCATTCCCTACATGTGTCAAAATACAGATATCCTCATGATTATGTGTCAACAATTCAAATGCGCAAAAAAATTGACTTCCTAATAACGCTAATCCAGTGAAATGCATTGAGGTCCACAGCGGTGATCGTCACTTCCGATTCTTGGTGGAACGCAGTTGGCACGAATGCCAGTTCCTGTTGTGAACAACGGGAGTTACAGCTTACCAGGTGATCTACAGTGCCGCTCAGGGTACAACTAAATGTAAGTTTAATTACCATTGATTTTATGGGATTTTGGAGAAATATTAAATAAACGTATTGCACAATCATCTGCCTTTGCTTCTTTTGGGGAATCCATCAAGCCTGGCTCAATATCATAAAGGTTTTGCCCAAGTTTAGGGTATTAAGGATTCAGATGATGTGTTTGGAAAACGGGAGACAAAAACGGTGACCAATATTGTATATAAAGCTGTGGGGGTCTTGACGGCCCAATTATATCTGGTGAGTGGCCCTTTTGGATTAAAGTGGAGGAATACCACATATGAGTACGCACAAGATGGATTTATTGAAGCACAATCAAGCATGGAGTGCAGAAGATATCTATCTATATATTTAGAAAATGTGTTTAATATTTGATTTAATGCAATATTTTTTTTATATTTTTTTGCGCATTTGAATTGTTGACACATAATCATGAGGATATCTGTGTTTTGTTTTTGTTTTTTTTCCAAAAGTTTTTATTGAAGATTGTAAAGGTAAAGCAAGTACAAGAATAACCAAAAGTAACAATACAATATTCAAGTTTGACATAATTAAATTGTGTCAACATAGAGAGTCTAGGTCTAGCACAGTGTGGATCATATAGAATATGAGATACAATCAAAGAATGAGAGTGCATATTAAAGCTGAATTAGTCAATTCAGATCATAAACAACAATGCAACAATAAAACATATATCATAAGCTTTAAAATGTGGTCGAGTCTAATTTGAGGTTTGAGGTTTATGATTTTGTCAAACTCGTAAGCTCTACTGGACCAGGGTGGCTCCTAAAATGATTCTGAAAACAAAACTTTCACATGAAGGAGCTGTGAGGATACTAGTAAGGAACCTGTATGACCATACATGAGGTTAGGAGTATTTTAAGATATATTTATAAGGGGGGGACCTGTGTCCTGCACATATGTCGGGGAAAGAAAAAAATGAGGGGGGGGGGTAAGTGGAGGAGGATGGGGAGAAAGGAAGAAAGGATTCCACTAAGAGATTGTGTTTTTATGCATCTTATGTACTTATCAGGGTAGCTCAGTAAAGAATAATAGGTTAGAGCAAATTGTATGTTTATAGGGTTATAGAACTGGGTGTGCAGCCAAATGCACTGGCGAGTACCAAGGAAAAAATCTCAGGTGCCCGTTGATCTGTAATTGTGATTTATAGCATGCAGGTATTCCGCAGATGTATGAAAATGTATCCAATCGTACCATGTGTTAGTAAATGTATCCGGAGTATCATGAGCAACTGAGATGAGTTCCTCCATTTCGGAGATCTTGTCAATCAGTTTGAACCACTCCGATATGGAGGGAATGTTGGGTGTGCCCCCTAATCTAGGTATACATAACTTAGCTGCATTAATCATGATGTATTTTGACATGAAGGATTATTACAAATTCACTAATATAAGTAGCACAATTACTATCACTATATTGAGCAGCGCCTCAAACTTTAATTATTTACATTTGATTTTGGAATTTCCAAAAATTGATGGCAGCTGCAGTGTGAAATGATTATTAGTTTCACATAAGAGGCGCCTTTTTTCTCTGTTTATTTATCATTCCCTACATGATGGAAACACCATACATTTTGGTGGTTCTGTAAATAAAATATACATAGAAGGAAATCAAAGGAATATACATGCAGTTTGTTTTTTATCAACAGACTGAAAAAAAAACGTGGTTTCAAAATATAAGAGGCTATCTCTAAGAGGATGTTTGAAAATGTGCTGATCTTTTAGAAGTACAGATGTAAGCAGGAGAGAGCGAGGGAAACAGAAAACATACAGAATTGATTTACTGGACCTTAATCTATGTACTATAACCTCAAAATATGAAGACGTAAATAAAATGTTCTGTCTGAAAAATACTGTCATTGCTACATCAGAATGGACAAAAGGCTATATGTCACAGTCTTTTTAACCACTTACCCACTGGGCAATTAAACCCCCTTCCTAAACAGACCAATTTTCAGCTTTTAGTGCTCTCACATTTTGAATGACAATTACTCAGTCATGCAACATTGTACCCATATGAAATTTTCATCCTTTTTTGTCACACAAATAGAGCGCTTTTTTGGTGGTATTTAATCATCATTGTTTTTTTTTGGTTTTTTTTCCAATAAATGAAAAAAATATTTTGTAAAAAATGCATTATTCTTTGTTTCGATTTTAAAATTTTGCAAATTTAGTAATTTTTTCTTTGTAAATTTTGGCCAAATGTTATACTGCCACATATCTTTGGTAAAAATAACCCAAATAAGTATATATTATTTGGTCTTTGTGAAGGTTATCCAGTTACAAACTTTGGTGCCAATCGCTGAAAATTGATCACACCTGATGTACTGATGGCCTATCTCATTTCTTGAGACACTAACAAGCCAAAAAAAATACAAATACCTATGAATGAAAGTAGACATTCCATTCAGTATTTAGTAAGAGACAAGGTGAGTTTTTTGAAACTGTACCTTTTTTCTGACAATTCTTTGCAAAATAAAGACCCCCCCCCCCACAAAATTGTCATATTACCAAGTTAATTCTCACACACTGTATAGGCATACTTGCAACTACACCTCAAAATACATTCTGCTACTCCTCGTGAGTATGGCGATACCACACGTGTTAGACTTCTACACAGCCTAACCACATACAGAGACCCAACATCAAAGTAGCACCTCCAGGTGTTCCAGGAGCATACATTACACATTTAATTTCCTTACAGTTTGCATTCAGAAGGGTTTCAAGCCCCACATTGTTACAGTGCTACCTGTTCTCCAGTTCTTTGATTTTGTTTTGAAGCAATTGTTTTTGAAGAAATTTGGGCTTCAAAACAAAATCAAAGAACTGGAGAACAGGTTGCACTGCAACAATGTGGGGCTTGAAACCCTTCTGAATGACTCTGAAAAAAAATGAATGAAAGGAAAGTTGGATAGTACCGAGCGGAACCCACACCAGCCCTTCCTACCTAGTGGAGAAACTCCTGAGTGTATCAAAAATCGGGGTGATGAGAGTCTGGCTGAATACCGGGACCTTCTTTGAAAGCTACCACTTACCTATGCTAGACCCCAAGGGGTCATCTGGTAAGTGAGTGGGGCACTTGGTGATGGATTCCTTCTCCTTCCCTTACTTGCATGGAGGATGCAATTTTTTTTTGAACACTAAGCACTACAATCCCCTTAATTTGTTTGCTGCACAACTGCACTTGCACTTTCAAGTTTAAGGACTATAATTTGCATTTGTATTTATTTATTTATAATTGCACAGTCACTTTATGTTTATCACTTGGGGCAACCCATAACTGATCAGTACTGTGTAAGGTTTTTATATATTGAATTGCACTGTTTACATTGAGCGCTGTCCCCCTTTGTTTTCACATTAAAGTTGGTTTGAACAGAGGTAGAGGCTTACTTTTAGTTTTTGTCCTTTGCTCAGACTTTGCCATATGAGAACATTGTCACAGAACCACTGCCTGTTATCATAAGGCTGGGAACTAATTTCACAGGTTTGCAGACACTGCAATGGTTAGTAGACATGTGCAGTTCATTTTGTTCCCAATAAATATTCAGACAAATTTTTCCGAATATATCCGAATACCTGAATTACAGTATAAATGAAGTTTACTGAATGCTCCGAAAAATGAAACAAAATTTGTCTGAATTTCAGAAATTCTAATCAAATTTTTTATAAAGTTCCAGTCGAATTTGAACTGTAAACATATTCTGAAATCAAAGACTGTGTGTGGTTCTAGAGTACCATTTCGAAATAATGCTGTTTTTGTTAAGCCAAAGGTGATTAAGAGTCATTGT
Organism: Pelophylax lessonae; assembly: GCF_965119305.1. Classification (NCBI taxonomy): domain Eukaryota; kingdom Metazoa; phylum Chordata; class Amphibia; order Anura; family Ranidae; genus Pelophylax; species Pelophylax lessonae. Next base: position 82,690,857 of record NC_138769.1, on the reverse strand, counting down.
AATCATTTGATGAAGATTTTTCTTTTGTTTGTTTACTTTGCCACATTTGAATGGGAAAAAAAAAATTGAAAGTTTTTGATATGACCGATTCAAAATTTATTGATTCAAACGTTTTGAATAGAAAAAAATCGGTACATTTGATGAAAATTAGAATAAAGACATAAAACAAATTCCAAATACAAATTCCAAATATGAATCCTGAATACGAATTGAACAAATCACATGAATTTAAACAAAATTAAATAACTAGATTAGTGATTTCAAACAAAACAAAAACACATTTTTTTGTCATGCACACATCTAATGGTTAGACATATGCAGATGTCATCATAGTGAATGCCCACCAGTGTATAGAAATGTAAGTAGAAACATATCAGGAATATGCTTGGGAGTGTCACTTGTTTTTTAACTATCAGATGTAAAAATCTGCCTATTTCACACAAAAAATACATAAAAGTAGTATTTACATGTCAGTCAGAATGCACAAAGAATATAAAGGTATAAGACGGCAGGTGAGGCACAAAGTATAATGATAAGAATACATGCACCATGAAAATGAGTTACCTGTGTCGGGTCATTACGTGCAAACCAGTTTGGTATTTACCATTAAAAAGCTTCTCCAGTATGTCCTTGCACAAAGTGCTGTAATTAGGACCAGGCTTTCAGCTGTAAAGAACCCTCAACTCTGCTTTCACCCCCCCCCCCCCCAAAGAAAGGGAAAAACTAAAAGCACATAACAAGAGATCATTGAAAGTGGAACTTTACTCGTAACAACTTAAAGCAGAGTTCCGCCCCCCCCTCCACCCCCTCCAAAAATTAAAAGTCAGCAGCTACACATTCCACATTATAAATTATGCTACCAAAATGAGTGTGTGCTGTATAACGCCTGTTTATTTTTGCTGGAAGCTGACATTTTACTGAAGCCCAGAGCCCCTGAGTAGTAGTAAATCTTTAGGCTGTTCGCAGATCGCCCTTTCTTTGGTTTTTGGCACAGTGACAAAAAATGGAGAGCAAGTGAGGTACTTATTTCTAATGTTTTACAGAGATATTTCTGATTTTCTGACTACATTTTCACTTTAAGTATAGTGTTAGCTCTTATTTTGTTTGGTAATTTTTTTCTTTAACTAAAAACAAATAACTCACTGATCAAATTGTTCATTCTGGCATAATCTAATATGTATTTTCCACTATAAACTTCATTATATGCATAAAACCAGAGGCTAATTCTGTGCATAAGCTGTACATATTTTAACATCTTATTGCAAATTATAAAACACTTCAAGTATGTTCTGTGTTTGCATTCTCAGCAGTAATCTACATAAGCCTTGGGCTGGGGAATTTGGATCAATGTAAAATATCACACTCTAAGCACCTGTAAAGGGTGTAACTCCATCATATTGAATACAAAGGCCCATAGGCAGTGTTTTATCAGCCTACTGATGCACACTGGGTAATAAATACAAACTGAAGAATTGACTTAAATTGGATTTAAATGTCAATTACTAGCTCTAAAAACCATTATGTTTCCAGCAAAGTAGGTAGCTATAGACAAGAGTGATGGGATCTAACATTAAATGACAACAGAAAGCAATATAAATATATTGGGACATTTTATATTTTTAAGTGGATGTAAACCCCATTCACAAAATTTGATCTGGGTACATATATCTGTAGAGTTTACTTATCTCTCTTCAAAGCCCTAAGTCCCGTGGCTTTCTCCTGTTCCATTCTTCTGTTATCAGCATGATAACTTCTGACAAGCTCTCCATCAACTGAGATAAAACCAGGCTGAATTTTGTGTTAGGATGGGTGCTATAAATAGATTAGCAGAGAGCTGGTCTATTCACAGCACAGCTCTTCATGTTTCTGCCTATGTGGAGAGGTGCGTGCCTTTCCTCCAATGAGCTGTCTCACAGTGTATGGTCAAACTTCCCTTTCACAGATTAATCATGAAGAGAAAATTCTAACAGGACATGCACTTTCTAAACTGTATGGAAAGCTGAAGACAGCACATATACAAGTTAAACTTATGTAGGGAGATTTGTTTCATCTCTGTGTATCATCTGAGTCTGTTCAGGTCACTGGGTATATGTGAGGGTTTACATTCACTTTAATTTTCTGCTTCAATAAAGTAAATCCCCCAGTTCGGTTTGCACTAGAAGAACTCCTGAAAATGTAAAAAGTTTAGACCCAAACCCTGAAATCTATTAAAGTCTATTGAACCTGAACTTTAGAAATATAAAGGCCCCATTTTGAAGGCTTATACACACATTATTGGCCATGAAAAAGGGTACAGGGGCATGGCTACTGCCTTAGGGGGCATGTATTATTTATTTATCTTCTTTGTAAAAGATAATTTTTACAGGAGCAGTTATTTTAATGATGCTTAAAGTGAAACAATAAACATGAAAAAATTACATTTAAATTGTGGGCAATACAAAAATGAAACAAAAAAAAAAATGCATGCCCCCCCCCCAATCTATACACGGCATCTTTTTTTCACATTTTTCTATTGTCGGCAATGTTTTTTTTTCCACTTAGCTTTCTGCGGGGAGGCCTGTTGACAGCTGATAACACATCCGCTGTTAAGGGTGCAGTGGCTTGACAGACTGCTCCTTAACACCAACTATTCACTATAGAATGCAATGTGCAGCACATAGTGCATTGTGGAGCACTCATCCCGAGGACATCCCGCTGAGCGCCCCGCAAATTTGTATGTTCGCTGGACGGGTGATGTTTGGGCCAAACTTCTGCCCGGGCCAAACCGCTCGCCCCCAACACTATTCAAAATAGCACAAGGCAAGGATGCCCCCTGTCCCCTTTATTGTTCATACTGTCCTTAAAACCCCTTTTAGCAACAATACACAATACCTTGGACATTCCCAAAACTTAAAACTATAAAGGGAACATAAATTGGCAGCCTATGTGGATAATGTTTTATTTTATGTTAGCCTACTAGATTTCATAATCTCAACAAATAGGCATAGTTACATAGTTAGTGAGGTTGAAAAAAGACATCAGTCCATCAGTTCAACCTATGATGTGTGTGTGTGTTTGCTGTTAACCGTACATTGCATACCCCTGTATGTTGTGGTTTTAAGGTGCCCATCTAATAGTTTTTTGAAACTATCGATGCTCCCTGCTGATACGACTGTTTGCGGAAGAGAATTCCACATCCTTACTGCTCTGACAGTGAAGAACCCCCTATGGACTTTAAGGTTAAACCACCTTTCCTCTAGTTTTAGTGAGTGGCCACGTGTGTTATTGTATTCCCTTTCTCTAAAAAGTTTGTTCCTTATGCTAGGGTCACCAGTACAGTATTTGTACATTGATATAATTTCCCCCCTCAATCGTCTCTTCTCCAGAGAGAATAAGTTCAGTGCTTGTAGTCTTTCCTCAAAGCTAAAGTCCTCCATCCCCCTAATTTAATTATTTTTGTTGCCCTTCTCTGGACTCTCTCCAGTTCCAGCACATCCTTCCTGAGGACCGGTGCCCAGAACTGGACAGCATACTCCAGATGTGGCGGGACCAGAGTCTTGTAGAGAGGGAGAATAATCTCTTTATTTCTGGAGTGAATCCCCTTTTTTATACATCCCAGTATTCTGTTGGCTTTTCTTTCAGCGGCTTGGCATTGCATGCCACTGCCAAGCCTGTTGTCTACCAGTACCCCCAGGTCCTTTTCCATCTTAGATTTACCCAGAGGTTCCCCCCTAGTGAGTAGCTTGCTTTCTGGTTTCTGGCACCCAAGTGCATTACTTTACATTTTTCAACATTAAACCTCATCTGCCATGTAGTTGCCCACCCCATTATTTTGTTCAGGTCCGCTTGTAAGGTTTCCACATCCTGCATAGAAGATATTGGCATGCTTAGTTTAGTATCATCTGCAAATACTGAGATTGTACTAGATATCCCCTCCTCTAGATCATTTATTAATAAATTAAACAGGATTGGTCCCAGGACAGAACCCTGGGGGACCCCACTTTCCACACCTACCCAATCCCAGTACTCCCCATTATTCACCACCCTTTGCACTCTCCACTGGAGCCAGTTCTCTATCCAGGTACTCACCTTATGGTCCATACCTACCTTCCTTAGTTTGAACAGTAAGCGTTTGTGGGGAACGGTGTCAAAGGCCTTTGCAAAGTCCAGATACGCCACATCCACAGGCTTACCTTTATCTAGGTGGCAGCTCACTTCATCATAGAAGGTTAATAGATTGGTTTGGCAAGAACGATTTTACATGAATCCATGCTGATTACTACTAATAATACCATTTTCATTACTAAAGTCTTGTATGTGGTCCCTTAACATCCCCTCCAAAATCTTGCAGACTACTGATGTTAGGCTGACCGGCTTATAGTTACCCGGGATATATCTTGGCCCTTTTTTAAATATTGGTACCACATTGTTTTTTTTCCAATCAGCTGGCACCATACCCGTCTGTAAACTATCCTTAAAGATCATGAATAATGGTCTGGCAATCACCTGGCTGAGCTCTTTAAGAACCCTCGGGGTGCAAGCCATCTGGTCCCAGTGATTTATTTATGTTAAGTTTCTCTAGTTTAGTTCTAAGTCTATCTTCTGGTACTTCCTGGGGTGTGTTGTTTAGTTTGGCCTTACAAGCTGGGTTAGTGTAGTCCCCCAATTCTTTTGTAAAGACTAAAGAGAAGAAATTATTTAATACTACCGCGTTTTCTCTGTCCTCTGTGGCCAAATCTCCTTTGTCGTCTTTTATGGGGCCAATGTGTTCTGGCCTCGCTTTCTTACCGTTTATATACTTAAATAATTTCTTGGGGTTCTTTTTACTCTCTTCCGCTATATGTCTCTCGTGGCAGAACTTTCAAACTTTAAAATTAAATGATTGAAATGGGAAATCCTGAATCTCTCTCTACTCTGAACTTTTGTTCACATGGCAACTTAGCTAACTTATTAGGAATTATTCTTACCCTTTATATAAATATTAAATATCTTTTAAATGCTCCCCATTGGTTCCCCAACCACACACACACACACACCAATTTCAAAACCTTCCACCTTTGATCCAAAAGTTAATTCAGAGAAGGAAAATGGCAGATATCTCACATAGGATTCTAGATAGAGCTAGTAAAAATAGGAGCCTAGCATTACCAGATTTCTGTAAATATTTTGAAGCATGTGTATTAATCAGATTAGTGGATTGGTCACTTAACAAGACTCAGAAGCATCGGGTGTGCTGGAAAGATTTATGTGTGCCTCACCACTCTCTTCAATTATAAACCTTATTTCCTCCCTTCTCTCCCAAATCCATAATAAACAAGAAATTGACCCCTCTGTCTTTGCAAAACTTAAGAATTTGTGCACTTAACTTAGTGACACTCTCAAACATTCATTTGATTACTACATTAAAAGGCTATGCCTCTCATTTTACTCCTCCAGCAACAAGCCAGGGGCATTCCTAGCAAAACAATTCAAAGAAAAATTAAACTCTGCTAAAATTCCTTTTCCTTAAAGATAGTCTCAACCGTAAACTTTACAATCCCTTTGACATAGCTGAGCAGTTCCATCAATTTTACTCATCCCTACACAACCTACAACAATCTCCCTCTCCCCTACCCCCTGACTCGAAAAGCAATCCATTGTTTCCTGAATTCTATTAACCTTCCCTCCCTTTCCCCAGTGCAATTCAAAGATCTATCGTCACTGATTTCAATAGCTGAAGATTCCAAAACAATAAAAGCTCTCCCCGTCCACAAATTCCCAGGACCCGACAGCTTTATCAATGAATATTATAGGCAATTTTGCGGAATCACTAACTCCATATTACTGACTGACTCCTTCAATAATATCATGGACACTGGTTCTTGCCCTCAAGAATTCCTAGAATCATTTATTGTAACCATCCTTAAGCCTGGTAAACCCTCAGACACCCCCGCCAACTTCTGCCCTATTCCCTCCTTAACACTAATATGAACATTTACGCTAAAATCCCTGCCAACCGTATTGCTTAACTTACTCCTTTCTTAATATACCCTGACCAAGGGGGCATAATCTCCAGTTGCCAAACCTCTGAAGGCACCAGGCATTTCATCAATCTTATTCAACGAGCAGAACACCCTTGCGCCCCCTCTTTACTAATCCCTCTTGATACTGAAAAAGCATTTGATAGGGTGCGTTGGTCCTATATGATTGAGGTGCTTTGCAGATTTGGCTTCACTGGGCAAATTCGTTCTGTACTCCTCTTCCAACATTAGAGTCTGGACCTCTGGTTTCCTCTCATCATCCTATGAAATCATGAACAGCACTAGGCAGGGCTGCCCACTATTCCCAATGATATTTTTTCCTAGTAATAGAACCACTAGCTGAACATACCCAATCTAACCCTTCAATAACGTGCATATATACATAGGAAGTACACAACATAAAATTGGACTTTTGCAGATGACATGATCCTCTCCCTAACTAACCCTGCAATCCTTATCCCACCTTTGCCACCTATTAGAAAATGTTGGATCTCTTTCCCTATATAAACTAAATTATTCTAAATGTCAAATGCTGTCCATCAGCCTTGACCCATCCGTTAAATCACAAATAACCAACATTGCTCCTGTCTCATGTGATAATAGAATACAATATTAATGTAAATAATCACATAATTAGTACAATCAAAAACCAAGTGTCCCTTGCAAATATTCACTATATCAATAAATGCTGATACACATACATACGGTATATGCAGTAAAAATACAGTGCAACCAGTGAATATAAATCAACAAAAAAATTTTTTAAACAAAATAAATTGAAACAGTGAAAACCACTTTGGAAACTTCCACAATAATTAGTGATATAAAAGTCCAGTTTAGAAATGGTAAAACACAAAAGAAAAAAGTTCATAGATGAAGTGCTGTGATCCAGTGATAATCAAAACAAAAATGAAATCGGGTGCTCAATCGAATCAATCCACCACTGTGTGCAATGGCACTCACCTTGAGGTAGTAGGTAATGCACTTCAATAGAGTCATAAAGCCTCATAGAGTGAATGTCACTCAGTGACAGGTGGTAATCGCCTCACACTGGAAGCACCATAATACACCCCAAATATGTGTTATAGCGGATATAGGTAAGTGGGTTTCATCCAATAGTGTATACATGTATGTGGTTTTCATCCAATAGTGGATACAGGTATGTGGTTTTCATCCAATAGTGGATACAGGTATGTGGTTCTCATCCAATAGTGGAATCAGATATTGTATGTGGATCACAACTCCTAGAAGGAGCTGATACATGGTTCCCAATAGTGTCTATTAGTGGAAGCAATTATGTGGTTTTCAACTCAGCAGATGCAGGTATGTTGTTCTCATATAATAGTAGACAATTTGTTTGGGTAAGCAGACAGTGAAAGTGCAGTCAAGTGTGAAAGAAAACAAGTTTATTTCTCTGTGCACATTGTTTGACTTTGAATGCCCACAGATGTAAATGTAGCATTCATTGTGGTAATGCTCCCAAAATTATGCATTCAAATACAACTCAATAACTTGCTAGATTGTATTTTATAAGGAGAATAATAGCTTGGGATATGGCTTTGGGCAAGCAGTAGAAATGGCAGAAAAGTAATCACCTTGCCTTTTATATACAATCAAATAGAAGAGTGTGTGACCTATTCAGCATGTCATGAAGTGTTTCAGAAACAAACTCCATGCAGTAATGTACAAATGTTTTTCTGTCAGTAAAGCACAGCTCGGTGATTATCAGGGTTGTGATGTTGGTAAAGCGGGGATAAACACGAGCTCCATTATATTTTACAAGAGCAATCGATAACATTTACATAAGGAAATGAAAGATGCTTCAGAAACATATCAGAACAAAGACATAATAGCATCACTAGAAGAACCAGATTTAATGGATGATGCTCTCACAGGCCTTTTCAAAATGACCGTAAACAGGCAAAATAACTAAATACGCAGTAAAATACATATATGTAAAATGCTGTATCTATTGAAGGATTTTCTAACCCTTTCAGCTAGTCTTTAAATCATGGCTACAATGTATGGAAGATACAAGATATCACATTTATGACGATATTTCCTGAATCAGCTTTACTGCCTGATTGCAAATCAGAAGTGTGATGATGTTGATTTGTTGTTCTCAATGCAAGAAAAATGCTGAGACATGATCCTAGGAGTTTTTTATAATTTTGCCATGTGGTGTCACCTTCTTAGCTAGAAAGTGAGGAAGGTAGAGTGTGATCACAAGACAAACTGAGTGGATTTATAAATTTTTTGGTACATGAAACAGGTAACACATACTGTATATTCATCGTTTTAAAGAATGTTTATTTGTACAATGAACAACACAAACCCAGCTCAGTTTTTTCCAATGTTCAGAATAGAATATAAACACAACAAAGGGAAGTACCAAGTAAAACCACATCCTCATGCCACAGGGTGAGAAAATAATAAAAGAATGAGTAATATCCTTGCTAACTATCTAGAAAATACAACAAATATATTTTAGAGCTGCATAGTAAACCGTTTTCTATAATTACAGCCTAAAGTAAATGTAAACAATCGCCTTGTAAAACAACTCATTTGTGTATAGATATAAAAAAATATATTAATTCTTTTTTTTTTTAAAGTGATCACATTCCCTCTATTCTCAGCTGCATACAAGCTGGGGGAGGAGAAGCAACAGCACACTGAACTCTCCAGTGAATGGCTGTGCAGGTGGGTGTAAGTAATCACAATTTAACTGTACTTTTAACCTCTATTTAGCATAAAACAAACAATTGTTTATGACCAAATAGGTGTTAAAAGTACAGTTGGATGGTGATTACTTCCCCGCCATGTCTGGCCATTTCTGAGAGTTGAGTAGGGGTTAACATTTGTGAGAGGGAGTGTATATAGGTATGGTTGTTACGTCACTTAAACAACCCCTGTGACGAAGTCAGTATACAAATTTAGTTGGGGCGTGGCTACATGGCAGCCTGAAATAACAGCTTTGTCTATTCCAGAACTGGCAGTGGGGTGTGGATGCGATGGAGAGGTCTGGGTAGGGTGAGAGAAGATGGTTGATTTTGTGCTTCTTAGATGATGTTGCTTATTGTGAAAAGAGTGTTTTATGCTGTTACATTGTGAGTGTTCAATTATTTTAATAAAAGTGGTGGTTTTAGTGTTCTTCACAACTGGATGCTTCTTTGTTTTTTTCCCACATGAGTTGTTCATAACCTCAGGAGTACAGATACATTGTTACTTATCATGGAGTGATGTTATGTTTGGTATGCCAATCATGTAAATGAGAGGCAATTATTTTCAGTGAGTGTATAGCTGAGCGGGAGAAGTCTCTCACAACACTTATGATGATCACTCTATGCCCTTTAGAGGATGTTGTTGGTGGCACTTCAAAAGGAATTTCATCTGACTTCAGAGAACTTTTACTGTTCTTTTGAGTTTTTCATGGGGGAAATATATATATATATTAATATTTTTATTTTTTACCCCTAATCAAACCCAAAAATGGGAAAGGAAAAATGACAACCCAAAAGGAAAGATTAAACTGCTCCACAGTCATTATAAAGAAACAAAGCTGAATTAATAAAGCCCAAAGCACAATATATATATGTGTACTATCTGTGCAGAATGGCAGAACACAAATAAATAGAATAAACATTTAAAAAAAAAAAAGCTAGAGACAATAAATAATCGATCATAAAAATAAATAACATTCCATTCAAAATTAAAACCATTTGGGATGGGAGTCTAGAGATGAAAAATCCAGAAGACCTCCCTTCTGCACAGAAGTCCGAAAGCATCACGCCACCTCTACCTCTTCTTACTTTCTCAATGACCTGTAAACTCACCGCTGAAAGATTGCCCGCATGATTTAAAATAAAGTGTTTAGCTATCTTAGTGGAATAATTATTTCTAATATGGCAAAATCAATCTCAAAGTCTTCTAGTCATGCATCCCACATTTTGGGTGGTGTAGACTCTGCCAGTAATCATATAGATAAAAGATGTTGTATTACGATTACAAAAAACTTTTAATGATCAAACACCTACCATTACTTGCAGAGCAAATTTTATCTCCAACCAACATGTGTGGACAGCAAAGGCAATCAAATTTCCCACATCGAAAATTGTCTTAAAAATGTAGCCATGTGGTTGACTGAGCCATCACAGGGTAAGAGAAATTAGGGAACAAAGCATGTCCTAAAGAGTGAGCTTTCCTAGGAACAATATTAATGCCCTCACCCAAGATATCCATGCAAGTTTTGTAGTGAAATAGAATTGGCAAATATTAATTAACAATGTTATCGATTTGCTTAAATTCAATATACAGTGGGTACGGAAAGTATTCAGACCCCCTTAAATTTTTCACTCTTTGTTATATTGCAGCCATTTGCTAAAATCATTTAGGTTCATTCTTCTTCCTCATGAATGTACATATAGCACCCCATACTGACAGAAAAACACAGAATTGTTGACATTATTGCAGATTTATTAAAAAAGAAAAACTGAAATATCACATGGTCCTAAGTATTCAGACCCTTTGCTCAGTATTTAGTAGAAGCCCCCTTTTGATCTAATACAGCCAGGAGTCTTTTTGGGAAAGATGCAACAAGTCTTTCACACCTGGATTTGGGGATCCTCTGCCATTCCTCCTTGCAGATCCTCTCCAGTTCTGTCAGGTTGGATGGTAAACGTTGGTGGACAGCCATTTTTAGGTCTCTCCAGAGATGCTCAATTGGGTTTAAGTCAGGGCTCTGGCTGGGCCATTCAAGAACAGTCACGGAGTTGTTGTGAAGCCACTCCTTCGTTATTTTAGCTGTGTGCTTAGGGTCATTGTCTTGTTGGAAGGTAAACCTTCGGCCCAGTCTGAGGTCCAGAGCACTCTGGAGAAGGTTTTTGTCCAGGATATCCCTGTACTTGGCCGCATTCATCTTTCCCTCGATTGCAACCAGTCGTCCTGTCCCTGCAGCTGAAAAACACCCCCACAGCATGATGCTGCCACCACCATGCTTCACTATTGGGACTGTATTGGACAGGTGATGAGCAGTGCCTGGTTTTCTCCACACATACCGCTTAGAATTAAGGCCAAAAAGTTCTATTTTGGTCTCAACAGACCAGAGAATCTTATTTCTCACCATCTTGGAGTCCTTCAGGTGTTTTTTAGCAAACTCCATGCGGGCTTTCATGTGTCTTACACTGAGGAGAGGCTTCCGTCGGGCCACTCTGCCATAAAGCCCCGACTGGTGGAGGGCTGCAGTGATGGTTGACTTTCTACAACTTTCTCCCATCTTCTGACTGCATCTCTGGAGCTCAGCCACAGTGATCTTTGGGTTCTTCTTTACCTCTCTCACCAAGGCTCTTCTCCCCCGATAGCTCAGTTTAGCCGGACGGCCAGCTATAGGAAGGGTTCTGGTCATCCCAAACGTCTTCCATTTGAGGATTATGGAGGCCACTGTGCTCTTAGGAACCTTAAGTGCAGCAGAAATCTTTTTGTAACCTTGGCCAGATCTGTGCCTTGCCACAATTCTGTCTCTGAGCTCTTCAGGCAGTTCCTTTGACCTCATGATTCTCATTTGCTCTGACATGCATTGTGATCTGGAAGGTCTTATATAGACAGGTGTGTGGCTTTCCTAATCAAGTCCAATCAGTACAATCAAACACAGCTGGACTCAAATGAAGGTGTAGAACCATCTCAAGGATGATCAGAAGAAATGGAAAGCACCTGAGTTAAATATATGAGTGTCACAGCAAAGGGTCTGAATACTTAGGACCATGTGATATTTCAGTTTTTCTTTTTTAATAAATCTGCAACAATGTCAACAATTCTGTGTTTTTCTGTCAGTATGGGGTGCTATGTGTACATTCATGAGGAAGAAGAATGAACTTAAATGATTTTAGCAAATGGCTGCAATATAACAAAGAGTGAAAAATTTAAGGGGGTCTGAATACTTTCCGTACCCACTGTATATGATAATACCAGTGATGGTCAATTGCTTCAGATCATGAATGTTTGCTCCCTTTTAACATTTTCATCCTGTCCTTGTTTTTGGTGATATTATATGCCCTACTGAGAGCCCACAAGGCACAGTGCCTCTCTATGAACCACTGATATAATAAAGCAGATTCATGTTCACAATCAGATGGCTCGCTACAAATTTGTGGATGCGTAAGAACTGTCCCACCAGGATCCCCCTTATCATATGCTTAGGATGACTTGACAGAGCCAGTGAAAGGCTGTAACCTGTGAGAGGCTTCCTGTATAGGTGGCTACTCTGCCTTCTTTTGAAATTAATCAAACATCTAGAAATGTAATTTCCTCTTTGTGTAAGTAACCAGTAAAACATAGATTGCAATAGGTCATATATGCCAAAAAGGAATCCAAGTTTATTACTCCACCAGCACAAATGAATAGCAGGCCATCTACTTACCTAAAGCAAGTTTTTATATGCCCTCTAAATGAGTTGCCATTTCCAAAGATATGGGACCGCACTCACCAACCCATGAAAAGGTTAGCAAAGGAGAGCGAAAATGAACCCCTCTTTGCGGCCCCCATCTCTGGAGATTGCACACACCACAACACATAACATGCTAAGTTGTGAGGTATGGAGGAATATAGACTTACCACATCACAAGACAGCCATACAAAATCCTCATTCCATACTACATTCTATACTACATCCTTCACCACCCCTAACAAATCCATCAATCAAAATGCCAGGTAGAAGACTTCCGGTTCCGGCGCCCATGTAGCAGGCAGCGCAGGACAACGGCTCCGTGACAGGCAGCATACAAAACTGGCTATCACAGTCCTCTTAAGCTATCCGACCCGGTGGTCCTCTCAGCTGTCTCCCTGGCACTCGGCGGCATGGATTGGTACCTTCAGCACAGCCCTGCTACTTCCCACAAAGCCGCATCGCCGCCTCAGGCCTCTGCAGAAACAGACATGGTGGACGCAGCTCTCCTGCCGGATGCAGCTCCTCATGGTCAGTCAGTCTCTCCATTACCTGACACCCAGATAGCCACATTGGCTCAGGCAGTGGCAGCCCTGATGTCCCCCACAATTACCAAGGCAGTGGACATAGCCATCTCACAGGCATAGCCCAGCTGAGGAAAGAGATGGGGGAGCATTCCCACAGAATACCTGAACTGGAACATTGGATGTCAGATTTAGAGGATGAGCTGCAGGGATCCTTCTCTATGGATCAGCAGGCGCGCCAAACCCAGCGCTATCTTCTAGACAAAATCGAGGATCTCAAGAACCGATCCAGGAGAAACAATCTCCGGATCATTGGGCTCCCTGAGACCTATGGGACAGATACCCTGATGGAGTTAACTATGACCCGGATCCCCTCAGCCCTGGGACTTACTGTCACCTGCATGGTTGAACGGGCTCACCATTTGGGGGCCCAATAAAATGAGCAATGCTCCCCCCGCCCTATCATAGTCAGATACCTCAACTATATGGACAGGCAAAATATTCTCAAATCATTTCACTACTCTAAATCTCTTCAAATTAATGGACACAAATTGTTAATATTCGCCGATTACTCTTACGAAGTTTCACGGCGTAGAAAGGCCTTCCAACCCATCTGTCAAGCCCTGTACCAGAAGGCCATCAAATTCACCCTGGCTTCTCCGGCTACACTGCGCTTTGCGGATCGTTCGGGGGAGCAAAAATCTTTCAGTCACCCTGATGAGGCCAGTCAATTTCTCCAGCACCACTATAACATCTTTCTGGAATCCTCATCCACTCCCTCACCACAACGTCCCCAGGGTGCGAGGGAACAAAAAAGCCCCAGAAAGGAAACAGCCAAGAAGCAACGCCTCTCTGGCCCCTCTTCTCGTTCTTGGCCCCGCTGAGCCCATTGTGCTTCTCCGTTTGCAAAAAGGATCCTTCATTACTCCACCATCCTATGTTTGCCTTGATGCCATCCCTTATGTTTGTTCTCTTTTGTGATGGGTGTCCACTGATTTCGAATAGTCTTTATTGTATAGGTTATTTTCTTTTAAAATTGCTAACTCTGTCTAGACTGTACTGCAGTATTCTACTATGCGATGTTTAACATGTGATATTTTTGTTCCTCCCAGGGAACCTTTTGTCTTTGCTCCAGCCACACAACCTTACCGCCTTTTGGAATGTCACAGCGCTCTAGCTTCCTCGCTGGACAGTTATACTTCCAGCCGCTGGGCGCGATCTTACCATCCCAACTGTTTCTGACCAGGACGCAGTTCTTTCTGGAAACTGGTAACGTTGTCCCTTACGTATGTGTAACTACATGTGGAAAAAAGTGAAGTCCAGACTTCACTTCTTTGCTACTTTTGTTTTTGCCCATTTAGCCCCTGTTGGGCTTAACCTTTCTTGCGCCCTTTCCCTTACTTCCTTAGATGCACCTCGGCAATCGTCAGACTATCACGGCCACCTAGAATCTTTGCTGTGCTCTCACACTATCACACTGCCACCACTTAGGTTGTCACATCAGCTTCTCACATCCTATCCCAATTATGACCCCCCATGAGAGTAGTTTCATGGAACGTGAAAGGTCTTAGGTCACCTAACAAGCGGATGGCTGTTCTCAGACACCTTAGACGTCTGAGGGCAGACATAGCTGTCTTGCAGGAGACTCAATTGGAGGAAAAGGATTTCTTCCGCATGCAGAAACTATGGGTGGGCCAGGTTTTCGGCTCTCCCGCAGTCAAAGCCAAGTCTGGTGTTCTAATTCTAATTCACAAACGCCACCTTCCTCTTTGATTTCCTCAAACATAGACAACTCAGGCCGCATGATCCCCCTACACCTCACCACTGCACACCGTGACTGGGCGTTAGCGGGGGTCTATGTTTCCAATGTACCCTCCCCTTCCTTTTTACAGACTCTGACTACCCACTTGGCTCCTTATCTTCACCTCCCCATGCTGGTAGCAGGAGACTTTCACCTGTTCATGGACCCGGAGGAAGACAAATCCTCGGGCAGTAGCCCATCCACTGCCATCCGCCATAGCCACTCTCGTCTCCTGGCCAACTTCACAGACAGCTTTCATCTATCTGATGTATGGCGCCTACACAACCCAGAGGCCAAAGAGTACTCATTCTTTTCACACCCTCACCACACTCTCACTAGAATAGATTACATCTAGATGCTACTTTACTCCGTCCAACCCCACGACATTGCTATATCAGACCACGCCCCTGTGTCGGTCACCCTCTCCCTCTTCGGGACTACCCCCCAGCGACGGGACTGGTGCTTTCCATCCTACCTGGCCAGAGATCCTGGAGTCTCCTCTCTCATCAAAGATGTATGGTCTGATTTCCTCACCCACAACGCCACTCCAGACTGCTCTCCCACTCTTCTTTGGGAGACTGGGAAAGTAGTCCTCAGGGGTCACCTTATATCGTATGCCTCGGCCTAAAAGAAATCAGTGGCCAAGGCTCAGGAATGCCTCCACAGATCCCACCAAGATTGGACATATCACAACTTTGGCAATAAACCTGGGAAGTTGTTAGCCTCCCTTTGTAGCGGCCCCCATATTCCTAGTAGTATCAGTGCCCTCAAGGACTCAGATGGTAGACTGGTGGAAGACCCGAAAGACATAATACGGGTCTTTGAGCGGTTCTACAAGGTCTTGTATGGAAAGGAACCCATTGATGAGGAGGCCGCCTCCAGATGGCTGTCCTCAGTCTCACTTCCATCGCTCACGGAAGCCCAATTAACCTCCCTGAATGCCCCTGTCGCTTTAGAAGAACTCACTGCAGCTATAAAATCACTAGCCCCAGGCAAGTCCCCGGGGCCTGACGGGTACACCCCTGAATTTTTCAAACTAGCTGAGGCCTCAATTTCTCCCACCCTATTATCGACCTTCAATCACATACTGGCGGGCAACCAATACCTACCATCGGGATTTCAAGCGCACATCAAACTTATACATAAAAAAGGTAGGTACCCCACTAACCCTGGGTCGTACAGGCCTATATCTCTATTGAATGTGGACTCCAAGCTGCTCTCCAAAATCATGGCGAACAGGTTGGCTTCTATCTTGACCTCTCTCATACACCCTGCCCATGTGGTCTTCACTCAGGGTAGGTCCACCACTTCCAACATTCGAAAGGTCCCGTCGCACTTGAAGTTTCTAAAGCTAATCCTAACACTGATGCAGCTATTATCACCCTTGACACCGAAAAAGCTTTAGACAATGTCAGTTTCCAATGGTTAGATCGAGTCCTCCCAAAGCTTGGCTTCTCGGGTCCCTTGCTACATCTAATTAGAGCAATGTATTCCTCCCCCTCTACCGCTTCTAACTCTTTCAGATTATTCAAAGGGACACGACAGGGGTGCCCTCTCTCCCCTTTGTTATTCAATATGGCTATAGAACCGCTCTCTAGAGCTCTGTTGGGACACCCTGCGCTGAGGGGGATTCAGGTGAGTTTGGAGGACATGAGATTGGCGTTATTTGCAGATGATGTCCTCATTTTTACTTCTGACACTCCGCATGATCTGCCACTCATCCAATCTCTCTTTAACGAGTTCCGAAGCTGCTCAGGACTTCGTATAAATTTTTCTAAAAGTGAGATCCTTCCCCTCAACACAACATGCACACCTCCCTGGGCTTCTTCCTCTACCCTCCGAGTTTCTACCACCCATATCACCTACCTGGGGATAAAGATAGGCCGCTTCCCTTCCTCACTCTATTGCCTTCATTTCACCTCCATCCTGGATAAGATTATAGGGGAACTGGCCAACTGGGCAAACCTACCACTCTCTTTTTTTGGGAGATGTCATATTTACAAAATTTCTTCCTTTCCCAAGTTACTATATCCACTGCAAACGATTCCTCTCCTACTGAAGCACTCAAATATCCACAGGCTCCATAAGGCCGTCACCTCCTTTTTATGGAGGGGTAAACACCCTAGAATTGCTTTGAGTAAACTACACCTCTCGAAACAGAATGGTGGGATTGACTTCCGTAATACAAGGATATATAACATTGTTTGTCTCCTACGGGGATGCTTGGATTGGATTTCTCATGAATCTAGATATACTAACTATAAACTAGAGTCCCAGATGGTCAACCCTCATGATCTGGCGGCGCTGCTGCACTGTGGTCACAAAGACCTCCCCTCCCCTCTAAGAAACAACACGCTAATCCGAGATATGGTGATGGCTTGGAGGGAGGTGAGGAAGAGACTGGGTGCCCCCAACGTCTCTCACGCTACTTGCCCATTCATAATCACCCTCTGTTACCACAGGCGCAGCAACACCCGGCTTATCAGGACTGGATGGCGAAGGGCGTGACATTGTTCTCGCAGCTATTTGATAACTCGACAGGGAATCCAAAGGTTTTTACAGGTATCTCTTTTTCACTTGGTATTCCCCCGGGCCATCATTTCTATTTCCTCCAATGTGTGAGTTTTGTTAATTCCCTCTGTACTACCAAACCTAGTCGCTTTAATGAATCGCTCATAGACTCCTGGGTGCAAATAGGCAAACATAGGATATCCCATCTCTATAAACCACTTCATGAGGAACTTTTCTAGGGCATTTCCCTCTCAGTGGCTAAGCCATGGAATCAAGTACTTCACTCTGACTCTGCTCACCTGTATGTGTTGAAAGGATATCATACCACTAGACACTTCATCCACAACGAGTTTTGGAGGGAACAACAATTTAAAATTCTCCACAGGGCATATCTCCCTCATCTACGATGGTCCCAGGATGTACAACATCATTACTGCACATTGTGCAAGGCACATCACCCCTTTCTTCACAAATTTTGGGACTGTCCCCTGATATCCACCTATTGGGACAAAGTACTCCGGTACATCTCTAAAGTGACAGGTCTGAGCCTCCCTAAAGATATTTATCTTCTACTGTTTGGATACATGGACTCTGTTCTTTGCTCACTGCCACGTCAGCCTAGAGCTGACCTACTCGGCTACAAGCCATGGGTGATAACTTGTCTTATGTCTTCCCGGAGAGTTATATTACGGCATTGGATGGACGCTCCCACCCCTCCATCACGGAACTGATTGATGACTTGCATGCCCTCATGAGAAAGGAACAAACTGGCCTATCCCTGAATCCTCGGATTGACCATCGTAAATTCCTCCGCAAATGGAACTGAATTACGGCAAGGTCTCCTGGTCCCTCACTCCCTTGACCTGAGACCCACCCCCTTTCCCTATTCACCCAACGCGACGGTGAAACCCCCCTTTTTTCATGACCTCTGTCTCATTCTCATAAGCTATGACTGATTGGTTGTGAAGGTGTTCTCAGTTCTCCCTTACCTACTAGGCAAACCATTGCCCAGCATACATAATTTTGTCTATAGATTATTGCATTGGTACTTTAGCTATCCTTTGGGACTCACATCTGTTCACCCTACACCCCCCCCCATCTCCCTCTTGCCCCTCCCCCTCCTATCTCTCCTCTCCCTCCCTCTCCCTCCCCCTTCTCCCTTTCCCCTCCCCCCCTCCTTATCCATTCTGGTCCCAGTTTGGAGTTTTCCTCCCCATAAATCTAGTGTGTATAATTGGTTTATACTTGAAGTTCCTCTGACATCTGCCGCATGTTATTTGGTGACTGGTCTTAGATATGGTTCTTTTGCTGATTGATACTTTTGACAAACGCCTAACTGTTTTATATTGTTGTAATTTGCTGAACTTCAATAAAATCTTATATACAATTCCAGTGACAATGGGTTTCCCATGAAGGGGGTTCAAACCCGTATGTACCTTCAGGTTATGATAGAAGGTAGATAGTATGGAATGATCATGAATAACATCTGCGCCTTTTTGGGGCTAAAACCTTAGATTCTGTGTGCACCAGTTTTGGAAAATCTCTTCCTGTATTTCTGTTTCTCCAATCCTGAGATTGACACAGCTATTGTATGTCCCACAGCACAGTCCTGCCTTTTAAAGCAGGAGATATGATCTTTCTCTGCTGCAATTTTACTTTCACTTTCAGATCTTCTACCCACCCGCACTCTCTTTGAACTACAACACATCTGACTGGTTTCTTGCTATACATTTTTCTGTTGAGTTTTCTGTACAGGGACTTTATACTGCTTGCATTTAAAAAGTACATTTATTGATGTTTAATGAGCTGCATTAATGTATGCCTTTATATCTGCCTGCAGTTCAGCTTTATTAATAGTTATAAAGACTAAAAAAAATCTGGCATTCTTTAAAATACAGCCAATAACACTTGTTTTTTCATAAATCCCAGCTGTAAAATCATTTTTTTATTAAAGCACTGGTGTATCCTCCAGTGGTAAAAACAGAACACTGAAACATTCAAATCAAACTTTAGCAGAACTTATTGTGACATTTTTCCACCATATGGCAGAACACACTTAATTAAAAGAGTGAACCTCTAAGAAAACCAAGGGCATTATGGTCCAACAGGCTTAGACTAAAAGAATGTATATTGGCATTATAATTATTATTAATGTGAATAATCACCATGCTGCACATTTAAGCACATTTAACACATAATTATCCTTGGACAGAGGACAACTCAACAACAAAAACCTAATGAATCATGAACAAATACACAGATTATATGTACAAAATAATACTACCACTAAGCAACACATTTGCATAGTTATCAACTTTTTGTAATCCACTTACCTAATGTAGAAAAAATATCAGTGGTTAAGACCAAAGAAATTCATGTTGCATTAAAAAAAGATAAAGATAAGATATTAGTAAAGTTGAACACCTATAAGAACAAAAAGCACACTTCAGGGATCTATTTTGTATGAATATTACAGCATTTACACAGCCATCATAATTTGTCCCCATAATGTGTCTAATAAGTTTATTTTGTACAATCATCATCTCCACATTGTGGCAATATGGCAGTATTTTCCTGATTGAAGTATTTCATGAAAATACAGGATGATAGCCGCTAGATCAGTGGTTCCCAACTCCTGTCCTCAGGACCCACCAACAGGCCAGATTTTAGGTATTACCTTGGGGAGATGCAGACTAGAATACTGCAATCCACTGATCAGCAAATTATATTACCTGTGATGTATTTCAGTTATCTTGAAAATCTGGCCTGTTAGTGGGTCCTGAGGACAGGGGTTGAGAACCACTGCGCTAGATGATGATCATATGAAATAAACATGCTAGACACATTACAGGGATTATTCACAACAGACGTGACACTCTGGAAATGTCCTAATAAATAGACCCCTTGGTATTCACTGTACTCCAGAAACTTTTATTTTATAAAAGAAAGAACAAAATGTATCCTAGAAATACATTTTATGTCATGGAGGAGGGTGGAGTGGAGAGTGGAAGCAAGAGCATGCAAATTAAAAAAATTCTCTGTTAGTGTTGCAAAAAGAAACCTCCTAAAACTATAATAAAAGACTTTAATGGTACCTTAAAAAAGGCACACAAGCTGCAATATTTATTGTACAAAAATCACTTAAAAACCATCATCATAATATGACAAACATGTATAGACAAAATATTGGATGTAACACATCCCAGAAACACCTTTTGAAAGACACCGTGATCTAACCACCCTGCTGCAGACAGGTGGAGGTAACAAGAATCGCTGTGGAGTCACTTAAACACAGTTGCATTTCTTGGGGCAAAAGCCCAAATCTTAAGGAGGATAGTAGAGAGCAAAATAATATTGTTCTCCAAAGATTGATAACAAACATTCAGTATTATGTACCCGGGTCTTCATACATTGTCTGGTGCTTACTGCCACTCATGCCAGGATGAGGTCCCAAGCCCAAGAAACCTGAGTAATCCCCTAATACTGAGTAAACTGTATCCAAGTGACAAAAGTGTATCAATCATATAGGGGGTCAAACTAGGGAGAGAAGAGTCTTCAAACATGGCTAACAGACTTCCAAAAAAAGCAACTCACATCAGCATGGTAAACAGCCAAATCAGCCCTGTGTACACCAACATGGGACATGGCTTTTTTAGAGAAGGTGGTAGTGTTGGTCATACATTGATGAGATTCAGTGTCCCAAGCAACAAAATTATTTTCAATACACACAGTTAGATAAAGAATAAAACATATACAGTATTCAGTAAGTACAAAAGTTTGGGCACCTTGCAGAATTTATAGCATGCACTGCCCCCTTTGCAAGGTTGAGACCTGCCAGTGTCATGGATTGTTCTCAATCATCGTCTGGGAAGACCAGGTGATGTCAATCTCAAAGGTTTTAAATGCCCAGACTCATCTGACCTTGCCCCATCAATCAGCACCATGGGATCTTCTAAGCAGTTGTCTAGAAAACTGAAACTGAAATAGTTGACGCTCACAAAGCTGGAGAAGGCTATAAGAAGATAGCAAAGCAATATCCCTATGTCAATATCCTCTGTTCGGAATGTAATTAAGAAATGGCAGTCATCAGGAACAGTGGAAGTTAAAGCAAGATCTGGAAGACCAAGAAAAATATCAGACAGAACAGCTCGCAGGATTGTTTAGAAAAACAATTCAAAACCCACGTTTGACTGCACGATCCCTCCAGAAAGATCTGTCAGACACTGGAGTTGTGGTACACTATTCCACTATAAAGAGATACTTGTACAAATATGGTCTTCATGGAAGAGTCATCAGAAGAAAACCTCTTCTACGTCCTCACCACAAAAATCAGCATTTGAACTTTGCAAATGAACATATAGACAAGCCTGATGCATTTTGGAAACAAGTTCTGTGGACCGATGAGGTTAAAATTGAACTTTTTGGCCAGAATGAGCAAAGGTACGTTTGGAGAAGAAGGGCCACAGAATTTGATGAAAAGAACCTCTGTCCAACTGTTAAGCATGGGGGTGGATCAATCATGCTTTGGGGTTGTATTGCAGCCAGTGGCACAGGAAACATCTCACGAGTAGAAGGAAAAATGGATTCAACAAAATTTCAGCAAATTTTGGATGGTAACTTGATGCCATCTGTGAAAAAGCTGAAGTTAAAGAGAGGATGGCTTCTACAAATGGATAATGATCCTAAACACACCTCGAAATCCACGGAGGATTACATCAAGAGGCATAAACGGAAGGTTTTGCCATGGCCTTCACAATCTCCTGACCTCAAAATAATTGAGAATCTATGGATAGACCTTAAAAGAGCAGTGCGTGACAGACAGCCCAGAAATCTCAAAGAACTGGAAGACTTTTATAAGGAAGAATGAGCAAAGATACCTCAAACAAGAATTGAAAGACTCTTGGCTGGCTACAAAAAGCGTTTACAAGCTGTGATACTTGCCAAAGGGGGCAGTACAAGATATTAAATCTGCAGGGTGCCCAAACTTTTGCAGACGCCATTTTTTTTGTTTTCTGTTATTTTGAAAGTGTAAATGATGGAAATAAAATCTAACTTTTGTTGACATATTATATGAATGTCTAATCTGTAATTTGATGCATTTTGGAGATTTTTCCATCTTTCCTTGGCTTCTTTATGCACATTAATACAAATTTTTACCTGGGGTGCCCAAACTTTTGATCCCCACTGTACAGTATATATATATATATATATATATATATATATATATATATATATATATATATGTTTGCAATGACAATGCATATGCCCTATGCTTCAATATTTAAAATTGAATTATACTCCCCCGAGGTGGGGTGACATCCATGGCTCCCTAGCTGGTCACTAACATTTTCACTCAGTTTTGTTCAGGGCACAGAATCTAAAGCCATTTGATTGCCTACATTGGAGCCACATTGATTGGCAGTAGATACAGGAACCACGGGCGCCAACATTGATTGGCTGTACTGGGATGATGTAAATCCAGTGCTTGCAAAGGAGTTCATTTATCCTAGCAAAGCCAAAAGTGTACACTTAGCTGTGCACGTGCAGTGCAATCTACATTGTACAGAAGATTGCAGACAGGCAGGTAAGGGGTCTTTATTATTTGTCTCTTCTGCAATAAAAGGCTTGCCTGTTCACACATATATACAGTTTTTCATTTAAAGTTTCACTATATGTATCTATAGCCAAACTCATCTCAAATATGCATTGCGGTCTGTGCCCTCACTGAGAGGTGTACTAATTCAGATTGTGCTGGTGACTATTGATAAGACAGAAAGCTGGGAATTTGACATTTTACAGTGGTGAAGATACATTTTCAAGGGGGACACCTGTTGTTGTGGCAACTAATAGGGTAATTCTCCTTGTATCCTATCTTTCCAGAACAAGAAGCAAAGGCAAATATCCCCAAGAGATGCAGACAAAAAAAAAAAACTGGGTGTGTGAGGGCAAACACTTGATAACTTGTAGCCCTGAAGAAGGGAACCATTTAAACTCTTGAATCATGTTGTAAGAACCTGAATAAGACTTGATTTTTTATGTTCTGTTTTTTTTCTGGCTAAATGTTTTTTTTATTGAACAAAACAGGTTAACGAACAATATAACGAGCAGTATTTAGCTGATGTTACTTCGTCATTTAAAAAGAAAACAAAATACAATAAAGTAGGTTCTGACAGTAAGTAGATGAGGTACAAGCATTGCCGTCTAGAGGTATATAGTAGCATTACATGCAGTAGTCTGGCATTTTTATATGCAATTCCTTGGAATCACTTCATTGCCATCTAGTGGTTAATATGAAGAAGGCAGGGGCTGCGTGTCGATTTCAATACATATAGGTAGTTCAATTAGCAAAATGTGTTCTGTGCTAATTTGACCACTGTAACCATTTTGATTTTTCCTTAAGGAGTATTACATTGTTGGGGGCCATGAGTAGTTCATATATGTGTGTTTGTGTATTGTTTATTATATTGATCAAAGTGGGTGGCAGCTTACATTTCCATTTCCTTGTTATGGATATCCTGGTTGCAAGGAGTATATTAAGTACCACTGTGCAAGACTGTGCAGGGACATTTTCAACAGTTAGGTTCAGCAGTTCCAGCTCTGGTGCGGTTGGGATATAGTGATTTATGACTTTTGAAATCAAGTGGAATACTTCCCCCATAGTGCAAATATGGGAGGGCAATCCCACAGTAAGTGTTTAGGTGTGCCTTCCTGTCCGCACCCTCTCCAGCACGCGGGCCATAGGTGCTTTTGGAATTTAGCTATGATAGATGGAGTAAGGTACCATCTTAGGGAGATTTTTAGTTGCAGCTCCCTGAGGGAGGCACTAAGCGTGACCTTATAGCCGGACATCAACGGTTTGGTCCATTGGTGTGGGGTAAATGATACCCCTTGGTCTTGTTCCCACTTCAGGAGAGGTGGAGACTTGGTAAAAGAGATTGTTTCCCCTAGTAGTGGGTAGATGACTGATATGCCGGTGGCCACATATGAGGGGGATGTAAGGTAGGTCCAGAGTTTGATGGGAACTTGTGCACGTAGTTGGGGGTTTTGACGGAGGCATGAGGTGATTTGGCTATGGTGTAGCCATTCTGTAGGATGCAAATTTAGTTCTGATGATAGTTGCGAAAACGTTTTAGAGTGTCATCAACATAAAGTGTATTTAATGATATTGGGGCAGAGGTAAACCATGGGCTTAGATTAAGGTCTGGAATGAGCTGGAGCAGACTCGATAATGGTAGCTTGATGGTAGTGGTTGGCGTCAAATACCTTTTCTTCATTATCAGATTTTGCCAGGATAAGGCCGAGGCTCTAATATTTTCTACTTTTTTATTTTAAAACCTGCTGTGGAACGAATTAAAACATACATTTTTCGAATAGCCAACCCTGGCTGCCTGAGTGTTGCAAATATAAAGTAGCTAGTTCTGAGAACTAGCTGTTATTATCATGAAGTGATTACATTATCCATTTTGCTACCATTGTTTTAACTGCTACAAATAACCATCTGCAATCTTTAATGAATAATATAGAGGGCTAAGCTGATTTGTGATAAGAAGAAAGTATTAGATTAAAAGAGTTATTTATCAAAACTGTAGGACATCTAGGACAAAGACACAGGTGTAAAGTAGATAGCGAGCGCAGACTTATTATTTATTTATTTAATTATTTTTTCCATGCGCCCTCTTGACATCTCTCTGATGCAGGTGTGATAGCTCCTGTTTACTGACTGAATAGCAGGGAGCATCTAGAGATAAGTTATGTATGAGAGAGTCTTTGCAAATATCACCTGAGCTTTAGCCACCATACACTTAACTCAATTAGGTACAACGTATGTTTTGCAGTGAAACCCAGTTTAATATACAATAATTAGCAAAACAATATGGGTTCTTTTTATAAAAATAAATTGCTTTGTAAGTGTTTCATCATTTTTGCAAAAGTAAAGAATCATACTCCTAATGTTGGTCATATGGGTGTTTCTTTTTGTCTTTCACCGGACAAATTTAACATTCTCCAACATTTGTTCTTAAGAGAAAAGTAGACATAAAAAAAACTGATCATAAGAGTTAAAGAACATTCACCAATAGAGAAAATAGCCACACACTATAGGCTAAGAACATTCAACCAGCAGAGGAAATAATATGAGTGAGACCTCAGCACTGTGTGAACAGTCTATGGAGATTTCTGTACAAACGGCTGAACAAATGGGTATCTAAAAATGTCCGATTCTCTAGCAGCAGTGTGAAGTAAAACATTTAGCAGTCATATTTTTTACCACTGCTTAATGTGACAGCTTTCTGCTCATGGCACCTGGTTGTTAGGGAACCAGCATGGGCAGCCCTTCAGGTCTGGAAAACATGTTGAGGGGTCCCCATGAAAAAAAAGGAAGGGGTTCTCCCCAAATTCTATATCAAACTACAAGACCTTTTGAGTCTGTTATGAATGTTAAGAGGACCAAGGGCCCCACTAAATTTCATACCAGATGTAAGGTGGAACACTATGCAAACAAATGAAACAAAATGTGTGGGTCCAGATCTCCACTCCTGGAAGATTGATGAACACTGAGACAAGCAAATCTAGAGAGAAGCAATACTGGTTGATATACCAAGCAAGCATGTTTGACCTCCTATCTTGATAGAGGGGTCCAATAATTAGTGTGGTGGAGGTGGAGTGACAGACGGGTGCTTTGTTTCTGTTTATACATTAAGTTTGATGGGAAGAAATCGAACATGGATTTAGAAACTGCACGGTGTATGGAACTCTCACATGGGATGCTTTAAATTATGAATTGTATACAAAATAGTTTTCAATGATTACACATTGTCAGGGTGCACTGATATATGGAATTGAGCTGGATTTATATTGATCTAGTTTTTATGACAATTTATAAATTTGCCTGTGATTTATATTTTATTTATTTATGTATTCTTTGTTGGAGCACATGTCACTTTAAAATAGCACACTAGTAGCGCTTCATCATTTGAATTATTTATTTATTGTTGTATTACAGTTTGGTGGGCTGCACGGTTTGGTGTGAGCAGCTTCTTTAAGATTGATTTATATTATGGTTTACGTATATAACTAATGTGGGGGGGGGGGATCTATCTATCTATCTATCTATCTATCTATCTATCTATCTATCTATCTATCTATCTATCTATCTATCTATCTATCTATCTATCTATCTATCTATCTATCTATCTATCTATCTATCTATCTATCTATCTATCTATCTATCTATCTATCTATCTATCTATCTATCTATCTATCTATCTATCTATCTATCTATCTATCTATCTATCTTCTATATACACCTCATATTATTTCTCCTGCTGGTCGAATATTCTTAGCCTTTAGTGTTAGGTTATTTTCTCTTTTGGTGAATGTTCTTTAACTATTATGGTACTCTTGCCTATTTTTTTCTTAGGATTAACTGATAAGGAATGTTACATTCACCTGTGAAGGCAACAACACCTTTAACCTCTCTGGCGGTCTTATTATGTCAGTATTTTTGAATGTCAAAGCGGTACATTGTTTTGCATAGAAATCTGTTGTTTTATATTGTAGGCCTGTAATTCTTAGGAAAAAAACAGTAAAAGTGAATAAAAATTATTAATAAATTATTAATAAATAAATAAATATATATATTAATAAATTAAATTAATAAGTTAAGCAATAAATTATTAATAAAAATGTATTAATAAAAATAAACAGAATAAAACAGTAAAAGCACTAGGGACAAAACTGAGGTGAAATGGTTTGATACAGTAATGTAATCCTAACAGATTACATTGTATCGTGTCATGTTTTGTGTACTTTTTTTAAATTTTGCGCCCGGTTCCGCCCCCCCTGCGTCGTGGTGCTCACAGGGAAGAGAACCCAGAAGACAGATGCCGGCATCAGCTGGAGGATACAGCGGGAGGACATCAGGGGATCATAAGGACAAGGTAAGTTTCACTACAGGGTAACCCCAAGTTTGGCTAGGAGTTACCACTTTTGGTACTGAAAATTAAGCCCGAGCCGCACTCTGGAATACCGCCAGGGAGGATAAAGTGCTATTCAGTTCTAGTTTGGGGAAGTTAAGCATAGAGTACAGAACGGTTACTTTAAACAAGCTGCTATTAGTAGGTTTCAGCAATACTTGAAACACGTTGAATACTGACGATTGCTTATTATGTTTTACATTCTTTTACTGGAAGTGAAGGTTTCTTTATAGATGTCATCAAAGCTGCTCAAAACTTTGCCAAGAGCTTTAAAAAATGAATTGAAAAAGCTTTATGAACACACTGATTGAATATCTGCTGAAAAAAGTGTAAACAAGACCTTTAGGGTGTGTAGACATAGACAGACTAGAGCTGGCTATACATTACGTGAATTTTAGTCAATTCCTAAGGAACCGGTCAAAATTGCTCTGTGAGTGGCCCTGTTGCAACCTTCCCACCTAGCATCCTTTAAATGAAAAATCAAAGGAAGTGGACAGAAAATTTTAGGCTGTACAAGCCTAAAATTTACAGCCAGTCAAGTTCCTCCAATCCAAACTCGCTCATCCATATATTTATGGACCTTGCTTTGTGCACTGGTGCTTAGTCATGTTGGAACAGGAAGGGGCCATCCCCAAACTGTTGCCACAAAGTTGGGAGCGTGAAATTGTCCAAAATGTCTTGGTATGCTGACGTCTTAAGAGTTCCCTTCACTGGAACTAAGGGGCCAGGCCCAACCCCTAAGAAACAACTCCTCATCATAATCCCCCCTCCACCAAATGATTTGGACCAGTACACAAAGCAAGGTCCATAAAGACACTGATTGAGCGAGTTTGGGGTGGAGGAACTTGGTTGGCCTGCACAAAGGTCTAATCTCAACCTGACAGAACACCTTTGGGATGAAATAGAGCAGAGACTGCGAGCCAGACCTTCTCATCCAACATCAGTGCCTGACCACACAAATGCACTTCTGGAAGAATGGTCAAACATTCCCATACCATGCCAACTCCTGAACCTTGTGGATAGCCTTCCCAGAAGAGTTGAAGCTGTTATAGCTGCAAAGGGTGAGCCAACTCAACATTAAACCCTACAGGCTAAGACTGGGATATCATTAAAGTCCATATGAGTGAAAAGGCAGGCATCCCAATACTTTTGACAATATAGTGTATATGACTGCAAATTAAAACATTTGCAAAAAAATTGAAAATACTTATATAAGATTTATATCTAGATGATCTCTGTGTAATAACAGATAAAAATCACACACCCTTCACATTTCTTTTCAAAGCATAACAAAAATGTATCAGACTTCATTGCAAAGTCCTACCTGTTGCCATTTGCAATAAAACCTCACACTTGGATCCCATTAACTTTCTACCTCCCACGGACAATCTCTGCTTCCTAAGGGCTGAGTGGGATAACATTCATGCTATAGTCACATGATTAGTCCAAGTGTAGGTGGAAAAACAGTGGAAACAGCAGCGAGTCAATCGCATGAACAAGGCAAAATGCAGAAAAAAATAATGTATGGCATCAGTGTACAGAGAGCCCCCATATAATGAGACAATGTTTGAATGCTATTATTTATTTATTTATTTTTTTTGTGTGCTAGCTTTAGAAAAGCATAGCTGGTTGCAGAATGTACTAGAAAGGTCATGTTTCCTATAAACATTAAATTACAAAACGTCTTCAGTAGCAACTATATACATTATATAATTAGACTATAATTATTAGATGTATTAGACTTTAATTAGTAGAACAGGCCTTTTAAATGTACAGACAACTAGGTCGAGAATAGGTGGAACTAAATTATCACTTTAACCTTTACATATTCCCTATTTCTGCTTCCTGGGACTTTTCTCCACTGCTCTCATTACACAATAATGGTAGATAAGGATTCTTAGAAGTCATGTGACAATTTGTTGTTCCTCACTGCAAATAAAGAATTATCTACTAACTACACGGCACAAGTGCCCTTGACTACTCTGTCGTCTTTGATAAGTCTTTGAAAATGTGAATATCTATAAATCATTTTGGGATGTAACAGTGATACATAAATAACAGAACAAATCATTGTTTTGCTTGTGCACACAATTGTTATGGACAAGCCCCCAATTATCTCGGACGAGCCCCCAACTGTTTTGCTTGCATATCTCTAGCAAGGTTACTTTGCAGTATAAACAAGGAAGTTCAGACCTCTGCAGGGTATAAATGTACTTTTACTAAACAAAAGTATGCTGTACATACAAACTATTACAATATTAGGAACATCCATGATGCAGCCTGGCTTGTTTGTTCATTTTGTATTTGGAGAAGCATGCGGGGAAGACCTCTTTGTCCTGTTGTTGCAGAGATCTGCTGAGCCCACCACCAGAGCTAAGTATTTATTTGATTAAGAAGCGTATTTCTGCTGTTCATGTGTTAGGCATTGTTATATCTGCCAGTCTTGTGATATGTTCCTAATATTGTAATCGTTTGTATGTACAGCATGCTTTTGTTTAGTACATTTATACCCTGCAGAGGTCTGAGCTTCCTTGTTTATACCGCAAAGTAACCTTGCTAGATATATGCAAGCAAAACAATCATTCAATTCATTCTAATCCTAAAATAGGCTCTATAAATCAAGAGAACCAGGTCACATGTATTGAGATATGTGTTTTGAATCTTATATCTCTATCCATTAAAACATTTAAATAGAGTTGAGACAATACTTTTTTTTTTCCATAAAAGAGACAATCCTAAATCATCAGATCCCCCCTAATCTTTGTGAAATACGTTCAGGGCAACCTCATTTCCCACCTTCTTTCATATGTTCTCTGGAAACTCTCTTTTCAGGGGGGGCGTGGCCAGCGCGGGATGGTGATGGACGCTTGAGCTCTAGCTCCGCCGGCCGACGACTACATCCAGCGCCATCCCCAGCGACGTGAACAGGATTTTCACCTCCATCTGACTCCGGCTGCTTGTGGCTACACTCCGCGATGTCCCGCAAGAGGAAGGATGTAAAGGGACCGAAGAAACTGACGGCGTTCTTCCCGATGCCGGCCCGAGGCGGTCGACAAGATGGCGCCGGCTCTCCGGGCCTTGCCGCCTCGGGGAAGCAAAGGGTACATTACACCGACCTGCCAGAAGATACAGCCCCTTCTGGCACCCAGCAACCAGGTACCCTTTCTCCTTTCGCTTCTGCACCATCCAGCCCTGCATGTACAAGCCCGGCCAAATCTAAAATACGGCTGGATCCCGCAGACAAGGCCTCACAGCCTGGGAGCTCGAGTAACCCACTACTGCCCATCTCCCTGGGGTCCTCTCCCTTCGCTGCCTTCCCCACAGCTGGCCAACCTATCATGGACACGGCATTAAAGGACATGATGTATGCCCTCCACACCTCCCTCCAGGCAGATATAGTCTCCCTTGCTACTAAGTTTTCTGCTGAGGTTCTCTCATTAGGGGAAAGGGTTCACACTGTGGAATCCTCTGTATCTGAGATTGTGACTACAGTAAATGATTTGGTGGAAGCGCATGAAGAAAATTTGGATGAGCGACAATGGCTGAAAGCTAAAATCGCAGATCTGGAGGACCGCTCCAGAAGGAACAATCTTAAGATCCGTGGCATTCCTGAGACTGTGCCTCCTGCTGAGCTACACAAATTTGCCACTGATGCGTTTTTAGCGATTTTACCTGGAGCGACTCCCCTGGAGCTGACGATTGACCGTATACACAGGGTTCCTAAACCCCCTTTTCTCCCGCAACATGTGCCACGCGACACGTTGCTCCGTGTGCACTTCTACCAGACCAAAGAAGCTATCCTGAACAAGGCTAGGTCCTTGGGCAATCTACCTGATCCCTACTCCGCTATACAAATTTTTGCAGACCTGTCTAAGCATACTCTGGACACACGTAGACAACTTTCTACTATCACCAAGGCTCTGCGAAACCACAACCTGCCGTACAAGTGGAAACACCCCTCCAAGATCTCGGTGGAGAGGAATGGAGAATCATACATGATCACCACGCTAGATAGGGGCATATCCCTGCTTCACTCATGGGGCATCATCCCCGACCCTGTACCCCCCCCGGGAGCAAAAAAATCCCCGAGCAGAGTTCCCCCACAATGGCAATCCATGCCGCAACGCACCTCGAGAGACACTTGATTGACTGGGCTCGCAATCCTGTTTTTTTTGTTTTTTTTCTCTCCGGACTTTTTTCTGGAATCCTGTTCCACTCCAAGCTTGTCGTCTAGAGGCGTTTAGCCCGTTTGGCTGTTGAACTGTTCTCACCCCCGACTGGAAACGGCTATCCCAGCCTATGGTTTCCTTCTGCTTTTGTGTTCTATGTCTGTATTGTCTGGTCTTGTGTTGTTCCTTTTCTCCCTCTTCTGCAGGTGTAACAGACTCTGATCTGCCTCGAGAAGATGTGTTTGTCCCCGGAATCACCGGGATACCCCTCAAGATTCGCATTTCTGCAAGATTCCTCTACATGACTACAGGAGACTACACTGTCAACTCCCGACTCTCCACTCATCCATCTACCTACACTATGTCTATCGATGGCTCCGTGAGTACTGATCCCTCGCACTCACCTCCACGCACACATGACGGTTAAAATTCTATCTGTCAATGCCAATGGCCTCAATCACCCAGCTAAGCGCACTTCTTTGTGGCGCACGGCCATTAAGAACAGAGCTGCCATTGTTAGTGTACAAGAGACTCACTTCTTAGACCAACATGCTCCCCTCTGTTCCCATAGAGAATACCCCACGGTTTTCACAGCCTCTTGCTCTAAGAAACGGAAGGGTGTATTACTGGCCATACACAAGGACTTGGATTTTGAATTAATCACCTCAGTCGCAGACGCCAACGGCAGATACTTGATCATAGTCTGCTCCATTGATGGATTTACAGTAACTTTGGTCTCTATATATGCTCCCAACGTTCACCAACTCCGGTTCCTGAATAGAACTATGACTAAAATCCGTTCGGTCCAAAAAGGCCCCTTGGTGCTGTGTGGCGACTTCAACCTCCCCCCAGACAGATCTGTGGACACTTCAGCTGCCACCACCAGATGCCTTCCGTCTTTGCAAAATTTCATCCACAAGCATGACCTATATGACATCTGGAGGTGCCATCATCCCTCCGATAGGGAATTCTCCCACCACTCTGTGGTGCACAACACGTATTCGCGTATTGATGTTATCTTGTCTGATTTGACTTTGCTCCAAAGGGCAGTGGACTCAGAGATAACCCCGATCACATGGTCCGATCACGCCCCAGTGAGTGTTGAACTCTCACTGTCGCAAAAACCCAAAGCGACAAAACCCTGGAGAGCTAATGCTGCTCTACTCAAAAGCCCGGACAATGTCGATTTTCTGAAAACCTCCCTAATCAAATTTTTTGAG
The DNA here is from genome assembly GCF_965119305.1 of Pelophylax lessonae. Lineage (NCBI taxonomy): Eukaryota > Metazoa > Chordata > Amphibia > Anura > Ranidae > Pelophylax > Pelophylax lessonae. Next base: position 82,658,223 of record NC_138769.1, on the reverse strand, counting down.
ACCAATCAGGGGTCGGTATCTGAGTCCGCGACTCTTTGGAACGCCCACAAGGCATTCAGTAGAGGGGTACTCATTCAATTGCAGCGTAGGACAAATAGGAGACGCTCCCAATTGGTAGATAAACTCACGAAAGATATTGCCGCTCTGGAAACCCAGAACCAGACCAAACCTTCCACTGACTTAAAATCCAGACTCTTGACGCTCAGACGAGAACTCCGCACTCATCTCCTAGACACTTACGAACGTAACCTCCAAAGAGCCAAGGCGACGTACTACGCCACCAGCAACAAAGCTGGCAAGCTTTTGGCTGCCAAGCTTAAGGGACAACGTACTAAAACTAAAATCAAATCCATCGTCCACCCCCATACGAACGAACGACTGCACGACCCTAGGGACATAGCTAACGCGTTCAGCAGCTACTATGAATCCCTCTACAACTTGAAGGACTCTGTTCCCTCTCCCCCCACCTCCGACCATATAAAGCGGTTTCTAGATAGTATTTCACTACCTTCTCTTTCGCCCGCACAAACCACACAACTTAACGCCCCCTTCACAGTGGAAGAAGTTCAGGCAGCCATAGGGTCCTTACCGACTGGGAAATCCCCTGGCCCGGATGGTCTAGTAAACGACTACTACAAGAACATGACAGACATACTGGCGCCCCATCTGTGTGCGGTGTTCAATGCTGCCGCAGATACCTCAGCTTTCCCAACGGAGATGCTTGAAGCTACCATAGTGACCCTACCCAAACCAGGCAAAGACCCGTCAACCCCACAAAATTTTCGTCCCATCTCCTTGCTCAATTCTGATATTAAAATTTATGCCAAGGTAGTCGCTAACAGACTGATGCCACTGATGCCAAGCCTAATACACGAAGACCAATCGGGTTTTACGTTAGGTAGACAATCTGCTGACGCGACCAGAAGACTTATAGATGTTATCCACGCTGCACACTCCAATAGAATGCCTTCTCTGCTCCTATCTTTGGATGCAGAGAAGGCATTCGATAGAGTCCACTGGGGATATCTCCAGGAGGTTCTCCGCAGATTTGGTATAGATGGCAGAATGCATGCTGCTATCCTGGCGCTATACTCCCACCCGACGGCTCGAGTCCTGGTCGACACATCCCTCTCCTCACCTTTCCATATCACAAACGGCACACGGCAAGGGTGCCCCCTATCGCCCCTGGTTTTTAATTTAGCCATTGAGCCCCTGGCCCAAAAAATGCGTACAGACCCCTGCATCACCGGGATTCATGTGGGACCTCAGGAGCACCGCATCAGCTTGTTTGCTGATGATGTTATCCTGATGGTATCGAACCCAACATCATCCCTTCCACGAATCAAATCTATTCTGGCAGAATTCGGGGAAGTCTCGTTGTACAAAGTGAACGAGGCTAAATCGACTATGCTAGACATTGGTATAGATGGAGTAACTAGAAACCTTCTCACTAGATCGTTTCCATACAAATGGGCGGACGACGGGGTTACTTACCTAGGCATAACCCTCACCAGATCCACCAACCTCCTATTCCAGGCAAATTTCCTTCCCTTCAAACTCCAGCTATCGAAAGAACTTCAGAATCTAGCGAAATTTGAGTTGACATGGTCGGGGCGACTAGCCGCCTTTAAGATGTGTACACTACCCAAACTGCTGTACCTTTTCAGGTCAATTCCCATCCCCATCCCCAGATCGTTCCTACTAGCTTTGCAGTCGATGGTGTCCCGCCATTTATGGCAGGGGAAACGTGCCCGTTGTGCGAGGGGGTTATTAATGAAGTCTAGAGAAGCAGGGGGAGCCTCTGTGCCCAACCTGGAAGAGTACTACCTGGCAACCGTCCTTTCGCAGCTTCGCACGTGGTTCCAGAGCTCCCCAGACACTGTCTGGGGGAAACTGGAACAACATCTAGCTCCTCGCGGAGACCTCGTCTCATGGCTCTGTAGTAGGCAAACTAGAGACAAGGTCCCGGCGTACTTGCCTCCGACCGTCAGAGCTTCGATCGCGGCATGGCTGCGACTGACACACTCGCGATGGAAATTCACCCCGCTCACGACTATTTCTCTACCTATACTTAGCCTCCTCCAGATAGTCCCAGACATGAATCTGGGTCACTGGACAGACCATGGAATCACCACTATTGACGCCCTATATACTGATGGTATCCTTAAATCTTTCCCACAACTGTCTTCGGAGTTCCATATCCCCAAGACCGAATGGTATAGACATGTCCAAATCAAATCCTGCCTGCAGCGCAATCCCCAATTCAGGGCCAACATCCCGAAGAGAATTTGGGAATTCCTCACGTCTTCCTCTCAGAGGGCGAAGGGTATCTCCACTATCTATCCTATTTTAAGCGAAAAAGGCGTTTTCTCCAAGTCTCCTCCCCTGCTCAAATGGGAACGAGATTTGGGGGAGTCCTTCTCCCCTCAACAGTGGTCCAAGGCCCTTTCCCTGAGTAGTAAAGCCTCCTTGAGTGCCTCCATTAGAGAAATGCACCTTAAAATTCCACTTAGATGGTACCTCACACCTGACATAATAGCGAAGTTCCATAACGACACTCCTCCGACATGCTGGCGTTCCTGCGGCAAAATAGGCACTATAAAACATCTGTTGTGGGACTGCCCACCAATCCGCGCCCTCTGGTCTGAGGTTTTCCAGCTGCTAACCTCTATTACTCAGCTACCCCTGAACCCGACACCGGAACTGGGACTTTTGAACTTGACCATAGAGACTATCCCAAGACCGCTCCGTAAACTAGTACTGAACGTCCTATTTGCAACTAGACTGAGTATTACTAGAAAATGGAAGAATAGCCAACCCCCTTCCCTCCAGGACATCGTCCACACCACCCAACTGCACCACACGTACGAGCTGCTTGTAACCCCCAATTGTGAGTCTTACCGTAAGGAAAAGGACTTATGGTCCAACTGGGACCACTGGTATAATCTGAATATTTGTGTGTAATTTGATTGACGGCCGCTAGATGGCGCACTCCCACTGTTATGTGATTTCCAATGGCATAGAGTGAAGTAGTCTTGCTCCAACCCCTCATTTGATACCTGTTATGGCTGATGTAAGCTTTTCAATTTAAGGGATCCTGCTTTACGATTATTACCTGCTTGCTGTCTCACAAAAGTTGTTACACGTATTATTATTATACATACCTGCTTATTGTTAAACCCTGTTGTTTGAAAAATTTTCAATAAAAAAGATTTGAAATGAAACTCTCTTTTCAATGTCTGAAGTAACGTTCCTTGAACAATTCCTTCCATCCACCACATTCCTTTATATCTCTCTACCTTGTCTGTGTCATTTCACATCATGCTCTACCCGAATATCTATCCATAATACCATATTGAATCCAGCACTACACACTTTCCAGTTGTCCCGGCTATTGTGCGGGACCCAAACTCTGAAATCTGTGGCTGCTGCCCTATCACTGCTTCTGTTTTGCAGTTTCTCTGGAATACATTACTTTATGTTCTTAGCAATGTTACCATTTTTGTGATATATTGTTACTGAACACTGTCCAAAATGTTAGTGGTTGCCATAGTGGAGACACTTCAAAGCAGACCTTAAATGCCACCAGATATTTCACAACAACACAGGAGACCTGCGTGTGCTCACCTCCACTAAACACAAGCATGTTGGAGAGGTCCTTTCACACAGCAAAGGGTTTATCAAGGCTGGTGCAAATAGCTTTACTCTGTTGATAATTTACTAAAGCGAAAAACATTGGTTACTTTGCAAGGTAGGTTGCGCTCTGCATTTTCACCAGAGCTTAGTGAATGTAGTGATATTCACTTTGCAAAAATACCCAAATTTATGCAAGAATACCCAAAATTAAAAAAACAAAACAGCATTTTTACTTGCACTTGTTTGGATGCTGGAAATCAGAGCTTGCTGAGGGACTAATTCACTATAGCACCTAGTCGGCAAATGGGTGAACAAATGGTCACAAACAACTAAAACTAGTCAGTAACAGTATTCACTACAGCACGCGGTGAATATTTACACAAAATCAAATTCCCTATAGGTCACATAAATCAGTGACCGTCTAAATCAGTAGTCATGCTAGAAGTAGGTGAATTGCACATGCTTCCGATGAAGTCATTCCAGTGACGAAACGCGTCAAGTTGCAACGCACGTTGCCTCGCTCTGGGCCTGCTTTGAACCGCACGCCGATCTACCCTTCTTTCGGGAATGGCGCGGTCCCCAGGATTGATCTCGGTTAACCGCCAGGTACCGGGGAGACCCAGGGAAACAGTAGTGGCACCATATATTTCATGCAATAGTGTTTGCTGGATTTTTAATTTCTTTTAAATAAACTTGGATCATCTTTTAAACCATACTACACCATGAGGAGTCCTCTTCATTGTCTCATCCTTTGAGAATACTCACAGAAAACCCATACATCCACTGAGATACAAGCCTTTCAGCGAAAGGAGACCCTTAAGCCTATATTGATCTTCAGTTGATGTATGCCAACTACGATCAACACCATCTGGTGAGTCTGCATTTTTACTACAGTCTGGCGGTGATTCGGAGGGTGCCACCACTACTGTTCACAATCACGCACAGTCACCACAGTTGGGCTGCTATAATTTGCACAAGAGACTTATCACTTTGGACTGTATAATGTTTGAACAGTTGCATTTGAACCGGTATACATGTTTATAATAACGTATATTATATCATTTTTGCAGCACAGATCAGCACTTTATCTAGCACGAACTTTCAAATATTTATTTGATGTTTATGATTTCAGTTGCTTCATTTTTAAGTATTGCACCTCTGATTAATATATTAATTAATTCACAATATTTAACTGTATATTTGCACAGCAATTTTGCACCTATTTGTATGTTTACAGTAGGTAGGAGAATTTAGCTCTGCCTTTATTTGTTAAATACATGGAAATAATGTTTAGAGCTTAATCTCATAGATTAAATGGTTCGTGGTATATTGTTTGGAGATGATCTGCTTTTACATTTCTTGAAGTATTGTTGTGAAAGCAGAAACATACTTGAAGGAGAAGAGATAAATTCACCCTGTTTTTAGAACTCTGTACTGACACAACTGAGCATGCCCAGACTACAAACCTACTCTCATCTCATTTTAGCCCAGTGCTATAGTGAATTCCGGAATGTATGAATGCCTAACAAGCGTGAATTTGTGAGAACTTTCACATTTTGTACTATTTATATATAAATGCAAGTGTCAACCATTGGTTCTCAATGTATAACTGTTACTTCCACAAAAACATAAATTTTAATTTTGAGATGGACTCTTTAATTCCTAAAATAAATTGTCCTTGCTGGGTTTTTAAGTTGCTTTTTATTCCTTTTTTTAAAACAGTGCTAGTAATAAGAAATGTTTTCCTGATTTTGGAACAGATATTATTCTCTCTCTCTCTCTCTCTATATGACTGGGGTCATTGGTTCAAATCCCAATCATGCCACTATTTGGTTAGAGGTTTGTATGTTCTTCCTCTGTTGTGGTGTTATAGCTTCTTTTTCACAAGGTATTATATTTCTGACGGGTTTCACATAATGGAAACAGAAGAAATGGCATTGTAAATAAAGTGAGTGTGGGTTTTACACCAAATCTATAACAGTTTTGTTTTGGTCAGATATAGATTTATAAGTAATTAAATGTAGAATGATTATTTATTCTCCTTATTCTTAGTGAATTAGGCCCTAAGTGTCTGTTTTGAGTTTACAAGGTTTACATTTCAGAGTTGGTTGGATGAAATAAGAGTGTATATACAGTATATGTACATATGTATACTACAAACCCAATTCCAAAGAAGTTGGGACACTGTACAAATTGTGAGTAAAAAAGGAGTGGACTCATTTACAAATCTCATAAACTTATATTTTATTCACAATATAATATAGATAACATATCAAATGTTGAAAGTGAGACATTTTGAAATGTCATGCCAAATATTGGCTCATTTTGGATTTCATGAGAGCTACACATTCTAAAAAAGTTGGGAAAGGTAGCAATAAGAGGCCGGAAAAGTTAAATGTACATAAAAGGAACAGCTGGGTGGACCAATTTGAAACTTATTAGGTCAATTGGCAACATGATTGGGTATAAAAAGAGCCTCTCAGAGAGGCAGTGTCTCTCAGAAGTCAAGATGGGCAGAGGATCACCAATCCCCCCAATACTGCGGTGAAAAATAGTGGAGCAATATTAGAAAGGAGTTTCTCAGAGAAAAATTGCAAGGAGTTTGGAGTTCTCATCATCTACTATGCATAATATCATCCAAAGATTCAGAGAATCTGGAACAATCTCTGTGCATAAGGGTCAAGGCGGAAAACCATACTGGATGCCCGTGATCTTTGGGCCCTTAGACGGCACTGCATCACATACAGGAATGCTACTGTAATGGAAATCACAACATGGGCTCAGGAATACTTCCAGAAAACATTGTCAGTGAACACAATCCACCGTGCCATTCCCTGTTGCCAGCTAAAACTCTATAGGCCAAAAAAGAAGCAAAGTGGAAAACTGTTCTGTGGTCAGATGAATCAAAATTTGAAGTTCTTTGTGGAAAACTGGGACGCCATGTCATCAGGACTAAAGAGGACAAGGACAACCCAAGTTGTTATCAGCGCTCAGTTCAGAAGCCTGCATCTCTGATGGTATGGGGTTGCATGAGTGCGTGTGGCATGGGTGGCTTACATATCTGGAAAGGCACCATCAATGCTGAAAGGTATATCCAAGTTCTAGAACAGCTTATGCTCCTATCCTGACATTATCTCTTTCAGGGAAGACCTTGCATTTTCCAACATGACAATGCCAGACCACATACTGCATCAATTACAACATCATGGCTGCGTAGAAGACGGATCCAGGTACTGGAATGGCCAGCCTGCAGTCCAGATATTTCACCCATAGAAAACATTTGCCACATCATCAGGAAGATGCGACAAAGAAGACCTAAGACAGTTGAGCAACTAGAAGCCTGTATTAGACAAGAACGGGACAACATTCCTATACCTAAACGTGAGCAACTTGTCTCCTCAGTCCCCAGACGTTTGCAGACTGTTATAAAAAGAAGAGGGGATCCCACACAGTGCTAAACATGGCCTTGGCCCAACTTTTTTGAGATGTGTTGATGCCATGAAATTAAAAATCAACTTATTTTTCGCTTAAAATAATACATTTTCTCAGTTTAAACATTTGATATGTCATCTATGTTGTAATTTGAATAAAATATTGAAATTTGAAACTTCCACATCATTGCATTCTGTTTTTATTCACAATTTGTACAGTGTCCCAACTTTTTTGGAATCTGGTTTGTACATGTAATTTAAAAAAAAATATGTTTTAACTAAAATTATCTGCAAATTTTTATAATGTCCCTTTAACCTTTAGAAGAGAAGTGTAAGAATCAAACATAACAAACAATCATACTCACCTAGTTGGCTCTAGCACCGATCCCAGCTGCAGCTGTCCCCTGCCATTTACAGACATGAAAGCAATCAAAGACTGCTGATCGCTCAGTTCTTCGTCTTCAGTGAGCAGAGAGCCAGTGACTTTCGTAAACCTGAATAGGAATACAAAAGCTATCTGATATAAACTAAAACCTATTAATACAGGTCATTGCAGTGCCAACACCTGTAATCATCAACCTATGTGGGCTCAATTCTGTATATTTCCTATTAAAGGACACTGCTGTCCTTTTGTCGGTTTATCAATGTTTTTACCCAAGATTAAACAAAAAAAACAACTTTCACACATTCTTGGATTGAAAATACTTTATATATATATATAGTTAAAAAAATATATTATTAAGTTTTCGATTTCAGGCTATATGACAAAGAATTATCTACATATCGTGTTAAAAATGCATTAACTCTTTGCCTACCGCCAGCTGCCGATATTCTACGGCATGCTGGCTCGGCTGCGCGAATCGCCGTACTTGCACGCCCACCCCCATTAGGCAGCGGGGAAGCCGATCCACGGGGCCGGCATCCGCGATCGCCCCCAGGCACCTGCGATCACTCCCTGTGGAGAGAGAACTATGGTCTGCTGCTGTAAACACAGCAGACCATTGTTCTCACTGGAATGAACACAGAGCGCCTGTGATCCTCCTATTTAGGATCACAGGTCTCTGTGTTGATTCCACAGGTCCCTCCCCCATACAGTTAGAAAACATGCCCTAGGCTCACACTTAACCCTTTGATCGCCCCTGGGTTAACCCCTTCCCTACCAGTGCCATTATTACAGTTATTACTGTAGTAATGTCACTGGCCCCTCCAAAAATGTCAAAAATGTCAGTTAGGGGTCCAATCTGTACACAATGTCACAGTCCCGCTAAAAATCGCAGATCGCCACCATTATTAGTAAAAATAAATAAATAAATAAAAATTACATAAATCTTTCTCCTAGTTTGTAGATGCACAACTCTTGCGCAAACCAATCAAAATACGCTTATTGGGATTTTTTTTCCCAAAAAATATGTAGCAGAATACAAATTGGCCTAAAAGGATGAAAAAATTAGATGGGGGGGTGTTTTAAAGCAGAAAGTGAAAAATATATATATATTTTTTTTTTCAGAATTGTCGCTCTTTTTTTATTTATAGCGCAACAAATGAAAATCACACAGGTGATCAAATACCACCAAAAAAGCTGTTTTTATGATATTAAATTTTTTAGGGTGCAGCGTTGCACTACTGCGCAATTGTCAGTTAAAGTATTACAGTTCCGAATTGCAAAAAATGGCCCGGTCATTAAGCTGGCAAATCCTTCCGGGCTGAAGCGGTTAAACTATTTGTCAGAAAAAAAGGAAATATTGCAAGGACACAATCTGATCTTAGTAAATGACAACTCTTATTACTTCTTGGCTTTGTTGTTTTTGTGTGTTTACTCTTCTTTAATTTATCCAGTAACAAAAGGATTGTGCACTGGTCCAGTGTCAAGGCTGGTGATATGCTTTCAATCAATAGCGGATACCCATGTAGAGAGCAGACAAATGTGCTGAGGCAGACAGTAAAACACAAGCAACAGACTGATCCATTTATCCTCGGCTAATTAACTGGCAATGGATTGCCGTAATTAAGTTTGATTATTTCAGCCATCTTTAAATTATGATTTATGGCTGCTGGAATATAGCAAATCTAATACAATGATAACATACCATGAAAGCTGACACAAAGGATTTGCTTGATACCAAACACTGTCATTTATTTGCTAGCAGATTTTGAGAAGTTGACACATCAATTTTCATTGTTCCTTCCGAACGATTGTTAAGCTTAATGGAATTTGTACTTGTAAAAAAGATTACAAGCCACCCTAGAAGACTAAACAACAGAAGAAAACTGCACAAAGTAACAGAAAATATAGAACATATAGTAAGTGCTTAAGCCGATTAATGAACAAAATGAACCTAATAATTTTCCATTTAATATTCGTAGAATATTATAGAATGTGTAGCCTTTTATTTATGAAAACACCTTGCCTCTGTTGATTTGAAGAAAAAAAAAAGAATGTATAACAGAGGAAAGATGAGTTACTTTTATAATTATATACACTGTAAATATAAATATAATCATCTCAATTATAATATGTTAACCTTTTTTATTAACCTTTCCATGAAAATTAATCATTAAAGCAAAATTTAGCAGCATCAGTATGTCAGTAGGGTTGATTTACTAAAACAGGAGAGTGTAAAATCTGGTGCAGCTGTGCATGGTAGCCAATCAGTTTTTAACTTCAGTTTGTTCAATTAGGCTTTGACAAAAAAACAGGAAGCTGATTGGTTTCTATGCAGAGCTGCACTAGATTTTATATTCTCCTGTTATAGTAAATCAACCCCTAAGTGTCAGTTAACTTGGCTTATTTATAAGAAAGATTTATCTACCTAAAAAATATATATATATATTTTAAGAGAAATATGGTCAGAGCTTGGCTCATAATGGTCTATTGCCCACTGTCAGCTGACATGGCAGAGCCACTCCAGGCTCTGGAAGGATCCCAACAATATTGTTGGGATCAACCCAACTGCACCTGCCCCCTCTAAGGCCAGGACTACATAGAGCATCGGTGGAGCATAGAAGGGAGCAGTAACTGACATATACTGCTCTCCACGCCAAGAGGACCATTTAACCACTTCCATACCGAGTCATGTAAAATGACGTCGGCAAAGTGGTTGTCTAGATCCGGGCCGCCGTCATATGACGTCAGCCCGTTCTAGCTGCTACTGCGCGCCCCCGGCGGCGCGCAGCGGCGCGATCAGGGATGAGGCTCGTCCCTCGGACATAGCCCATCCCTGATCAAGGTAAACAGCCAATATAAATTGGCTGTTTACCACGTGATCGGCTGTGTCAATCACAGCCGATCACATGAGCGGCTCCAGCACGAGCCGCTCGTTCTCTCTGCAATGCGCGCCCCCGGGGGCGCGCAGAGCAGCGATCGGGGACGAGGCTCGTCCCTCGGACAGAGTCGATCCCCGATCTAGGTAAAGAGCCAATGAAATTGGCTCTTTACCACGTGACCGGCTGTGTCCAATCACAGCCGGTCACAAATGTCAACAGAGAACACGGTAACTAGCTGTCACCGTGTTCTCCTCCTCACACACTGATCCTGTGTGAGGAGGAGATTGTGGTAACAGCTAGTTACCAACTACAGTGCACCCTAAACACACTGATTGCCCCCCCCCCCCCAATAAATGATGACAGGTACTCGGGTACTCTGATGACAGGTACTCGGGTACTCTGATGACGGGTACTCGGGTACTCTGATGACAGGTACTCGGGTACTCTGATGACAGGTACTCGGGTACTTTGAGTACCTGTCAACGGAGTACCCGTCATCAGAGTACCTGAGTACCTGTCACCTACCCATCAGAGTACCCGAGTACCTTCCACCTGCTCATCAGAGTACCTGACGCCTGAAGTACCCAAGTGCTTGCCGCCTGCTCATCAGTACCCATCACTACTCATCAGTACTCATCAGTACCTATCACGTATCAGTACTGATCATCAGTACCCATCAGTACAGTATCACCTTTCACCTATCAGTCAGTGAGTACTACTCATCAGTACCTATCACCTGCCTGTCACCTGCCCATCAGAGTACCCGAGTACCTGTCACCTGCCTATCGGAGTACTCGAGTACCTGCCACCTGCTCATCAGTACCAGAGTACCTGTCACCTGCCCAACAAAGTACCCGAGTACCTGTCACCCTTCATACAGCCACCATGTCCAAGTCCAAAAAGGTTTATATACGTCCTCCGTTTAAACCTAAATACCGGTGTTATGGCAGCAGATAGCTGCCATAACCCTGGTATTTTTTTAAACGGTGGACGGTTGGCTTTCCGATAAGGGTGGTCCCAGCGGCGGATTCGCCGTGGGATCACCCTTCCGGGATGGCGGAAGAGGCGCCCCCCCCTCCCGACGCGTTCCGGTCCTTTTCCCCGCTTACCGGACCCGCCGGCAGCGGGGAAAACGATCCGGTCCCGAATCCTCACAGACAGGATGTCGAGTGAGGGCAAGCTTGCCCTCACTTGAATCTATGGTCTTGGAGGACCGGAGCTACGGAAAATGTTGTTGCCTAGCAACCGGTTTAAAGGTCCTTTTTTTTTTTTTTTCATTTTATATTATAATTATTTTTTTTTTTTTCTATCTTTTAGTGTACTTGTGAGATCTGAGGACTTTTTGACCCCAGATCTCCCAAAAAAGAGGTCCTGTCGTGCCTATTTCTATTACGAGGAATATTTACATTTCTTTTAATACAAATAAAAATGATCAATTTTTTTTTTTAAAACGGTGTAAAAATAAAAAATAATAAATAAAATAAATAGTAAAAAAAAAAAAAAAAAATTAAAGCGCCCTGTCCCCGTTAGCTCGCGCGCAGAAGCGAATGCATACAGAAACCCCGCCCACATATGTAAACGGTGTTCAAACCACACATGTGAGGTATCGCCGCGATCGTTAGAGCAAGGGGAATAATTTGAGCCCTAGACCTCCTCTGTAACTCAAAGATGGCAGCCTGTAGAAATTTTTAAATTGTCGCCTATGGGGATTTTTAAGTACCAAAGTTTGTCACCATTCCGTGAGCGTGCGCAATTTTGAAACATGGCATGTTGGGTATCTATTTACTCGGCGTAACATTATCTTTCACATTATGGAAAAAAATTGGGCTAACTTTACTGGTTTCTTATTTTTTAATTAAAAAAGTGAATTTTTTCCAAAAAAATTGCGTTTGGAAGACCGCTACGCAAATACGGTGTGATAAAAAATATTGCAATAATCTCCATTTTATTCTCTAGGGTCTCTGCTAAAAAAAATATATAATGTTTGGGGGTTCTAAGCAGTTTTCTAGCAAAACAACTGATTTTAGCTTGTAAACACCAAATGTCAAAAATAGGCCTAGGCAAGTGGCTAGGATGCATGATGATGCTCCTTGGATGTTAGGCCCCTCTATATGGCTAGGCTGTGAAAAAGTCTCACACATGTGGTATTGCCATACTCAGGAGGAGTGGCAGAATGTATTTTGGGGTGTCATTTTTGCTGTGTACATGCTATGTGTTAGGAATATCCTATAAATTGACAACTTTGTGTAAAAAAAAAAAGTTTTCATTTTTTTCCCACATTTTCCAAAAACCTGTGGAAAAAAATGATATGTTCAAACGACCCATAATGCCTCATAGAATATACGTTGGAGTGTTTGCTTTCCAAAATGGGGTCATTTTGTGGACTTTTCCATTGTATTGGTGCTCTAGGGCCTTGAAAAGTGTGATAGGTAGTAAGAAAGTTTTATGTGTATTTATGCTCCTAGAACGCCTGAATGTGCTTCTTGGACGTGGAGTCTCTTTTTGTGGCCAGGCTGAGTAAAAGTCTCACACATGTGGTATCGCCATACTCGGAAGGAGTAGCAGAATGTATTTTTGGGTGTAATTTTTGCTGTGTACATGCTATGTGTTAGGAAATAGCTTATAAATTGACAACTTTGTGGGAAAAAAAAGAAAAAAAAATTTTTTCTTCATTTTCCCAAGAATTGTGGGAAAAAATTACAACTTCAAAAAACTCACAATGCCTCTTACTAAATACCTTGGACTGTCTACTTTACAAAAAGGGGTCATTTGGTCGGTATTTGTACTGTCCTGACATTTCAGGGCCTCAAGAAATGAGATAGGCCGTCAGTACATCTGGTGTGATCAATTTTCAGTAATTGGTACCATAGCTTCTAGACTCAATAACTTTCACACAGACTAAATAATATACACTAATTTGGGTTAATTTTACCAGAGACATGTAGCAGTATACATTTTGGCCCAAATGTATGAAGAAAATTTTATTTTTTGCAAAATTTCATAATTGAAACTAAAAAAAGTGTTTTTTTTTTTCAAAATTTTTGCTCTTTTTTTGCATATATCACGAAAAAAAAAAACCCCAGTTGTGATCAAATACCACCAAAAGAAAGCTCTATTTGTGTGAAAAAAATGATAAAAATGTTGTTTGGTTACAGTGTAGCATGACTGAGCAATTGTCATTCAAAGTGTGAGAGTGCTGAAAGCTGAAAATTGGTCTGGGCAGGAAGGGTGTCTAACTGCTCTGTATGGAAGCGGTTAAAAAGCCTTCAGCTTGCAATGCCTTGCATACAAGCACCACGTTATTGCTGACCTAGTGTTAAATTCAGGAACAACACTTTCAGGATTGGCAGCCAGCAGACAAGCTGGTTGCTGTCAAAGGGATGGCATACTGTAGCTCTTCAAATTGTGGAAGTAGAGTTTTACATATTTTATTACAAGTATCTATAAAAGGGACTCCAGGATAGGTAAATTGGCACACATACTTTTCTTAATAGATTAAAGCTCAATCAGTTGGCCACTCCCCAAACAAAGGGGAGTTTTAGAAGTGGGAAGAGACAGGAAAATAACTGAACGTGGGCAAAACATAAGTTTACCTTGAATTTACTGTACTTAAAATGGGACTAAATAATTTTTTTAGTTTATATAGAGAGGTAATAATTCCTATTAGGTAATAATCACTGTCTTTTCTGAACGGCTTCCCCCATCCAACCCCGACCCCCACAAGGAGCAGACAATTGCTCGGCAGGAGGTGTTCCCCTGTCAGCACTGTCTGTGTTGATGGGGGGATTGTGCAATTTTTTTTTTGTTTTTGCAGCCTGCGGTTGCAGGAAAGAAATTTGCACCATCTATGGCCTGCCTTAGTGTTAATGTTTGCCAGGACAAATAGAGAGTGCAAATCACACAGACAGCAATCCTTTCAAAACCTGACAGATGTTCTAAACTCTCTACACTCTATCCAAAACTTTAGTGATACTTAAAGGAAACATTAGTGTTAGAGTTACAGGAAGGTTAGTGTAAGGAATGCCATAGTTCAGCATTAGCTCTGTGCCTATCCAGTGGGGCTTAGATAGCACACCGCTATATGTACATAAGAACTTTCAGATTTGTCTTCTACATATACAGTACTTCTACAAATATTGTATATATGCATGTTCTGCATAGTTGTGTAGTACACACTTTTTTCTTTATTGCATCAATTTCTTAAATAAGAACTTCAAGAAAAACTCAGATAGTTCAGAAATTCATTTGAAAAATAAAAAGCATTCATTCTGTAGTACTACTCCCTTGGGAGCTGCTGGTTATGGGTTCCCTGGGTTACCATTAGCAACGACATGCCAGTTTGACATTTTCCAATGTGTTTTAGCTAGTACAGTAGCTTTGGTTTTTGTGTTTTTATTTAGAACTTGGATAGGAGAATAGAATGAGTAGGATACTCCAACTTAATATAACTATGCACTATTGGCTGGGACGACATGAAAATGCTGAGTAACGCTGAGTAACGGCTAGGCCGCTGCTTCACTTTGCCTTTAGCTGTGAAGTACAATTAAGTGAGTTTCCTGAGGTAAACTGTACCCTGAGGTAAACTGTACTCTACTGCAGAACAACTTCAGGGTCCTTCCTTGCACCCCCTTTGTTCCTATTCTTCAGGGTCTACTACACAGCACCCCCTTTACTGATAAACTTCCTGTATGAGCTAGCTCCTTGATCCCCTGACTTCTCTGGAGTGGTCCCCTCTCTTAGGCAGACCCTTAGGCAAAACTCCTGGTACTCATGATACTGTTTTTCCCAAAAGTCTCTGCCAGCAGCTCCACTTGTCAGAGCTCTGGATCCTCTGCAGCTCAGCTTCACACACCTGGTTCACTAGGCCGACCACCTGAACCATCTTCCTCATACCTGCAGGAGGAGAGGCAGCCGTCCACCTGCTTCTGGGACTTTGCTCCCCCCCCCCCTCAAAAAGACACCCTGCCTCATGCACTCCCTGCTTTTATCACCAATCCCATGATGCACCTCTCCAGGTGCCAACCCACTGGGACAGTTACAAAAGCTTGTGTATCATTGGCCAGGTTTCCTCCATTGTCCAACAGGCCTCCCTATTGGATACAGTGGGGACACTGCCTCAGACCAGATGAATACACACTGAGCACAGAGAGCAGGCCTAACTAAAGATCAGGCTCCCCTGATAAGCAGCAGGAGCATTAGATACTTTTACCTAGCACCTGTCTAGGAGGGTGCTACAATTCTTAACTGTGGTTGTAATGAATGCACAGGTTGGAAAAAAAAGTCCATTCATTTTTGAGCATGTGACAGTAAAATTAGCCTGTCTGGGACAACACTCTGCTTCTTTTGGTTGGAGGCAAAACACTAGCCATGTTATATAAGTATAAAATAGTTTGAACCAAAAAGCAAACCCTCCTTACCTTATTTACCGAATTTTGATTAAAATCTCTGCTGCAACAATGAGAGCTCTTTTGGCTGAATGGGCACACATTCTGACAGTTACAAAACCTCATAGAAAGCCTTCTTCTAAGAGGAGAGTCTTTTATAATTCCAAAGGCGGGTTGGAGCCAAATCCATATAACTTTGAAATACCCAACAAGCATATAGGTGTAGCAGGTGTCCACAAACTTTTCGCCATATAGGGGGATATTTATTAAAAATAGTGCACTCAGAATCTGGTGCAGTTGTGCATAGTAACCAATCGGGTTCTAACTTCAGCTTGTTCAATGACAATGACACCTAGAAGCTAATTACTACGCAATGCTTCACCAGATTCTGTGTGCACTACTTTTAGTAAATCACATTCATAGTGTACTAGTCACTTAGTGGTTGCCATTTGGTTACAGAGTAACCACAATATTCCATATTCCACTTCTATAATAATAGTTTGATTTAAATTTACATCCCTGCTAGGCCAATTGGCTTTTGCTGTCACAACAAATTTGGAGGTAAGAGAGGTTGGAAGAGGCGGTTTGTGCAGTACACCCAGACAGAATACCTAGAAAGATAACTACACCAATATTATTACTATTTATTTATTGCCATCATCATTCTACACTTTCTAACGATCAGCCTGCTGAACATTACTCAGTATTGTAACATTGTCAACTTGCAGCTTCACATCTGACTTCAATTCTGAGGAGGTAAATGGAGTTCAGCACATGTTATAACCATATCAGAGAGGTGTGTTTACTACCTGTCTTTCCTGGCTTCTTTCTTTTTGCCCACCCCAAACTACATCTCGATTCCTTGACTACACTTGTCTGACTTCTGCCCTTACCTCTAAACTCTCAGACTATGTTCTGCCCTGACCTCTAAACTCTCAGACTATGTTCTGCCCTGACCTCTAAACTCTCAGACTATGTTCTGCCCTGACCTCTAAACTCTTGGACTATGTTCTGCCCTGACCTCTAAACTCTCAGACTATGTTCTGCCCTGACCTCTAAACTCTCAGACTATGTTCTGCCCTGACCTATAAACTCTCAGACTATGTTCTGCCCTGACCTGTAAACTCTCAGGACTATGTTCTGCCCTGACCTCTAAACTCTTGGACTATGTTCTGCCCTGACCTCTAAACTCTTGGACTATGTTCTGCCCTGACCTCTAAACTCTCAGACTATGTTCTGCCCTGACCTCTAAACTCTTGGACTATGTTCTGCCCTGACCTCTAAACTCTCAGGCTATGTTCTGCCCTGACCTGTAAACTCTTGGACTATGTTCTGCCCTAACCTTTAAACTCTCAGACTATGTTCTGCCTGACCTCTAAACTCTCAGGACTATGTTCTGCCCTGACCTCTAAACTCTTGGACTATGTTCTGCCCTGACCTCTAAACTCTCAGACTATGTTCTGCCCTGACCTGTAAACTCTTGGACTATGTTCTGCCCTGACCTCTAAACTCTCAGGACGATGTTCTGCCCTGACCTCTAAACTCTTGGACTATGTTCTGCCCTGACCTCTAAACTCTCAGGACTATGTTCTGCCCTGACCTCTAAACTCTCAGGACTATGTTCTGCTCTGACCTCTAACCTCTTGGACTATGTTCCTGACTTCTGAGATTCTGTATTATGTTTAATTCCATCAATTAAACCAGATGTTATCCTTCAATGACAAAGAAGTTTAACAAACCCCAAAACCAGATCCACTGTATTCAGTGTCACTCTGTTTTTACCATTTTTTTTTTTAAACAAACATAATGTTATTGGCTTAAGCTTTTGCATGTGCTTTTGTGTTATATACCTCTGAGGATTTAAAAGAAAGCAAATATAGATAAATAAATTGAATTTTATTCTAAAAATATCTGGTTTATTTCGTATCTCATAATACAAAGGTAAATTAAATTCGCAACTTAGTCTTTTACAATGATCAGACATTTTAAACTGATAGGGAACAGATTGAGGACACTGCATGTGCTACACAGCCCCCCTCCCCCCAAAAAAATCTCATTAAAGTACACAAGGTGTTTGTAGCAAGTCCCCGTCCTTCTGCCCTGTCCTCTCCCATGTGCCTGCAAATCCCAGCAATAAAATGCTGCTATCAGAAAAGGGCAATCTGACACAGTGTTTAGCAACACTGTTTAGATGTTTTTTTTTTCTTTTTTAATAATATACCCTTATAAACTTTGAGAAAGTACTTCTTCCCCTTCTTCTCTCTTAAACTATTATTTTGCTGCAGATTTTTTAACATTTAAACTTTGTGTTTCATTTATAAATAACTTTGAAACATTTTGTACCAGAATCATACTTTGAATGTAATTTTAAACAGGAAAAATTATAGGATAAAATATATACTTTTTTATCTACAATAACACTTTTTTAATTAATACTATTTTCTTAGTTTTTTATTTACTTTTTTTTGTCTAAAGACTGCACAAAAAATCTTTTTATGCAAGATAATATCATGAAAAAAGTCTTGTTTAGGTTTAAAAAATAAATATGTATTACTCGTTTATCTTAAGTAATGACAAAGTTATTGCTGAAAAAAAGGTGCATTGAAAAAATGTAAAAACAGCTCTGGTCCATAAGGAATGTACAAGTGTGAAAGTTGAAACAATGTAAGTAAAAGTTCTTGCAATCTGCTAGTAGACTATCAAGGGGTTTTGGTAGATGGTTGTAGACAGCAGTAGAAAAAGTTTGGAAATAAATCACAAAAACAAGAAACAAGTGGCACATGTACATGCATCTTTGCCAAAAGGATCCAATGCTTAGGGGAGTTTGGTTCGAAGTGGCAGGTGCTGGAACTGCTTAACCGGTTGCAGACCACCGCAAGTACATAAACTGCAGCAGTCAGCCCCGGGCCAGGCAAAGTGACGTATGGGTACGTCACTAGCCTGTCACTGGCTTGTGAGCCAATAGCGGGCGAGCGCTCACCCGCGGAGGCGCACGCCTGCCCCGGCTCGTTCCCTAAGAAGTCAGTGCGTGTGACCGGCGGACCCGATGTCCACTGGTCACTCGCGATCGTGCGCTGTGAAGGGAGAAAGGCAGGGGGCTAATGTAAACAAAGCCGCCTGTCATTCTCCCCTGTGTAAAAATGGAGATCAAACGGTTCTACTATGTAGGACCATTGATCTCTGTTCTTACACTAGCAGCCACGTCCAATGACAGTTAGAATCACACTCCTAGGGACACACTTAACCCCTCCTTCCCCAATAAAGTTAACCCCTTCCCTGCCAGTGTCAATTTTACAGTAACAGTGCATATTTATAGCACTGATTACTGTAGTAATGTCACTGGTACCCCCAAAAGTGTCAAAAATGTCAGTCAAGGGTCCGATCTGTCCGCCGCAATGTCGTAGTCCCGCAAAAAAAATCGCACTGCTGATTTATGAAGTAGTGAAGAAAAGTTGCCGCCTGAAGAATCTCCAGAAACCAACACTTCAAGGAGTGTTAATCCCCTGGTCCCCTGCTGCACTTATTGGTTCCTAGAGCTAACCTCTACATCCCTACAGGGTACAGTGATGATGGGACTGGTGAATTGACGCACAGGGCACAATTGAAAACCAGCAATCTGACACTCCCAAAGTGGTGATTCCTGAATATTTTTTATCATGCTAGTTCACTTAAATACTGTAGAGATCAATAGCATATTCAGCATGATAGGTGAGTATCTAAACCTTTTTGGCAAGGGCAGCTTAATTTTAGCTATTCGTTCTAGAGACAGAGCCTTTTTAAGTAATATAGCTTTGGGGCTTGGACTTGGCATGCCTTTGATCTCACTGCTCAATGGCAATCATTCTACATATATTTGTTCTAAAAGCTTTCAAAAATGAACTAACTCAATGTAAACTGTGAACAGAAAACAAACCATGAAAGAAGGATTTCTAAAAATAATCTAAAAAGCACAGAAGCGTAGAAATGGAATTGCTGAAATGAAACAGATGTATATTGATAAATGACTGATACGGCAAGATGGAGCAGACACGTTTTCATATAGAGTAATTTTCCACCAAGAATCTAAAGAAAAAAAAAAAAAAAACACTAAAATTACTGTTTGAAAAAGATATATGAAGTCAATTCCACATTCAGTGGCCATTGCTTATGATTAGTACAATTAAACATCAGTTCTGACATATAGTAATATAAGCACAGGCAGAAAGCAATTAAAAAAATCCAATTATTCTGGATCTTTGTTAAAATCATTCTTAATTCCTGTTAAACTGACATTTTAAAGGATTGTGATTTAACTACTATAAAGATAATCTGAATGTGGGTTTTGTTGCATTAATCTTTCCTACCATGCTGTGAAAACATTGATTTATAATGATATAAATAAGAAATGATAAATCCAGGATATGAAGAGCAGCAGAATGTTCCCAAGCCTAAGTAATTGAGTATAATTATACGGAGAGGTATGTGAAATAATTTGCTATATTGTGGAAAGTGACAGTTTCTGGGGGTTACTAAATCTAATAAGTAAAAGTGGGAAGAAAAGAAAAGATTTGCTAAAACCTAAATTATCATAAACTCTCAGATTTGAAATACTTTGCAAACCATTAATGAAGTCTTAAATGGGATTCTGACATCAAAAAGAAGCACACCTGGGCATGTAGCAGTTCCCAAACGAAAGAAAGGAAGAATATTTTTTAGTGCGCATTGAGTGCGCACACACCCAGATCAATTTATATTCTATTGTCAATAGTTAAACTTGTTGCTTTATTATTGCTATTATCTTTGACATTTGTAATTGTTTGCTGATTCATATTTTTACCATTGCATTTTTTATAGACCTTTGTACATGATAAGGCCTAAAGTATGTGAACACATGGCCATAAAAACCTATACTATATATCAAACGTTTGTGTATATATGCTACATCATACAAATTAATTTTGGACAATTGAGGACTTGGGTCAAAAATTCAGATAAGGCTGGGTCAGTAGGACTACGTCACTGTGAACAAGCGCTTAATTTATAAAATAAGGTCTGCAGGTATCGACCGCAGGGTTTGCTCTTGGATATGGAACTGGCTAAAAGGGCGTGTCCAAAGGGTGGTAATAAACAGCGCATACTCAGACTGGTCTGAGGTGGTAAGCGGGGTCCCCCAAGGCTCAGTCCTGGGACCAACCTTGTTCAATTTATTCATAAACAGCATTGAGAACGGGATCGGTAGTTCGATATCAGTTTTTGCAGATGACACAAAATTGGGCAGGGCAATAACTGCACAGCATGAAGCAGATATCCTACAGAATGACCTGGAAAAAATAACAGAGTGGGCAACGACATGGCAAATGAGGTTTAATGTGGAGAATTGTAAGGTTTTGCAATTGGGGACTAAAAACATAAAAGCACAATACACGTTAGGGGGGGAACCCTTGGGGGAATCAAAAATGGAGAAAGATCTGGGAGTCTTGGTAGATGATAGACTAAGCAATAGCATGCAATGTCAAGCTGCAGCTGCCAAAGCCAGCATGCATAAAGAAAGGGATGTATTCCAGAGATAAGACTATAATCCTTCCACTTTATAAAACTCTGGTCCGACCACATCTGGAGTATTCTGTCCAGTTCTGGTCGCCAGTCCTCAGGAGGGATGTGTTGGAGCTGGAGAGAGTACAGAGAAGGGCAACTAAACTGATTAGGGGATTGGAGGACGTTAATTATGAAGAGCGTCTGCAATCGCTTGATTTATTCTCCATGGAGAAGAGACGCCTGAGAGGGGACATGATAGCAATTTATAAATATCTCAATGGTGATCTCGGCATAGAAAAACAGCTATTCAGTCGAAGGGATTGCATGAGGACTCGAGGGCATACAATGCGATTAGAGGAGAAACGTTTTAACCTCAGGCAACTCGGGGGGTTCTTTACTGTTAGGGCTACAAGATTGTGAAATTCTCTACCACAAGAGGTGGTTTCTGCGGGAAGTATGGTGGCTTTCAAAAGACTCTCAAGGATCAGAACATTTAGAGGTATGTGAGATGATTACAGCCACACACACCTACACAGGTTGAACTGGATGGACTATTGTCTTTATTCAACCTCACCTACTATGTACTACTACTATGTAACTATATGTAACTATGTAACTATGTAACTATGTAACAAAGCCAGATCCATAAAGACATAGGGGTTGATTTACTAAAACTGGAGAGAACAAAATCTGATACAGCTGTGCATGGAGGCCAATCTGCTTCTTACTTTAGCTTGTCCAAATAAAGGAGTTGTAAAGGCAGAAGGTTTTTTATCTTAATGCAATAAGATAAAAAGCCTTCTGTTTGCAGCAGCCCCCCTAATACTTACCTGAGGTCCCTCTCTGTCCAGCGATGTCCACCATGTCTCAGCCATCCAAGACATCCAGCCATCCATCTCCTTATTGGCTGAGATGCAGCAGTGGCGCCATTGGATTGAGGAAGGGGTGGGGCAGGGTTGGGACTCAGTGTCTGAATGGACAGAGGAAGCTGTGACTCGACTTGGGTTCCCCAAAAGCAAGCTGCTTGCTGTGGGGGCACTGAACAGGAGGAAGGAGCCAGGATCACAGAAGAGGGACCTGAACCAACTGCACAGAGCAGGTAAGTATAACATGTTTGTTATTTTTATAGGGAAAAAAAATCAATACTTTACAATCACTTTAAGCTTTGTGATTGGTTACTATGTAGAGCTGCACCAGATTTTGCACTCTCCCATTTTAGTTAATCAACCCCGTAATTTGAGAGATTTTGTGTGGAGAAACAAAAGCATTAACCTCATCCTTACTGAATACCTTAAGGATGAATCAGTGCAGTGATTGTTTGCCAGGTCTTCTTGTCCAACATCAGTATCTGATCTAACCAATGATTTTGGCTGAATTGGCAAAAATTGTATAAACACACTCTAAAATCTTGTGGGAAAGCTTACCATATAGATGGAGGCTGTTATAGCAACAAAGAGAGACAGAAAACTTCATAGCAATGCCCATGGTTTGGAAAAAGGCTGTCAAATTAGTTTATATAGGTATATATATCATGTATATACAACTTTTGGGCATAAAGAGTTGATCCACTAAATGCAAATAGGCTGTTCACTTTGCAAGGTAATTTTCCCTTAGCTTAGTTAATGAGATGAAGTTCTGCTGACTTCCATCATCCAATCACGTGCAAGCAAAATACTTTTTTTTTTTTTTTTTTTTCATTTACTTGCACGTGATTTGGTATTCTTTGCTGAGTGAATTTCACCACATTTACTAAGCTAAGCAAAACTTCCATTGAATTGCATACAGCCTATTTGTCTTTAATAAATCAACCCCAAAGTGTAAAATGCTACATCCAATAGTCATCTGTTGGGATGAAAATGAAACTCACTGGTGGGGCAGAAGCCACCTCCACTCTCAATATTCCCATTATGAAGCCTGCACTCCCATCTATGTGATCAGGACGATAGAGCCACCTTATAACCTCTTTCCTGCCAGAACTGCATTTGCATCGGCTGTTTTTTTCTCCCACACATGTTAAAAAACACATTTTATGTCCGTAGATTAGTTAAATCCCCAAGTTTAATTTGCTTTCTGAAAGCAGGGACCAGGGAACATGGTGTTAGTTGCAATTTTTTAAGTCACACAAAATTGGCAAAATGGTTTATCAATCCCATATTTTCTGTAAAAATTATAATAAAGGAAATTTTACTGCTCAGAAATGCAATATATTACCAAATGTTTGGTATATTGGGTTGGTATTTAAAATATATAAAATATAAAGTTGGAGTTTAAATAGATACCAAACACAAATTTCAGTAACCAAATTTGTCTACAGATGACTCTTTAAAAGCATCTACAGGTCATAAGTTCAGAGGTAACTATGAATTATGGTTCTAAAATGATTGTTTTTGTCCAGTGTGTGGCGATACCTAATGTATAGCGCAATTATCCCTTTTTCCGTTTATGATCATATGATCATCTTAGTGATGATATAACTTTAAAACTTAAAGACTTAAAAACCCCCAAACTCACCCATCCATCCATGTCTCCATGCTTTATTTTGTTAAGAATACACTTTTGACCCCCCCAACCCCTGCATTTCTAATCATGGTCATCTTCAGTAAGGGAAGATGATCCATGTAGTATTACTTCCTGGAATCTATCTGCCCTTAGCTCATACATGCAGGGAGGAGGTGTGCTTAGTTTAGAAAGCCCATCCTCCCCTCCTCCAGAAGAAGACTCCTGGGATGTATGACATAATTTTAGTCTAGGCCAAATGAAGAAACTAAAAAAATGGAGGAAAAAAAAGTTAAAAAAGTAAATATAATATAATATCATATCATATGATATAATATATTTTCCTATCTATTTACTAAGGCTAGTAGCATAAAGTTCAAAAATAGGTAATGTTGACTGAGAGAGTTTAGTTTCCCTAATTAATATCACAGTGCTAATGATAGGTCCTCTTTAATGAGTCATCAGGAGTCTTTTGGACCTCTAAAGTCCCCTGCAGCAAATCAAGCGCAGATCATGCTTGAGTAGCTGCTTCCCCGGCAACAGTTGTCAAGGAATGTTAGCTCTGAACATGGAATTGATGAAATGCTCATCAGTTCCAGTTTCCTTCACTGGAACGAGAATCAGCAAATGGAAGTTCACAAAGCTCTCCACACTCTACCTGTCAATACCCATCATGTCTGGTGGGGGGGGGGGTAGGGGACTTGGCACTTTCTGTTTATTGTGCAAGTGATCAGGCAGCTTTACAGCCAGTTCCACCAGAAAGCTGACAGTGTGTGCATATACCCCTACTGCTGCAAATGCATGCATTATGTTGCTTGCAGTGAAAGGATTAAAATTAACTGGAACTGGTCATCCAACTGATTATATATGAATTTTAACCACTTAAGCCCCGGAGGATTTGGCTGCTCAAAGACAAGGCCCTATTTTGCGATTCGGCACTGCGTGAATAAAACGGACAATTCCACGGTCATGCAATGCTGTACCCAAATGAAATTGACGTCCTTTTTTTCCCATAAACAGAGCTTTCTTTTGGTGGTATTTTATCACCTGTGCAGTTTTTATTTTTTGCGCTATAAACAAAAAAACAGCGACGATTTTGAAAAAATAACAATATTTTTCACATTATATGAAATTCTCAAAAAAATGTAAAAATCGAAATTTTTTAACATTTTAGGCCAATTTGTTTTCTGCTACATATGTTTGGTAAAAAAAAAATTGCAATAGGCGTATTTTGATTGGCTTGCGCAAAAGTTATTGTGTTCACTAACTAAGGGAAAGATTTATGTCATTTTTATTGTTTTTTTTTTTAACTAGTAATGGCGGCGATCTGCAATTTTTTTTGCAGGAATGCGACATTGTGGCGGACAGATTGGACCCCTGACTGACATTTTTTACACTTTTGGGGGTACCAGTGACATTACTACAGTAAGCAGGGCTATAAATATGCACTGTTACCATAAAAATGACACTGGCAGGGAAGTGGTTAACTTTATTGGTGATCAAGGGGTTAAGTGTGTCCCTAGGGGTGTGATTCTAACTGTTACGGGGTGTGGCTAGTGAAGTAATCACAGAGACATACGATCCTACATAGCAGGATCACATAGCCTCTGTCATTACTTCAGGGAGAATGACAGAAGGCTGTGTTTACATCAGCCGTCTGTTTTTCTCCCACTCCTGAGGGAGATCGCGAGTGGCCGGCGGACATCGGAGCCGCCGGTCACACGTACTGGCTAGGCAGAGAACGAGCGGGGCGGGAGCCCCCTACAGGCACTTTGGCAAGCAACATAGTAATATGTCACTTTGCCTGTAAGAGGCTGCGTGCCGCAGTAAATGTACAGGAGGCGGTCGGCAAGTGGTTAAGCATTACATTACAACATTGTATTAAAACAAGTAGTTCCTGACTCCATTCATTAAACCCCTAACAGAAGAATCAATAACCATGGTGCCCTCTGTTCTCTAACATGGTATACACATTTCACACTGGGTTAAATTTGGAGCTGTGCAATGCAACCATTAAGATACTTACAGTATGTACAATAATTAGAGTGGGTAATCCCTAACAATGAACTTCTCTTATTTGCTCCTTTTTTAAATTACTTGGATATATCTGTTCAGTAAGTGCATACACATACCCATTAATCCTGTCAGAATTTCAAAGCGGCCCTGTGGCTTGTGCTCACTTCATGTGCTGTCTCAAGGAGAATAATTAGCCTTCACAGTCTTTACCTTGTGACTACAGAATGATTAGCCTTTATGATGTGGAGATGGTAGAGTTTGGCAAGAGAAAACTGGGAGGTCCTTACACCATTCAGTCCTAAAAATGCTGTTTTGCCAGCCCACAACAAGACGTAAGAATTGAGTGCGTTTATGGCAGATCGAGGCATATTTGTCTGCGCTAGTAGGGTTTTTAATTACCTCTGAACAAGCATGTTTTGTGCCCTTCATACCTAGGTCATGTTTCAGTTTTCAGCACCGTAATTCTTAGATTGACTTTGACTCAGTCAAGCAACACTACCAGCATACATTTTATACCATTTTATTGAGGCAGATAGATATAGAATATAGATTGCTTCTGATGGTGTTTAATCATCTAAGCCTACCCAAAGCCTTAAAAAGGAAACATTATGCAGATACCACATCTAAAGCTGGATACACACTATCCAACTTTTGTGGTTAGATTTCCTTCAGATTTACCTTTTCTATGTAGTGTAAGGGCCTGCCGGATTGCATACAAATTGAAAGTGTTTAGGTTTGACCTCATATTATATGGTTTTGGTAAGTCTGAAGGAAAAAGTCTTCAGAAAATCTTATAGTGTGTATGGCCCATAAGAAATAGTAAGCTGCAATATATTACATTTTTGGTTTGGGGTTTCTACTGCTTTAAGGCTGTGTTGACCTCTTCTTGATATTTTAAGAAGGAGTAAGGTCTTCTTGCAGATTTATAAATGACATCTGAATTGTATATGGTTGATTGAAATAAATAAAAAGTGGCAAACTGGAATAAAAATTGTCCAGATAGAGGTTGCATGCCTGATGGAATAAGGGTGGCAGAACTATCCTTCTGCTACTACCAACATAAGATGGGCATCAAGGGGCTGCAGCTGACTATCCGTTTGTAAATGTGGAAATCAAACAAAGTACCTGTGGCCCTCTTACACAATTTGTACAATGTTCTCCCCATATCTGACATGTTTACTAAGGAGATACTGCTTGATGTTAGGTCTTCCTGTAAAGAAGATTTCAGACTTATCGACTAATTGATGTTTTTCAGGGGCACATACACTTCCAAAAATGCTGAGAAAAAGTAAACAAGGAGTGGCTGATTTTGGAAAGCCTACTATAAGTCGGGTCACTTCTGGAGAGCACATATAATTGCCTTTTTCTTTTTTTTTTTATATCGTGTCCTGGACATGACAGACACTTTTTTTATTGTGGTAGTACCCACATTTAGAGTCAGGCTGATAAAGGTTTTAAATTCTGAAACCCTTATAGTCTTCCAAACAAATGGTCTGGTAGAAAAGGAATCATGATTGCTGGCAAATATTTTTTGTTGTAAAGGTTCCTTTGTTTTACAATAAATTAAATAAGTCTTCAGTGAAGGGTGAAACTTAATTTCCAACCACACCTGTTAGGCTGACAATGGGAGAAGTGACCGATGCTACTGAAAAAGGTGGTAGCCACAAAGGATTTAAAGTGTCTGTACAACACTAATATTGGCCTTTGTTGCATTAATATTTAGTGGCTGCTGTTGCCCCTCCCCCTTTTCTCTAGTGCTTGACACCACATCAGGGTGTACTGCATTGCTGATGCGTCTCTCCTGAATTTCACTTGGATAATAAACCTCTAACACAGGGTTGTAAAAAATGAACCTAGGTCAAATAACTCAAACAATAATAAAATAGTCATAAGTATGTTTTAACAATTAACAGTGAAAACAATCCTGCTGCCTCCTTTATAGGAAATATATCTCTCCTATGAAATCAAATCAATGGTAATAGATTCCAGAAGACGCTAGAACAATACTAGAGATGCAAAGCATGAAGTGTTCAAATTCATTAAAAAGTCCCACATATAATTTAACTGCAAATTGCTGTGTTCCAATCACACAGGAAAGATGATGTGATTCCCCCACTTCATAAGCAGTCACCTCAAGTGCTCACCCTATGTGAGTCTCACTCACCAAATGCCCTACATATAAATGCTCAGCATAAATTTCTTAGAATACACCTCTCCTTCTGAAGAGTTTTCCCACACTGGTGTTATAACACTCTACTGATTCTGACTGCTGATGAGGCTACACATGGTGACTGCACTCAGACATAGATAGAAGCATTGAAGTTTTATTCATCCCCACAAATTCCATACAGGACTAACACATCACAGGGCAGGTACATAAGTTGACGCGTTTCACTACACTATGATCGTTTACTCATAACCATGGTTATGAGTAAGCGATCATAGTGTCATGAAACGCGTCAACCTATGTACCTGTCCTGTGATGTGTTAGTCCTGTATGGAATTTGTGGTGATGAATAAAACTTCAATGTTTCTATCTACGTCGGAGTGCAGTCACTATTTTTGTGCTTAAAGTGCTACCTGTATTACGGATCCGACTCGCACCTGATCAACAGCCTCACCTAAGCGTCTTGCCTGTTTAGGACTTGTGCTGATAAGGATACTAGCACTAGCTGACACTTGTACTAGAATACTGGTACTGACGCTGGCTTATGGTTTGACAATGGCGCTGTCTGGCAATGGCATTAGAACACTGTATTGGTGCTGGGTGGTCATCAGGACACTGGTTGTGGTTAACACTGTGTATCGCCTAGTCAACAAGGCACGAAACAAGGTAACTTGAAAGCAAATGTTTAACTTTATTTACATATACTTAAACTACACTGCATCTGAGCATCACAAACCTAAAAACACTATTTAATTCATTTTTTATTTTTAAAGCAAACACACCCATTCATCCATGTCGTCATGTTTTATTTTTTTGAGAAATCATGAAAAACACCCACTAGCATTTCTGGTCGTGGCCATCTTGAGTAAGGGCAGATGTTTTATGTAGAATTTACTTTCTGGAATCCTTTGGCCCTTAGTTCAGGCACGCAGGCAAGAGAGTGTGCTTAGCTGAGAAAACCCCTCCTCCCCTCCTGAAGATTCCTGGGATGTATGACATTTGTCTAGTCATGGAAACCAAGAAGTAATTGAGGAAATGTAAAAACATTTAAAACAAGTAAATATGATATATTCCATATCTATTTACTAATGCTAGCAGCATAAGCATTAAAAATGGTCCATACTGATTGAAAGAGTATAGTTCTGCTTTAACAGTTAATCTCATCTAAATACAATCAAATAAGCAGTACTACGTATGATTAATAAAGCAATATGACTTATGATAAGCTAGGCAATACGTGAGGTAGAAAACAATACAATACCAAAAGAGTTACAACCAACATCAGTGCCAATAACTTTGACTGGAGAACCCCATTATAGCCAGGTCAGAGACTCGATCGGGAAAAAAGGCATCCTGCGCTGTGCATCCACCCACAAGTGAGGCTCCACACTGCCCAAAGGAAGACCTGCAGCATGTTCAAGGGAACATCACTTTCCCACTAACCAGTTCCCATCCTCACTATAGATGAAAAATAGCTACAGTAAGGGGTTACATTGCTGGGAGGGTGTCTCTGTGATCACTACATCTTTAGGACACAGCTGATCACAAATCAGGATAAAGGGACAATCACAGTGGTCCTTTACCACTTAATCAGCTGTGTCCAATGACAGTTGATCACAATGTAAACACAAGCTGGTTATCGGCATTCCTTTCCTCACACTGAGAGCGTGAGGGAAGGAGGAGATAGATGATAACTGGCTTGTGTGAAGGAGACATCTACACTGATAGTCAGGGCACTAATTATCAGTGTCCTGAATATCAGTGCAGTCCCAACAGTACCCGCTAGTGCTGCCCATCTGTGCTGCCAATCAGTGCACATCAGTGCCTCCTCATCAGTGTCATCTATCAGTGCTGCCTATCAGTGCCCATCAATGCCACCTATCAGTGAGCCTCATCAGTGCTTCCTCATTAGTGCCCACCAGTGCTGCCTCATTGGTGCCCATCGGTGTAGCCTACCAGTGCCCATAAGTGCAGCCTATTAGTGTCCATCAGTGCAGCTTCATCAGTGCACATCAGCGAAGGAGAAAAATGACCTGTTTGGAAAATTTTATAGCAAACTATAAAAAATGATTTTCAAAATGTTTAGTCTTTTTTAGTTTGTTAAGCAAAAAATAAAAAACCAAGTGGTGAATAAATACCACCGAAAAAAAACTCCAGAAAATTATTAAAATTCCATACGGGTACAGTGTAACATGACTGCGCAATTGTTATTCAAAGTGTGACAGCACTGAAGGCTGAAAATTAGCCTGGGCAGGAAGGGGGTAAAAATACCCAGTAGGCAAGTAGTTAAATTAAGGCAAAAAACAGTAACCTATCCTTTGACCTAAAACAGATGATCATAGTTTGTTATAACTTGTTAGAGATGAACGTGGGTTGTTATGGATAAACGCAGCTTGTTATAACTTGTTTTATATTCTAATAATAAAACTTCCCTTATGTCTTACATTACCATGAAGTTCTGCACTGTTAGCTGTGCAAGATGTTTTCCACATACCAAAGTTTTCCATTATTAGTTATCCAAGATGATTTCAACAGAGCTATGGGAGAACTTCTATCCTGCAAAAACAGCTTACAATTAAGATTTAATTAACCCCTAACTTACTTACATTTGTACTACACACTGGCATTAGAACAGTGGTGTTGGCTGATAATCAGGACACTGGAGCTATCTGACACTGGAATGGAACACTGTACTGGTGCTAGCTGGTGATCAGGACACTGGATCTATC
This sequence comes from Pelophylax lessonae, assembly GCF_965119305.1. Classification (NCBI taxonomy): domain Eukaryota; kingdom Metazoa; phylum Chordata; class Amphibia; order Anura; family Ranidae; genus Pelophylax; species Pelophylax lessonae. The sequence continues at coordinate 82,627,586 of NC_138769.1, read as the reverse complement.
GGACACTGGAATGGAACACTGTACTGGTGCTAGCTGGTAATCAGAACACTGGAGCTATCTGGCACTGGAATGGAACACTGTACTGGTGCTAGCTGGTAATCAGAACACTGGAGCTATCTGACACTGGAATGGAACACTGTACTGGTGCTAGCTGGTGATTAGGACACTGGATCTATCGGACACTGGAATGGAACACTGTACTGGTGCTAGCTGGTAATCAGAACACTGGAGCTATCTGACACTGGAATGGAACACTGTACTGGTGCTAGCTGGTGATTAGGACACTGGATCTATCGGACACTGGAATGGAACACTGTACTGGTGCTAGCTGGTGATCAGGACACTGACACACTGACGTTAGCTGACACTGCTACTAGATGACAATATATTCACAATGTAAAACAATTACTTTCCTTTCACAGCTGATCTGTGCAGGAGAGGACGGGGAAAGCCTTCTGCAAACCACAGTCATTGTTTACGTTTGTGATGCCTCTATAATTGGATCTATAGTTTTTGCCTGTAATCTTGTCTAATCACAACACTGTTAGGGTGCATGAATGCAGGATGTCACCCCAAAGTAATAGCGAAGAGGATTGGCCTTTCGTATACAGTGGTAGGTCTGTAAGTGGCTCAAGAAATAAAACATGGGGAAATGTTTTGAAGAGATGTACTGCATATGTTTTCTTTCTTTTGCTGTGACATACACTTTAACCAGTTCTGGATTTTTCCCCTTAATGACCAGGCCATATTTTGTGATTCGGTACTGCGTTACTTTAACGGACAATTGTGCGGTGGTGCAACGCTGTACCCAAATAAAATGTACTTCCTTTTTTTCCCACAAATAGAGCTTTCTTTTGGTGGTATTTGATCACCTGTGCAATTTTTATTTTTTGCGCTATAAACAAAAAAAGGGTGACACATTCTGTTATATGACATTCTCAAAAAAAAATTAAAAATCAAAATTTTTTAAGATTTTAGGCCAATTTGTTTTCTGCTACATATTTCTGGTAAAAAAAAATTTTGATTGGTTTGTGCAAAAGTTATTGCGTCTACTAACTACGGGAAGGATTTATGTCATTTTTATTGTTTTTTTTTTTACTAGTAATGGCAGCGATCTGTGATTTTTAGTGGGACTGCGACATTGCGGCCGACAGATCGGACCCCTAACTGACATTTTTGACACTTTTGGGGGTACCAGGGACATTACTACAGTAATAAGTGCTAAAAATATGCACTGTTACTGTAATAATCCTATTGGCAGGGAAGGGGTTAATACTGTTGGTGATCAAGGGGTTAAATGTGACCCTAGGGGAGTGATTCTAACTGTGGGGGGGTTGGGCATGTGAGATTATCACAGAGACATGCAATCCTATATAGCAGGATCACATGGTCTCTGTGATCATTGCAGGGAGAAGGACGGACAGTTGTGTTTACATCAGCCGACCATCCTTCTCCCTCAGTGGGGAGAGATCGTTGGTGTCAGGCAGCAATCCGAGCCACCTGACACACGCGCCGGCTTCCCCGCTGAAGATCGGGGTGGGAGCGTGCCGCCAGCGGGGCACGCTCACCCCCTAGCTTCTCCCAGGCAAATTACGTATATATACGTGATTCTGCCTGTAGGTGCCACTCTGCCACTGTTTATATATAGTAAGCAGTCGGCAAGTGGTTAATGCTCCTGACAGACTGCTTTCCATTTCTACTTTTAGCTTTAGACCCAATAGAATTTCCACAATATAGAATAAAGAAATAAATGAGTCAAAATTCACACTAGTGACATCTATGTTATGACCTTGTCAATGGGGTGCAGAACCATAATCTACTGTAGGCGATTTTTTTTTTTTTCCATTCGAATATGCAGAAGTTGTAAGGAACTGCCAGAGATTTAACCCACTAGTGCCAAAGAGTATTTGCTTTTGGGGGAGATGTCTTTTAAATATATATGCATTAATTTTACTATAATTAAAGAGGGATGTATGATAAGCCCATCTTAATTAAAATCTCCAGACCCCTTGAGCCCCCAATCCAGCACTGTAATTAGCAGTCACTCAGGCAAAGAAGATTCTGCAAGGTTGGCATCTGGAGTCTACTGCACACATACAAGCGACAAAGAAACCAGAATCGCTATGGATTTCAAACATATTCCATTGGGTCTGTTGCATTTTAAAAAAAGCAAACCTACACAGATCTTATACAAGTAATTTCCCTTCAAATTATGTTATTTTAATCCATCTAATTTATTCACCATGGACTTTCTGCTCCCTGTTACATTTACAGAGTCAGTTACTTTTAAAGAAAAGATAATAGAAGCATTTTAATACATTATATTAAAATATATATATATATATTTTTTATGAACCTTTGTTACTATATTTTCTAGAGCAACAAATGAATACTTGATAAAAAAAAGAAAAAAATTATGCATTGAGAACCCAAAAAAAGAAGGAACTTTATTTACAAAGCAAATCAGCTTAACAAAAACAAGAGTGTTAATGTCTGATAACAACGCTGATTACCAAACTCAACCTTTTACACCCCAGGTCTGTATGAATAAAGGATAATTGTGCCTATTCTATGAAGGGTTCTTTAATGTGATTTTGAACTGTTGCCAATGAAGCTTTTTGTATCCTGCTTGCTATTCATGCTGCATACAGTGTGCTAGGCATTTTAAAGTATGATTGACTTTTACACATTAGAACAAAAGTTCTGTATGAGATTTTAATTGGAAATCTTTCCGGTGTGACATTTCAGAATCTTCTACTTTAAAATCTGAATGGTACAAAGTACTGAAAAGTCAATGTGTGACTCACAGAAAGACTCAGAAGCGAATCTCCCTTTGTTTAAAGAGCTAACATTCTCTATGTAATTTCAGGTGGTTTTAGGTATCTATAGCTAATGATATTAGTGCAGCTTTTTTTGTAGAATAGGTTACTGTTTGAACATTTAGAAGGTGAATTAACTCAAAAGCCTGCTTTAAACTATTACACTAAAGCTGTTTCATGCACCCAGCAGATATAAGTAAAGATCACTTGTGTCAATCAAGTTAACTGCATTATATGATTGATATATAATAAGCACGAAACAACACGTTTTGTATTACTTAACCTTTTTTTTTACTTAACCTTTTTTTGAACAGGGGAATTTTTTTTTCAGATGATTACAAAATCTTTAAAGCCTAATTGAACTTTCAGTTTAAATCAGCTATTTACATTTCAGGTGTATCAAGACAAAAGCTGTACGAAGGCTTACAATTCACCGTCTTTGGGAAGTAGCCACAGCCAGAGTAGAAAGCCCTGTCCCCTGCCAGCATGCTGTAAAGAAAGACACTTTTTCTATTTGTCAATCAAGTGCCACCTCACATAAAAAATGTATGCTCACACCACCCTTAACTGCAACAGTTAACTGCAATAAGCCCAAAACAGAACATTTTGTTTTAGTCAACCCCCTCATGAATGGGGCTTTTTTTTTTATTCAGATCATTAAAAGAAATTTTGGGAGTCAAATCAGTTTTCCACTTTTCCCAGTGATGTAGACAAGTGATATACTGTATTGTGGAACTCTAATCAACAGAGTCCATGCCATTTTTGTAATGCCACCAAATGCAGGGAAAGGACTATAAGCCACTCACATGGAGTTGTGGACCTTTGCAAAATAATTTTGCAGGTGACTAATATAACTATTCCGTGATGGTTTATGTGCACATTACAAATACTATTTATTCTGCTTTTGTATTTTTATCATTTGTAAAGTCTATAATTGTAAAAAAAAAAAGTGTGCAGAGTACACAGGTTGGGTAGGAAAGCTGTGTGTGGGGGGGATATTGAAGAGACCAGTTACAAATAGTGTTGGGCGAATACTTTGACCAGTTTGAGCCGAGCATTGGCAGTTCGCCCATTCAGGCGAATATCCAATTTGTCGGGGCATTCAACTGTTTGTTCGGCCTGACAAATGACCACAATGCACTGTGCCACTGCATTGTGCATTGGAAGCCCTGATTGGCTGAAGCAATGGAAGCTTTGTAAAATAGCACTGTCAGAGCCATAATTGGACAATGTCATTATGATTCTATCCAATCATGGCTTATTGCTCTTACTCCCACCCACACTATAAACATGTTATTCCCATAGAGGCTATTTGCAGTGTGATATTGGCATGGAGAGAGATAGAACAGGGCTCTGTTCAGTGCTACTAGTGAGTTAGTGTGCTGTAGTGGGCTATTGTGATTCTATTGTGAGTGTAAAGTGTCAGTTTACTGTGAATCTAGTGATAGTGCAATGTGAGTATAATGCAACTATTCATTTTTACTTTAGTGTCCTTTTATTTTGTATACGCAGCTTTCCTTCAGTATATAAATTAGTGCATTACTGCCTATTTAATGCAGTATACAGCAGTGCGTTAGTGCACATTTAACGCAGTATATTTCAGTGCATTGGTGCATGTTTACCACAGTACATTGCAGTGTGTTAGTGCATGTTTAATGCAGTATATTTCACTGCATTATTGCAGGTTTACTGCAGTATATTGCAGTGCGTTAGTGCATGTTTAAAGCAGCATATTTCAGTGCATTGGTGCAAGTTTACAGCAGTATATTGCAGTGTGTTATTGCCCATTTAATGCAATATATTTCAGTGCAATGGTGCATGTTTACCACTGTATTTTGCAATGTGTTAGTGCATGTTTAACGCAGTATATTTCAGTGCGTTGGTGCACATTTACCGCAGTATATTGCAGTGTGTTAGTGCACGTTTAACACTGTATACTTTAGTACATTATTGCACATTTACCATAGTATATTACAGTGCATTAGTGCACGTTCAACACATATACTTGCATATAAGCCTTCAATATAGGCACTTTTGATTTTTCCAGTTCGGGTCCCATCGACTTCAATGGGGTACGTTATTCGGTTCCGAACTATTGCGATGTCCAAAAGTTCTGCCCCAAAGTGAACCGGGGGTTGTTTGGCCCATGGCTAGTTACAAAGACTAAGCAGTACCTATAGTAGTTTGGTGATTCATCAGTAATTCTTTATATTCTTGAGATAGGGAGAAATCTATTCTAAAAAAGCACCATTTTACAAATTGTTTTTCTATGTTTCAAGGATGCTGTAGGGTCTTCCACTGCCTTGAGCTTAATAATCTTTGCACACTATAGGGTCATGAGTGGAGGTGTTGTTTACTTCCAGAAGAGTTGTTATAATTATGTTTGGGGATGGGAGTCAACTGAAGGAGGACTGCTGCCAGATCTTCTTTGAGATATTTTTTTTTTTTAATTCTATATATAATTTGTATTGCATTGGTTACTATTAGAAACACTGAGTTAAAAAACCTGATTTGATACTCAACCACCCATTCAATATAAGTTTGGATAATAAACAAACACTCACTGGATTTCTAAGATATGTATACTTTAATTGTCAAAACACAAAACAAAAAATAACAGATCAAAATGTCTGTGCAAGATAGCAAATTCCTAAAATGGCACCAAAGACATACACCACACACACCTAAAAACATGCACACGGCCAGCCCGCACCCTCCACTTAGGCAAGATAAACCAAATTTGTATAATAAAGTGCAAGTATATATGCAAATAAAGTAGATATTGGAGGGTATACTGATCAATGTGTAGGTGATGGATTCCCTAGGTAAGGGAAATGGGGAGGGACTAGAAGGGATATTGTTCAAAACCTATAGACTCATCCATGGATGGTTTGAAAAAAGTCTCCTTGTCTCCAACAAGCAGTGGTAAACATGGTGAGTTCCTAGTTGATGAAATATATCACATCCATGGGAAAAGGAAAAATCTATATGTGGTCCATACATGCCTCTGAAGCAGCCTCACTGTGTTTGGCGAAACCGGTCAGGCATATCCCCCCCTTTTGGTGATGGAACCATTATCTATGGACTTTTGGGTTTCATTTATTATTGTTTATTATCCCAACCTATGTTGATTGGGTGGTTGAGTAGCAAATCAGGTTTTTTAACTCAGTGTTTCTATTGGCCCTTTACTGGTATACTCCCACCCCTTTTTTGTGGTGTTTTTTACGCTCTTTACACACTTTTTCATGTGTTCACCAGGGATATGTCTTTGAGTACCTATTTTTAGTTTTTTTTTTTTTTTTCATTGGTTACTATTATCCAGAGGTTATGTATCACTACGCAATCACTGACTGCATCATCATACCTTGGTTTAAGTCTCCACCACCATCCATCAGAGGTGAAAGAAGGTAACACAGTCAAGAGCATTTTTTTAGGAAATTATTGATATGAATTTATTAAAGAATCTGTGCTGAAGTTGTTATGCATTTATAGTGTAAAAGGTAAGCATACAGTAATACAGCTATGATCAGTTGCATGTAAACATACTTACAATAAATACATATTGTTACTTTCAATACTCTTCACGTATTTAATGTATACAGGGTAGATTTATAATTTCTTCTCCTCTAGTCCTTGTCCCCTCCCCCCTCTCATAACTGCTTTAGGCAATATCTTGCAAACACATGCACACCGAAGGTACATGAGATGATGAAAACATAATCAGAGAGATAGAAACAGTTAAAAACAGTGGATTAAAAATGTCTTACCATATTAAAAAAAATCACTGGCCAAGGTATAGGACAGATGAAAACATAACAATTAATGTCCTAATAAATTATCAGATAAACAATAAGCTTCATAGTGGGAAAACAGGGTTTTAATCAGTAGCATATTGACACAAAGAAGATGTCTTCAGTGACACAATCCATACTGCACTGACAGTCAAAAATGTGTCTGCAGAGTCACAATTAGTATTATATTAACACAAACAGAAAGATGCCCACAGAGACAAAATCTGAATAATGCTTACATAACAAATGGTGTGGTTACAGATACACAATGATTACTGCACTGACATGGTAAGGTATATCAGTAGAGATATTGCTATAACTGTATATATATATATATATATATATATATATATATATATATATATATATATATATATATATATATATATATATATATATATATATATATATATATATAGTCACATAGATAGTCAGGTTGAAGAAAGACACAGAAAGTCCATCAAATTCAATCAATAAAAAAAATAAATCATCCCTAAACTCCTCTATCAATTTAGAGTTCTACCCATTCCTATACCTCACAATGTTTTAGGATCTCTACAGTTACTAGTATTCAGATTTATATGGGGATTCACCAGGTCTGGAATAAATATAAATATACTGTACAAGGCAAAAATTAAAGGAGGCTTTGGTGTACCTAACATCTACTACAATAAAGAAGCCCAAATTATACCTTTAATTTACAGTTATTCAGGACCAGATGCTCAGTTAAGCACCTTGTTAGACTTGCTAGATGCTCCCCCCATCCTTCTTCCTTCTCATATGGATTGCTCCTCCCTTCACCCAAACCCCCTCAACCCAATATGAACCCACACATTATCTTTTTGGGATTTCTATTAACCACTTGCCAACCGCCCCGCCTCAGATATACTGCGGCAGGCTGACTTGGCTGCGTGCCCCCATTAGGCAGCGGGGAAGCCGATCCACAGGGCCAGCATACATGCAGCTTGTACTGTATGTTTCAGCTACTCAAAGAATCTCATGATATCCCTATTCCATAATTTACAATTGCGACACCCAGTGGACTCTTTACTTAAATACCACACCTAACTCATTTCAATTATAGCATTTAAATTTAATATGCAAATTTAAAGCTATGACACAATATGCAGTGTCCCTATTATAGTACAATACTAGGGAATTCTTATAACCAAACCCCTCTTTAACCCCTCACCTATGGATATGGGTTTACTATAATGATTAGGGTCAGATTGAATAAGGACACTTGTGAAGCCTTCTTACATAAGCCTATTGAAAATTTTCTTCATCATCACATCTCATATATATTCTTAGCTGCAAAATAAATCCCTATCTCTCAACTTTATTGATATGATAAGTTGTATACAGGGTACATTTATCAACGGGAAACTAACAGCTATCTTAAACAATATAAGATCCTCATGATTTGGCAGCCATGGATTGATCACTTTCACTTTCCCAACACACATTCCAATTATTGGAACTTTAGTATCATCCCTTCTGGTCTAGCTAGGCACCTCAGATGACCTCTAAGGTATTCCCCCCATCTGCTTCTCCCCTTTAAAACACACTTTCTTCCCTTATCTTTCTCATTCATCTCATCCTCTTTTCTCATTTCTATCTTTGTTCTATATTTGACTACCTTTTTTCCCTTTTTTTGCGAATCTGACGTGAAACTGAAAACTGAACATGAAAATGAACTAATAATGGCCTTAAAATTATATTAAAGGTTAATTAAAAAAACAAAAAAAACAAACAAACATGTTATACTTACCTGTCCTGATCAGTTGTTTTGCACAAAGCAACCCCAGTCCCCCTCTTTTCAGGTGCCCCACCGGTGCTCCTGGCTCCTCCTCTTCAGCCATTGCCCTCAAAAGCAAGCTGCTTGCTCTCGGGACACTGGTGCATGCTCGCTCCTAAGCCCCACTCTATGCATTTATAAGACACACAGTGCCGTGACTCTGGCCCCACCTGAGAAGCTCAGCCCTCATGCACATTGCTGGATTGAGAGAGAGCCCAGGTGAGTATTGGGGGGGGGGGGTGCTGGGACGGTGGGCGCTGTAACCAGAAATTCTTTAGGTAAAAAGCCTTGAGCCTTTAAAACCACTTTAAAATATTAAAAAGATATATTTAGGTCACTGTCAATAACGAAAATCACTATTAGTCTGTGATCCACTGTAACATTATCCTACCATTATGTCTGAATACTGTATGATCTATTTTGACTACGCTTGATATGTTATTATTATCTCCTCCTTTACTGAAAGCAATATTCATATTCTACATTTCATCTATTATCTCTATGCCTGCATGGTTTGTCAAACTATGTACCTGTATTTTATATGGCCTTAAGATTATTTAACTTTTAAGTGAAAGAAAAATGAATCAAACCCTGTGAACACAAAACTCAAAACCCACAGTTAACCCAAAGAAAGACAAAAAACCCTTTAAAGCATGGTCCAATTTAATAAAAATCTGTTGTGCTGCCAGGAAACTTATATATAAATATATAGTGTATTAAAAAATTAAGTCCTACAAAAAAATATCAAGGTCCAGCAAAAGTATGCAAAATCTTCAAGTAGCAGCTGTGCACCAACCACCAAGTGATTATAATGCGGCATACCAAAACCTTAGACCTCCCAACTCAAGAGGTCTAAATCAGCATTTAAAGATGACAAATGCCACATGGATGGATGGTTCCAGCCCTCTTCCTCTCATATATCAGCAAGCCTCAAGCTTTGCTCTCTCATGAATTTCATTCCCCAAAAGTGATCACTGGATCGCTTCTCATATACCGGTCTCAGCAGCAAAAACACATACCAAGGAAGAAGCAAGGAAATCACATAGTGAAGTACAATTTAAAAAACATTTATTAATAAACCAAGTGGGTACTTACAAAACAGATAGTATGACAAGCATATCACACAGCACCACTGACTCTCTGGGCAGGCGTGATAACATCACCACTAACTTCTGCCCTACATGTTTCGTCTGTCTGGACATCATCCAAGGGGCAACAGAGATGGTTTTTAGAACAGTACATTTTAGTATGTAGGAATGTGTGACCCTTGAACTGTAATTCATTACCAGACATTTGAAACAGTCAGGAATTCAGGATTTCTGACTCATTTTTTATGTGGTCCCTAAGACAAGGTTTAAGGAGCATTGTATTTTGTGGGCCACAAAGACGCTTGGTGTTATTTTAATTACAGAAAAGTCATTACAGTCAGAAAATTACATTACCAAAAATCTCAGTTATAACCACCCTTGCAAAAGTCTCTGTATATTGTTATTCCAGTCTTTATTGTTGCTCTTTGTATAATTTGTTGCTGTAGCAAAAGCAATACACCAAGAGGACAGAGAAGAGCCTGAAACTGCAGTTAAGGGGATTTTGCCACTAAAGCCCTTTACATACAATAGAACCCAATGGGTGTTTGAATCCCCCAACATGCTTCCATATTAAAATATCCCTTTAAACTATAATTGCATTTTCGGGTTGACACTCTAAACATTTTTTTTTATTTTTATCATCAATTCTCTTTACACGCAGTGTTCCAATGTTCTCATTCCAATAATTTTTCAGACTGAAGAAAAAAAAATTCATTAAGAACAATCGATGTGTGAGGTTCTGGTTTATTTGAAAAACTGTTTTTATTGACTTCTGCTGAGCATGACATGTGCTCCGTTCATTGACTTTTCACCTACAAGATGACTAACAGCTGAAGGGCAATTCACACAGTGACACATTGTTCGAGCGCTGCTGTGTTCCAAGGATTAGATAACCTATATGTGAAATGATAGCATTTTCTTAAATCCACAAGTTTAACAAATTGCTTAATTTCTGAAGGGCTGATAGATGATATGCTCACTCAAGTGAATAAATTCTCTGCTTTATTAAGCATTCTCAATAAAAGGCAATCAGACACGGGAAAGTCTTGTAGCTAGTGCTATATATTGTTTGAGGCTAGGCTTGACGTTTCCTATACCGATATATTACCAGGCTTAAGCCACTTTGATTTATAAAATAATAGTGTATAATGCAATTCAACAGTACATGTTGTCAGTCCCAATGATATCATTGTTTCTTATTAGTAGGTCAGGCTTAGGGATGAAACAATCTTCTACAGCTCATTTCACAGAATACTCATACTTCCAAATATAAAAAAAAAACAGTTTTAAGCACATATATTTAGAACCTTAACCACTTCCCCACTGCTCACTGTGCTGCTACTGCGGCACAGTGGCTCGTTATCGTCTGGCGACGTAGGTCTACGTCACCAGACATTCCCCTCTCTCGGCGGCGCGCGCGCCGCTGGAGGCTCATCCTGCTGTTTTCAGTCACAGCGGGAGTCGGGCCAGGGGAGGAGCGGCGGCGATCGCCGCTGCTCTTCCCCGATCGCCGGGGAATCGAGTCTGGAGATCCGCCCGCTTGTGTAAACAGAGCGGGCGGAACTCCTAAGTGACAAGGAGTGACAGATTGCAGTGTTCAGCATAGCTGAACATGCGATCTGTCCTTGTGTCACTCAGTCACCTCCCCTCCCCACACGTTAGTAAGCACTAGGCATACATTAACCCCTCCCTCTCCAATAAAATTAACCCCTTCTCTGCCATTGTAATTGTTACAGTAACAGTGCATATATATAGCACTGATTACTGCAGTAATGTCACTGGTACCCCCAAAAGTGTCAAAAATGTCAGTCAAGGGTCCAATCTGTCCGCCGCAATGTCGCAGTCCCGCAAAAAAAAACGCAGATCGCCGCCATTACGCGTTAAAAAAACCCCACCAGAAATTACAGAAATCTTTCCCTTTGTTAGTAAACGCAATAACTTTTGCGCAAACCAATCAAAATACGCTTATTGTGATTTTTTTCCCAAACATAGGTAGCAGAAAACAAATTGGCCAAAAATTTTTTAAAAAATAGATTTTTACATTTTTTGGGGGGGAATTTCATATAAAAAAATGTTAAAAATATTGTTATTTTTTCAAAATAAACGCTCTTTTTTTGTTTATAGCGCAAAAAGTAAAAATTGCACAGGTGATCAAATACCACCAAAAGAAAGCTCTGTTTGTGGGAAAAAAAGGACGTAAATTTTGTTTGGGTACAGCGTCGCACGACCGCGCAATTGTCAGTTAAATTCGCACAGCGCCGAATCGCAAAAAGTGGCCCAGACATAAGACAGCAAAATCCTCCAGTGGTAAAGTGGTTAAATTGCATCTTACATCACATACATTTTTCATGTTACATCAATCATGTTACTTTCAACTGCTCATCTCTCCAAAATGACTGTACCGCCATTGTATAGGCATCAGCCAGAGTCAGGCACACATTGCCCCCAATACAGCCTGCTACAGAGCTATAATATACAATGTTTGTGTGTATGTGTGAGTGTGTGTGTGTGTGTGTGTGTGTGTGTGTGCATGTGTGTATTTGCCTGTAGTGGGACTGGTGGGGCTAAACAAATGCTTCCTTTTTCCGGCAGCAGCAGCATGATAGCATCTCAGCCTAGGCAAAGACACTTAAAAAAAGCGCATGTCTATTGTTCTGTTTCAAATGCTGCTTTATGCATTGACATACCTCCTTAGACCCAGTCTGTCTGGTCAGCATTGTCACCCTCTGACTTTGCACTATCCACAGACAGCTTAACTCTTCAAAAACACACAGAAGTTGAATCCAATGCAATTTCCCCTTATGTAATTGCAGTACAGTGGATGTTTTCCAGTTTTTTTTTTAATTGTAAGAAGACAGAGGGGTTGATTTACTAAAGGCAAATAGACTGTGCACTTTGCAAAGGGCAGTTGCACTCTGCAAGCGCAGTTGCTCCAGAGCTTAGTAAATGAGGTAAAGCTTCACCTTGCAAAGAGTACCCAATTACTTGCAAGGAAAAACAAAATGAATTTTTGCTTGCACATGATTGAATGATGGAAGTCAGCAGAGCTTCTGCTCATTTACCAAGCTGTGGAGCAACTGCTCTTGCAGAGTGCACAGTGTACAGTATTTGCCTTTAGTAAATCAACCCCAATGACTTTCCTAAGCCCTATCTATGTAAAGTACTATCAGAGAAGAACCAGGGAGTGTCTAGCTAGAACTGAACTAAGAACTAGACAGGAACGGAAGACAGAGGGAGAAACCAAATCAGATAGTAAACATGTTGCAGTGGCCCAAAACTACCACTAAATGTCACCATCTTACAAAACAATAATAGCCTGACACAGTTCAATACAACATAGGAAAAATACATATATGTAGGACAGAACATCTATATGGCTGTTATATATATATATATTTCACAGAACTATAATGAGAAGATAGTTCTCTACCCTCCTTTGACAGGTCCAGTCACTGATAGCCTGTAAAGGTGACAGCTTCCTGCAGGGCTCACACACATGGGTTCTTGGTCTGAACATACCCAAACTCATCATTGCTCAAAAAGGCTGATGACTAAGTCTGTGTCAACCCCTTTATCAGAGTTTTTCTCTTTCTCTCCTGCTCTCAAAAAAATCCATACTGTGCCTTTAATATTGAACTTCAGGAAGCATTAAAATACAACTGATTCATATGTTGGTGGTTGAAAACAGGAGAGTGCAAAATCTGGTGAAGCTCTGCTTAGAAACCAATCAGCTTTCAACTTCAGCTTGTTCAGTTAAGCTTAAAAAAACATGGAAGCTGATCAGTTTCTATGCAAAGCTGCTACAATATATATACTGTATATTTTACTTGCCAAAGGATTTCTTTTGTTCAGCCAATCTTGGTATTTTCAGACAAGTGCTACACTGTCAAGCCAAGCAGGTGACAATGCTGGACACCTATTGATCAGCCTACTAGATGACCTCTCAGCTTCCAGTCTGCTCAAAAGACAGCATTACCAAAATGATAGATTTATTTAACAATGAGCAAGCAGGTGAAACTCGCAGAGTATGTGGCAGAGGTAAATGAATTGCAAGAATGTCTGAAAAGAATTGCAATTCCTTTAATTTTTTTGAACGCCAAGGATGTATACTACAAAGGATGGCATTCAAAGCATCGAAAAAGCTACATAACAGAGTTGTAATAGAGTAATAGAGTTGGGAGCTTACTTCAAAAATTAACATCTAGCTTTCCTGTTTTAAGTAAAATGATTACCTGGCTCCGTCATTAGTCTGAAACTGATGATAGGATATTTCTCCACTAAATTAACCCCAAATAAATCTGAACACTATTGGGTTCACAGGCTTGCCATGCTGGTTCTATGTCTCCAATCTGCACTGGATGGAGATAGAGGAAGCATTTGACAGTATAAAAGGGTACCTGTCACTGCCTTGTCAGCCACAATGTCCTGGTAATAATATATTTAAAAAAGTAAAATGTCTAGAAAAAATAATTAAATACAGCTAAAACAGATAATTTTTAAGTCCATAATGAGTGTAAAAAATGGATAACTGTTCCAGCAAATGGTTAAAATTAAACGAGTCTACATTTTTATTCTGTCTTTTGTTTTCAGTTCTTTTTAGATTTATTTTAAATAAACCACTGCAATACTGAAAGCCTTTACCCTCTTCCTGCCCATGCCAATTTTCAGTTTTCAGCCATGTCCCATTTTGAATGACAATTGCATGGTCATACAACACTGTACTTATATTGAATTTTTAGCATTTTTTCACCAAAAGCTAGCTTTCTTTTGGTGGTATTTATTTACCTCCACTTTTGGAGGTAAATAAATACCTTTTACTTTTGTTTATTTTGCAAATAAATAATCTTTCTTCATAAATTTAGGTCAAACTGTATTCTGCTACATTTCTTTGGTGAAAATAACCCAAATCAGTGTTTATTATTTAGCCTGTAGGAAAGTTATAGAGTGCACAAACTATGTTATAATATATGAAGATCTATATATCCTGATGTACTGAGATTTCTTTAGGCCCAAAAATGCTAGGACAGTACAAACATCCCCCAAATCACCCCTTTTTAGAAAGTAGTCAGTCCAAGGTATTTAGTAAGAAGCACGGCAAGTTTTTTGAAGTTGTAATTTTTTCTCACAATTTTTGAGGATATGAAGAAATTACAAAAAAAATATTTTTTTGCATACTATAACCAGTGCAGTACAACATCACCATATAATTGGTGTGGCAGTGATCAGGGACACTGACTGGTGACATAAAAAAAAAAAAGTTTCAATACACTGTGACCAGAGCAATACAATGTTACCATAGTAGCAGTGCACTACTCTGGGGAAGTGATCGGGATTTTTATTTTTTTTACACATTATGATTGCTTATACCAATAAGGTTCATGTTATAAGCAATTATTTTCATTAAATGAAATCAATTAATTCAGTGTTTACTATTGTGGTCAGCTGTGATTGGCCACCTCTAATCACATGTTACAGATGGGCTTTGATTGGCCCTCTCTGTACCATGTGATCACTGTGATCAATCACAGAGATCAACACATAAGTACAAAATGGATGGCATGAATGAAAGCCATCTTTTGTGTACAATTGTCATGTGATTGGTCACAGCAATCACCTTGTACTAGCAGCAGCAGATACACTAAACAGTCATCCACTGCACCTGGTGCAGCTCCTGGGGCATGCGAGAGATGTGTTCTGGCAGGACATCATATGGCAGTTTCAACGGTGAACTGGTTAGTACTAACTGCACCTCAAATACATATAGTACTTTGCACTGAATGATGCACTATTTTATGATGATTGTGAAAAAGTGGTCTCTGTAATATGGAAATGTTAGCTGAACTACTTGCCTGTGTACAACTGCGTTGTATTGTAAGTTATTTTTCCTTTGTGCTTACAATAAATCCTTATTTGATTAAAAAAAGAAAAAACAAGAAAAGGTGGTAGTATACCTGGTTATGATTTTTTTAATAGGCTGTGGTCAATAAAAATGTGTAATTTTATATTCCTTGACTGTGATTTTTTTGTCTTTGATATTGTGCCTTTAAAGTCCCTTATTGGTGGAATAAGTTGGTTCCTTAATGTATTTTGGATAGTTGTTGTTGAGATGTGGCAGTGTATGAGTTTTTTCCCCAAAATATGGATGGTTATTTTATTCTCTATATTGGGGGTCAGCAACCCATTGATTATGGGCTACCTGTCAATTCAGGCTACCTGACAGGTAGACTGGGACCTGACATGCTGGCCACCTCCTGACAGCTCCTGCCACCTGTGCAAACTACATGTGAAAAAACAGTATCTCTCGCTCGAGTGGTGTGCGGAAAGGTAAATGATCTAGGTGTTTTTTTAGGCACAAATGGAGTGGTCTTGCTGCCCTCCTCAGGACCAAAGGTATCCAAAAAGCACTACAAGAAAACGACAAGAGAAGGGCGCACCGACCTTGTGCATTACCACTAAAAAAGTTTATTAAAATCAAAGAAGGTAGGCGTACAATATACTCACAAACATAGGATATGTACAAGCATGTAGGAAATAGGGACTGCTCACTTCCAGGACAATTCTCTACTGCTGGATAGTGTGATGGCGTCCTCACAATCTTGTATGGCTTATGCGTTTCGAGGGAGGACCCTCTTCCTCAGAGCTAAAGTTGCCACTGACCCACCATACACTCTCAGGAAGTTATATAGCCAGTATGCACCACCCACACCACCCTGGGAGGGGCAAAGGTCAGGGACAGGTGTAGGACTAAACAAACTGGGGTGCATGCCCCAATGAGCAGGTGCATGTAATAGATGGTGTTCATGACATAACATAACATAATACTGGGTACAGACAACCATGGATAGTACTGGTGGCAGTGGCCAAATAGCACAGTATGCTTGCTTGTAATGCAGGAGAAAGAAATACATGTACACATACATAATAAATAATAAAAAGAATAAAAACATCATGCTGAGAAATATTAATCAATATATCAAAGACCAATGGTAATTAATCGATCAATGTATGATCCTGTGGATAACACAATTGGTAACAGAAGAAGAAAAGGCCAGGTGAATCAACGCTATTTTCTCAATGAATAAATGACAAAAAAAAATCTGATTCATTCACAATCGCATAATAACATGTCCAGTAAGTGTAACAAAAAGTAGGGGGGTGTAGATGATCAGTAAAAAACAATATATGCAATCACTAAAGTAAATCAATCAGGTAAATAATAAATCATGAATCATGAATCGCATAATACATAGTAACAGACAATTCAGAGAAAAGAGCCGATATTCAAAGCAAGGGTTAAAAATCATGCATAGTCAGACATCAGTGCAAAGGAAAAGTGCCACAGATTCATATCCCAAAAAAGCAAATAGTGGAGGAATAATGGTAATATGCCAGCGCTGAATAGTGCAAAGTAGATGCTGCATGTTACCATCCCAATGTGTGCACAGTGCATCAATATACCACAGAAGCCCATGGGAACAGTACTCACATAGGGGCTATGAATGCTGCTGGGTGAGGACTCCTTAATGTTGGCGGGTGTTTGTGAACCAAGGAGTGAATCCAGACAGGTCCAGTCCAGGCAGGTCCTGGACCAAATCCAAATATCTGCGTATGGGGACAAATGTATGCCAGATGCAGGTATTGGGGGGGGGGGGGGGAAATAGGACAAGTTTATGCATTAAGTATTTACTGATAATTATACTGGAACTTTTGTGCCAGAAAAAAAACCTGCATAATAAGACCAGTCAAATTTGTATGTTCATGTAATTGTAGAATTAAAAAAAAAAAACACCCTAAGGTGAATAAATATGTCTCTTAAATTGAATTTATATTATTTTAAGTGGCCAGGAACTGGCCACTTAAAGCAGCAGACAGATAAGACAAATAATTTTAATTTTAAAAATAATTTCCATACAAGAGGTATATAAAATGATTCCACCTTTTTTTAAAATGCAAACTAACTTAACGCCGTTGTAAACCGCTGGTTGTTTTTTTTGTTTTGTTTTTTCCGGACCTACAAGGTAAATACATAACGTGCTAGTATGCATCGCACATTAAGTGAAATATTTTGTAGAAAGTACTCTGCCCCATCTGTATAGAAAAAGCTAATCATCCTATGAAATTGTAAAAATCTAACATCCAGTGCTCGGGTAAACCCCAATAGCCCCTCAATGTAGATCATATATGCAACAACCTCCAGCTGCTGGAATAGCCCTGTACCTCGAGGCGGAGAGGAAGAGGAAATTATGTCACCAAGAGGTAGAGGATGGAAGAGGAAGTAATGTCAGATGCTGACCAGAACCAGAAGTTGGTTACCCACCATATTTGATGTTAATCATTTAATATACTGATAAGACAGCTGCAATTTCTAACTTCTGCTAGCATATTTTTAATAAATACATTGGTTTGATTAATTTACTACACTATAAGTTTTGCTTTTGGTCTTTCCTGTGATATTCCCTGGAGAAATGAAAAGTACCAATAGTGATTTTGAGAGTGGATTTGAAAGAAGGGGGGAGGTGCCTGGGAGCCATGTTGCAATATTCAACGCCTAATATAACGCATTGAGATCTGGTGAACTTCGATTCACATGTGGGGTTTTGCACGGTGGTAAAATGAATTAATGGGAATATTTATGTGGCGATTAGAACTGTTGCACATTCATTTAATATAAACATATTTTTATTTTTTTATTTAATTGCAATATAATTTAATTGCAATATTTACTATGGACTTGGCTTCTTGTTTTATTTGCATAATATTTCCTGGAATGACCTGGAACATGGATAGATATTTGGAAGGCTGATATGAGAGAAGAAGAGTGACATCTGGTGGACCCATTGCATCATGCATTATATAACCCACTGTCTTCTAAAGGTCTTATTATCTGCTGAATGATATGCATTTTTTTCCTGATTCACTCTATTCTGTATGAAGAATAATGTTCCACCTTAAGTAGTGTTGAGCGAACACGGACTGTATTATTCGTGTTCGTACCGAATAATTGGATTTTTTGTACCCGAACACGGACACGGACACTTTACTGTATGTTCGGGTAAAAATCCGTGTTCGGTCGTTTTATTTCCGGGTTTTGCATGCTTTGGCGCTCTTTTCATGGCGGGCTTTCAACAGCCAATCAACAATCGTTTAACTGGTGTGCCTTAAGCCATCCCAGCCATGCCTGCAAATGTCTCAGTAGCTGTGATTGGCCGTCTGAAGCATGTGACCAAGTCTTTATAAGTTCGAGGCAGCCACAGAGGCGTCATTATGCTGCTTAGATTCAGGGACAGAGCACACATCAACGTGCTGGCTGCTGATTAGGGAAAGATAGGCAGGAAAAAACCATTTGTGTCCGGATAGAATTGAGGGACAGGTCGGAGTGTTTAGGCAGGGCGAGTTGTAGGCATTTTAGGGATAGAGTCTGCTGAATTATATAGGGTCAGTGTCTTCTACAAACTACAATCGATATTGCTGTGTGGGGGGTGGGGTCTGCACTCAATCCTGATCTACGATCTCTTCTCAATCCTGTTAGGGACAGAGTCTGCTGAATTTTAGGGAAACTGTGTTCTACAAACTACAATCGATATTGCTGTGTGGTGTGGGATTGGAGATAGGCAGGTGTCAGTGATCCACATCCATTTTTCTGTGTGTGAGCTGCAGTGAACACAATCTTTTTGGGCTGCAGTGAACACAATCTTTTTGGGCTGCAGTGAACACAATCTTTTTGGGCTGCAGTGAACACAATCTTTTTGGGCTGCAGTGAACACAATCTTTTTGGGCTGCAGTGAACAAAATCTTTTTGGGGTGCAGTGAACAAAATCTTTTTGGGGTGCAGTGAACACAATCCTTTTTGGTGTGCAGTGAACACAATCTTTGTGGGGTGCAGTGAACAAAATCCTTTGTGGGGTGCAGTGAACACAATCTTTTTGGGGTGCAGTGAACAAAATCCTTTTTGGGGTGCAGTGAACAACATCCTTTTTGGGGTGCAGTGAACACAATCTTTTTGGGGTGCAGTGAACAAAATCCTTTGTGGGGTGCAGTGAACACAATCTTTTTGGGGTGCAGTGAACACAATCTTTTTGGGGTGGAGTGAACAACATCCTTTTTGGGGTGCAGTGAACAAAATCCTTTTTGGGGTGCAGTGAACAAAATCATTTTTGGGGTGCAGTGAACACAATCTTTTTGGGGTGCAGTGAACACAATCTTTGTGGGGTGCAGTGAACACAATCTTTTTGGGGTGGAGTGAACAACATCCTTTTTGGGGTGCAGTGAACAACATCCTTTTTGGGGTGCAGTGAACACAATCTTTTTGGGGTGCAGTGAACACAATCTTTGTGGGGTACAGTGAACAGAATCTTTGTGGGGTGCAGTGAACACAATCTTTGGGGGGTACAGTGAACACAATCTTTGTGAGGTGCAGTGAACACAATCTTTGTGGGGTGCAGTGAACACAATCATTGTGGGGTGCAGTGAACTCAATCTTTGTGGGGTACAGTGAACACAATCTCATACTGAAGGTTTGAGGGTGCTGCCTGTTCCATACTCCCCCTACTCCTCATCTAGCCTTTTAGGGGTACAAACAATAGTAATTGGGGCCTAGTGTGGTTGTGTACGTGTGATATACATACACTTTTTTGGGATCATATTTTCTATTCCGCTATTTAATCAAAAACCTTTGGGGATCAGTTAAATTGGGGGATAGTCTGTGTTGGTACGTGTGAGAGAGATCCACCTTTCCAAGTTGTTGGGGTTCATCTCATACTTCTGAAGGTTTGAGGGTGCTGCCTGTTCCATACTCCCCCTACTCCTAGCCTTTTAGGGGTACAAACAATAGTAATTGGGGCCTAGTGTGGTTGTGTACGTGTGATATACATACACTTTTTTGGGATCATATTTTCTATTCCGCTATTTAATCAAAAACCTTTGGGGATCAGTTAAATTGGGGGATAGTCTGTGTTGGTACGTGTGAGAGAGATCCACCTTTCCAAGTTGTTGGGGTTCATCTCATACTTCTGAAGGTTTGAGGGTGCTGCCTGTTCCATACCCCCCCTACTCCTAGCCTTTTAGGGGTACAAACAATAGTAATTGGGGCCTAGTGTGGTTGTGTACGTGTGATATACATACACTTTTTTGGGATCATATTTTCTATTCCGCTATTTAATCAAAAACCTTTGGGGATCAGTTAAATTGGGGGATAGTCTGTGTTGGTACGTGTGAGAGAGATCCACCTTTCCAAGTTGTTGGGGTTCATCTCATACTTCTGAAGGTTTGAGGGTGCTGCCTGTTCCATACTCCCCCTACTCCTAGCCTTTTAGGGGTACAAACAATAGTAATTGGGGCCTAGTGTGGTTGTGTACGTGTGATATACATACACTTTTTTGGGATCATATTTTCTATTCCGCTATTTAATCAAAAACCTTTGGGGATCAGTTAAATTGGGGGATAGTCTGTGTTGGTACGTGTGAGAGAGATCCACCTTTCCAAGTTGTTGGGGTTCATCTCATACTTCTGAAGGTTTGAGGGTGCTGCCTGTTCCATACCCCCCCTACTCCTAGCCTTTTAGGGGTACAAACAATAGTAATTGGGGCCTAGTGTGGTTGTGTACGTGTGATATACATACACTTTTTTGGGATCATATTTTCTATTCCGCTATTTAATCAAAAACCTTTGGGGATCAGTTAAATTGGGGGATAGTCTGTGTTGGTACGTGTGAGAGAGATCCACCTTTCCAAGTTGTTGGGGTTCATCTCATACTTCTGAAGGTTTGAGGGTGCTGCCTGTTCCATACCCCCCCTACTCCTAGCCTTTTAGGGGTACAAACAATAGTAATTGGGGCCTAGTGTGGTTGTGTACGTGTGATATACATACACTTTTTTGGGATCATATTTTCTATTCCGCTATTTAATCAAAAACCTTTGGGGATCAGTTAAATTGGGGGATAGTCTGTGTTGGTACGTGTGAGAGAGATCCACCTTTCCAAGTTGTTGGGGTTCATCTCATACTTCTGAAGGTTTGAGGGTGCTGCCTGTTCCATACTCCCCCTACTCCTAGCCTTTTAGGGGTACAATAAATAGTAATTGGGGCCTAGTGTGGTTGTGTACGTGTGATATACATACACTTTTTTGGGATCATATTTTCTATTCCGCTATTTAATCAAAAACCTTTGGGGATCAGTTAAATTGGGGGATAGTCTGTGTTGGTACGTGTGAGAGAGATCCACCTTTCCAAGTTGTTGGGGTTCATCTCATACTTCTGAAGGTTTGAGGGTGCTGCCTGTTCCATACTCCCCCTACTCCTAGCCTTTTAGGGGTACAAACAATAGTAATTGGGGCCTAGTGTGGTTGTGTACGTGTGATATACATACACTTTTTTGGGATCATATTTTCTATTCCGCTATTTAATCAAAAACCTTTGGGGATCAGTTAAATTGGGGGATAGTCTGTGTCGGTACGTGTGAGAGAGATCCACCTTTCCAAGTTGTTGGGGTTCATCTCATACTTCTGAAGGTTTGAGGGTGCTGCCTGTTCCATACCCCCCCTACTCCTCATCTAGCCTTTTAGGGGTACAAACAATAGTAATTGGGGCCTAGTGTGGTTGTGTACGTGCGAGATACATACACTTTTTTTGATCATATTTCCTATTCCGCTATTCAATAAAAACCTTTGAGGATCAATTGAATTGCGGGATAGTCTGTGTCGGTACGTGTGAGAGAGATCCACCTTTCCAAGTTGTTGGGGTTCATCTCATACTTCTGAAGGTTTGAGGGTGCTGCCTGTTCCATACCCCCCCTACTCCTAGCCTTTTAGGGGTACAAACAATAGTAATTGGGGCCTAGTGTGGTTGTGTACGTGTGATATACATACACTTTTTTGGGATCATATTTTCTATTCCGCTATTTAATCAAAAACCTTTGGGGATCAGTTAAATTGGGGGATAGTCTGTGTTGGTACGTGTGAGAGAGATCCACCTTTCCAAGTTGTTGGGGTTCATCTCATACTTCTGAAGGTTTGAGGGTGCTGCCTGTTCCATACCCCCCCTACTCCTAGCCTTTTAGGGGTACAAACAATAGTAATTGGGGCCTAGTGTGGTTGTGTACGTGTGATATACATACACTTTTTTGGGATCATATTTTCTATTCCGCTATTTAATCAAAAACCTTTGGGGATCAGTTAAATTGGGGGATAGTCTGTGTTGGTACGTGTGAGAGAGATCCACCTTTCCAAGTTGTTGGGGTTCATCTCATACTTCTGAAGGTTTGAGGGTGCTGCCTGTTCCATACCCCCCCTACTCCTAGCCTTTTAGGGGTACAAACAATAGTAATTGGGGCCTAGTGTGTTTGTGTACGTGTGATATACATACACTTTTTTGGGATCATATTTTCTATTCCGCTATTTAATCAAAAACCTTTGGGGATCAGTTAAATTGGGGGATAGTCTGTGTTGGTACGTGTGAGAGAGATCCACCTTTCCAAGTTGTTGGGGTTCATCTCATACTTCTGAAGGTTTGAGGGTGCTGCCTGTTCCATACCCCCCCTACTCCTAGCCTTTTAGGGGTACAAACATTAGTAATTGGGGCCTAGTGTGGTTGTGTACGTGTGATATACATACACTTTTTTGGGATCATATTTTCTATTCCGCTATTTAATCAAAAACCTTTGGGGATCAGTTAAATTGGGGGATAGTCTGTGTTGGTACGTGTGAGAGAGATCCACCTTTCCAAGTTGTTGGGGTTCATCTCATACTTCTGAAGGTTTGAGGGTGCTGCCTGTTCCATACCCCCCCTACTCCTAGCCTTTTAGGGGTACAAACAATAGTAATTGGGGCCTAGTGTGGTTGTGTACGTGTGATATACATACACTTTTTTGGGATCATATTTTCTATTCCGCTATTTAATCAAAAACCTTTGGGGATCAGTTAAATTGGGGGATAGTCTGTGTTGGTACGTGTGAGAGAGATCCACCTTTCCAAGTTGTTGGGGTTCATCTCATACTTCTGAAGGTTTGAGGGTGCTGCCTGTTCCATACTCCCCCTACTCCTAGCCTTTTAGGGGTACAAACAATAGTAATTGGGGCCTAGTGTGGTTGTGTACGTGTGATATACATACACTTTTTTGGGATCATATTTTCTATTCCGCTATTTAATCAAAAACCTTTGGGGATCAGTTAAATTGGGGGATAGTCTGTGTTGGTACGTGTGAGAGAGATCCACCTTTCCAAGTTGTTGGGGTTCATCTCATACTTCTGAAGGTTTGAGGGTGCTGCCTGTTCCATACTCCCCCTACTCCTCATCTAGCCTTTTAGGGGTACAAACAATAGTAATTGGGGCCTAGTGTGGTTGTGTACGTGTGATATACATACACTTTTTTGGGATCATATTTTCTATTCCGCTATTTAATCAAAAACCTTTGGGGATCAGTTAAATTGGGGGATAGTCTGTGTTGGTACGTGTGAGAGAGATCCACCTTTCCAAGTTGTTGGGGTTCATCTCATACTTCTGAAGGTTTGAGGGTGCTGCCTGTTCCATACTCCCCCTACTCCTCATCTAGCCTTTTAGGGGTACAAACAATAGTAATTGGGGCCTAGTGTGGTTGTGTACGTGTGATATACATACACTTTTTTGGGATCATATTTTCTATTCCGCTATTTAATCAAAAACCTTTGGGGATCAGTTAAATTGGGGGATAGTCTGTGTCGGTACGTGTGAGAGAGATCCACCTTTCCAAGTTGTTGGGGTTCATCTCATACTTCTGAAGGTTTGAGGGTGCTGCCTGTTCCATACCCCCCCTACTCCTCATCTAGCCTTTTAGGGGTACAAACAATAGTAATTGGGGCCTAGTGTGGTTGTGTACGTGCGAGATACATACACTTTTTTTGATCATATTTCCTATTCCGCTATTCAATAAAAACCTTTGAGGATCAATTGAATTGCGGGATAGTCTGTGTCGGTACGTGTGAGAGAGATCCACCTTTCCAAGTTGTTGGGGTTCATCTCATACTTCTGAAGGTTTGAGGGTGCTGCCTGTTCCATACCCCCCCTACTCCTCATCTAGCCTTTTAGGGGTACAAACAATAGTAATTGGGGCCTAGTGTGGTTGTGTACGTGCGAGATACATACACTTTTTTTGATCATATTTCCTATTCCGCTATTCAATAAAAACCTTTGAGGATCAATTGAATTGCGGGATAGTCTGTGTCGGTACGTGTGAGAGAGATCCACCTTTCCAAGTTGTTGGGGTTCATCTCATACTTCTGAAGGTTTGAGGGTGCTGCCTGTTCCATACCCCCCCTACTCCTCATCTAGCCTTTTAGGGGTACAAACAATAGTAATTGGGGCCTAGTGTGGTTGTGTACGTGCGAGATACATACACTTTTTTTGATCATATTTCCTATTCCGCTATTCAATAAAAACCTTTGAGGATCAATTGAATTGCGGGATAGTCTGTGTCGGTACGTGTGAGAGAGATCCACCTTTCCAAGTTGTTGGGGTTCATCTCATACTTCTGAAGGTTTGAGGGTGCTGCCTGTTCCATACCCCCCCTACTCCTCATCTAGCCTTTTAGGGGTACAAACAATAGTAATTGGGGCCTAGTGTGGTTGTGTACGTGCGAGATACATACACTTTTTTTGATCATATTTCCTATTCCGCTATTCAATAAAAACCTTTGAGGATCAATTGAATTGCGGGATAGTCTGTGTCGGTACGTGTGAGAGAGATCCACCTTTCCAAGTTGTTGGGGTTCATCTCATACTTCTGAAGGTTTGAGGGTGCTGCCTGTTCCATACCCCCCCTACTCCTCATCTAGCCTTTTAGGGGTACAAACAATAGTAATTGGGGCCTAGTGTGGTTGTGTACGTGCGAGATACATACACTTTTTTTGATCATATTTCCTATTCCGCTATTCAATAAAAACCTTTGAGGATCAATTGAATTGCGGGATAGTCTGTGTCGGTACGTGTGAGAGAGATCCACCTTTCCAAGTTGTTGGGGTTCATCTCATACTTCTGAAGGTTTGAGGGTGCTGCCTGTTCCATACCCCCCCTACTCCTCATCTAGCCTTTTAGGGGTACAAACAATAGTAATTGGGGCCTAGTGTGGTTGTGTACGTGCGAGATACATACACTTTTTTTGATCATATTTCCTATTCCGCTATTCAATAAAAACCTTTGAGGATCAATTGAATTGCGGGATAGTCTGTGTCGGTACGTGTGAGAGAGATCCACCATTCCAAGTTGTTGGGGTTCATCTCATACTTCTGAAGGTTTGAGGGTGCTGCCTGTTCCATACCCCCCCTACTCCTCATCTAGCCTTTTAGGGGTACAAACAATAGTAATTGGGGCCTAGTGTGGTTGTGTACGTGCGAGATACATACACTTTTTTTGATCATATTTCCTATTCCGCTATTCAATAAAAACCTTTGAGGATCAATTGAATTGCGGGATAGTCTGTGTCGGTACGTGTGAGAGAGATCCACCTTTCCAAGTTGTTGGGGTTCATCTCATACTTCTGAAGGTTTGAGGGTGCTGCCTGTTCCATACTCCCCCTACTCCTAGCCTTTTAGGGGTACAAACAATAGTAATTGGGGCCTAGTGTGGTTGTGTACGTGTGATATACATACACTTTTTTTGGATCATATTTTCTATTCCGCTATTCAATAAAAACCTTTCTAGGGCAAGATCTTAAATTACAGAAATATGAGGAGACCGTCAAATAAGGGCCGTGGCCTGGGTCGTGGTGCTGCTGGTAGAGCTCCTGTTGCAAGGAGAGGACATGGTCGATCTGTGCCAGCTACACGCACAAGTGAAACACCTTCCTCAAGTGTGAGTAGGCGACAGAACCTGCATCAGTATTTGGTAGGGCATCAAACGCCCCTAGAAGTGATGAGGCCAGAACAAGTTGAGGCGATAGTAGATTGGTTTGCTGCTGACAGTGCCTCCAGTTCCTTCACATTGTCTCCCACCCAGTCTACTGCAGAAAGGTCAGAGTTGGCACCTGCAGCCAATGTCCAACCGTCTTTCACCTCACCCCCTTGCAAATCAGGCCAGCAGTCTGAGCCCCAAGCCATACAGCAGTCTCTTATTCTTTTTGAGGACTCTGTCAGCAGGGTTTCCCAGGGCCATCCACCTAGCCCTGCCCCAGAAGTGGAAGAGATTGAGTGCAGCGATGCCCAACCACTTATTTCTCAAGATGAGTACATGCAAGGATCATCGCAGCACGTCTCCGATGATGACGAAACGCAGGTGCCAACTGCTGCGGCGTTCAGCATTGTGGAGACCGACAAGGAGGGCAGGGGTGAAGACTGGGTGGAAGATGATGTGGAGGACGATGAGGTCCTCGACCCCACATGGAATGAACGTCATGCAGGTGAACTGAGTAGTTTGGAGGAAGAGGCGGTGGTCGCACAGAGCCACCAGCACAGCAGAAGAGGGAGCAGGGTGCAGAAGCGGAGCGGCCGTGCCCTAGACACTACGCCCGCTACTGCCCAACGCAGCAAGGGAACGAGCGCACCAAAGTCAGCTCAAAGGAGTTCTCTAGCGTGGAAGTTCTTTAGAAAATGTGCTGACGACAGGACATGAGTGGTTTGCACCCTGTGCAATCAGAGCTTGAAGCGAGGCATGAACCTTCTCAACCTGAGCACAACCTGCATGATCAGGCATCTAAGTGCAAAGCACGAGCTGCAGTGGAGTACACACCTTCAAAACCAAGAAACGTCTCTGGCTCATCCTGCTTCCTCTTCTGCTGCAGTCTCGGCCGCTCCAGCCACATCTGTAGTGATACCGGCACCTGCCACCCCGCAAACAGACGATCTGTCAGCAACACCACCACCTGGGTCACCAACAACCATCTCCACAATGTCCCGTGGAAGCGTTCAGCTTTCCATCTCCCAAACACTTGAGAGGAAGAGGAAGTACCCCCCTACCCACCCGCGATCCCTGGCCCTGAATGCCAGCATTTCAAAATTATTGGCCTTTGAAATGCTGTCATTCCGTCTGGTGGAGACGCACAGTTTTAAAAACCTTATGTCGGTGGCTGTCCCACAGTACGTCGTGCCCAGCCGCCACTACTTTTCCAGGCAAGCCATCCCTTCCCTGCACAACCAAGTGGGGGAAAAAATCAGGTGTGCACTGCGCAACGCCATCTGTGCCAAGGTCCACCTAACTACGGATACGTGGACCAGTAAGCACGGTCAGGGGCGTTATATCTCCCTAACGGCACACTGGGTAAATGCAGTGGCGGATGGGCCTGAGGCGGATAGCAATTTGGCGCATGTCCTTCCACCACCGAGGATTGCAGGGCGCTTCAGTTTGCCTCCTGTTCCTAACTCCTCCTACTCCGCTTCCTCATCCTCTACCGCCTCCTCATCCGGACAGCGTAACACCTTCACCACCAACTTCAGCACGGCCAGGGGTAAACGACAGCAGGCAGTTTTACAACTTGCCTGTTTGGGGGACAAACCACACACCGCGCAGGAGTTGTGGAGGAGCATGGAACAGCAGACAAATGAGTGGTTGCTGCCAGCGAGCCTCAAGCCCGGCCTGGTGGTGTGCGATAACGGGCGAAATCTCATAGCAGCTCTGGGCCTAGCCGGTTTGACGCACATCCCTTGCCTGGCGCATGTGCTGAATTTGGTGGTGCAGAGGTTCCTTAAAAACTACCCCGATATGTCAGAGCTGCTGCAGAAAGTGCGGGCCGTTTGTGCGCACTTTCGGCGTTCTCACCCTGCTGCTGCTCGCCTGGCAGCGCTGCAGCGTAACTTCGGCCTTCCCGCTCACCGCCTCATATGTGACGTGCCCACAAGGTGGAACTCCACCTTGCACATGCTGGAAAGACTGTGCGAGCAGCAGCAGGCCATAGTGGAGTTTCAGCTGCAGCACGCACGCGTGAGTCGCTCTGCGGAACAGCACCACTTCACCACCAATAACTGGGCCTCCATGCGAGACCTGTGTGCCTTGTTGCGCTGTTTTGAGTACTCCACCAACATGGCCAGTGGCAATGACGCCGTTCTCAGCTTAACTATCCCACTTCTATGCCTCCTTGAAAAAACAATTCGGGCGATGATGGAAGAGGATGTGGCACAGGATGAGGAGGAGGAGGAGGATGAAGAGGTAACATTTCCAAGGCTTTCAGGGCAGTCATTCGCAAGGGGCTCCGAGGGTGGGTTCCTGCACACGCAAACGCCAGGGACGCAATTGTCCAGCAGGGGCACAGTTCTGGAGGATGAGGAGGATGAGGAGGAGGAGGAGCTGGAGGAGGAGATGGAACCATGTTCACAGCAGGGTGGCACCCAGGCCAGCTCATGGCCATCACTGGTGCGTGGCTGGGGGGATACAGAGGACACGGACCATACACCTCCCACAGAGGACAGCCTTTCGTTGCCTCTGGGCAGCCTGGCACACATGAGCGATTACATGCTGCAGTGTCTCCACAACGACCGCCGAGTTGCCCACATTCTAACTTGTGCTGATTACTGGGTGGCCACGCTGCTGGATCCCCGTTACAAGGACAACGTACCGTCCTTAATTCACTCACTGGAGCGCGATCGCAAGATGCGCGAGTACAAGCGCACGCTGGTAGACGCCATGCTGCTGGCATTCCCATCTGACAGCGGGGCCACAGTGGAAGCACAAGGCAGAGGAGGAGGAGGAGGAGGTCGCCAACGCAACCAGGGCACCGCCAGCACCTCAGAAGGCAGGGTTAGCATGGCCGAAATGTGGAAAAGCTTTGTCAGCACGCCACAACAAACAGCAGCACCAGCAGCTCAGATGGAACGTCTTAGCAGGAGGCAGCATTTTACCAACATGGTGGAGCAGTATGTGTGCACACGCCTACATGTAGTGAATGACGGGTCTGCCCCCTTCAACTTCTGGGTCTCCAAATTGGGCACATGGCCTGAGCTTGCCCTTTACGCCTTGGAGGTGCTGGCGTGCCCTGCAGCCAGTGTATTATCTGAACGGGTATTTAGCACGGCTGGGGGCGTTATAACAGACAAGCGCAGCCGCCTGTCCAGAGACAATGTGGACAAGCTCACGTTCATTAAAATGAACCAGGCATGGATCCCACGGGACTTTTCCGTACCTTGTGCAGAATAGCAATGGATACCGACCTTACCCACCCATTGTTCCATTTTTGCTCTTTCTCACTCTTTTGGGGTGTACCCTCATTTAAAATTTGTGAAAAGAAGCAGTGTTGGCTACCTCGTCCTCCTCCTCAGGGCCAGATTAATGTAGGGGCTATTGGAGCTGCAGCTCCAGGCCCCTACCTTTTATATAGGCCCCCGGGTTGGCCATATTCACTGTTACCGCTCTTCTGTCACTTGTAAACACAGAAGTCTAGCTTCTATGCTCACTTCCCCAGGCAGCACCCTCAGAACCTCCCCACACAGCGCGAAGGCCGGACAAGGAGGGACAGTTGGCGATGCATGGATGTGTTTATGGGCTTCAGAGACAGCATCCCATGTTGAATTAGGCATGCATGGCTGCACCCTTCCTCCTCTGGGTGCATGGCAAGGCACGGCCCTAAGGCCCTTCAAAATCCTCAGCACCAAGCCCATGATGCTGTTAATCCGGCCCTGGTCCTCCTCCACCGCCGCTTCCACCTACACCGCCCATAGGTGTGCGCAGCCTATTGCATTAAGGTGTGCACCCCAAAGTTGAAATACACATGCATGTGTTTGCCAGCAGGGAGAGTAATGTATCGGGGCCATGTACCTGTAGGCAAGGAGAAATAGAGCAGAGCAGGTCCCAGGGAGATCTTTCCCATCTCCTCACTGGCAATGCTATGTGCCCTAGGTGATTAGGGTGTGCCCAGGCACACCCAGCACACCCTGTGCGCACGCCTATGTCACCGCCACATCCACCACCACCTCAACCTCCCTCCTACTCCATATGGGCCTCGTCCTTCAGAGATGAAGAAGAACATTGTTTTATTTTTCTGTTTTTTTTTGTTGTTTTAAGTTATTTCCCTATCCACATTTGTTTGCAGAGCACTTGCCATGCTCTTAATTACGTTTTGCTGCAATTTGCAGCACTCTAGCCCTTTCCTTTGGTGTTTTAGAGCCATTTTAGTGCCTTAAAGTTCGGGTCCCCATTGACTTCAATGGGGTTCGGTGTCCGGGAAAAGTTCGGTAAAAGTCCGGGACACGGACCCGGACTTTTTTTTAAAGTTCGGCCGAACCCGTCGAACACGGACATCTAGGTGTCCGCTCAACCCTAACCTTAAGCGAAAATAGTCAAATTACATTTGTTTTGCCCCTATTTACACAAAACTAATGTACCTACAGTTTCACAGGACAAACAGCTCTGCAAAATTGTCTTTTTTTTTTAAAATGTGTATTTGAACTAATCTATCCCTCATTTTCTGCTAAAGTGCTCAAGATGAGTGAGGACAATGGGTAAATACAGACTTTACATTACGCGGCTCATTAGCTAGGTTCCAAAAGCTGTTTTTAGGTGTAGAGCTAGCATAGGTGTGATCAATGTTAGACATCTTCATGCTTGCTTGTATATGTAATATGTCAAACACCAGACCAAAGGAGAGGTTCTAAATTGAGGCAATGTTAAATTTATCAATAAAACCCTACTTGTAATGAATTATAAATAGTAATATAGCAATATACTGATAGTATTGATATATATGTATATACAGTATATTTACAGTATATACATATTTATATATTTATATATATATATATATATATATATATATAAACAGATGCACACTTTATGTGTGAATGTGTGTGTGTGTGTGTGTGTGCGTGTGTATATATATCTGTGTGTGTTTTATATATCTTAACACTATTAGTATATTACTATTTTTATTTTTTTTATGACGGAAAGGTTTTTATTGATAAATATACTAATTAGTATTACATATATATATATATATATATATTTAGTATATTACATTAAAATACTATAAAATACATTATACCAATATGCAATAAAATGTTAATCTTGAAAAATAGTGTTCTTGGCCATTGTGATTGACTACACATCCTATGCTGAGTGGAATAGCAGAAAATCCCATTAAATTGTTTAGAGTGGTTCTAAAGGCAGAAGTTTTTTTGTCCTTTAATGTATTCTATGTACCCCCCCAGCCCCCCCCCCCATAAATACGTACCTGAGCCCTATCTTAAACCAGTGATGTGCGTAAGATTTGAGGCTCTCTTGGCTCTCCTCTCATTGGCTCAGACACACCCAGTGAGGAGGGCGCAGGGACGAGATGGAGCCACGTAATGTGTGTCTTATAGACACACAGAGCTGGCTCAGGGTTGACCACGCATGAGTGCCTCCATCGCAAGTAACTCGCTATGGGGGCACTCGACAGGGGGGGGGTGGAGTGTCGGTGGGGGACCCGAGAAAAGGAGGATCAGGGCTGGTTAAGCATACAAGTAAATACAAGTAAATATTAAAAATGCCTACAAGAATATCTGGGTCATATTATGTGATCAATGCAAGTGCAAACAGCTTTTAGCCTAGGTTCATACTTATACAGTGCAATTTGTTTTTACTGCAATTTCAAAGATAATGTCCAGTGTGACTTTATGTGGGTTCAGGTGCTATTCAAATGCAATTTGGATACAGATGCAATTCTCTTTATCTCTTTCGCTCTAGAAATCAGCTCAGAAAGACACTATAGCCTGCTAGAAATCAGAGTGGAATTGCTTAGTCTTTGAACACCTATGCAGTTTCCATTAGACGATATGGAGATGAAAATTGCATCGCACCGCATCAAAAATGCACAGGATCCTTTTTAAAAATGCATTGCATTCGGACTGTCTATATGATAATGGCCACCATAAAAAGTCATGTTATTTCACTTGTCATGAGGTTCCATGTGTCCTGGAACGCATATGAAAGCTCATCAGTGTGAACCAGGGCTTAGAGTATATTTCTACTCTAACAATGAGCTTCTCTTACTAGCTCTCTTTTGGTTTATTAAATATACCATGGAAAGTGTTTTGTTACAGTATAACTTTTCAAAAAACGCAAAAAAAAAGCATTTGTTGATTTTACCAGAAAATCCAGGGGATTCCCTCTGCCACTGCTGTACTCCTATTGGTTGGCATTGTTCCCAGTTTTCTATGGGAACTACAGAACAACTCCCCCTATTTTATGGAGATGAGGAGAGGCAACATTTTCTGTAGTCCTAATACATTTTCTGTCCTAGGGTGACAAAACTGCTGAACTATAAACATAGCGCAGTGTTTAAATGGTATACCCTAGGACGGGAAGTATGTTACTGGCAGGAATACAGAGTGAAAATAAAGGAAGAAATGCAAATACCACAGCTAAAGACTGGTATACTCCAATATTTGCTGCTTTTATTCTTGTATTTTAGAACAATTTTATTAGAGTTCTTTCTTTTGGCTAGCTGCATGCAGCCACGGGGCTTACAGATGTAGAACTTCCTAGTCTTAACATTGGTAAGATGGAAAAGAATGATGATCACAATGAAGGCGATCATTTGCTGGCTTTGTTACTAGGAAAGGTCTTATGGTTAGGAACCTGAAGACACATTATTAATTTTAAAGAACGGGGACTTCCTTAACAACTTAAGGGTGAAGAGCCCTGTGCACAGATTACAATTGCTTCTGAATTCTTACCACTTATAAGCCGCATAAGAGAAGAGATACCCCTATGCCTCAGACCACAATACAACTGCTTTGTAGGCACTGTCAATTGTTCAGCCCCAAGAACTCATGCATGAATAGAGATATTGTTACTTTAATGGCAGTAAATCATAGATATAAGCAAATTCCTACCAGGGCAATGTTTCACTCTAGAAAAATGCCATATTTCAGGTACAATATATTACTGTTTAATTTTAAATTTGCTGCAGAATATTCATAGTCAGAAATCTATAAAGCTCATTTCTATACTGCTCTACAAAACAAAATTTTTTCATTAACACTTTTTATATTTTCCATTTAGGAAATATATGACTATACCTTTCATCTTGTTCATGTAATTGTTCTTTGATAAAGTTTTGGTTAAAATTCATACCTTTTCAGAAATATGTTACCTGTCCCTGTTCATTATTAGGAATGGTGGATATCAGCAACCATAACATTTTCCTTCTTTTAATTTCATAAGTTTATGAGTAGGGTAGACCTAGGATGGACATTAGACTATTTAAAGATGAACTCCAGACCCATATAAAAGAAACACAATAATTTGAATTATTGTTATTTTTTTTATTATTCAAACAGTGTAAGAACATAAAGTCTTTCTTTATATTGGCCTTTTGCAATACCTGTACATCAGAGCTCAGGCTGGGAGTAGAAAGCAGTACAAGAAGTTAAAGAGGTGTCTTGCAATTCTCATCTGCTAACATACTGGTAAGACAGCATAGTGCAGTGGTTCTCAACTCCGGTCCTCAGGACCCACCAACAGGCCAGATTTTAAGTACTACCTTTAGGGGGATGCAGACTAGAGTACTGCAATCACTGAGCAGCAAATTATATCACCTGTGATGTATTTCAGTTATCTTGCAAACATGGCCTGTTAGTGGGTCCTTAGGACCGGAGTTGAGAACCACTGGCATAGTGAGTATGAGGAAGGAAAAAATTCTCCAAGTGTTACTTAACTGGAAAAAATGAAAAATCAGGTATCGCCCCTACCAGCCAAGGCTTTGCTATGTGGCAGACTTATTTTTCAGGACTGGACAGACAGCTCTTCTGCTGTCCCACTCCTCTTCTGTGTTTTTTAAAATATCTAGAGATTGGAATTTGTATGCATTTTAGGTGATTATTGGCTAACATGAAGCCATGTTTTAAAATGAATGCAGAAATCACATCATATGTGCTCAGAATTAAGTATGCTCTTTTATTTACAACTGCATTAAATTACTTTTATTTACATATATACAACTTTCTTTCAACCATTCTTTTCAAGAGCAAATGTCACCTTGACATTGAGCTTGCTTGTATCATTACTATTTTTGTGCTTAAGCAAGACAAAAAAAAAATCACAAACATAAGCAAAATGCATGTAGAATAGTATAATCTGCATACATTTACTGCATACTGGAAACTTTTACAAATACAATTTTATCAAAAAAACTGAAGAAAAATCAAACTTAAAAAAAAAAAAGAATAATAATAAAAAAAAGCAAACTAAAGAAGTAATCTTAAAAAGAAGATGCATTGCCTTGAATTAAGTTACATTGAAATTTACAGTTATCATGAAAAACTTATATTAGAAGACTTATTGTTTCAGCTGTAACTTATTATAGACTTGTTTAAAGTAATGCATAGTGGTTTTCTAATTATTTATTCATGTTTAATGTTATTATTTTTAGGAATAAATAAACAAGCATTTTTATACAGTATCTTGCTTTCAGCTTTTAAAGATGTAGTCAGACACTTATCCTTTTTTAAGAAATGTTCAGTTTGATCATATTACTTTTTAGATAAAAAAAGGCTTATTGTTCAATGATTTATGAACAGTGATTTGCCCCAATGACAAATTTCTTATCCTGGAGTCTCTTTGTGCCTCAAAGCAAGCAGCTCTCCTGTTCTATTTTAACCCATAGTGTTCTGGGAATCCCTCATCAAGTATTGAATATTTAATGTTAAAACAAAAGTGTTTCATCTACTAATATAGTTTGTGTATTGTTGTTATATGTAAAATCAAAAGTAAAACAATCTAAAAACATTGTTTTTTTGGAGTTGTGTATATATATATATATATATATATATGTGTGTTTTTATGCTTTTGTGTTAATGCACAAATGTAAAGCTCTGCAAGGTGGAATTTAATGCAGATTTTTTATAATTATGTCATATTTTGTGGTATGTGGTCGAATATCACCTAATTAGCTTAAATCTAAAAAAAATGTTTAAAAAAATAAATGAAATTAAAATTGGCCCCAAAACTTCTAAGTTTTGCTATAAAGAGATAGTCCACACATTTCTAAAATAACTTTACAAATGCCTCCATCCCTACTCTACCCTCTCTATATTAGTTTCTTTCTCTCATCCTTACTTGCTCCTGTCTTGTCCTGTTTACAAGCTGGTTAAGGTTCACTCCTATCCAGCCAAGTCAAATCATGTTAGATGCTGGAAGCTTCATTGACAAGCTTTGTATCTCTAGTAATACCATTGCAAATCTTATGTGCCCTTTAAAATACATTTACATTGCTTTTGTGATTATTTTACAATCAATTTATTTTGGGAAAAGTTCAAGATGGGAGCATCTGAAAGAGGGCTGATTTTTTTAAAACAAATCTCTGTCTAACAGTGCATAGCAGTCAGGGAAATCTAAGCTCTTGACTCCACGAGTAATATAAAAACATAAATAGGGGGCTCCATCCATCTGACTTTACGTATCAATTACTGTAAAAATAACTTTTGAGTGGAAAGCCTTTCTAATAAGACACTTACAAGACACACAATAAGAAAAAAGTAATAATGATATAAAATGTGCACAACCCATAAAACTCCAGAATTCAGATTAGTAAGTCCTTTCAGTTAATTTCAATTGGAGGTAATGAATTATTTTGTGCTCTTCATATTTCTCTTTGGGTAAGTTAAAGGCATTATGATCAGAAATGTAATTCCTCTATTAAATGGAAGAAAAAGAAAAAAAATTTAATTGCCCAGGAGTCCTGAATATTTAGTCAGCTTTTCCCTTTAAACCATCCAGTACAAAAATTCTAAATGTAATATATTGCATTATGCAACGCTTTTAAACATGTAATTCAAAGCATGAAGATCCACTTTTTATTGCAGCAGCAAAATACTAAAATTACAAATACCTGAGTAATCGGACTAAAATTACTGCCCTTCTAGACCAGCTGCCCCCCCTTCTTCCTAGCTTTAGTATCACAATAACAAGATCAGACATCATAACCACACAAGGGCGAAGAGGCTGAAAGAGACAGTTTGCCCACTGTCAGTTTGCATTAGTACATCTAGAAGTGATCACTAAAAGAGTACGGCAAAGCTTTTCCCTACTATTAGCTTCAAATAAAGCTTCAAGTGAAATGGGCAAATATTTTATAAGTTAAAAAAACATATCCACAGACATCAAGAAAACTTTTCAAACCTAATATCTTGGCCTTTTCTATCTCTATCTTTTAATAACTTTCATCACATTTCCAAGTTAGAATAAACATTCTTTTTATTGTAGGGAAGAACTCAAGGTTTGGTCTGAACACAAGTGTGGACCAAATCTAGCGCATTTGAACATTCACCCATTTGAGAGAAGCTGAACATCATATACAATTGCATTTTTACTACTGCTATTATACATGACAGCTTCTGCTGTCAATGGATGTTAAGGATGCTGGTGGGAACAGGAACTTACATGTCTGGGAATCTCCAGCCGGATATTGCATTTAGTTGGTGATAATCGTACAATTGTAATGAGTCT
Organism: Pelophylax lessonae; assembly: GCF_965119305.1. Classification (NCBI taxonomy): domain Eukaryota; kingdom Metazoa; phylum Chordata; class Amphibia; order Anura; family Ranidae; genus Pelophylax; species Pelophylax lessonae. Next base: position 82,590,720 of record NC_138769.1, on the reverse strand, counting down.
TAAAAGCAGCATTTTCTTTTTCTTCTGGCGGGTCATTGGCCATCGGGCCTTGTGACTGACTTTCATCTGCATTGCTGGACAAAGTGATTGACAATGGATTTACAATGAATACTTTTTTCCTCATTAATATTGGGATAAAGTGCTTTGTCAGAGGACCCTCCCCAGCATGTCATCTCTATCATGTTGAGGGCTTGTAGCCTGGTATGTTTCAAAAGGCAGGGTAGCCACACACTCCTCCCCCTTTTTCTGGGCAGCCATGCTGCATGCTTGGATTAAGGATCTGGTATGAATTTTTAGAGGGACCTCTCCCCCTCTTTTTTTTTTTTTTTTGGTGGAGCCTCCCTTTAAAAAAAAAAAAACACTGCTCCTGACCAAATGGATTTTTCAAAATGTTTTTCTTATGTACATATTCCATAGGGCAGTGGCCACCTCCATGCTATTTTTTAAAACTATTTGTCTGATAACCCAGAAAATATGCATTTTTAATATGACAGATTCTGTATTGATTTCAGTGGGATTCCAGTTCAGCATCTTTGAAGTTTGCCAAACTCCCGCTGAACCAAACTCAGGGCAGTTCAGCTCATCACTTTTTGATTGTCAAAAAGCTTGTCCATGGGGGATTCCCCCACTAAAAACATTCCAGACCCTTGTCCTTGATAAGGGTCAGGTATGCTTGTCATGGGGGACCCCATACAAAAACAAACAAACAAACACAATAAAAAGAAATGTAAGATCCTTGTCAAATTCTATACCAGTCCATAATCCAAGCACGCAGCATGGCAAATCAGAAAAGGGAGATATTAGTGTACACCCTTCTCCTTAACCAAGTCAGGTCAGATGCCCTCAACATAGTAGGTACTTTGTCAGGGGGGAACCAAGGGTAAAGCACCTTGTCTTCATGTTGATTAAAACAAGGGCCTGTTCCCCACAACTCTGACCCAGAGGTTGGCAGTCTCTGGGCAGATGGCTTTTTGAAATTTGGAAGCCCTCTTTAAAAATAAGGAGGCCCAAAAAAGCCACCTCCACAAAATGAAGAAGAAGTACATGGTACCCCTTGTCACAAAATGTAAAAAGTATATTAAGATAAAAGTAAACCACACGTTTTGATTAAAAAAAAATAAAAAATCCCCAATGTAAATCCATTATTGCTCATGTGTGTGTTCAGACCAAACTGGGAGCTTATCCTTTTTTCCAGAGTTTCTGTTGAGAGCTTTGAAAGACCCAGGAAAGAAAAGCAGTGGTAACTGATCGGTTATACACGCAGTGGATCAACATCTTTGAATACAGTAATTTCTTTTTAGGAAAATTGAAAATTTAAGAAACTAGATAGTGGTGTGATGATTTGTTTCACTTTGAATAATCTTTTTAGAAATTAGTGTGTTTACTAACCTTGCACCGAGGTGAAATGGTTCCTAGAGACTCTTTTACCACTTCATCGAGACATGGAGTAGCAACTTAGTTACTCCAATGATAACACATACCCCTCTATGTTCTGTACCTTCTCCTGGGAATTAATAGTACAGCAGAGCCTAGCATTCATGAATAATGGGCAAGATTTTTGAAAGGTGAGTCCACTACCCCATGAAGAACATGACAAATTCTGTAGTGCACACAGAATATTGTTAGCACAGCAGATGTCTTTATTGTTACAGGGGCAGAAGCCAATAAAAAAATACACAGAAGACCCCAGCAGATTGAGGAGCTGGTTCTCCACTGTTTGTGTATTAGCTCAGTTCCCCTCAGCTCTCTTTTACTGTGTCTGTGATGAGACAGGAGGGCTGGGTGCAGAACTAGTAACTCTAGGCACAAAATAAAAGAAACCCAAAATTGTTTAATAAATAGTCAATATGCTGGCACTCATTTTATATATATATATATATATATATATATATATATATATATATATATATATATATATATATATATATATACATACATACATAAATTTGCATTGTGCTTGAAAGTCTGCATTACTTTTAATTTCCCTATTTATAAGCTATTAATATTTTATGAAAATCACAACTGAGAGGGTATTTATCACAGCCTCCAATAGATTTTCCACTCTTAGAGTGATGGATAGACGATAAATATTTATGAGTGCACTAATTTATGACTGAGTGCTGGAAACCTGGTAAACAGTCATTCCCTATGCATTCCATGAATAATATGTGCTCTGTGCACATTGCAGCAGAAATTTCTGCCTAATCGATGCTACCAAAACTGCTATCTGGTCAACAATTCCTTTCTGTCAATCTCAAAGTCATTTCAAATTCTGAAGATCATGGAAACATGTGTTTAAATCTAGTGCAAACAAACCACAGCCCACACATTTTAATGAAATTAAGTTGCTGAACTGGAACACATAACATTCTGTATCCACATTTTTTCATATTTTGAAAAAACAAATGTGAAACAGAATTTCATATAACGAATCGTTCTATGTTTGGGGGTCAGGAAAGCAATAAAGATACATATTTAGTGCCTGTGACAACAACAAAACAATTTTCATCAAGGTGTTTTTCCAGTCGTTTGTGTGTGCTGATGACACAACTAGGCATTGCACACAATATAATGGAGTCTAAGAATAAAGCTTCCAACACTCAGTGTATTGGTTCACTAAATTAATGGAAAGTTCAAACTCAAGTTGCTATGGGTTGAATAATTTTCCTACTATCAGTTCCAACAATGCTTTTACTGAATACTTCTTGATGGCTGGCTCCTAGTTACAGCACTCTGTGGTGGGTTGATGGTCAAAGTGTTCATTGCTTAGTCAACCTGTTGCATGGAACTTCTAGCTGGAGCCCTGGCTACAACAGTACTGCCTTAGGAAAGCTTCCTTTCCTTCCTTATGGAATACTACTCCTTCCCAAACACACAACAAATTGCATTGGACACAACTCACTCACATATAAGCATGATTTTTTTTTCAATTGGCAACTCGAGTGGATTTCATAGACATGTCTTTCTCCTAGCAGTTACAGTTTCTGTTTGGTTGACAGTGACACATTTTGGTAGTAGTGGAATCATACAAACACATATGCGTGAAAGTTTCCTGGGGTCATCATCCCAACTAAATAAAAAAATCCAAATAGCTAAATGTAAAAAAGGGGGGCTTTAAAAACGCTGCTCAGGAATGTATAACTTATCATAAAATACAACACTTTGAATAGTTAATTATATAATTTTAAAAAGCCAATCATAAATAAAATTGATGGGTTGTATAATAAACATTGTAGAGGTCAAACGTCCTGACAGTAATGTTGACTGTCTACATGTTTCACAAGTATTTTAGCACTTGGCTTTCCCGTAAAAGTGATTATTTTTACAGTGCTTGGAAGCCCCTTTGCCCTTCTTCTGCCACCCGCCGTAGCTCCCAGGCTCTCTCGCTGTTCCATCAGGGATCCTGGGACTGTGGTAAGCATTTGGGATGGCTGCCCACAGAGGAGAGGGGGAAACGTACATCCCCCCCCCAATCCCTGATGAATAAAGCATTGATTGATGAGGTTTTTGTCACTTCCATATCGCAGTGCGATCTTGCAGTTCGCACAGGATCGGATCGCACAAGTGTGAACCGCTGTGCGATCCGATCTTGATGCGGCTGCAAAAAAGGGTCCTGTGCGTGTTTGCTGCGGGTGCGGTGCAAATTTAGCCATACAAAGTATATGGCTAAACTCGTACCGCACAGCCGATCGCATGTAATGAAGGAGCAGTGCGCTCCGACATTACATGCGAACGCCGCAGCCGCATGAATGTGAACCAGCTCTTAAATGGAAACATGCACATAGTTCTGGTACGTATATGTAGGTGGTGATTGCACCACACATGTGAGATATTGCCAAAACCGATGGAGTGAAAGCAATAATTCTAGTGTCATAGCTCATGTTTATCTCTAAAGCGATAACCTGTCCTGTAAAGGATTTCATAGTGTTGCCTTTTGGCAATTTTAGGTACGGTAATTTGTCGCCATTTCACATACAATCACAAATTTAAATCTTGACATGTTTGGTATTTCTTTGCTTGACGTAACATCATATTTTATATTTTACTAAACAATGGGTATTATATTGTGATTGTGTTCACTATAATTAATTTCAGTGTCATTTTTCTTGAAAATGTATGTTTGATAAACAGCTGTGCACATATTGTATGACATAAATAATAATAAAAGAAAAAAAAAATGCAATAGCCAACATTTTATTCTCCAGGGCCTCTGCTTTCAACAAATATATAATGCTTGGGGTTTATAAGAAATTTTTGAATAAAAAAAAATGTACATTTTTACATGTAAGTGAAAAATAAAAAAAGTCACCCCGTAGGCAAGCAGTTAAATAACTGTTGGGGAATTTAATAAGAAAACAAAAACAGAACTCTGCTTTAAGAATAGGAAATCTTTGATAGATAAAGGCAAATGTATATTTAATGGCAATGCAATATAGTTTCCCTTGACTTGTAAGCTGTAGGTAACTACTAAATCCATTGACTTTGAAGTTATTTTACATTCATGGGATGTGTACATTTATGGGATGAAAAACCGACTTATATCATCCTTCTTTGAATCAATCTGATGAGAATTTTAAAGTACAGTCTTCATTAATTAAATTATCTTTTATTGATGTTTAATGACCAGAGCTTCATAAACTAAGCTCTTGCATCAGGTAAATGTCAGTTAAATGCCAGCTTTGAAGCTCAAAAATCACCTGACTACTCTGTCCTAGATTTGTGTATCTACTTTTTAACCTAGTTTGTATAGTGTAGCATGAGAAGTATTTACTTATTAAGGTATTTATACAGCACCAACAATTTTAATGCAGTGCCTTACATATACAGTATATTGTACATTGACAGCAGTCCTTGCCATCAAAAAGCTTGCAATCTAAGGTCCTTAACCACTTGCCAACCGCTCACTGAGCTGGTACTGCGGCAAAGTGGCTCGTTATTGTCCAGCGGCGTAGACCTACCTACGCCGCCGGAGGCTCGCTCCCGCTGTATTCAGACACAGCGGGAGTCGGGCCAGGGGAGGAGAGGCAGTGATCACCGCCGTTCGTCCCTGATCGTCGGGGATCGAGTGAGGAAATCCGCCCACTTGTGTAAACAAAGTGGGCGGATCTCCTATGTGACAGACAGGGACAGATTACAGGATTCAGCAAAGCTGAACCTGCGATCTGTGTCTGTGTCACACAATCCCCTCCCCCCACACACGTCAGTAAGCATGAGGCATAAATTTAACCCCTCAATCACCAATAAAGTTAACCCCTTCCCTGCCAGTGTCATTATTACAGTAACAGTGTATATTTATAGCACTGATTACTGTAGTAATGTCACTGGTTCCCCCAAAAGTATCAAAAACGTCAGTTAGGGGTCCGATCTGTCTGCTGCAATGTCGCAGTCCCGCAAAAAAAATCGCAGATCGCTGCCATTACTAGTAAAAAAAAATAAACAACAAAAATGACAAATCTTTCCCGTATTTAGTAAACGCGATAACTTTTGCGCAAACCAATCAAAATATGCTTATTGTGATTTTTTTTACCAAAAATATGTAGCAAAAAAACATATTGGCCTAAAATGTTAATAAAGTTTGATTTTTAAATTTTTTTGGGGAATGTTATATATCAGAATGTAAAAAATATTGTTTTTTTTTTTTTTAAATTGTCGCTCTTTTTTTCAAAAATTAAAAATCGCACAGGTGATCAAATACCACCAAAAGAAAGCTCTATATGTGGGTAAAAAAGGACATCAATTTAAATTGGGTACAGCATCGCATGACCGCGCAATTGTCCGTTAAAGTAACGCAGTGCCGAAGCGCAAAATATAGCCTGGTCAGGAATGGGGTAAAATCTTCCGGTCTTAAAGCGGTTAAAAATATGCTCATTGAGGATTTTTTTGTCAAAGACATGTAGCTAAATACATTTTGGCCTAAATATATGACAAAAATTGAATATATTGGATATTTTATAACTGTCAAAGTAGAAAATGTCAATTTTTTTGCTGTTTTTTATTAATATCGCAAAAAATGAAGAGCGCAGAGGTGATCAAATACCACCAAAAGGAAGCTCTGTTTGTGGGAAAAAAAGGACGTAAATTTTGTTTGGGTACAGGGTTGCATGACTGAGCAATTGTCAGTTAAAATCGCGCAGTGCCAAGTTGTAAAAAGTGGCCTGGACGTAAAGCAGGAAAATCCTATGGTGGTAAAGTGGTTAACTCACATTCATGCATACACATACTAGTGCCAATTTACCTACCAGCATGTCTTTAGAGTGTGGGTAGAAACTGAAGTACCCGTAAAGCCCACGCAGGCACAGGGAGAAAATGGAAACTCCAGCAGGTAGCGCTGTGGTTATGATTTGAACCGACAACCCTAGTGCTGCCAGACAGAAGTGCTAAGTAAAAATAGCAATGCAGAGAAATGTGAAAAAAATTAGAAAAATATGTTCAAATACATAGAGAAGGGGAGGACAAAGTTAATTAAGGTTGATTAGGGTTACCTAAGGGTTAACATGGGGAACAGAGTTTATTTGCTTTTTTAAAACCTGCTTTAACTGAAATAAAATGCAGATTAAAGGTCACCCCTTTGATCTACTGTGGATAAACAAGAGACATCACAATGAAGCAATAACATTGCTAATTGTAACTTTGATTGACATTAAAGATGCTATTCTGCAAGTATCAATTTACACAGGAGCAACAAAAGAGGTGCAATACAAATAAGTCCTTATTGTCAAAATTACAGCCAGGATTTGGTGTTGCATGCCGCTAGGGAGTTGCAGGGGTTATAGGAGGAGCATAGTTTGCCACACACCCCTAAAGTATTTAAATTTTTTTGTGCCAGGTGTGGCATGCCAGAAGTCTAAGAATGGACAATGACTCAGCACAGCATTATATGCTAGTGTCAAGTTTTGCTGTGTCTATTTAAACTAGAGACTGATCCATTCTAGAGACGAATCACTGTTCTGACACATTGGCTTGTGTGCATAAATTTAAGTTTAAACAATAAGCAGTCTTTTAACAACAGGTGGTAAATAAAAGAGAACAGTATGACAAAGGGAGTCTAAAGCTACACCTGCTACCTGGAAAAAATTATGCATGATATATACATGCAGTATACTGTATATGGCTGGAGCAGATCTTTAGGTAATGATGCAGAAATGATCCCCTCCTTCACCCTCAAGAAAATAAATAAGTCAATAGGCACATATACCTCAGGTTACCTACCCCCCCCCCCCTGCAGGCACCTGAGTGGCCACTAAAGGGAGCAAATTCTCAATTTGTACCATTCTGTATCCCGTCTTAACTTGTTGAGGGTACTCAGAGTGATAAACACACCCCCAAATAAACTTCCTCAAAGTACACAGGGTGTGTATAGTACTCCACAGTCCTGCATGTGCGGCCACATTTACAACAGCCACTCTGTGCTGTGGTCCTTAAAAAAACGTTGTTATCCTATTTAATGACAATGATAGTGCAAAATAAACAGGTCCATAATAATTGCTCTGCTCCATAGTGGGTGTACAACTGTGAGAGCTGAAGTGATTAAAGTTATGTTACACCCCCCCCCCCCACCCCAAGAAAAAAACATGAATACATTAATAAATACATAGATAAATATATACATAAATACATAAAAAGCAGCCTGTAAAAAGAGAAAGATAATATTTAACTGTCCTGCCACCTGTGCTTCTGGCCTTCTCTCTCTTGCAGAACTGCACTAGTCAAAGAATCCTAAGCAACAGACACACTTCTGGATACTACTTTTACATCACCACAGCTTTGCAGAGACATAGTGGTGACATATTCCCTCAATAACAGCACTATGCATACAAATATGTACAAATCATCATGACGCCCCCTGAAGATGTCATCATGATGAAACACTGCATCGGGGCGGGCATGCAGGAAGTGACATCATCCTGCTACATACACCTGTATGACAGCAGAGGTGATGATGCAAGGTTATGCACATTAAAATGTGAGTGGGGAGGGTTGCATTTTTATGGATGTATTTAAATAAGGAGTAAGAAGTTGGCCCCCATGACCTAGCAGCTCCTCCGCTCGCCAGGAATATACCTTTAATCTGGGGCCCCATCTGTGCTCTACCAAGCCTCCAGCCATAGGAGAGACCAGCTGTAATTACAGAACCTTTTTTTTTTCAGGTCCTAGCTATTAAGCTACCCGCTAGCTGTAACGCTCCTGTGTTTTATGTATAATGTGGATTTACAGCTGCAGAAATATTCCACTTCAGTAGTCATGTAGAGAAACGCTGAGACACCAATCCCAACTCCCAAGACTCATCATGTGTGGATAGTCTCAATTCAGCAAGTAGATACACACACTCAATAAGATGTTCCTAGAGTGACTTATATGTATAGTAATATAGTGATGATAGGCTGAAGAGACAGGTTGGGTAGAGATGGTAGATGACAGACACTTGAAAGGAATGTTTTTGAAAGTAAGATAGTAGCAGATGGGATGCAGATAGGTTAAGCAATCATGTATGGTAGCAGATGATAGAGTAGCAGGTGAACATACAGGATAGACCAACCCAGTGCAAGAGCAGATGGTATTAGGCTCAAGAGCTAGCAATCTTAGTTAATGCAGATATAGTAATAGTCCTTAGTATGCAGAGCTAGATAGTGTAAGCTTTAGTATGAAGGTTATAGAGGTTTCCCCTGTGGGGTACTTATCACTAGTAGCAATGTAGTAGAGGAGAGGTTCGGCAAGAGCGGATGATCCGGTAGCGGGATACAGGGATCAGCAGCGTGGTTCCGATAGCGAGGTATGCTTGCAAGCATGAGAGCTTCAAGGCAGATTATGCGGCGTTGAACGAACATGTGAGTGAGACCGCCGGAGGTTGAAATAGCCGCTCCAGCGGCGCTCAGTGATGACAGCATCGGTCTTAAAGGTGTATGCGCACCTTACCAAAAGAGAATGGTGGGGCGCATACACTTAGGAAAAGTGGAATTAGGGTACCAAAGGTACCAGAACATTACACTAGCGTGCACAAACTATAAGAGTACAGCAGTTCTGGGGCATCTAATCCATCCACAAGGAGTCCAGCCAAATCTAGGCAACACATGTAGGTGGGTACGCAACCTTTGCAAGGTCCTGCAATTCCCTCCCTTGAAGACCCCATTCTAGCTTTCCCCACAACAGATTAGACTGTCTCAGACATCACCTTGAAAAGTATGCTGCTCTTTCTGAGAGCCTCTCTACAGGCAGACTTGTTCTTATATGTCCATAAAGTCTCAGCAGAAGTCCAAGATCTTGGAGATAGATTGGATCATGTTAAAAACAAAATGGGGGTGTTTGCCACTATGTTTATTACTCTAGCTGATGCACATGAGGCCCAGAAAGATGATATAACCTGGAAAAAAAGTAAACTCTTGGATGTAGAAGATAGATCCTGGCACAAGAATTTGAAACTTTGCAGCGTCCCAGAAACAGTGCAATACTCTCAGTTGCCACATTTCATATGAGATTTGTTTCAGACCCCTGTAAACATCTGCAGACCTCACCCTAGACAGAGTTTACGGAATTTTGAAGCCTCATTTCCTTACCTCCAGCGTACCACAGGACATTTTACTTTGCGTTCACTTCTTCCAAGAGAAAGAGAGACTGCTGGAAGCCTTTTGTAAGCAAGACTGCCTTGCAGAGCAAGCTGCGGGCCTACAGCTTCTCCTTGATCTCTCAGCGCAAGGCTCTTTGCAATCACTCACTGGAATACCAATGGAAGAACCCTGCCAAGCTGCTCGTCATGAAAGAGGGCACCCTCACTGCTATCACCATCCTTGACAAAGGCCTCCCCCTGCTGTGAGAAAGGCAAGTGGTCTCCCACAAATGCAGCCATAAAACAAGACAACATGAAAGCCCCCAGACCATGATTTTCAGTAGGTGTCACATGCCTATTCTCAAGATTCTTGGCCCAAGGGACACACCATAGGTTTGCTCCTTTGTTTCCCCCAGAGATATTGCAGCTTGGCTGCGCCCAGTTCTACTTGAACTTTGTTTAGATCATATATTTTTGTTCTTTCATTTTTTCCATTTCTCTATTGGCATTATATAATTGTATTACCTGGTTTGACTATTTCTAACATTCCTAGCTTAGCCTCGCTATTATGGTGTCCATCGCTATTGATCCTTACACCTATACCGGCAGGATCCCCATTCTTCTACAGCCATGGTTCTCCACAAGCTTCTTGAGGTGGCCTTCGTCAGCTACTTGCAGTTCCTCTCATCCATGTAAGTCACAGCAAAAAGACTTAGTAAAGTCCTCCCAGCTTTTAATGCCATGTCTTATTGCAAAGTCAATTTCTCTAAATCGATCATACTTAACATGAGAATCTCTAAAAGAGATTAATCACATCCAGAGCAGGAGTATCCCTACTCCTGGACAAGACAACATCCAGCGTACTATACCTAGGTATCACATTGACCCCCATCGGCCTCCACTGCGAAAGTGGCCAACTTTAAGCACCTTATATCCAAATAAATAAAGGGTTTTACACAATATGAGCTTCTTCCTTTTGTGTGATACTTGTATCCATGCCTGGAGTTTTCTGAAAGGAGAGAGACCAACAGAGGTCCTGGGATCAAGGCGCTGGTTGACCTACATATCACAAAAGGGTCATGTTATCCGATTCATTTTCTCATGTGAGGGTGATGGCACAAGATTGATCTTTTTTTCACAGAGAAGTGTGGATTTTTGGAGAAAAGCACTGTAAAGACACTGGGCATTTTCAAAGTGGATATTCTTATTTATTTATTTTTGATAAGCACAGGACACTTTGTCTGGAATTTTTGAAGCACTTTATATAATTTGTTTGAACTTTTTAGGGCACTTTACTAAATTTATATATTAGATTTATTATGATTAGGAATGAATGATTTGCACATTTGTGTATGCATTGTGCTGTTATTGAGGAAATATTTATTTGTACACAACTGCACTAAGTTGGATACACCAGCTTTGCAATTTATTATTTCAAGTTTAGTTAATTTTTGGTGTGGTTTTTGGTTTATCATCATAGTGGTGACATAAAGGGTGGCAAGTGGAACAACAGCACAAAGTGTGTGATGGAAACATACTCAAAAGTGTTTGTGTGATGCAGAAGATGTTTCGGTAAGTGTTGCTCTACAGCCAACATCGGAGGAAAGGAATAGTCCCCAAAAATCAAATTAGAAGCTGACTCTTTTTGATTTGTGGTTCACCTAGTTCTTCTGTAGCTCTCACTAGTTCCTCCTGCTGACTTTTACATTACTACATGGGAAAATAGTGATTAAATCCCTCCGGGGGGCGCAGGTAAAGTAGAGGCTGGGCTCAACTAAAATGAGAAATAACTAAGAAAAGACCCGAGGACAGTCCTGGAGCTTGAAGAAGGTAAGTATAACTTTGATTTTTTTTTTACAGAAGGGGGCAATATAAATCAAAAATAAATATATAAAGTCCAGCTACACTTCAAATTAATTGGCTTAGTTCCACTAGCTACTATACTGACTAAGCACAGTATTATGAGAATAGTGTTGCTACTTTCTAAAAATACTGCAGACATTTTTAACACAGTAGCTTAATTTCAACATAATCACCACAATGTTTTAGCCTTTAATTACCTCAAGATAATCCCTTTTACATGTATATCCAATCATTGAAAAAGACTATGCATTAATAACGCTGGTAGTAGTTCTCCATTTTTCTTGCCAGACCAACAAATACTTACCAAGTGATTATGTTATATTTAGTAGAGTTTTAACTTTGTAACATGCACTAGATGACTGTTCACATGAAAAAAAAAATGCAAAGTAGAAGTAAAATCTGTATCCTGGAATCGAAGCGTGCTACCACTGTGCATGGAGTTAAGAGCATTTTATATGCTTTTATGAACGTAGAGGAGGTGAAAGAATTTCTAACCTAGACAGCTGTGATGATCAATAAACCCCATTTTCTCAACACTTCCAGGTGTCTCTTACAAAGTGTATCGCTGTTTGCCTGTAGGAAAATGAAAGCTTGGTTTGGTTCATGAACCAAGGCTTTTAAATATGATGCTTTAACTTATTTCCCAGAGAAGTAGGGCTGTAAGCGTACAGTTTAAACCACGGTTAGACTTCCCACAGTGGTTGCAAAAAAGCACACTTAGTAAGCACTTCTTTTTATTCCTCGCTGTGAGTGACTTCCTGACTTAATAAGTATAGATCATGTTGATTTCATAGTTTGTTTCCAGTCCTGAGCTTGGGTTCACTAGCAACGCATTGTATTAAGGAAATTAATCTTTTCTGAGAGATGATGGCACAAAAAAGTGAATTTTCTTTTTTTAGTTATGTTTCATAGAACTGAACAAATATGCTTTATTATATTGAAATTATACTCATCTGTTGCATTCCTAGCTATTTATTTGCAAGATTTAAGGATGTAGACAAACAAGTAGTGAATGGCCTTTCTATACTTCTATGGTATTCTAAGCCGGAGTGAGGGAGGTTGCACACTTAATTCTGAATAATAGATTCACTTTAAAAGAGGACCCCTCAGTAAGTTTCAATCATTTTTCAGAAAAGCTCCACCTTTTATCAATGCTGTTTACTTCAAACTCCATCTTATTTCAGCTGCTCTTTTTAGGTATTAGATGTGATCTGACCTTATTTTCTGCACATCTAATACATTAAATTAGATGTGATCTGACCTTATTTTCTGCACATCTAATACCTAATGAGAGCAAATTAAATAAGGTGGAGTTTGAAGTGAATTTCACTTATTCAGTAAAGCATGCTTTTTATACTCACTGTGGAACCTAAGGGGTTAATCCTCTGTAATGATTAAAAATAGTATTTTATTATACTATATATATACTATATATATACTATATTATACTTTAAAAAGGCCTTTATTCCATTTCAGTCTAAAGACTTTTCCTAGGCTAGGATGTTACATGCTGTTTGGTGCAGGCAAGCGGAAGCATTTACTAAAAACAATCTTAAAGCTTTGCTAACAGGCATATAATGAATAGTGAAAAGTAAAGCGTGGAGCATTGGTGGTTCAGTGGTAGAATTCTCGCCTGCCATGCGGGAGGCCCGGGTTCGATTCCCGGCCAATGCAATTACGGCCTCTTTGTGTTTAGAGCCCCTCAGGTAGCTCACTGCCCACATTTCAAGTCTGGTGCAATGCGTCAAAGCACAAGGTGTTTATTGGTCAGTCAGTGTGACTGTTTTAAGCGGAAGCATTTGCTCAATCTCCTCCCACCCCATTGATTAGACAGCAATGCAGCAACCCTTTAGCAAGTCACAAGGTGGAAGGCTGCAGCAGATGAGTCAGACAGGTGAAGGGCAAAAACTGCATAAGTACCAGGATTTACATGATTGTATCATCTCTAGATGGTGACCCTAAATGATACCCTAACAAAGATGCTGCCATCTTTCTAAAGAGAAAAGCAGATGAATGCACTGTTAAGAGGAGTTATGTGATTTCTATATGAGATAATAAATATCTGGGAGTATTACACATACACATTACTAACCATGCATGCACTTCATGTGTAAAAATAATATGATGCTAGGTCCACGTTGAAGGCTAAAGGATCAAAACAGCAATTTACATTGTACTTAAAGAGACATCAGGGCTATAAGGGAAGTCAGCAAGCTTCAACCACTTTAATGCATCAAGATCATCTGGCAATACCATGAACTTGAACATCATGCTTAGGAAAGCATTCTCATTTATGTGAATATAGAGGAGAGAGAGAAAGCAATTAGCAGTGCCAACTGAGGCTGTCTTATGAAGCAACATAAGTGATTAGTGGAGCTTTTCTAATCTACATGATGATGTTCTTCTAACAGTGACCAGCCAGGTTGGCTACTCCCCAATAAATATGAGAGGAATCAATTGAAAACCACCAGATAAGGCAACTGTCATCTATTGTCCATAGTTACCTTAGGAATGACAACAATTAAAGTATATATAAAAAAAAAAAAAACAACAACATTTTTTCCAATTTTTGATATGAGGATTGATGTCCCAATAGGAAGATCCACCTTTACTTTCTGTCCTATAGACACCTCCGGAAATTACAGGAAATCTCTACAAAGTGAAGGAAATACCCTTAGACAGTTGTCCTCAGAATAAGCTCCTTTATTGGCAGACTTCCCATTTATTTCTGCTTGGTGACAACTGACAATTAAGCATTTTGAATTTTTTCTCACCTTTGGTCCCATAGACAGTGGTCACAGAGCCTGTGAGTCTCCCCAGTTATGGCATAGAGAACAAAATGACAGGAGTTCTAACCATTTCCCACTTTTTCCCATTCCCATTTTTTAAAAAAAGTGCTGGCTTTAGATAGAAACCAATGTCAATGCCATTCAGAGATGCACCTTTAAAATGAAGCTAGAAGAAAGTAGTCAGTAGACAGTCAAAAGTGATTAACACTGAGCATGCACAAAACTAATTACTAATGAGACGCTCAGAGATGTTCATCAAGAAAAAAAAAAATCTGTTTCTTCTATTGTTTTTAATTTTTTTTATTTGGGTATATTAAAGTGTCATAGACGGATCAAATTTTGCCCAGTTGACCAGGAATGAATTTTGGAAGATAGTTATATTCTTTCTATTCTATCCTATTGGGTTTTTTCTATTCTATTCTTTTCTATTCTAGTCTATTCAGTTATTTTATTTTCTGTTCTATTTTCATATATTCTATTCAAATTTATTCTATTTGAATCTTGGGAAATTAGGCTATATTCTTTGTATTCTATTCAACAGTTTGTTTGTTTTTTAAATTCTACTCTTTTTAATTCTTTTCTATTTGAATTTATTCTATTTGAAATTTGAATTTTGGAAAAAGGTTATATTCTTTATATTTTATTACATCCTATTTTTTTGTATTCTATTCTTTTCTATTCTATTCTACTCTTTTTTTTATATTCTATTATTTTCTATTGTATTCGAATTTGGATTTATTCTATTTGAAATTCGAATTTCAGAAGATGGGTATATTCTTTCTATTCTATTCTATTTTATCCTATTTTTTATTCTATTCTATTCTATTCCTTTATGTTCTATTTTATTTTATGCTCTTATTTTATTTCCTATTTTTTTTGTATTCTGTTCTGTGTTACTCTTTTATGTTATATTATTTTATTTTCTATTTTATTATTTTGTATTCTCTTATATTATTTTCTATTCTAATCCTTTACTTTCTATTCTATTTTATTCTCTTCAGAAATTGGATTCAAAAAGGATTTGAATTTGAAATCTATTTGAATTTGAAAGCTATTCGAAGTCGAAAACGATTCCAATTTAATTCAAAAACTATTCACATTTTATTCAAAAATGTTGTTTCATTATTTTGGTTTTGTTTAAATTCATCACTATCATAATTTGGAAATTCGGATACATCTGAATTTCTGAATAATTAAACATTTGTCCAAAGTTCAATTCAGAATGAAATGAACCTCACATGTCTACCCAACAGTGCCACAGCAGCTGAAAGCAGACATGGCAGCCCTGCAGTAATAATTTTTAAAGAATCCAGCAATCTGCAAATCATAAAAAAATTGCCTTCATTACTGGTAAATAATATAAAGTAAAGATGTAGAATTTTTCCTTTTTTTTTTCTTTTTGCTAAACTTCAGCTTTATTTGACAAAAGTTATTTGTACATCTGGGACTTTTGAATTATAAGCCCATTCAATGAATGTGCATACTTCTGCTAGCCTATATTATACAATCAAATGAGTCACCTAAGCTCCTATCTATTCCAATGCTGAAATTCATTTAATAACACAGCACATAAAGCAATGATGTGCAGCAAACTATAGCACTTACCAAAAATGTATCATGCACTAGAATACTTTCTAGATACTGAGGTAAATTACAGTAAATTGTGGGCATTGAATGATTAAACCACATTTCTGTCATCTGTTGAATTTAGAAACCTTCATACTGAGACCTCGTTATAATAACTTTCATAATTAGTGAAATTCACTGCAGGTTCCCTACTATCAGCACTTAGCCCCAAGTCATAACACAACAATAACAGTAGTGGTGAGAATATATAAGTATTTTGCTTAAAGCCATGTATTCTCACTATTTGGCTTAAAAAGCTATATGTTTTCAATACAAGTTATCATTATTTATGTATTTATTTATTTATTTTTTAATACAAAACTATGACAATGACTTTCCCGAAGGTGTCTGACCCACCAGGCAGGTACAGAGCAGGACCAGGAGTTTTTTTTTTTATAACCTCTTGGTTTGAGCTCTGTTGGCTGCACAGCTCAGAGGTCATAGGCTTTCCACACCATCTTCTTATTATTCCCTTCAGATCCTACATTTGAATGAAGGACAGGGCACATCACTGCACAGAAAGGGGAAACCACTGTCAGGGGACTTGAAATAACCGAGTGCAGGCTTTAAAAATGACACTTTAGGTCTCCCTTAAAAGTAAAGTTTTTTTGAGAAAAAATAAAACTCTCCAGATGGCCATTTTGCATTGTAGGGATCTTAACCACTTAAGAACCGCCCGCCGCAGCTATACTGCGGCAGGCAGCCCCTCCTGTGCGAACCAAAGTAGGTATACATTGGTCGCGTGCCTGCAACTTGGGAGTGAGTATGCGCTGCTGGCAGTGTGCTCCTGCCCCCACTCGGCAGCGGGGACTCTGATGCATGGGGCAGGCAGCTCTGATTGCCACCTGGCACCCACGATCATTCCCCACTGAGAGAGAAGGACGGTCAGCTGTTGTGAACACAGTTGACCGTTCTTCTCTGTGGAATGATCAGAGAGGGCCTGTGATCCTTCTATGTAGGATCACAGGTCTCTGATGATTTCACAAGCCCAGCCCCCATACAGTTAGAATCACTCCCCTAGGCTTACATTTAACCCCTTGATCACCCACAGTATAAACCCCTTCCCTGCCAGTGTAATTATTAGAGTAACAATGCGTAATTTTGAAACACTGATTACTGTGGTAATGTCACTGGTCCCCCCCAAAAGTGTCAAAAATGTCAGTTAGGGGTCCGATCTGTCCGTCGCAATGTCGCTGTCCCGCTAGAAATCACTGATCGCCGCCATTATTAGTAAGAAAAAAAAACAATAAAAATTACATAAATCTTTCCCTTAGTAGACACAACAACTTTTGTGAAAACCAATCAAAATACTCTTATTGCGATTTTGTTTTACCAAAAATATGTAGCAGAAAACAAATTGGTCTAAAATGTTAAAAACATTTTATTTTTTATTTTTTTGTGAATGGTATATAGCAGAAAGTGAAATATACATATATATATATGTATATATATTTTTTTAAATTGTTGCTCTTTCTTTGTTTATAGTGCAAACAATAAAAATCACAGAGGTGATCAAATACCACCAAAAGAAAGCTCTATTTGTGGTTAATAAACTTTGTTGCAAAAAAAAAACGTAGTAAGGCCTCATTTACACAGGGCATATTACAGTGTACACTCATGCCATGTATACACACATTAGGATACACAGGTGTTCCATGCATCCCCATGCAGGCAGTTCCATTGATGTCAATTATGATGCAACCGCTACTTGGACACAGCCTCTTCTCCCAATATGACATCACTGTGGGTCCCTGAACTCACAATGACTACATTCAGGGCCATGCACCCGCACCTACACAGATGTCAGAATGGGAGCAGCAGCTGTGTCTGTGCAGCTGCTGTATCCTAATTGACATCAATGGGACTGTCTACATGGGGATGCACAGAACACCTTTGCATCCCCATGTGGGCAAATACGGCTTTGCATAGGCATTAGATTTAGTAAGCCCATAGTAAGAAAGCCTTAGCAAGAATTTTGCAGGATTTTTTTTAAGTTAGGCTGTGTTTGCATTTACTAATAATTATTTTAATGTATTTTTAGAGAAAAAAGTGATTTGATTTATATTTGCACACATTTTTTTTTATTCTACAGGCCATGTGCTTTCAGAAAATGTGTTTTTGTGTGTTTTTGTGTGTGTGTGTGTGTGTGTGTGTGTGTGTGTGTGTAGGTGGGTGGGTGGGTGTGTGCGGGGGGCTTTTACAAATTCTGTAACTGAAAAATAAGAGCCTCCAGATTTTTAGAATAAGCTGTTTATTTACTGTTTTTTCACCATTTTGCAAAAAGGCACAAATTAAAATGCAGCAATATCTGTTATTTATTAACTTAATACAGTTTTATCTTTTAGATATATTAGGAATTTATCAGGAGTGTTGCAAGTTTTGCTGTGTTTGTGTCTGCTATTAATGATTTTAGTGTATTTTTAGCAAAAATATTGGTTTAATAAACATTTGCGCAAATATCACAGGGCCTTGGGGGAAAAATAAAAAAAACAAAGGAAAAATTGCAAAATTGGTCTAGCCACCTGAGCTTAAAAGTGGAATGCAGGGCCTGGCAGCAAATGGATTAAATATGTAAGGTTTCAAGTGTGCCAAACAGAAATTAACAGATAGGGGAAACATATGCATCTAGCCAATAAGACATATTAGGGGTTAATGCCACTGAAAAAACTAAAGGAGAGAGGAAAAAAAGAAAGGTTTCAGCTTCCCCACAGCTAAAGAAGATATAAACCCTAATTGAACTTCGTTTTCTAAAGCACTGTGTGTAATAAACAATTGCTAAACTTTGTTGCTTCTCATTACTGTTGATCTCTTGCAGCCTCTTTTAGGTAATTCACATCTACGTGTTCTCCAATGATTGTTGGATTGCATTTCTCAAAGCAGGTTAGTGGATCCTGCCTATGCCATGCGTGTTGGTAAGGAATGTGCGACAAGGAGGCAACAGAAGAGAACAATTGGGACACATGAACATTATGTTGTCACCCTAAGGCCTCATGCACACTGGACGTTATAAAAACGCCAGTAGCTTTATAGTGTTTTTCAGCATTTTTCTGCTTTTTTGCATTGACGTTTTTCAGCGTTTTTTTGGCGTTAGTGTTTTTTAGTGTTTGTTTAGCTAAAAACCACCTCTCTGCTATTTTAGTAACTCCCACTTTCCCACAATGCATCTCTGCATAGCCTTTATTAATTGTTTAGTCACCATTTTCAGAGCAGAGAGAGCACTAGAGGAGAGAGGAGCACTGCATTGTTCAGGAGGGATTAGGTGTGGAAAAAGAAAGGGTCCTACAACATTTTGGTGCAAATGTGATGCAATTTGAACCATACAAAATTTATGGCTTAAATTGCATCGCACAGACATCACATGTGATGTGCACAGGAAAGCGGTGCATTTTTGGTGCAAATCACATGTGGTGTTCAGCATGCACCAGTGTGAACCCAGGCCATGTTTCATGAACGACATCTCCAAACAGAACCCAGGCTTAAAAAAAAGCAATATAATAAAAAACTTCAAAAAACGCCAGTTAGCAGCGCCTTTGGGGTTTATCGACGTTAGAGTGTTTTTTTACAGCTGAAAAATGCCACTCAAAAGTGACTAGTTTTCAGGGTCTTTTACAGCCAGAAAACGCTGGGGCGTTTATTGGCTGTAGAAATAAAACGTCTCATGATGCCAAAAACAGCCGCTGTAAAAACGTCCAGTGTGCATGAGGCCTAAAACAGGAAGCATCAAATGTAATATAAATATAATATAACTTTTTACATGAGATTTAATGACTTGGTTAACATCTACTGTAAAGAATAAGTTCACCTTTGGGAACATGTAACATATTTCACCTGATTTTAGGATGGAACATGTAACACGTTCCCAATGCTGCAGCCACCGCCCGCTGCCCCCCCTCCCTGTGGCAGCAATATGGGACAAGGTTCCCTGCACTAGCTCCCGGTTTTTGAAACTACAAGCCCTAACAGCCTTATGCCTCGTACACACGCAACGATTATCGGCCGACCGATCGTCCGACTTTTGTCCAGAGTTGTGTTTTGTTGGTTGGAATGTGCCTAGACTGCACACGAATTTTCTCGGCCAACAAAAATCTACTTCAGAAGTGATGTCATGTGCTGGTTTACTTTCCGTGTGTTTTTTCTTCTCTGAGCATGCCCAGTCTTGCTCATCAGATTTTTGTCTGCCGAAATCTGTACTGACTGACAGAAAATCGGCCGTTGTGTTGACGGCCAACAAAAATTTTATAGCCTGCACACCAGATTTTTTTCGGCCGAAAAGTCAGAGTCGGTTGTCGGAAGCATCATACTAACAAGCCGAAAATCGGGCGATCGGTCGTTGGCCGAAAATTCCCAGCCAATAATCGATGCGTGTGTACGAGGCATTAGTGGCTGTCGGCTTGCAGTTCCTAATGAAATAGTTCATTAAGTGTTCCTGTGAGGCAGTATCGGCTTATTTATACGGGATGTATAGGAAAGCAAAAAAAAAAACTGACAGTGTGCAGGAGACCTGTATGGCATTAGTGATCTGCAATACTTTCCAGGCTCATGCAACAAAAATTAATAAATGCATTTTTTTTACCTGCTAAAAAAATGTGCATCTATTATTTTTTTTAAAAAAGTGAACTTATCCTTTTACCACTTGAGTCCCAAGCCTTTTTTGACACTGCTCACAAACATGTAAAATTCTGTGTTTTTCTATTAGATATTTACTTTGAACCCCCAAACATTATATATTTTCTGAAAGCAAAGACCCAGGAGAAAAAAAAAATGTTGGTTGTTGCAATTTTTTATGCCACCTGATATTTGTGCAGTGGTTTTCAAACACAAGTTTTTTGGAAGAAATACTTTACAGGTTAATGAATGTTAGTGTAAACAAACACAATATAATACCCTATTGTTTGGTAAAATATAAAAGATGATGTTACACCAAGTAAATAGATGTCTAGCATGTCACGCTTTAAAATTGCACATTACCATGGAATGGCGACAAACTAAGGTATTTAAAAATCTCCATTGGCAACACTTTAAAAGCCTTTACAGGCCACCAGTTTGCAGTTACATAGACGTTCTGGTGCTAGAATTATTGCTCTGGCTCTGATGTTTGCAGGAATACCTCCCATACGAGGTGCAATCGCTGTTTACATATGCATGCATGACCAAAATGAGCGTTTGCATTTGTGTGCATTTGTGCGTGAGCACAGGGGGATGGGGCGCTATAACTGCTTGCCGACCACTGCATTTAGAAGTAAGGCAGCAAAGCAGCATTGCTGCACTGGATCACACACTGTATCTAATATGATCCAGCACTTCCGGGTAGGGGGCACGTGCACGTGTGGCTGTCGCTCCAGCTGTGCTGTGATTAGTCACAGCACAAGCCGATCAGTGGGTGCCGGCCAATGATTGACCACTGACACCCACTGATCGGCTCTAACATTCAGAGAAGGGAGCTCTGTGATATAAACAACAATAGTTACAAGCGATCTTGCTGTTTTTTTTACAAGTATACAGTTACACAGGTGCTGGAATTATTGCTCTTGCTCTTAAGTTTGCAGCGATACTTCACATGTGGTGCAATTGCTGTTTACATATGCCTGTTGGACCAACATGCGCATTTGCATTTGTGCGTGTGCACAGATGGATGGGGGTGCTTTAACCACTTGCTGACCACTGCACTTAGAAGTACAGTGGCAAAGCGGCATTGCTGCACTGGATCACGTATCTAATAGGTGATTCTGTACTTCCAGGTAGGGGGCGCGCGCATGGCATTAGTCACAGCACAAGCCGATCAGCGGGTGCCATCCTATGACTGACCACCAGCACCTGCTGATCCGCTCTGACATTCAGAGAATTATTTTTTTTTTTATTGTACAACTAATAACAAAACAATAAAGGGCAAGAAAATAAACAGCAAAGTGAAACTGGAAATATTAATTACCAGCTTAACAAGAGCTGCTAACTCTGGAGATTGGCTCAAGGGAACAGACTAGCAGAATCACTGGCGCAACAAACTTCTAATTATCCACTCTGAAATTTCCGAAATATATTCTGAAATGTATTTTGCTTTTTGCATTTGTAATTCTAGTTTATAGTAATTCAAGATTGCAAAATATGACTGAAGACATCAGTTCTACTGTATATACATGTTAGATAATTCACCTGTCTAACTTGTCGTTTTCACAAAAAATTCTAATAATTTGAACACTAGTTATTTAGGGAGGGAATGGTGTTAGATAGTTCCAAATCAAAGCGCCCTATGAAAAAGTGTGTGCAGACTGTAGCCAAGTTCCATAGAAAAACTACAAAATACCTTTAAATACCTAGCGCGCCCCATTCATAATTGATACCAATATTATTTTAAGTTTTAGTTAGTTACTTTTCTATGTCATCAGTTTTGTTTGATCTTCATATAGGGTGCTTCTATGTTTGGCTTCTATGTTTGGCAACTGTTAGTAGAACTGGAAGAAATGCTCCCCAACAAGGATACCGATAGAAACAAAAAGGTTCCGCTATGTCTAAGTTTAGGTCAAACTTAAAAAAAAAAAGAAAAATCAGCACAAGGTACATTTAATCAAAAAAGTGTCCCTTGTGCTGATGTCAACTGTCATAGTTAAAATCCTCTTTCCTCTGCCCCCTTATACCATGCAGCCATAATAGTCTGGTGCTGTGGAGGGTAATAGATCTCAGGGGCCTGTCACAGGCACTCATCAAGAGTGCCAACTTTGCCCACCCTTTCTGACCCTCTCCTCAATGGCTAGAAGCTTTACTATAGCGTTTATAAATAAAAAGCACTCTATGAATGGAGGAGGCGGAATTCTCATTCATTAGCCTATCCTCCACTCACAGATAGCACGTGCACAGGATTTTGCGCTATTATGTACCAGCCAAACAGGATTGCAAAAAACTGTGAACCTAGAACAAGACCTGGTGAAAATATCAGCAATGACAAGGGAGCATTGCATTACTGGAGATAAACTCAGTCCGGAGACTTTAATTCCAATTTAAAGTGAACTTTGCCTGTAGGCACCAGTAGCATCATTGGTCCTTTCTCAGGATCCTGGCAAAGCTGAGGATTCAAAATTGCTCCAAATCATGATCTTGCATAGCGGTGGAGAATGTTTGATCCTGTGCTTTGGCAAGACTTCACAGTGAGTCACAGCCCCATCAGCCTCACTGGAAATGGCCATAACACATGGTGTAAGGTGATTTTTACATTCTTATTTTTTCACTTTTACAAGCGATTTCTAATTAGGGGCAAAGATCTCCAAAAAAACAGACCTTGCATTTTCATGGAAATTCTGTTTTAAACAAAGCCTGTTTGTATATTTTTAAGAAAAGGTTTTATTAAATTTTTAGGCATACAGATATATACAGAAAGATAAAAAATGATTAGGCAAATAACAGTTTGGAAGGTACATCAAGACAACAGAGTATTTCAGTTTTACATGATGTTTTTAAGAGAACATTACTTCATAGTCATACTGTAAGTAATTTTAAGATACTTGTGCAATTATAATCATATAAAGTATTCCTGATCATGGTTCAAAACACTTGCATAGATTCTTTTACATAGAGAATGTTTGTGTATTTAACACTAAAGTTTTTTATTTATTTACATACGGTTGTCCATAAGGGTTTAAGAGCTGTTGAAATAAAACTGCAGCAGGTAGATGGCAGGCTGACCTATCAGTGTATACCAGTTTTCGGGGGATCTATAACTTCAGCACCTCCTAGAACCATTCACAGTTGTTCCATTCCCAAGAGGCATAACTTCCTACCTCCATCCTACAATACTTTTGCTGTCAACTGCTTGGTGTCACAATCTATTCTTGGGGTAATTGTCGGCAACTTATTTTGGCTGCTTGTCATTGGATGATTTTCCCACACCATGTGCTCTGGTAGCAACTCTACAATTTGACATTTCCCTTACTTTTTGATAATGCACCTGGACAAATAAAGGGACACAGACAGGGAAAGAAACTTGACAGAAGATCTAAACCTTATCCTTATCCACTCCTTTAAAATGGTAAAAAAAAGTTTTGCATTTAAATACTCTTAAGAAATCTATCCTTGAACTTCAGCCAAGTAACTGAGACGATATCATTAATCTGCTACAAGTAGGACAAACCATTTCCTCAGGCTCCTCTTCACCACCAAGTGTTACACGTGCACATTACTTAGCATGTACACACTTAATATTGAAAACTATATTTGATGCTAGGTAATCTATATCTGATTCTATGTGCATTTTAAAGTTATGTGTCCTCCCACCTTGGACCAGGGGTTATAGTGGCACAAGACATTGAGAGACTAGGATGTGTGAGGATAATAGCGTTAGTTTATTTGCATTTTTTACTGCAGGTAATAAAGAAGAAGTCTTTTGGTTGGGGCATTTCACTGGGTAAATGATCAGGAAGTAATAATACAACTTCAGGATAGAAGGCCCAGGAGAAAGTATCCTTCTGCCCATCCAAGTGCAAGTTAAATAAAATTAATGGAGAGGCTGAAACTTTTCATCCTTCTTTGGTGAAAGAGTTTTTTTATCTGAGGAATAAGCTCATTGTACTTGGGTCACAAATTTGAGAAGTATAAATCATTTAACTAGTTCAGTTTGTTGGTCTACATGCTAAAGCATCGTTTACGTTGGTTTAATACCAATTTATCAATTGTTGAGGCACTGAGAAAATACATGGCCTTTTCTACCCAGGTGTATGTGGTAGGTGAAATAAATTCAACTTTACTTTTGAATATATGGCCAGGCTTTGATATTAAATTACATACTTTGGATTACAGGCAACTTAAAAAAGGATAGTAGTCTAGATCAGTGGTTCTCAACTCCGGTCCTCGGGACCCACCAACAGGCCAGGTTTGCAAGATAACTAAATTACATCACAGGTGATCTCATTTGCTGCTCAGTGATTGTGGTATTCTAGTCTGCATCCCCCAAGGTAATACTTAAAATCTGGCCTGTTAGTGGGTCCCGAGGACTGGAATTGAGAACCACTGGTCTAGTTCATAAAACCATGGGTTGACAAAAATATAACCTCCCAATGCACCTGCATCTTTCTGCTTATGCTTTTATTATTACGCCTCCACAACTACTATGTTAAGATTCTCGGCTTCTTACATTCTTTACTTCTTCAAATCTATCAGAAATGAACATTCTACTTCTTCAAACAGAATGAACGAATTAATAAAATGACCTTAATGCATTTTATGCTTTTTTTTCTTCCAATTTTATGATTTGTTTCATGCATCATCTGTATATGCTTTTACATTTACTACACAGTTAATACCTAAAGCTGGATATTTGAAATGTCTTAAGTATGATAGTTATATTACTGGCAAAACACAATGTCGTCCCTATTCAAATTGAACAGATCATACAGTTAGGGGAACTTTGTATATAAATCTTGCTACAAGGTAGATGATAGTGTGACTGACTCTATACTGACTTTAAAAGTCTAATACTTTTTTCTACACATATTTTAGTTGATCCTTGGATGAATAATGTTACAACTTCATTTTTGTTTTATTGTTACTTCATCTCAGTTCCTTTATAGGAAAATCTAACAATGTAACATGTAAATAAGTCACGAAAGGTCCTCGAGGGCCTACCACCTTCTCCACTTCTACAACATGTGGTATGACAGAGTATACAGTATGCTTTACATCCAAAAGAAGCCACAATTGGACATATCTGTTGGTCTTTTAGTTTAAGTACCATAACTTCCAATGAACTTCTTACGTGTTAAAATGCCAATAGTTCAGACATTTGACTGGACTTTACCAAGTTGGTAAAAATAAAATTAAGTTTAAATAACAGACTGAATTCTAGAGGTTACATTTACAAACAATTTTTTACAGCAAAATAAACACCTAAAAACTGTTCATTCAGGAGATTATGTTTAATTAAATGCTCAGTGTGAACTGTTTACTTGGCACTTATGTTTATCATCTTGGAATATGACTCATCCGTTTCCCTATTTTTATCCCTTTATTAAGACACTTCAGATTACATTTTGGCGTAGGCTTACACTGAACACTGTAAACAGGAACCCTAGAGAAAAATAACCTGATATGACACTTGGAAAAAGAAAATCAGGTGGCCTGGACTTTCACATTTTGGTTAGATCACATTTGACCTGGTGGAAAGTTGGAGAAACAGGATGTTTGAAAGAAAATACAGAATTGTAGATTTGGAATTTTTGTAAAAAAAAGGTTCAATATATTCTCTATTAAAAAAATATAGATATGGGTAAATTATACAACGATATGTGAATACACACATCTGGAGAGGAAGGTTTGAATTACATACAGAAAGGTGAGTCTGTAGATTAAATATACACAGATTTGTGTAGTTGAGAAGGATCTAAATTAATCCAGCCTTTAGAGAGTCATTGTTGAGCTGTATAATAAAATGTGTTGGAAAAACATATTCAGAGAGAAGCTGCCCTATGGTCATAGAATATACACACCATTGGTATGCCAACTGAATAACAGGGAATAATTTTATCATGTATCTAGGGATGAGTAGGTTACATATGACATTTACAATTGTTTGGTATCAAGGAAAATCAGTAGAGGCTTAATTGTTCGATTACTGAAATATCTTGGGATGGAGAGGACCCTGAAATGGCTAGACAGCTTTATGAAATAATATTTTGAGAGTCCTTAGAGAGGCTAAAATGATTTATAATACAGAATTTAACATCTGATGTCTTTAAATAATAAGAATGAAGAATTGACTAGACATAATATGAGAATTTAATGTTTCCTGGTTGAAGCTAGTAGGTATTTTTTTTTATAGGCATGTCTCTTGCTTTAAACAGTGTTTGTATACACTGGTTGGCACACCCAATTTTACTTATGTTTTTGTTTATTGTATTTAGCCTCATGCTTTGTCTTTATTGAAAGTATTTGGGTGACTACAGTTACAGTTAGATGAATGCACTTTGGAATCAGTGTATTGGGGGAGTTGTTAGCAAGAATACTGCCCCCTTTTTTTCCATAGCTATGCTGAGAATATGTTCTGTAGAATGCCTTATATCTATCCAGAGATAGATGTCTGATATCATCTAATTAGACTGAGATATTTCTGGTACTTATTAGCTATTGATAATTAGTTGTTAGAGGAGTGTGAATTGGAAACTTTCTAAGTCTCTATATGAATGATATTAAATCTTTAAAGTAACATTGATGCAAGAGAACAGAAATCATCATCGTCCTCTATTCTCTGGTTTGATTTTTCTCCTTCTTTACTGGTTTCTGGCAGAGAAAATAATGTTTGCTGGAGATTTATCCTAATGGATCTGAACTTCCTCTGAGTCATACCTAACCATTTACAGGGTTTATATAGAACAGTTGATCTAAAGCATGGCACAACAGAAAAACATAAAAGATGAAGTGACTATACAGTATATATAAATACACTGCTCAAAAAATTAAAGGAACACTTTTTAATAAGAGTATAGCATAAGTCAATTAAACTCCGGGATATTGATCTAGTCAGTTAAGTAGCAGATGAGGTTGTTAATCAGTTTAGCTGATTTGGTGTTATTGAAACTAACAACAGGTACACTAGATGGGCAATTATGAGACAACCTCCAAAACAGAAATGGTTTTACAGGTGGAGGAACAGGATGAGCACTGCCAGAGCGCTACTTAATAACCTCCAGCAGGCCACTGATGTGAATGTCCCTAAAAAATCAGAAACAGACTTGATGAGGGTGGCTTGAGGGCCTGACATCCTCTAGTGTGCCCTGTGCTCACTGCCCGGCACCATGGAGCTTTTTTGGCATTTTTCATTGAACACCAGAATAGGCATGTCTGTCACTGGCACCCTGTGCTTTTCACAGATGAGAGCAGGTTCACCCTGAGCACATGTGACAGGTGTGAAAGGGTCTGAAGGAAGCCATAGAGAACTTTATACTGCCTGTAACATTGTTCAGCATGACCGTTTTGGTGATGGGTCAGTGATGGTCTGGGGAGGCATATCCATGGACGGACGCACAGACCTCTACAGGCTGGACAATGGCACCCTGCCTGCCTTTAGGTATTGGGATGAAATCCTTGGACCCATTGTCAGACCCTACACTGGTGCAGTGGTTCCTGGGTTCCTCCTGGTGCATGACAATGCCCAGCCACATGTGGTGAGAGTATGCAGCTAGTTCCTGGAGTATGAAGGAATTGATACCATTCAATGGCCCCCACACTTGCCTGACTTGAATCCAACACCTCTGGGACATTATGTTTTGGTCCATTTGATGCCATCAGGTTGCACCTCAGTCTGTTCAGGAGCTCAGTGTTGCCCTGGTCCAGATCTGGGAGGAAATACCCCAGGACACCATCCGTCGTCTCATTAGGAGCATGCCTAACATTGTCAGGCATGCATACAAGCAGGTGGGGTTATTCAAATTACTGAGTACCATTTTGAGTTGCTGCAATAAAATGTCAGAAAAATGGACTAGCCTGCTGCATCATTTTTTCACTTTAATTTTCAGGATGTCTTTAAATTCAGCTGTCTATAGGTTGATAATTTTAATTTCCATCAAACGATGTGGCATAATTTCATTCATAATTTTCCCTATTGAGATCTGATGTGTTTTCAAAGTGTTCCTTTAATTTTTTGAGCAGTGTATCATATATAGCAGCCACTCATTTTCACTAATTGACTTGGCTAAGTAATGCTATGTTTACTTTAATACCCAATCATGTGCAAAGGAAATTGCTTGTCCATAACTGGATAATTGAAGTGGACACTCGTTCACCCCATTTAAAGAATAACTAAAGGCAAAACCTTGTTTTTTTCAATCTCAGGTACCGTAAGGCACGTTATAACCCCTTCAATTTTTTTTTTTTGTGCTCTGAAAATGTACCTTTACTACCTGTTCCATAGCCAAAACAGGAAGTGAGATAAATCCCCTTCAAAGTGAGGTGTTCCTTGGTTGTCACCAGCATCACCAGAACTAGTGTCCCTATTGGAAGATTTCTAATATATTACTGTTCCGGGGAAAACCCAAAATTTGGGATTTTGTTTTGCTTTCACTTTCAGTGATTTTGGTATACATGACAAATAAAGAGGCTTAATCTCCCTAATGAGGGCACAGACAGAAATAAAAACCAGACAGGTGTTCTAATCTCTCTCTACTCTTTCCAAAACAAAAAGGAAAAGGTTCGCCTTTCATTATACCTTAATAAGTGAAGAAAGAAAATTGTTTTCTAAGTCTCAATTTCTTTAATACATCAAAGAAAGTAGATAGAGCACAATTTAAAGATACATAGAACTCTTCTGTAAAGTGGTATGCCAACTCAACTAACTAAATGATTTGTCTCAGAAGACTCATCAGCTGTCAGCGGGCTTCCCCACTGACAGCTGAAATGTAAACAACAGAATGCCTGGAATTAAAAATTTGGAAAAAAATAGCATGGAGCCACCCAATCCATATCAGGCCCTTTGGGGCACTCAACATGGGGGCTCTGCCCCCACCCCAAAGCACCTTTGAAAGAAGGACCTCTTCACCACAACCCTTGCTGGTGGTTGTGGGGGTCTGCGGGGAGGGGGCTTATCAGAATCTGGAAGCCCCTTTTTATGAAGGGGTCCCCCAGATCCCTGTCCTCATATGTGGCCCCCCCTATGTGAATGAGTATGAAGTACATAGTATCCCTACCCATTTACCAAAAAAGTGTACACAACACAAGGTTAAGTAAAAAATCCTCCCACCACTATAGTATAGTTGCTATGACAAGACGTTTCCAAGGGACTTAAAAAAAGAAGGCCTCGCCCCTCCAAAACACATTGTCATCGCAATTATACTATCACCCAATCTGCTGCCTATCTCCCTTGTCATGCAATGGCATGCACAGTGTTGGCCTAACAGGTGACAGTGTGTGTGCATGAGCCTCAATATGAGCTCAGCAACTTGTAGCTGATAGTACTGTCTACATCATGGGTCAGCATGAGAAGACTACACATTTTTTGACAATATTGTGATCATATGGGTGCAATGCTTTATATAAATTGGATTTAGTGAGTGTATTTCAATCTGTTTTTATCCCTGTAGAAAAAAAGGATACTGCACCAGGAGCCTGTGCGCTTTCTTTTTTCTTTATCTATTTTCAGCTTCCCGCTGGTGCAGAGAGCAGCAAGGCATCCCCAGGATTCAGTTTTCCCTTTTTTACTCTTGCTGTGAACCTATTGTGAACTATGGACTCAATATGCCGGTTACACCCAGCATTAGAGCAACACTAGTTAACTGCGTTTGTTAAATTGCATCAGGGCTGAGTTCTCTTAAGAGGCATACTGAGGCAGGTATTGTGATGTTTTCAAAAAGTTATGTGCAACGCCCTGCTGACTCCCCACTAGCCATGATCTGCCTGTTTTGCATTGAGAAGCATAGATAACCAGTATTGATGTCACTGGGTATAAAATAAGGTATGAAAAAAAAAAATATTTTATTTCAAGATTTAATTTCAATATTTATGAGTGGGAGAAAAAGAAACCAGAAAAGTAAAAATGGAAGCAGATTAAACTTTAGCTTTAGGGTCAGGGGGGATTTCTGTGCAGTGAACCAGTAAAGATTATCTGTATTTGGAGCATATGTTACTGCGCGTGCAGGCGCCTTACACAATCCCTGATGCATAACCACATAGATACTAATTCATACCAATGGGCTGTCGTATGCAGAAACTGCAGGTCCCAGAAAAGTAGATACACAAGCCCTGTACAGATGTGTGAGGCCATACTTGTTAACTAAGAAAACTGGTTTGTTGACAAAGTGAACAAGTGATTTGTGCAACCAGGTTCATGCAGGCCAATTAATTCCTACCCACTGGATTTTGCTTACAGTAAATACAAAGAAATGCAGGCTCAAAAGATTTATCATAATATAGTTCATGTAAAAACAACATAATATTGGTGAGATCCAGTTTTAGAAAATCATGTTAAAATCTGGGATTACTGACAATAAAGTAGAAAATTCAAACTAGAAGTTCAGACAACAGCCTAAAAATATCACCAGGCTTTCAAGATATCCCCACAGGTATGTCAATGTCAGGTTTTTTTTTTCATTAATAGTATAACAGTTTTATGAGGAAGAAAGGTTAATGAAAAGCCATAAAATAATTGCTCTTTAAAATGAGGATATTAAAAACATAATTATTAAAGTCTAGCAAATATTTATCTAAATATAAATAAATCATTATATCAAAGGAGGTTAGGAGCCCTCAATCCCACACTAATTAACCCTCAACTCCACTCATATTTTGCCCCTTTGTCCATCTTATAACAGCCCCTGCAGGTTCTTTTCAACCACCTATTCTTCCAGCAGTGAAAATGCTACAGACATTGGAACCATTAGTTGCAGGGGTTTTATGGTCAGATCAATTATTAATAAACAACAGGAGCACCCTGGAATGTTGTATCTTAAAGGGGTCGTAAAAGCAGTGCTCACAATCACTATCAGCCCCTCTGCTAGGATAAAATATACTATAGAGTGTATGCCATTTCTTAAAATTCTTCTTCTAAATACCTTTTTTTACCTCTCCGATCACCGGTCACGTGACTGGCTGTCAGTCTATTTCTCTGATGTATAGATTACAGAGGGAGGGGCCGAGATCTCCATTTGATGTCTGCCTGGCAGTCACACGACTGCTGATTGGCGAGGTGAAATAGGGTATTTAGAAGAAGAATTTTAAAAAACAACATACACTGTATAGTGCATTTTATCCTAGCAGAGGGGCTGGCAGGGATTCTGAGCAGTAATTTTACTACGCTCGGAATGGTGATAGAAGGGGAGGGGCGGCTCACACACAAGAGCTGGCAGGGAGAGAGGAAGGGGATAGAGGAGTGCTGTGGGATGACGGAGGCACGTAAACTGACCACGGTAATCAGGGTTCAGCAGCCATGATTACCGTGGTCAG
Organism: Pelophylax lessonae; assembly: GCF_965119305.1. Classification (NCBI taxonomy): domain Eukaryota; kingdom Metazoa; phylum Chordata; class Amphibia; order Anura; family Ranidae; genus Pelophylax; species Pelophylax lessonae. The sequence continues at coordinate 82,558,989 of NC_138769.1, read as the reverse complement.
GATACACAGGGAGAACACAGGAACTGGCAGGATCAACCAAGTTTTTTACAGTTTACAAAAGGAAAAATTGCACAGCACAAGCACTATGCAGTTTATTATTATGATTCTTTCGGATTTTAGGTGCTGAACGTGGTACCATTATTTTGCATGTAATTCTTAAGAATGAGCAACCAAACCAACTATTTACATATGATTTTTTTTTACTGTGCGTTCTTCTTTATAACATCTCGGGTATGATAAAGTTTGAAACAAAAAACATAAATTATAATATAATAAAAAACTATAAATATGTTAAAGTATGTATGTAAGTATTTTATATATAAAAAGTACAGTAAAACTGCAGGAAAGGGCACTGGGGGGCAAACTAATGTGACTATATTTTATTTTGCATTGTATCAGTATGTTTGGTGTGTTTTACATTTAAATTTGCCGCCAGTTCCACCCCCCTGCGAACATCACGTCGCAGGAGACTGAAGCCGGGGCTCACAGAGGATCGGGAGGAAGCTCTGCCGCACACTGCCGGGATACATCGCCGGGATCCCGGTGACAAGGTAAGTAACCCCTCTACCAGGATCCAGCGATCTTCCTAGCGGTACCCCGAGTGTGGCTCGGGGTTACCGCTTTTGGCACTGAAATTTAACCCCGAGCCACGCTCGGGAATACCGCTAGGAAGGTTAAAGGAATATTATCTTTTTTTTTTTTTAAGGTAAAAAGCGCTTTAATGGGACTAGTCAGTAAACCATTGATTAAGATAGTCGAGAACATATTAGAATATAATATTCTCATTCAAAATGTTGTTAAAAATACCTAAAGTGTATTTTTAGCTGAATTCTCTTGTAATGTTAAAGTAGGGAATCATTACAATACAATATTTTACCATTGTCACCTAAAGAGGAGGTGAGAGGAAACCTTCCCTTGTACTAGTAACAGTTGAGCGAGATTTGCTTTCCTATTAAGAGGCAGAGAATACTAGATCTACTAGTAGACATGATATAGATATTATTTATTGAAAGATATCTAATTTAATTGTCTTTGAAATAGATTTGTTTAGTAAATAAAACATTTTTTTTTTAATATACAAAAAAAGGAAAAAAAAATTCCCCTCACTGTTGTGTCTTTGTGACAGGTTGTAAAGTAAATCAACCAATGGAACAGAGAGCTGGAAAAAAAAAACTTTGCAAGAGTTCGAACTATTCCCTACCCTATCAGAAACGATAATAATAATAATAATAATAATAATAATAATAATAATAATAATAAGATTTAATTCCAAGCTGGTTCAAGGTAAACATAGTATAATGTCAGACTATATATATATATATATTAAAAAAGGAATATAATCACCTTGCAGTTTATTCATTAATCTAGAACTCTAGATTTCTACCTGTATTTTTTATATATATTTTAGCATATTGGCCTAGTGTAAATCTAGTCTGATTCTCCAGAATCTAAAACAACAGCAAAAGTATACCAATTAAGCCCAATTAAGCCCTCTCCATGCAATTACCTCCTGTAAGCATGTCTATAGTGCCTGAATGACAACATTGAGAAGTATTAAAGAGCCTGATTGGCAGGGATTACAAGAACCTGATAAAAAGACAAGCTCAGGTATTTATACCAGCTTTATTATATTCACATACACAATCAGCACTAAAATACAAAAATGTACTACAAACAATATGCAAAGTTTTAAAGTCCACAATCTTTCTGTGTAACTTTGTTTCATTCACTACACAAATAAATGTCCTAGAAATTGGATCCATTTCAGCCAGGTAGGTTATCCACAGCACCACATGAATTCTAAAATCCAGATCAAATGTGCTCAAACTGTATCATCCACCACCTTTTGAAAGGCTCAGTCACCAGATAGAATAGACCTCAAATTATAAAGGTCAGATGCATGTTCAGATAGTAAAACCAATTATTAAGAGACATCATTCCTATTCCATCTCCATAAGTTATCTCAATGTGAGAAGGATAAAACCAACAGAACAATCTAATTGTATCAATACTGCTATGTTATGTTAAGCAATATGATAAACACAATTTTAAAAATAATGGCATAGGATAGTATAAATGTCCCCCCCCCCCCTCTTTATTGGTTGAACTGTATGGACTTGTGTCTTTTTTCAACAAGATTACCTATGTAACTATGTAATATGCAAGTATGGAAAGACTGTCATCTGCATAGTATCCTAACACATTAAAAAAAGTCACTTTGCAAAGTTTTAGCAGTAAATCCCAGGCTTGTTCTTATACTCAGTAGACATGTGCAGAACAGAAAAAATGTGTTTTGGTTTATTTCAGAAAGATTTGTTACGTTAGTAATTTTGTTTCATTGATTTGTTTTGTTTCGTTTAATTTAGTTTTGTTTATTAATTTTCTAATGGATTCCAAATTTTTGGAACGATTCAATTTTGTATTGGTTGAAAAATGATGGACTTGATTTCTTTGTGAAGAATAGCTGGTTGTTAAGGAGCAGGCCAGGAAGCCAGCCATCATGTCCTTAACAACAACTGACTCATCAGCTGTCAACAGGCTTCCCCACGGAGAGCTGAAATGTAAACAAAAGAATGCTGGCAATTAAAAATTCAGAAAAAAAGAGCATAGGAGCTGGTATGGATTTTAAGAGAAACCCCACACCAAAATTAAAAAACAAAAATGGAATAGGGTCTCCCCCAAAATCCATACCAGACCCTTATCTGAGAATGCAGGCCAGGAAAGGGGGTGGTGAGCGAGTAGTCCCCCTCCTGAACCATCCCAGGCCACATATCCTCAACATAGGAGGGTGCTTTGGGGCAGGGGGCTCTGAAATCCCCATAAGCACATTTGCCCCATGTTGATGGGGATAAGGGCCTCTTCCCCACAACCCTAGTTGTGGGGGGCGGGATCTGAGGGCACCCTTGTTAAAGGGTGGGCTTCCAGATTCCAATAAGACCCCTACCCACAGACCCCCACAACATGAGGACAATGTGCTTTGGGGTAGGGGGGCAGAGCCACCCTGCCCTATAGCACCCCCCATGTTGAGGGCATGTGGCCTGGTATGGTTCAGTAGAGGAGGCCCTCTCTTGCCCCCCTCCTTTCCTAACCTGCCAGGCTGCATGCTCAGATAAGGGTCTGGTATGGATTGGGGGGGGGCACCACACAGTTTCCTTTTTAAATTTTGGTATGGATTGAATTTTTTAAATTTCTCATTGCTTGCATTCTTTTGTTTACATTTCAGCTCTCAGCAGGGAAGCCCGCTGACAGCTGATGAGTCAATGGTTGTTAGGGACACGTCAAACGGCTTCTCGGCCCACTGCTTAACAACTAGCTATTCTTCAAACAGAATTCAAATTGGTCAATCATTTTCGGCTGTTCCAAATTCAAATTGTTCCCAAAATGTGGAATTCATTAGAAAGCAAATAAACAAAAACAAAATAAATGAATTTTAATGAAATTCATTACTATTTAATTTGGATATTTGAATACATCTGAATCTTCGAATAACCAATTTGTTTAATTTTACATTCAGGCCGAAACAAATTGCACTTGTCCAATACTCAGGGTAGACACTGTGAACCAGCAAAATGGCCTCACCTGCTAAACCATACTCTATGCATTTCAATAAATGACTTCCTCAGAAGTATTTACAAATACATGTATTGATTTTTAATAAACACATAGATGCAATATATACAATTTTATATTGTTTTGTTTCTGTCTGGAGGTTAGTTTTTCCTTGCCTAAAATATAAGCTCAATCAATTTATTTAACTTAAAAAAAATGTAAAATCTTGCAAACTGTGTCTTGAATAAAAATGCTTCTACATTATTCTTGATTCTAAATATTTAGTATACTAATATTGAGAGAAATGCAATAGAGCAAGACAAGCAGCTCTAGGTCTGATGTTCAAATCCATTAATTTTGAATTTTAATATATGGAGTGAAAGAAATTATTTATTTTCATAGTAAAACTTTAATATTATTCAACAACAGGGAGGGCGTGATTACAGCTCTTGTGGAAAATGTATCTCTTATAATATTTATAAAAAAAAAATTCTGAACATTTTAAATGAGAAAGAAAATATTTAAAAATTGTGACTTTCACTTTTTTTTTTTTAGAGTAAAAATAGTGTGCTAAAGTGAGCCTTTGATACTACCTCAGACAGAAGAGATCAGAAAAAAATTACTCTGAAAACATTTTGTGTAATAAAAAATGACTTTTATACCCTTTTTTACTTCTTACACACGCATCTTGGATCATATGAATCCAACTGGGCTTTAAAATTGAAAATCAAAGAGGTTTCCCTCTTCAGAATCCTTTTGATTCCACTACCTTAGTTGACCCTTTCACATAAAATCAATTTCTGTACCTTGAAGCAAGTTATAAGAAAGTTAGGGCAATACAAAATAACTAAAAAACTCATATGCTCCTATTTTAGGGGGTGTATATATTATATAATTAAAACAGGGGATGTTCTAATATGAAAGACACACGGGTATGAATCGTTATCTTACATCAATAATCTGTTTAAAACATGTTCCCAAAAGGGAATAGTCACTTGCCTTTATAAGATAACAAATATTTAATTTACCCAACCTTTTGTCAACTTTTCCTTTTTTTTTTTCAAAGCCAGTCAAAGTGGATTCCTCCCTAGTTATAAATACAATACTACAGGACATACAGTAAACAATTCCTTTTTAAATATTTTTTTCTAAAGAAGTAATTTCCCCAAAATATGTCAGGTCTTACTTTGTTTCTAGATAACAGTGTGAAAGGCATAAGAGTACAAAAAAAAGTGATTTTTCTCCCTAGACAGCCTTTAACAATGGAGCTAATGCTTTTCATTTACTTGCAACTTCAGAAGGCATAAATCCTGAATAAAGTAATAAACTGAAGAACTGAAGACACAAAGCAGACAAAACCCTGAAATTCTGCAGTATAGTGCAAACTTATACTTGGAATAAGCAAATAAAAGACTAACTGTTCTTGGCATATCCGACATTGGACCTCTCCTTTGATCTCTTTCTATCCTAATTCAGATCAAGTGTATGTAAACCCTCCCAGTGATCTTCTTTTACAAGGTCTGACAAATATGAATTTTGTTATATCAATCAGATCCATGCAAAAAAGTAAATGATGATTCTGCCAGAAGACTTTTGAGCTGGAAAAAAAAAAAAAAAGGTTCCTGTGCTCTATACTTTTTCCAACTGTTATCAGTCAGCATTGTTTCTAGTTCTCTCTGTTCACTACAGATATTATGTGTATTATTCCCTTCATGTGAAGGGATAGACTGTAGTATGACAATATTTCTACTTCAAAGTCATAGTACAGTGAATGAGTGCTGTCACCCCAGAAAAGGAAGTGTGTTACTAGCAGGAATACATAGTGAAAACATTTAAAAAACCCTGAAAAGAAAACGAATGTGGCCACCACATCTAAGGGCAGGTGAGCTGCACTATATTGCATTTTGGTTCCTGAGTTTAAATGCATTTAAATTACAGCATTTCATACACATTTTGTCAGGGGATTGAAAATTGTTATTTTTGCTTACAAGTCTTACACTCTTTATAGATTCTGAAAGGAGGTAACATCAAAATGTAATGTAACCTGTTCTCTTGATCTTTAGATTTGTTTTGAAACATAACATTGTCTGTTTCTTAAAATTCCTGAACTGCTAAATTTTGTATCTTTCATTTGTGAAGCACACTATTCTTAATACTGTATTTTCCGGCGTATAAGACCACTGGGCGTATAAGACAACCCCCCTAATTTTCATCTACCAGTAATACTTATACTTAGGTTACCTTGGAGTTATTATACTCGGCGTATAAGACGACCCCCCATTTTTGGGGGATTTTTTTGAGGTTCAAAAGTAGTCTTATATGCCAGAAAATACAGTAATTGTAATTTCTTTTTTTTTTTTTTGTATACAAACTTTTATTGAAAAAACTTGATATGGTGGTACAAAAATATGAAAAATAATAATTGTAATTTCAAACTGGAAACCATTAACTTAATTTCCTACTCTTGAACGATGTCTAGCTGAGTATTAAGATATTACATTTTCTTATTTTAATTTTTAGAAGGGTAATTTTGGAGGTTAATTCCCCCGTAAATTTCTTTTGACTACTGTCATATTCACAAGTCTCGAGAAGGAGAAAGAAAGAACGAATTAAATAGAAAAATGAAGAAGGAAGCAAACACATTAGCTAAGGAATAGATTGATTTAATCAAAAGAAAAATATTACAGACAAATCTATAGTGATGACAAATTACTTATTAGTTTGCATATCTCAAGAGAAAACAGTGAATAAATGTATACAAATCCCAGAAAAATGAAATCTCTGGAATCCAAATAAAGCAAAATGTGTGTTCAAAATTCATACACCTTACATAAAAGTACAAAATAACCTCAGGTCAAAATAAAATGTGTATGATATGTTATATTAAATATACTGTAAATTAACTATAAAAAAATGTAGTGGAAATAACCCAAGTCAGCTATCAAAGATAACGCACTATAGGTTATTTTTTTTAAAGCACTTATGTTTAAGTGCTTATCGAAAGAAAGTTGTGTAAAAGTTTAGTATTCAAATTTGCAGAAAAATGCAAATAAATAAAATGTGAAAAATAATGAATTCACAATTCAAATAATTTTAAAAACTCTATAAATTAAATAGTGCATAATAGTTGAGCAAACCTTTTCTCAAATTTTGATTTCACTAAATAATTAGTCCTTTAGAATACTGGAAACAATGTTGGAAACCAGCTGGATTTAAAAATTGCCAAACTACAGGAAAAAATGAACTCAGCCCTCAAGCAATGTTTTGTTTTTTAACAAAATGAAATAAGTTGGGAAAATGTACTTAATTTCAGTTTTCCTTTTCCCCCAGGTGCACATTACATTTGGCAACAACACATTGAGTGGGATGTAAACCTAGTGATAGAAAGATATGGAGAGTTGTATACATGCCAATTAAAGTGGTGTTGGGTTAATTTTATCTGTTTAATTTGTTTTTGCCTTTTTATCAAAGTAGATAAGGTTAGCCTGAAATACATGTAAAAATAAGTAAAAAATAAGGAATATCAATACAATATTTAATATTAGCTAATGGAACTTGCTTCTTACTATTAATGAGATACTGTTAAAATGTGAACATCTTTTGTACAGTAACAAAATCCAAGTTTATTTTTGTATCAGATGCAGCAGGAGACTACTAGTTGGAGTATGGGGGCTTGGACATTCCAAGTGCAGGTTCAAGAGTAAGCTTAGATGTATTCAGTATCAAAAGCTTTACTAAGGAATAAATGCCAGAAGAGGATGCTAGCCAAGTAGACATCAAAACAATATAAAACTTAGACTAGACAACTATGATATACAAAAAGAAACAGACAAATAGAGAAAAATGTTTTTTTCACCAATGGACATCATTGGCTCAACATAAGAATGCCTAACTTTTACTGATGCCCCAAGTGGTGAAAATGGGTTATGTGACCGACACACTTAAAGCGGAGTTCCGGCCTCACATACCTTTTTTAACGGAAAATACCCCTATAATACTAATCCATCGCCCTTTACCAAACCGCTATTCTCATACTTACAAGGTGTATAGTATTGGATTTTAGTAAAAAAAAAAAAACGTTGTCTGGGCACGGCTATCTTGGATGTGGGCATCTGAAGCCACAGTGATATCTGCTGTGTCCTTCTTCCTGATTCCAGGGAGTGTTCTGGGAGTTCTTCCTGATTCCAGCCTCCTGGGAGTGATGACAAACAGCTCCAGGGATGCAATGCAAACGCGGAAGTGATGTCGGTGGCCGCGGCCACAGCAGGGGGATTAGGAAGAAGTACAATCAAAAATGCTCTGAAAAAAAGGTAAGGGACCTCCGAAAAAAAAATTGAAAATGCCCAATTGTTGATCAGCATAGCGAGCACTCCAGGAATCACTAAAGTTGCAAAATAGGCCGGAACTCCACTTTAAGCCGCTGACCTTGATTATGACTCATTTTAGACAGTAATGGACAGAGCAACATAGACAGATACAAAGAAAACCATCAATCACTTCCATTAAAAGATTTCCATGAGCAACTGAATAGAGAAAGAAATAACAAACATTTTGTCTTGGACCACAGAATGTCAACTTACGCTTAAGTAGAAGTGGAAGTGACAACTCTGTAGCTGAAATCAACAATGTCTTATCTTCACTGAAGCCGGCTGCTTGAGTGATCATGTGACCAGACTGGGGCACCCTCAGAATGGGTAAATATAGACATCTTTCCTTTACAGGGTAGCTAAAATAGGCTTAGAATAGGGGTGGAAGCCTGTTTAAGTATAGTTGGTTTTTGACTGGACTTTAAGCCTGGAGTTAAAACTGGATGTAAGCATACAGCAGGAACTAAACAAGCACAAGCTAAAACAGAGGGTTGCCAAGAGAGCAAACAGGTTAATAATAGTGAGGTGCTGGGGAAAAAAGGGGATAAATTATAGTTCTAATTACAGGAGCTATTCAGTATTGGCATAATAGAGTGCCTCAGGTTTTGGTTGGTGCCCTTGGAGTGTTGGAGTGCATTGGTACATAACTGAACTGAACAGTCCATATATACATGTATATATATATATACATACACACACACACACAGTACATTATTGGTTCAGCTATCAATACAGAAGACTCATATGGTGTAGAAGAACAGGAATCCACATTTCTAAAAAGCAACTAAGGAAAAGAGTGCCATTCTTTTTAAATACAGGTTATATTTTATTATCCAGTAGGTTAGGTGTGCAGGAATATGAAGTTCAGTTGCCACTAAAAAACTTTCCTGTGCTTAAATAATGAAGTTTCCACAAATGAATGCCTGCTATTCCCAGGAATGGGTGTACTGTAGATAAAACTACCACATACAGTACAATTTTATTGTACTTTCTCTGTACAATCATCTTTAGATTTTCCAAAAGTATAAATTATGATAACAAGATCATCCTTTCAAGCTGTATCACATCAGGTAAGTCTTTGTACTATATACTCATTGCATCGGCTAATTAATACACTTCGAAAGGAGATAGTATTATCAGTTTGTATAGTGTATAGTCAGCTTAAAGCAGAATTACAGTCACTATACTTACCTTCTCTCAAAATCTGTGCGATGTTCCTTGCCAGTGCTGGCATCTTCTCCCTGAGTGTCGGTCTTCAGGTGTCTTTATTGGCTGGCGCAAGATAACGTAACTGCTGCACATGAAAAGGAGTCAGTCGTCCAGGCACACAGGGACCTTGCCAGTGATGTAAGCTGAGCTGTGCATGCACAGCTCAGTTTATATCCTACAGAATGCTGAAAGTAGGCAGATATAAGTATTTTATTGCAGAAGAGAAATTACATCTCTCTTCTGCAATAAAGAGCCTGCCTGCTTGCAATTGTATTGAAAATGCCTTCAGTTTCACTTTAACAGCATTGGGTTTACAGGTACACTTTAGCAACACACTATACACAGGTGGGAAACTTTGAAAGCATTGCCACATATTTGTCCTGATTTATTTCAAAGATCATTTTTACTTGTCTTAGTAAATCAAGTGAAACAAATTTAAAATTTGCCTTGTGAGGAATATCCAATCATGTGCAAGAACAATGAACAAGAAAAAAATGTTTGTTTGAACATGATTGGGTTATTAAAATTAGTGCAACATTTATGATCTCATTCAGTTCAAGTTTAATTGAAAAAAAAAGCTTTTTGAATAAGGTTAGGTTGTGCTAACCAATATCCAATCATGTGCAAGCATAAAATTCTGATTTTTTTTTCTTTTTATCCTCCTTGCAGATGATTGTTAAAGTTAATTTTCAGTTTGTTTCACCCCATTTAGTAAAAAAATTGAACATTCATATTAGAAAGTAAAAACTCTCTACTCCTTTGAGTCAGAGTCATTGATACAAGTTTTAAAGCCAAAGTGAACTTACATAAACTTAAAAGAATACATTTCAAAATAAAAGGTGTGTGAATAGAGTAGAAAAGTCTCGATCATACCACCATGCTGCAGAGTTGGACCATTGCTGTAGGGAAGCAGTGATCTCAATCCTTAATATTCCCTATACCGTATATATATATATATATTAAAAATTAAGTTGACAAACAATTAATAAATATAACTACATTTTTTTACTATGAGTTAAGTTTAAGTTTGCCAAAACTATTAATAGCATCAGCTTTGATTACCATTTTTTATATTTAAATGTGAGCATAAATTATTGTATCTCCACCATCTTTTTAGAAAAAAGTATATTATAAACTGCTTCCACCTCCTAAAAAAAATTGTTAACTTGGGTGTGACTGAAGAGTTCCACACTTAGTTTTTCAATATACAGCAGATATGTTCATATGTGTTATTAATTCTGCCACAATAATGGTAATCCAGTGCCTCATAATGCCTCTTCGAGCTGTTAATAAACATGTACGAATCCACTGCAGATTAGATGTCTGCCTATTTATAGTGCTTATTGCCTCAGCCTGGTCACAGCTGAACAGTTCCATCAAAGGGTCTTGTGAACAGTAATACTTGTCACCAAATTTAAATATCCCAAAAGAGTGAAATCTTTGGACAATGCCACAATTGATGTTCCAACGTGGTTCTATAAAAATTACAGTTTAGACATTTTCCTGCATACAGCGACAAGGGATTTATTATATATAGAAGGTATTCTCTATGCATAATGATACATTGAGTTTCTCTCCATCTCTTGTTTGTAATGATTCACCGATCTTTGGTGTATCCCTCCACGTTTTCCACCATATTTTAATTGGAAAAATTTGATTTAAAAGCAATATCATTGAAAGGATGGCGTATATTTTAGATAGAATAGATACCATTTCCTATCAACCTATTCAAAAGGGTCAGCTTAAATGCATAGAACATATCACCCCAACAGGCCCTAGGTAACTAGATATTTAAAAGTGGTAGAGATAATCCTGTCTCAGAATATTACATTTCATAGAGATGATTTCAAAAATACTTTAATGAGTATGAAATTGTATGATACAGTTGGTGTGCTGTAAACAACCCATTTTGCCTCTAGGTTTGAAAAGCTGCATAATCTCTACTCTATGGAAATGTTGAATTATCCTGAAATGGCAGGAACTTTGATAAATAGGGAGACATTCCTTGTTTTTTTCCTCAACTCTCTCCAGGCTACTATTGTATCCCTTTAAAATAAGTTAGTCTTCAGACTTGTCTGAACACTCATTTTATTATGTAATAAAGCTTAGAGATTATAGAGGTCTGTTCAATCTCGATATCTAAGATGGAATACTTTGACATCAGTGTTAGCCAGTCAAAGACATGTCTCAATAGATAAGCTACATTTTAAATTCTAATATTGGGAAGGCCAAGACCACTTTTTTGTTTTTAATCAGAAAAATATTCAATATTGATTTTTATATTCTTTTCCCATGCATAAAAACCTAGTCATAGCCTTCATTAATTAATACACATCCATATGTTTAGGAGGAATAGGTAATGTTTGTAAAGTAAAGAGAAGACAGGCTAAACTCACCATCTTAATAGGATAGCTTCTCCCAAAAAGTGAAGAGTGGAAGATCAGCCCACAGCTCCAACTCTTTAACTGATCTTATTTATCAATAGTGGATAATTCAAAGCATACAGTGAAAATGTCATTTTGCTAATCTTTATCCTTAGATACATGATATATTCCTTCACTGCCACAAAAGGAGTGTGTTGTTCTCATTTTTTATGGTGTATAGTTGTAACTGTTAGTACCTTGCTTTTGTTAAAGTTACGCAAACCGGAAAATCTACTATATTGATTAAATACACGTTTGATACACATGGAATGGATTTAGATGATTTAAACTAAAGGTTCAGTTGGTCTTTAAATTATTTTTGAACATTTCAAATTATATTTAAGCAATCTTTCCACAGAAATAAAAATAACCAAATACTATTACTGAATTACCTAAATGATAGTGTTCAATTTATCATTCACTGCTCAACTGTGAGACTAGAGAATAAAGCAATGGTACCCCACAGATGAAGGAGAAAAATAATATATAAAGTATATTAGTCATTGCATATTATGGAAAGCAGATCTCAACTGAGATAAAATGTCAGTGTCCCATGTCTTTATTTTCTTTTTGCGTTTTATAGACAGATTAAATATACAGCACATGCAGTACAATTCTACAATGAGTAGCAATTTGGTTTGTCTGAACATAGTTGTGATTTTGCAATATAGCAAATTCAAGCAGCTAGCTTAAATGCACTGTAAAAAGTCCCAGTGAATGGAATTCTTTGTTCCCTCTAATTGCTGATGATCAACTTAAATCGCATCTGCCATTTTCAAAAGTTAAAGGATGACACAGAGCTGGCACCGGTCCCAGCAGAAAGGGAAAAAAGACTTATGGATTTAGGCTGCTTTGCATTCTGATCAGGAACACACAGTAGCAACATTTTAAGCAGGAGCTGTAATTCCAAGAAGGATTTGAAGATTCTGAAGTCGAAGACGCTGTGTGCAAATGTAGCACTTTTACAGTAAGAGAATATGAACACAGCACATAAGTACAGAGGCTACTGCACAAGAGATGCCTTGTTAGCCACCAGCTCCTGTTAGTATCTTTAGTATAAAACAAAAGTTAGTGGCAAAAAGTAGCAATAGTTTTACCTGATTCTTTTTGCACACTGAAGTGAATTAAAGCAATAACAAAGAACTTCTCATATTTGCTCTCTTTTGGTCTGTTGGATTAGTGCAAAAAATACCCGTTGATCCTGTGAGAAATCCAATGAGATTCTAAATTCCTGTGCATGCTGTGAAACTAAAATCTCAAACCCTATAAACAAGTCTGCCAAGTTCACCTCTGTCAACTTCAAATCATCTCCCCTTTCATTACGGAGATGAGGTGAGTGGGAAGTGACTGTAGTCCAAATCAGGAGAAAGAAGACTAGGGTCATATGGCTGCTCTTTTACAGATATTATGCAGTGAGTGAGTGCCGCCACTCAAGGTTAGAAAATGTGTTGAGGGTAGGGTCACCAGGTGAAAATAAAGGAAAAAGCCTAAAAAAAGAAAACAAAAGCAGCCACCACATCTAAGGATTTTCCGAAAGTTGAAAGTTACTGTATGTTGTGTATGATCTAAAAAATGACAAGGGGGCATGACAGCCACTCTGCAGGATGGAGACATGATTCTCGAGATCCATTCTGCTCCCGGGCCTTTTTACAACTATAGCAGCCTCTAACCTACTTCCAGACATCTCCTGGACTCCTCCAGACAGCCAACTTCCCCCTTCCATTATCGTGATGCTGTGGCACCTTCAAGACACAATGCCAGTAAAAAAAACAGTCCAGCTTCTTTCCTCCTACTTGTGCTAAGCCCCTCCATAATGGCAGTGGAGATCAAAGCCCCAGAGATGGTCCTAGACCTTTAGCTGGCCATCTCTGTGGCACAATAGGCTGACATTGGGCAAACTATGGGGTACACTGGAGACACACTAAACTCTAAACACTCCACTTCATCAACCCAAAGTCTGGCCAAGTAAAAAAAAAAGCTTAAGTGGCTGACCTAAAGAAAAGGGCACATCGCAACAATTTGAAAATTAGGGGTATTCCGGAATCTGTACAAACTCCTCAACTTCACCATTTTATTTAAAGTCTATTCAAAGAGGTTCTGCCCAACCTTATGTCCACTGACCTAACTACTGATATGATACATTGTATCCCAAAACTGTCTGTCCTCCCTCCAGAAATGCCTTGCGATATACTGCTCAGAATATATTTTTTTCAAGTAAAAGAAAAAATACTAGAGGCCTTCCACCACACTGACCAGCTGCCAGTGCAATCCATGAACCCTCAGGTCCTTCCAGACTTTTCCCAGTACACTCTCCAACTTTAATGCAACCTGAACTCGATCCTCAAAACCCTACCGAATAACAAACCCATCTACAAATGGAAGTACCCAGCAAAACTGAGTGACACTTATGACTGGAAAATATTCCTAATCACTTCATTTGACGAGGGTCTTAAACTCCTCCAAAGCTAGGGAATCATTCCAGATGTACAACCACCTCCTAATGGATCTTCACGCTAGCAGCCCAAGCATGTACATTCAGGAATTCAGGAAATCCTCATCCTCCTTCTCAAGAAAAACCTAGAGGATACTTTTCCACAACACAGCCGGTTCCCAATGTGGAACTCTGGAGTCAGTAGGAGTACCTTCCACTGTACTCTCTACACCACAAATTTCAGCAGTGAACACTTATGGTTCCAGATGGGTCCTTACTTTGTATTTGTTGTTTTCTTCCTTTTTCTCCTGGCAGAATTTTTTTTCTCATTTTCTTTTGGCAGCTACTGTCTGTGTTGTCACAGTTTTTGTTCAGTTCCCCTGCCTATACTGATTCAGATATCTTCTTGGTTCTCACATTCCTTAGAGCTATACCAGTATTTTTCAACCAATTTTACACTTCATTTTGGCTATATGATTTCCACCATAGCATCACAAGTAGACCCTGTACCTATGCAGAGCAGATTCCTGCATCTCTGTTTTTGAAAACTCTCACCACACCATCCATGGTCTTTCATACTCTGCCCAGCTCCTTCCCCCTAATCTGCAACACTATTCTCTACATCAGTTAGAAGCCAAAAGATGGGACTTAAGCTTATGTCCTTTAACATCTGTGTCCTGAATCATCCAGAGAAGCACCACTCTTTATGAAAAGAAGCACTCTCCAGTAAAGCTGATCTGGTCCTACACACCCCATGCATTGATATGTTTTGGTTGACAAATTATTACTACAAAAAGTGTCCTCTTACACTATTGCTTATATCACATGGTCTGACCCAGCTGCTATTTTTATATCCCTGGTGGAGGTGGATAACAACCTTTTTGTGTGGCGTTGCAACAATTCTATAATTCAGAACCCTGAGCTTTGAAAAACTATTTCCAAACATCTGTGGAAGTTCTTTTAGCACAATAACCTTCCTGACACTGACCTGGTCATTTTGTGGAACACTCACTAGGCTTATATAAATTGCCTCCTAATTCAACTAGGATCTAAAATCAAAAGACAATACAATGCCAAGATCAACTCTATTATCTCTGAAATCTATCATGGGATGACCAGAGCATTCCATATCTGGCAATCACTTTAACCTCCTCTACCAATAAGCTAATAGATGCCAACTTTAAACCCCTGATCCACACAATAAAGGAAGATACACAATAACTTGCTAAAATTGAACTGTCTTGGGCTGGGGGATAGGTGGCATTTAAAATGCAAGTTCTTCCTTCCACACTCTGCCAATCCCACTAACCTCTCATTATCTCTCTCCATTAAAATCAATATTAAATTATAGCAAAACTTTGGGCTCTGTTTTCCTTCGTGTACGGTTTCATATTGTTGTTATGGGCATCTATTCCATCCTGCGATGTGCATGACCCTGTTGCTTCTATTATCCCCTGTTGTATACCCTTCAGTAACAGGTTTTCTCTTTCCTTTGTACTTTAAATACTTTATTAAAAACGTATTGAAAATAAAAAACAAATCAAAAATGAAAACCTTCCTATGGAGGAGCAGGAGAGCTAGATGTGCCTGTCATCACCTTTAAAAGAACAGACGGATTGGTGGCCTAGGACTTCCCGATATAGAGGAATACTTCTACACCATCCAACTTGCACCCCTCTGCTCTACTGATTGCAAAATCCCAAGACATTCTCTGGCTAGAGATTGAGACTGCACTCACACACTAGGCTAAGTTACACCACCTTCTGCTAGCGGATTTCTGGACCCCACTGAATATCAAACCTTTCCCTTTACCCACCTGTGCTGCCATCATAGCATGGAGAAAGATCATTCATAACCCAACCTCCGAAGGACCTCTCTAGCATCCCATAAGTTACTAATTATGGACTCTAGAACTCTTCATCTTCTGCATATCCCTTAAATATTGGGAAGAAGCAGAAATCCTTTGGGTAGATGAACTCTTTCATAATAATCTCCAAAAACCCCTAGAATTTTTACTGACTGAGAGTACAGCCTCCCCAAATCTGCTCTCTACATGTATATAAGGATCTCCACCTTCCTATCTAAACACCCTCCGTCTCCTATGAAGCTACCCAAAAATGTTTGGCACATTCTATCCTCCCCGACTCCAACTCACAAGGGTATCTCCTTATTTTATAACACTTTACAAAACAAAATGTTTTGCTAAGAGGCCCCCTATGCTAAAGTGGGAGTTGCAGCTACTCAATGTCTCACTGTATAGCTCATTGGGAACAAACACAAAAAATGCTTTTGATGTACCTGACCCTTTATTAACTTTCAACATTTTGTAAATCCTAATCCCTATTCTGTTTACACATATCTTTTGGAATTGTAAGAGTCTCACCAGTTAGTGAAGAAGAATGTGCTCCATCATTTCAGAGATTATGGGAGTTTTGTCTAAACCTGACCCTACTCTGACCATCCTCTACCTAGGTAAAGATAAATTTGCCTGTAATCTGAGAAGGTTGTCTTACACATTTTAGTAGCAGCTAAAATGGTGATAGCCAGGCATTGGACAAAAATATGGCACCCAACCCTTCTGAAACCATAGATCTAGTCAACATGCAATTTACTTCTGAAAAAATGTATTCACATGAAAACTCCACATGTGCTTTGTTTGATGAATGGTGGAAACCATGGATGGGCTGCAAATACTTCACAGATGTCTTTTGATTTGCTATACTGTACCCTTTATATGCTCTAAGTTATATGATCTGATTCATCTTTGTAATGCAAATTCTGTTGCATTAGCCTCTCTTTTTGCATTGTGCACTTGCTTTTACTTAACTATGTGTTAAACCTTGCAAAACTCAATAAAAATGTTAAACAAAAAAAAAAAAAAAAACAAGTTAAAATGCCATCCATCTTTCACAACTCCAATATAGAAAAAAGCATCCAAGAAGTGTTGGGACTTTGACGTGAGTTTATACAAAGTTAGGAGAAAAAACATTTGGCGAGCTTATTGGGTCAGGTTAGGCTGTTCAGACAGAGATATCCTCCTATGTGTATCCATCAGGTTACCAGAACAAAACATGCTCAAATAGGAGGAGTGTCAGATCAAATAATAAAAAAGTCCAAATTAACTTATTGGTTTGCACTAAAATGTTAATGTGCTTCAGCAGCTATAAAATGTGCCTTTGAATTTGAGTCATTTGTGGTCCTGCTGCCACCGCCCAGTTCAATGAACTGAGCAGGGCTGAATTAGAGAAATCTTGTGTATGCCTGTACAAGTATGCCTGTATTGCCATATTTTGTCTTTTTATAGTGGGGTTGATTTACTAAAACTGGATAGTGCAAAATCTGGTGCAGCTGTACATGGTAGCCAATCAGCTTCTAACGTCAGCTTGTTTATTTAAGCTTTGACAAGAAAATCAGGAAGCTGATTGGTTTCTAAGCAGAGCTACACCAGATTTTGCACTTCAACTAAACATGCAACAATGAAACAAACTAAACAATAAAAGAGTCCAAATTAATTTATTGTTTTGCATTAAAAACAGGCATCGTGTTTTGGGGGCTAAGACAAACTCTCTCTCCCTTCATCAGGGCTTCAGTTGAAATAAGAAGCTTGAATGGACTCAGAATAAGGCTTTTCTGATTGAATCTAGCAAGCAACATATGTGTGAGCAAGATCATCTTGATTGCTAATTGGCTAGTAAAGCCCAGTACACACTGGGCTTTACTAGCGACATCAGCTGATTAAAAAAAAACTGGCCGAAATTCAGCGTGTGTGTATGGCAGCTGGTCCGTTTGGCCGCCTTCTGTCAGATGTGCATGCAGGAAAAAAAGCTCATGGTGTGTACTAGGCTTAACTCTTCTAGTCCAGCAATTAACTTTCTTCCATACATTCACTCAGGAAAGCCTTAATAGGGCTAGAAGAGGTGTTAAATATGACACTTTAGAAATATACAGCAGGTAAAATAAGTATTGAACACATCACCATCTACACATCACCATTTTATAGGTAAATATATTTCTAAAGGTGATAAAAAGTGAACTCCGCGCTAAGGATATCCAAGGAGTGTGAAAAGTGTAAATAGGCTGCGGCCTACTCTAAACTACAGTCGAAACACTGTATAAAGTGATGAATGGAGAAAATTGGGTAATTGGCGCTGCCTCTATAGTGGGTATCAATATATAAATAAATAAATAGGTGCACTCAAATGTGTGTATAAAAGAAATGCACTAAAAATGTGTATATAAAAATTGGAAATAAATATACACCTTAAAAATATAAATATAAAAACAACGTATGATAAACTGCAATCTTAATAGATAACCAGTGATAAAGTGCGGTATGCGTGACAAAGTGAAATATGAATATATATATTCAAGTGATAAATCAAAATAATAAATAGATGAATAAATACAATAGTGATAATGACGAGGAAAATGGCAGTGACACAAAGTGCTAGAAAAATGCACTTTTCCACTTGTACATTTTTCCATTCATCCTTCCTTCAATGACATGAAGTTTGCCAGCTGAAAAACAGCCCCATACCATGATGTTCCCACGTCCAAACTTCACTGTTAGTATGGTGTTTGGTATGGTTATGTGCAGTGCCATTTGTCCCCCAAACATGGTGTGTATTTGTGTATTATGACATCCAAAGAGTTAAATTTTGGTCTCATCTGACCAGACTGTATTCTCTCAGCATTTCACAGGCTTGTCTAAATGTTGTGCAGCAAATTTTAACCACTTCTGGACCGGAAGGTTTTCCCCCTTAACCGCCTTAGCGGTATCCCCGAGCGTGACTCGGGGTAGGAATTTTCTTCTATTAGCGGTATCCCCGAGTCACGCTCGGGGTGAATGGCAGAGCGTGCAGACAGCGCAGCGGAGCTTCTCTTACCTTATCCTGGCGATCCAGCGATGAGCTCTCATTGCTGTGACCGCCAGTGAGATCTCCGCCGCTCGTCTGTCGGTAGGAGGACTTCCTGGTTCCGTTCCCTGCAGCAGCAATGCTGCATGGGAGCGGAACTGGGAGTAAAAATTAAAGTAACACCAAAACACAAACATATAAAAGGGAGGTGATACAGTGTAATCTGAGAGGATTACACTGTATCACTTTGCTAAAAGTGGTAAAAGACACAGTGCCCTCTCAGTGCCCCCTTGCCATTGTCCTTTGCGTGAATAAAAATAATTGGAAAATGGCATCAAAAAAGCGCTGTCCCGCATATGCGCTTTTGGATGAGCTGAGCGACTGCGACAGCGGCAGCGACACGGAGCTGCTCGCAGAACAGAGCGACAGTGAGTCGTGCGGAGATCTGTCATCTGACTCTGGCACCGACACGGATCCCGAAAGTGACGCCGATGATCCCGCACCTGACCTAGGTGATGTGCGCACTTGGTGCCCTTTGGACAGCGACGCGGACCAGGCAGCGCCCCCGAGATTCCCTTTCACTGGTTCTCCGGGGATGAAGGTTGACGTGGAGAGAGACAACCCCCTGGCGTACCTCAAGTTATTCCTAACGGAGAAGGTAATTCTAAAGATAGTCGCTGAAACCAATCGTTACCAGGAGCAGCAGTACGCTACGCTGCGCGCCAAATTTTCCCGTTCCAGAAAATGGGAACCAGTCAGTAGCGAGGACATCTGGAAGTTTCTAGGACTCATCATCCTTCAGGGGGTGGTGGGAAAACCACTCCAAAAATGGTATTGGACCACGAATAAAATGCTGGCCACTCCATTTTTTGGCACAGTGATGTCCGAGTACCGATTTTCTCTGATTATGAAAAATTTGCATTTTGCAAACAACGAGGAGTTTGATGAGGCCACGCATCCTGCGCCCAAACTCAAGAAAATCTGGGAGGTGTACCAAACGATCGTTAAAAACTTCCAGCAGACCTATGTGCCAGACAGGGATGTTTGTGTGGACGAAAGTCTCATGGCCTACAAGGGACGCCTGAGCTGGATCCAATATATTGCATCGAAAAGAGCGCGGTTCGGGATCAAATCTTACATGCTCTGTGAGTCGTCCACAGGATACATATGGAATGCTGTAATTTATACCGGGAAAGGTACAAAGTTCGATCCCAAGTACAGCGGCTATGGGATGGCCACATCCTCTGTCCTTTCACTGCTGGACCCCCTTTTGAACCAGGGATATTGTGTTACAACAGATAACTTTTATACCTCTCCGGAACTATTTGAAGTTTTGATCCGAAACAAAACAGATGTGTATGGCACTGTTAGGCCAAACCGGCGGGACATGCCATCCATGTTTAGCAAGAAAAAGCTAAAAAAAGGAGAGATGGTTGCCTTTCAAAAGGGTAAAATGATGGCAATGCGGTGGCGAGACAAAAAGGACGTGTGTCTCATGAGCACCGTGCACAACACCACCACTGCCATGGTCCACACAAAACAGGGAGCAGATATGCTGAGGCCGCAAGTCGTGATCGACTACAATCACACGATGGGAGGTGTTGATCGAGCCGATCAGGCAATGACCTTTTACCCGGCGATGCGGAAGCAACAAAAAAAGTATTATAAAAAGATTTTTAGGCATCTCCTAGAACAGTGCCTCTGGAACGCCTATATTCTTTACAAAGCCAACACTGCCATACCCCTCGTTCATTCGGACTTTGTCTGGAAGGTGGCTGAGCAGATTTTCATCAACCACCCGACACCATCATCAGTATATGCAAACAGACCCGGACGACGTGCTGTTGATGTTGGCAATCCAGAGCGCCTGACAGGCCGTCATTTTGTGGACTTTGTACCGCCCACCCCAAAAAAGTTGGCGCCTACCAGGATGTGCGTCGTCTGTTGTTCTAAAAAGGATGGCAATGGAAGAAAAGTCCGAAAGGAAACACGGTACTTTTGCCCAGATTGCAATGTCGGACTTTGTCTAGTGCCCTGCTTTAAACTTTTTCACACTCAGGATGTGTATTGAATTTCTTTGACAAATTTCATTATTTTTCCTTGCCTTCTTGAATAAAATTCTATTATTGATTGGATTATAATTCATGTGTTTGTGTTTCAAATTCATTACATCTGGGATGTGTACTAGAGTCTTGTTTTGGTAAGTTTTAAGTCAGTAATTACTAAGAATTGTAGGCCTTTAATACATAACGCCAAATTTCCATGGAAAGAATTGTACCGCTTTTGGAACAGAATTCCTGACAGAATCATACCGCTAGGGAGGTTAATGACCAGACCATTTTTGCGATTCGGCACTGCATTAATTTAACTGATAATTGCGCAGTCGTGCGGCGCTGTACCCAAATAAAATTGATGTCCTTTTTTCCCACATAGAGAGCTTTCTTTTTGTGGTATTTGATTACCTCTGTGATTTTTATTTTTTGTGTTATAAATAAAAAAAGAGTGATAATTCTGAAAAAAAAAAAAACAATAGTTTTCACTTTCTACAATATAACATTCCTAATAAAAAAAAAATAATAAATCAAATTTTTGGTATAAAAAATACAATTAGAGTATATTGATTAGTTTAAACAAAAGTTATTGTGTCAACAAACTAGGGGAAAGATTTGTCATTTTTATTTATTTTTCTTTCTTTTTTACTAGTAATGGCGGCGATCTGCGATTTTTAGCGGGACTGTCACATGGCGGCGGACAGATCGGACACCTGACATTTTTGACACTTTTGGGGAAACCAGTGACATAACTACAGTAATCAGTGCTATAAATATGCACTGTTACTGTACTAATGACACTGGCAGGGAAGGGGTTAACACCAGGGGCGATCAAAGGGTTAAATGTGTCCCTAGGGGGTGCTTTCTAAATGTGTGGGTGATGGACTTATAGAATGAACACAGAGACCTGTGTTCCTCCTATTTAGCCCTGTGTTCATTGATAACAGAACGGCGGACCAAAGTTGTCTGCACAGAGAGATCGTGGGTGTCCAGCAGCAATCAAGGCCTCTGGACCCGCAGATCAGCTTCCCCTGCGGTGAATGTTTTGCAGGTCAGAACCGGCCTGCGGCAGTATATGTACTGCTGGCAGTTGGCAAGTGGTTAAACAAGCTTCAACATGCTTTTTCTTCAGCAATGGAGTTTTAAAAGGTGAGCGTGCATTTAGGCCATGACGTTTGAGTACATTACTTATTGTTTTCTTTGAAACAATTGTACCTGCTAAATCCAGGTCTTTCTGAAGCTCTCCACAAGTGGGCCTTGACTCTTGGACAACTTTTCTGATAATTCTTTTTGCTCCTCTGTCAGAAATCTTGCGAGGGGCACCTGGTCATGGTCGGTTTATGGTGAAATCATTTTCTTTCAACTTTCGGATTATGGTCCCAACAGGGCTCACTGGAACTTTTAGAAGTTTATAAATCCTTCTGTAACCAATACCATCAGTATGTTTTGCAACAATAAGGTTGCAAAGGTCTTGAGGGTGTTCCTTGCTTTTACCCATCATATGATGTTTCTTGTGTGACACCTTTGTAATGAGACACCTTTTTATAGGCCATGATACTGAACCAGCTGATATTAATTTGCACCGACAAGGGGCAGAATTACTTTCTAAATACTGATAGATTTCAGCTGATGTCTTGGTTTCCCATGCCTTTTTTCTCCTCCCTTTCTTCATGTGTTCAAAACTTTTTCCCTGTGTCATTGCATTTATATTACACATAACTTAATTTCTAAACGTATTTGGTTGGATTTCTTTGTATGTATGGATTGCATGGGTTGTTACCGACATGTGGTGAAAATGTCATGTCAAAAGCACTTTTTGAAATATATTTACCTAAAAAAAATGGTGACGTGTGCAATACGTATTTTACCTGCTGTATTATGCCTTTATTAGAACCAAGTCTTCCATGCACTCTTCTCTTCCACACCGTTTATTATAAAAGTTATAGTTATATTTTAATGTATTTCCTCCTATGGACTGTGCCGTAACATGAAACAAAAATGACCATGTAAGGCTTGATGAGAAGTTTTTTTTTTTTTTATGGTTCTTTATTGTAAGGTGGTCTGTCAATTGCACTGACATGCTATAGAACACTGTTGCAATGAAAGTATGATAGGTTTCTGCAAAAAAGGCAGGACATAACCCATGACCCAACATTTGAATGTCATCAATTAAAGTACAATTTCTCTTTCTCTTGAAACCTGCTGAGAAAAATATGACACCCAAAGTCAACTTTCTACAAATGTGAAGTTTAAAACTCAGCCATTTGTAGAATAGCAAAGATTTACAGTGAAAGGCCATTTTTCATTATTTTGACATGTTGAAAAGAAGGAATGGTAAAATTGTAGCAAGGTCTGACCTTTAAAGTATTTCTGGGTGACAGTTAAAAGAGGATTGTGATAAGATACCTGAAGACTGAAAACAGATTGCAATCCTAATGCAGAAATGGCTTTATTCGCTTATAAAACGATATAAGGACGCAGTATTGGTACTTGTTCAATGTCTTTTCTGACCCAGAAGACAATATGCTCAATTCACCAAGCTACAGTGATCATTATTTGTTATAATAATGATAATTTTAAGCAATCAGAGCTAAAAAGAATTGTAACATATGTAATATTAAATGCTGTTATGGCAACCAACACATGCATTATAACTAAGCAAATTAAGTAAAATATCTATTAGCAGATGTTACCAATCTTCACAAATCAGATGGGCCTGTCTAGTTGGGTGATTGTTGGTGTTGAAACACAGGATTTTAATTTTACTGATTATGGGCATTCTAATTTGTTCAAGGGTCCTTTCACACGAGTGATCCGATCAGATCCGCCTGTCAGTTTTTTAGGCGGATCTGATTGTATCCCCCATGCATCCCTATGGGGCAGCGGATGTCAGCGGAGACATGTCCCGCTGCCATCCGCAATCGATCCTGTCCGTGAAATCCAGACGGATGGAAACCCTATTTTCCATCCATCCAGGGGATGGGATCGGATGAGAGCGGACAGGCGGTCTGCTCTCATTCGATTCCCCCATAGAGATGCATGGGGCTCTGACACCTCCCTCTCTGCACACAGAGCGGAGAGGGAGCTGTCATCTGCCTGCTCAGCGGGGATCTGTGTATCGATCCCCCGCTGAGCAGCACGGATCCGCCTATGGAGGTGGACCGTGTGAAAGAAGCCTCGCAGACATTAATGCAATTCATGTTTGTGGCTGCCTAGATTCAATTAGGTTGATTTACTAAAGGCAAATAGGCTGTTCTATTAGCAAGGGAATTTGCCCCAGAGCTTATTAACTTTCACTAAGCTTTGGGGCATATTCCTTTGGAAAGTGCAACTTCTCTTGTAGCCTATTTGCCTTTATTAAATAAAACCCAAAATGTTGTCGTTATACTTGTCAACAAGAATAACAATCAAAACAATAAATCAATTTTATCTATAAAAAGCTATATTGAGATTTAAAAAAAAAAAAAAGGGTTCATGCAAGTTAGAACTTACCATGAATATGACTGTTTTTTTTCCAAATATATGGACTGCTATATGAATTGGTAAAGCAACTTGGAAGAAAACTTTGCGGAATGCACATGACTCACCTCCCTGCAGGAAACCAGTATGAGTGGGATACAATGGGGATCCTACTTTTATTTACACAAATGGGTATGTTTAGATAATGCCTAAAGGAAGAAAGCAGAAAGGGAAGGAAGCACCAGCTAAGTGTAGTATCCCAGTTAAGGTTTTAATCATAAAGGATTAAAAACACTCACAAGAAAAAAATAATAGAAATGCTCATCTGGTATTTTTATCTGGATGTAAATCCTCCTAAGCCAGTCCTATGGGACCACTGTCATCAGTTCCAGCTGCTGGGCAGAGATATGGCTGACTCGGGAACCTGGAGAAGCCCAGGAAGCCACGCTAACCAGCGTGGAACGCATGGCGGAAGTGACATCACTGGAAGGATAGGAGGTACCAGACGACAAAGGAGCCAAATGCTCAGAGCACGTAGCTTTGCTTCCCTTTCTCATCTGGTACCTCCTATCCTTCCAGTGACGTCACTTCCACTGTGCATTCCACGCTGGTTAGCGAGGCTTCCTGGGACTCCTCCAGGTTCCCGAGTCAGCCATATCTCTGTCCAGCAGCTGGAACTGATGACAGCAGTCTTGCAAGATGGGCTTAGGAAGATTTACATCCGCAGATAAGAATACCAGATGAGCATTTGTATTATTTAATTCTTGTGGGTTTTTAATCTTTTATCATTAAAACTCTACTGGGATATTACACTTAGCCTGTACTTCATTCCTTTTCTGCTTTCTTCCTTTTGGCCTACACAGAGCCGGTCACAACTCCGAGGACAGCAGCCGCAGGGGGTCGTGTTTTTGTCTTCATTGCACCCCCCAATTACCATGGACCAGTGACATTTAATGGATTATCTTTCCCCCTGATTATTGGTGGTTATTTATACTCAATGCTGGCTGGACTGTATATATATATATATATATATATATATATATATATATATATATATATATATATATATATACAGTATATATATAAACTCTGTGCACCAGAATCACCATTCTTCATTATATAATACCTACTTGAACATAAAAAGGAAATATACTGTAGTTCTTCTTTAGGAAAGTGATGTTACAGGGGGTATTTATTCTAATTTCACAATCCCCTGTGCCAATATAATTACCGAAACCATACTTGTTGTGGCTGGATGGGGTGGTGGTGGTGGGGGGTCTGTAGCCCCATGGAACAGGGACCTGCTGCATTCTTAGGACGACACTCATTTTGCATGGCCCCCAAAGTAAGCTAGTAGGATCCTAAATAGAATATTCATACTAGCAGAGCAATTAGCAATGTTCACTCTGCCTCAGTAAAACAAATGTCTTGTTGTTTACTCATCAATAATACTTTATGAAATGTTTCCATATTTTTGGATTTATCTGCCTGTGTTATTATATTATACAATAGCTGTAACATAGACCTTTTCAACTTCTGTGTGGTCGCCAATAAAGCAATGAATGCCAAAGTAGTTGATAAACATAGATTTATATCATATTTAAATAAAAATGTGTATACTCATTAGGCCACACCCAGATCTCCTCATGAGGTAATCCCTGAACAGTGCTACAGT
The DNA here is from genome assembly GCF_965119305.1 of Pelophylax lessonae. Classification (NCBI taxonomy): domain Eukaryota; kingdom Metazoa; phylum Chordata; class Amphibia; order Anura; family Ranidae; genus Pelophylax; species Pelophylax lessonae. The sequence continues at coordinate 82,532,969 of NC_138769.1, read as the reverse complement.
CATTGGATGAAAGAAATTCTTCAAAGATTATTTTATTTATTTAAAAGAACTATAACTGTAACTGTTCTACCATCTATCTATGGTTCCAGTAACAGGTCAGTAATCACTGGAAAGTTGTCAATCTTTCACATATATACAATATTTCTGTCTTGTATTGTAAACAATACTTTCAGGCATGATTGCAAAAAAACGTTGGTTTTCCATTTATTCAATACTGACTTAAGGCCTCAAAGTGGACCTTAACCCAAAAAGTTAGGATTTGCTTATAGGAAACATTTGGAAATATACATTTTTTCCCAGCTGCACCATGAAAGTTTCTTCCAATGTATTGGATTTCTACAGCCTCATAGCTTTATATCTGCAGTAAGCTATCATCTAGGGTGCTGTTGTCTCTGAATGCTAGTCTCACCCGTTTTGGAGTGAGATTTGGTGATGTCACTATTGTGTGGCTCGCTGTTCTCCTTATTGGAGGCTCTAACTTAAAAAAAAGAGCAAAGCCCTGCTACGCTACCAAGATGGCCACCTCAACACAGAGATACAATGCATAATGATGCATGATAAGTAGAGTAATGGGTAAAGAGATGATGTAGGAAGACCACAGGCAATACTAGTTACCAGTCATTTTGCCCTCTACTACCTTTTTTGGGCACAACTTTCACAGTTAAGTTCCTTTTATCATAACATTTTTAGATCTTCTTCATAATTTGATATTTTAATTAATTCAAAAGTTAACATATAAGTGTTTATAAAACTTCCATTTAATCTGGACAGTCATTCTAAACACTAGCAAATACTCTCTGGGCATGGTAATGTGTTCTCTAACCTGAATGATGTAAATACATTTTTCTCAAAGTTTCTCAATATGTCACCCTTTGTAAAAGTCTAGGTTTGCCAAGCAGCCCCTAGATTTAACTTATTTTAAGTAAGAGTCCAAATAGTTGATGCCTGACATGCAGGTAAAATAATTTTACATTATTTAATCTGCCATGAGAGCAGAAAAACCACATGAGATGGTATATTCTGGGGAATTGCCACAGGTGTGGTTGGAGACTGGGGACGTGCTTCAGGAGAGAGTCAGGGAATTGGGGGCAAGTTTTATAAGACTGTAGTAGTAGGTTAAGTAGTAGTGACTTAATTGTATTTAGTAAAACTAAGTAGTAGTGATCACTGACATTACAGCCCATTTACAAAACAATGCTCATAACTCTGCTTTGATCCAAGGGCTGCCCAGCATGAACAAAAAGGCTGTAGGATGGTCACCAGGGCTCTAGCTGTACTGCCTCATATTATGTTCTGGCAGTCTACCTCGAAGAGGGAGCCCCCTTAACCTGAAACAACCGCACTGCTACAACTACATGCATCATTCCATTATGTCTTGGATTTGCACAGCCCATGTGAAGCTTTAGCTGCTCAATGCATGCCTTACGATACTGCAGAAGTATTTCCCTAATGGGTGTATGCTGTCACACAGTGAGGCAAAGCCATATTATCACCTTACATAAAATATTCATAAGCACAAAAACATGATGATCCTACACCAAGCCATCCGTAGGAGAACCTTTAGGTCTTAAAGTGGTTGTTAAGCCACAGAGTGTCATTTTTACAGTCCCCTCTGTTACATTAACTGATGTATGCAGTGTATGTGTTGTTGTAAAAATAAGCCGTTCTATACCTTATTTTTTTAGCGCCCCTTGGCGCTAACATGTTTGGCTGCCTCTCTCCTCTCCCAGTCTGACAGCCACAACAGGAGGGGCCGAAAAACCCTTGGTAACGTCAGCTGGGAGGAGAAGAGCAGAGGAGGACAGAGGCAGCCGGTCACGTGAGCGCTGAGCAGTGCTATGGAAAAGGTACACAGCAGCTTTTTACAAAACCACATACACTGGGATACATTATGTAATGTATCACAGGGGATTGTAGAAAGAACACTCAAAAATTTTAGCAGCAATAAAGGGGGGAGGGGGACAGAGCAGGACACAGGAGAGCTTTGGATGAGGGAGGCACATAAACTGACCCTGGTGACAGGGCTCAGCATCCATGATAAACCGTGGTCAGTTTACGGGGGGGGGGGGCTGAACCAGGCAGGATGAGCTAGGTATTTCAGGTGATACAGGGGGCCAAATTACACAGCACAAACACTGTGCTTCTGTTCATGCTTTGAAGGAACAGGATCTATTTTATTTTTTTTTAGGGTTACTTACAAACACTTTAAGTTGTGATCTATGGATCCATGGATTGGACTTATGTTCCCAGGACATCACATATATGCTTGATTGGATTGATATTTAAAAAATCCGGAGGCCAGGTCAACACCTTGCAGTCATTTTTGTGTTCCCCAAACCAATTTGAACCATTTTTTCAGTGTGGCAGGGTCCTGCCAAAATAGGCCACTGCCATCAGGGAATACCATTTCGATGAACGGGTGCACTTGGTCAGCAACAATGTTTTGGTAGGAGGTACATGTCAAGTAACATCCCCATGAATGGCAAGACCTAAGGTTTCCCATCAGAACATTGCCCAAAACATCACACTTGTTCCACTAGCTTGCCATATCCTCATACTGCATCCTGTTACCTCCATCTTCTTCCCCAAGTAAACAACGCACATGCACCCGGTCATCCACATAATGTAAAAGAAAATGTGAATTATCAGACCAGGCCACCTTCTTCCATTACTCAGTGGTCCAGTTCTGATAGCCACAGGCTCATTGTAGGCACTTTTGGTTGTGGACACAAGTCAGAATGGGCGCCCTGACCAGTCTGCAGCTACACAACAAACTGAGATGTCAATTTTTCTGCTTTCAACACATCAGCTTCAGGGACAACATGTTTACTTTCCGCCTAATATATCCAACTGACTTTCAGGTGCTATACAGTTATGGCTGATCGATGTACATATATAGTATATATGTATATAGATATAAATAGTGTAGATACATGCTATTTAAAGCGGAGTTCCACCCTGGATTTTTTTTTTTTTTTAATACCCCCGGGACAGTCAGGGCTAGTGCATTCCACAATGGCTAGCCTCTGATCTGTCCCGGGTTGCACTTACCTGCAAGACGAAATACTTACCTTGCAAACGTCTTGTCCAGCGCTGCCATCTCAGATGTGGGCAGCTTGAAGCCAGCGCGTCCTCTTCGGCGTCTTCTTCCGCCTTCTGTGGTCCCACGATGCTCTGCGCCGGCCCCGACGTCACTTCCGGGTCGCGCGCGTCACCCCTCCACAGCTTCTGGGCATGCCCAGAAGCTGTTTAGAAGGGGATGACGCGCGCGACCCGGAACTGACGTCGGGGCCGGTGCAGGCGCAATGATTCCTGGGAGCTATGACGTCCAGCTCCCAGGAATCATTGCAGAGCCAGGAAGTGACGACGGGCCGCGGCCGAGGAAGGAGGAAGAAGGAAGTAAGGTAAGTATATTTTCTTCGCTACGAGGTAAGTAAAAAAAAAAAAAAAATATGCGATTATCCATTTCTTTTTCAGGTGACCTGGAGCGAGAAGATGGAGGTAAGTATAAAAATAGGGTGGAAGTCCACTTTAATGACCACAATAAGAAATAAATGCATGTATTATTATTATTATACAGGATTTTTATATAGCGCCAACAGTTTGCACAACACATATTAAATAAATAAAACATTGCAATTGCCAATTTTTTACAATCCTAAAACAACCCCTAAAATGCAAAACTTTAATGCACATTAATCTGGAAACTTTTTCTCACAAGTTTAGGAGATTTGGTAGAATATTCATGATGCTTCACATCATTATCGAGTCATTATAAGCATCTTCCATCTTCCACTATGAGCTTCTTATATGCGACAGACAGTGCTAAACTCAATATAACAATGATTCATGTTGTGCTAACTTGAGCTAATGAAGAATTACATAATGGATAAGGTACTAGAAAATATTTATTCTTCACTCCAGCTGCAATTGTTTCAGCAACTGCTGAATATTTAAATGTGGCTTTTTACAGATTAAGGCCTGTTTTGAAGTATATGTCATTAGCCGTGATTGTGCAGTCTCTTATTTGCTTGATTGTGTCTGTGATTTATTTGCTGGGTAGACGGTAGCATGCTGAGATGTTCAAAGTGACGTGTTATTAGAAAGCTGGTGGTAAGGGCTTTTATTTTCAATATTTGATAAACAGAGATTTTAACTGATGAGATGAATAAGTCATAATTGCTAATCAGTGGCCATATATGCTAACCATTATGTTTAGTTCTACCTAATCCTCCTATTGATATTATATTATATTATAATAAATAGCAGCTGTTGAAGAAGGGCAGTTCCCAGAATGTTCTGGCAATGTCTGTGTTGGGGAAAATATGGCCATTGCTGACATCTCCTTCTAAAAATGTTAGATAGATAGCTGTCATGCTAATGTAATAGCTTCAATACTTCCTGAGATACTGATACTGATTAGGTTGTGGATTAGATTTGCTGACTTTCCTAGGACTTCACTGACGACACGTTTTTTTTTTACAAGTCAGTGACTTCGTAAATACTGAAGTCAGTAGACCAGTAAGAAAGCCATGCAACTAGAATTCCCAGAAGTGGGTGAACCATTATGGCATATGCATTCCTTTAAACACTGTACCTGTGTTGATTAAATAAAAAGATGTTATATGCTGTATATATAGCTTTTTTTGCAGATAATTATCTAATTAAATATCACTTGATATCCACACCCCTTATATTTGAATACATTTGCCATTAATTATAACTCAGGTTACAATTACCATGATAAAGTAGAAGAAAAAAATATGTGAAATTGAGAGGTTTTTTTTTATCTATCATTAGGATCAAATACTAGAAAAAGCAAAAGATGCAGCAAAATTTTAATTCATCCATATCATAACCTATACAGATGTTTAAAATGTCCTATAGATGGTTCATATTTGTTGATAAACCGTTATAGACTGCTAATCAATTTCTTGTTCAATAATGTTTATTAACCCCTTGCCACCCAAGCCAATTCTGGCATTTCTCTCCAACATGTAAAAATCATAATTTTTTTGCTAGAAAATGACTAAGAACCCCCAAACATTATATATATTTTATTTTATATATATATATATATATATACAGTGGGTACGGAAAGTATTCAGACCCCCTTAAATTTTTCACTCTTTGTTATATTGCAGCCATTTGCTAAAATCATTTAAGTTCATTCTTCTTCCTCATGAATGTACACATAGCACCCCATACTGACAGAAAAACACAGAATTGTTGACATTGTTGCAGATTTATTAAAAAAGAAAAACTGAACTATCACATGGTCCTAAGTATTCAGACCCTTTGCTGTGACACTCATATATTTAACTCAGGTGCTTTCCATTTCTTCTGATCATCCTTGAGATGGTTCTACACCTTCATTTGAGTCCAGCTGTGTTTGATTATACTGATTGGACTTGATTAGGAAAGCCACACACCTGTCTATATAAGACCTTCCAGATCACAATGCATGTCAGAGCAAATGAGAATCATGAGGTCAAAGGAGCTGCCTGAAGAGCTCAGAGACAGAATTGTGGCAAGGCACAGATCTGGCCAAGGTTACAAAAAGATTTCTGCTGCACTTAAGGTTCCTAAGAGCACAGTGGCCTCCATAATCCTCAAATGGAAGACGTTTGGGACAACCAGAACCCTTCCTAGAGCTGGCCGTCCGGCCAAACTGAGCTATCAGAGGAGAAGAGCCTTGGTGAGAGAGGTAAAGAAGAACCCAAAGATCACTGTGGCTGAGCTCCAGAGATGCAGTCAGGAGATGGGAGAAAGTTGTAGAAAGTCAACCATCACTGCAGCCCTCCACCAGTCGGGGCTTTATGGCAGAGTGGCCCAACGGAAGCCTCTCCTCAGTGTAAGACACATGAAAGCCCGCATGGAGTTTGCTAAAAAACACCCGAAGGACTCCAAGATGGTGAGAAATAAGATTCTCTGGTCTGATGAGACCAAAATAGAACTTTTTGGCCTTAATTCTAAGCGGTATGTGTGGAGAAAACCAGGCACTGCTCATCACCTGTCCAATACAATCCCAACAGTGAAGCATGGTGGTGGCAGCATCATGCTGTGGGGGTGTTTTTCAGCTGCAGGGACAGGACGACTGGTTGCAATCGAGGGAAAGATGAATGCGGCCAAGTACAGGGATATCCTGGACAAAAACCTTCTCCAGAGTGCTCTGGACCTCAGAATGGGCCGAAGGTTTACCTTCCAACAAGACAATGACCCTAAGCACACAGCTAAAATAACGAAGGAGTGGCTTCACAACAACTCCGTGACTGTTCTTGAATGGCCCAGCCAGAGCCCTGACTTAAACCCAATTGAGCATCTCTGGAGAGACCTAAAAATGGCTGTCCACCAACGTTTACCATCCAACCTGACAGAACTGGAGAGGATCTGCAAGGAGGAATGGCAGAGGATCCCCAAATCCAGGTGTGAAAGACTTGTTGCATCTTTCCCAAAAAGACTCCTGGCTGTATTAGATCAAAAGGGGGCTTCTACTAAATACTGAGCAAAGGGTCTGAATACTTAGGACCATGTGATATTTCAGTTTTTCTTTTTTAATAAATCTGCAACAATGTCAACAATTTTTGGTTTTTCTGTCAGTATGGGGTGCTATGTGTACATTCATGAGGAAGAAGAATGAACTTAAATGATTTTAGCAAATGGCTGCAATATAACAAAGAGTGAAAAATTTAAGGGGGTCTGAATACTTTCCGTACCCACTGTATATATATATATTATATATATTTTTTTAGCAGACACCCTAGGGCAGGGGTGTCAAACTCCATTTCATCGCGGGCCGCATCAGCATTATGGTTGCCCTCAAAGGGTCGGTTATATCTGTAGGATTAGATATCCAGAGCACCCCATGTCCTGGGGGGCAAAGAGGAGCCTTTCTACAGCTGCACAGAGTAGTGCAGGATCTGGCAAAGGAGTTCTGTCCTCTCTGCTGTCGATTACAGAGACAAGGTAGGGGCAGAGACAAGGGGAGTACCGCAGCTGCAGGAGAGGTGCGAGGGCCACATGAAATGGCATGGGGGGCCGCATTCGGCCCGCGGGCCTTGTGTTTGACACCTGTGCCCTAGGGAGTAAAATGGCAGTATAAATGGCAATAAAATGGCAATAAAATTGCCATTTGTTATGTCACACGGTATTTGCACAGCAATTTTTCAAATGCAATTTTCTGTGGAGAAAAAAACACTTTAATAAGTTAAAAAGAAAAAAAAAACACAATAATTACCCCAATTTTTATGTATATTGTGAAAGATGAAATTACGCAGACTAAATAGATACCAAACATTTCACGCTTTAAAATATTGTACACACATGAAATGGCACCAAACTACAGTACTTAAAAATCTCCATAGGTGACACTTTAACATTTTATACAGGTTACCAGTTTAGAGTTACAGAGGAGATCTAGTGCTGGAAATATTGCTCTCGCTCAAATGATCACAGTGATGCCTCACATGTGTGGTTTGAAGGCTGTTTACATAAGCGGGCGCGACCTAGGTTTGCTTCTGCGTGCGAGCGCAAGGGGATGGGGGTGCTTTAAATTTCTTTTGGTTTTTTTTGTTTATTTATTTATTTATTTTTTACACTTTCCTTTTAATCTTTTATTTTTTTATCACTTTTATTCCAATTGCAAGGAATGTAAACATCCCTTGTAATAGTAAAAGGGCATGACAGGTCCTCTTTAAAGAGAGATCCCCCCATCTTTCCTCTATGGAGATCAAAAAAAAAAAAAGATCTCAGGCTTTCCAGCAAAAAAAAAAAAAAAAATCAGTGTTTCCATCTGCTGGTGCCGGCAGTGATGTCATGACGTCGCTTTTGGCCTCCGAGGGTCATAAAGATGGGCAGGGACCATCTTGTCTAAGGCCAGCTTTATAGTAAACCGCCACCACCAACTGACTTATTCTCCACTCCACCCCTCCCATTGCATTAGACCGGATAAGCACTGTAGGGTGGAGTTAGGGGGGATGTCCCTTCCCACTGCCTTTAAAATCAATTAAGCGGAGCCGCTATGATGGCTTTTTCAATGTAGGGGGGGCTGAAAAAAAAAAGATATCTGGATACTGCCTGTTGCTCCACATATACTCGGCAGCACATATAATAAAATTGGAATGATACAGAAAAACATCATGTGATGTCAACAAAAATGTTTTTAATCACATTAGGCCCGCCCGCCACAGTTTTCCTGCGGCAGGCAGCCTCTCCTGCGGGAACCAACGTAGTCCTATGTCGGTCGCTGGGGAGCAAGCGTGCACCCGCCCCCACTAGGCAGCAGGGATGCTGATGCAAGGAGCCGGTGACTGCGATTACTACTAGGCCACTGAGAGAGAACGGTCAGCTGTTGTAAACGCAGCTGACTGTTCTTCTATCTGAAATGATGACAGAGCACCCGCGATCCTTCTATATAGGATCACAGGTCTCTCTGATCATTTCACAAGCCCATCCCCCCACAGTTAGAAAACACTCCCCTAGGCATACACCTAACCCTTTGATCACCCCTAGGTTAACCCCTTCCCTGCCAATGTCATTATTATAGTAACAGTGCATATTTTTAGCACTGATCACTGTAGTAATGTCACTGGTCCCCCCAAAAGTGTCTCAGTTAGGGGTCCGATCTGTCCGCCGCAATGACGCAATCCCACTAAAAATCGCAGATCTCCGCCATTATTAGTAAAACAATAAATAAATAAATAAAAATGACATAAGCATTTTCCCTAGTTTGTAGATGTGATAACTTTTGTGCAAACCAATCAAAATAAGTCTATTGCGATTTTTTTTTTTTTTACCAAAAATATGTAGCAGTATACAAATTGGCCTAAAAGGATGAAACATTTAGATTTTATATTTTTTTTGGGGAATGTTATATAGCAGAATGTGAAAAATATATATATATATATATATACATTTTTTTTTTTTAGAAATGTTTCTCTTTTTTTGTTTATTACGCAAAAAAAAAAAAAAAACATTGCACAGGTGATAAAATACCACTAAAAAAATCTCTATTTTTGGGGGAAAAAAAGGACATCAATTTTATTTCGGTAGATCGTCGCACGACCACACAATTTTCCGTAACGCAGTGCCAAATCGCAAAAAATGGCCTGGTCATTAAGGGGGCAAATCCTTTCGGTCCAGAACTGGTTAATATAAAACTGCTTATACATTTGATGATGAGTATCCAAAATAATATAATGCTATTAGCGTAGGCCACAATGCTTATCCTCTTAGCTAAAGCTACTACCCCCTGTGTTCCTTAACCTCTTGCCGACCGTCCACCGTAGTATTACTTCAGCATGGCGGCTCGGCTGCGCAAAATCTCGTGATTTCATTCATAGACACAGGGGGAGGCGGAACACGGGAGGAGCAAGCCTCCCCCAATCATCAGATAAACTGACAGAAGTCCCGCCTGCCTATGTAAACAGAGCAGGCAAGTCTTCTGTCACACAGGCAGGGAAAGATCAAGAGTTTCAGCTAAGCTGAAACCCCGATCTCTCTGTGCTTGTCACAGAACCCTTCCCCCATACAGTCAGCAAGAATATTTAGGCACACATTAACCCCTTTTATCATACCCAGTGTTAACTCCTTCCCTGCCAGTCTCATTTATACAGTAACAGTGCATATTATTTAGCACTGATTACTGTATTAATGTCACTGGTCCCCAAAAAGTGTCAAAAATGTCAGTTAGGGGCCATATCTGTCCGTTGCAATGTTGCAGTCCCGCTAAAAAACGCTGATTGCTGCCATTACAAATAAAAACAAAAAAATAAATAAAAATTCCAAAAATCTATCCCGTAGTTTGTAAACGCTATAACTTTTGCTCAAACCAATTAAAATACGCTTTTTGGGATTTTTTTTTTACCAAAAATATGTAGCAGAATACAAATTGGCCTAAACTGATAAAAAAAATTTGATTTTTAAAATTTTTTTATTGGGAATGTTTTATAGCATAAAGTAAAAAATATGGCGTTTTCTTTTCAAAATTGTCGCTATTTTTTTGTTTATAGCGCAAAATCTAAAAACCGCAGACGTGATCAAATACCACCAAAAGAAAGCTCTATTTGTGCGGAAAAAAAGCACATTTATTGTATTTGGGTACAGCCTCGCACGACCGCACAATTTTTCATTAAAGTAACGCAGTGTCAAATCGCAAAAAATGACCTGGTCATTAAGGGGGTAAAACCTTCTGGAGCTGAAGTGGTTAATAATCCAAGAGTCCAAAGAACCATTGAGCGGGGAATCTGGAATCCCAAGGTCTCCAGCTTACCTGCCACCTTGGCACAGAGAGAAAAAAAAGCTGTAAACATCTCATAAGAATTGTTATATGAGTGCCTGCAGCCTAGAACTAAATAGATAATTACTCTTCCAACCCTCCAGCAACTCATGGGACAGAGGCATTGACGTAGATTATCTGTGTGGAGTGAACGTAAGCTAACACGAGGAGATATTTATATTATATGACATCTCGTGGTTTAAAGGGACAGCACTAAATGTATTTACCCATAAGTTACGACCTACAAGGATGACACCCTATTGATTCAACATATTAGCTAATTATCTGTAGTGCTCCAGCTCGTAGTGCACTCAGAAATGTGAGTAAATTGTATGCAGAATTTTAATAAACGTGGTATACTTAAAATGGATTACACTTTGTTGGCTTTTTATGTTTTGCCTAAGGCGCCGTGTACGCGGGACGTTGTAAATGGCCGTTAAGGAGCAGTTGGGCGTTTTTTTCAGAAGCCCCTGAACCCACCTACATGTTATCTTATCTGTCCATGTACACATGGTCGTTTACAGTCATTTGCAGGCAGTTGAGTTCAGGGACGTTTTTTGGAAAGCAATTATTTGCGTTCAAACGTGTGTTTTCCGGCGTTTCAAACGCAAAAACGCGACCGAACGTGGCCGAACGCGACCAAACGCAATGACCCGCGTTTAGCGCTCGCATTTTTCCATTTTAAAGGGGAATGATTTTTTTTACCTCTAGGAACGGTTCTAAATGCAAACGCCCGCTAAACGACCGCTAAACGCGGGTGCAAACGCGACCTAACGGACGTTTTAAAGGTCCTAAAAATTCCAGCATTCAAAGGGACTTTTAACAACGTCCCGTGTACATGGAGCCTTAGAGTGATGGTGGGTGATGTACTGGACTACTATATATTTGACAACTAAGTTGGAGGAGATCTAAGAGAGTCTAGACTGCATCCATTCAATACCCTTAAAGGGAACAAGCGCATATGAACTATATATAGGTCAAAGCGGGAGGTGAGTGGTTAATGGTGGTGGAATAGGATATAGGATACACAGGGTGTATGAAGCACTAGGGATTAAGCACCTTTCAAGTGGAATTTCATAGAAGCACAGCATGTGGATTTTTTTTTACACTTTGTAATACTGTGGATAGTTTAACGCTTCAATAGTTTGGATCAGAAAAATGACACTATTCGTGCATTGCCTTATGTCACTTGGTTTTTACTTGTAACACTTGGATGGTTTAACACTCTAGTATTTTGGATTAACCAGTTCAGTACAGGGCACTTTAACCCCCTTCCTGCCCAGGCAAATCTGCAGCTTTCAGCGCTGTCACACTTTGAATGACGGTTGCGTAGTCATGCTACACTGTACCCAAACTAAATTTTTATAATTTTGTTCACACAAACAGAGCTTTCTTTTGGTGGTATTTAATCACTTAAAATGTATTTAAAGACCAATAATTTGGAAGAAAATACTAACATATTTTTCTTTGTTTCTTTGTATCTATATAAAATAAAAAATATAAAATATAAAAAAAAAATAATCTTTCTTCATGAAATGAAGTCAAATGTATTCTGCTACATTTCTTTGGTGAAAACAACCCAGTTCTGTGTATATTATTTAGTCTGTAGGAAAATTATGCAGTCCACAAACTATGGTATATATATATATATCTATATATATATATATATATATATATAGATATAGATATATATCTAGATATAGATATATATCTATATCTATATCTATATATATATATGAAAATTTATCAATCACGATGTACTGAAGGCCTATCTCATTTCATGAGGCCCAAAAATGTCAGGACATTACAAATATCCCCCAAATGACCCCTTTTTGGAATGTAGACAGATCAAGGTATTTAGTAAGAGGCATGGCAAATTTTTTGAAGTTGTAATTTGTGTCCTAATTTTTTGGAACATTAAGAAATTATTAATTTCTTTGCATACTGTCACTAGTGCAGTACAGCATCATCTTTTAATGGGTGTGGTGATGATCAGGGAAACTGACTGGTGACAGGACAATAAAATATAAATATATATATAAATATATATATATATATATATTTATATATATATATATATATATATATATATATATATATATATATATATATATATATATATATATATATATTTATTTATTTACTATTTTTTTTTTTTTTTTTGACACACTTTGACCAGGGCAATATAATGTTACCCTAGTAACATTATACTGCTCTGGGGAAGTGATCAGTATTTTTTTTTTTTACACATTATGTTTGCATATAACAATGAATTTCATTGCTATGTGCAAGCATTTTACTGAATAAAATCGATTCATTCCGTTTGTTTTGTTGTGGTTAGCTGTGATTGGCTACAGCTGATCACATGTTACAGATGGGCCATAATTGAAGATGGGAAGATGTAATATGACATTAACCTGGATCAAGGAGATGTTTGTGCAGGTGTCAGCAGGTTAAGAAGATTGATACTGCATGTGGATTGTTATTCACTTTCTTTATTGGGATCACTAGAGGACTAGTTGATTATTATTAATTTAGAGTGCAGCGCTCGATCATCCTAGTTTGTGTTTTACCAACACTCAGTAACACCGCTGAAATTTAAGCTCCAGATTCTTTGTCCAGAATTTTTTTTTTTAAACATTATATTCAGAGAAATATATCAGTTATATGAGTTCTACTATTGCTTATGCATATTGCCATTGTCACATGTGAAAATATTTTGATTCTAATTTATATAGAGAGAATCACACTATATGGCCAAAAACATTTAGACACCTGACCATCACACGTTTGTAAGCTTGCTGGACATTCAGTTTTAAAACCATGCCTCCCCCTCCCATGGCTATACCAGCCTCTACTCTTCTAGAAAGTCTTTCCACAAGATTTTAGGTGTGACTGTGGAAATGTTTGGCAAGTCGGTGAAAAGAGCACTTGTGTGGTCAGGTACTGATGTCATAAAAGAAGAAGACATTGCTCATTGGTGTTTTAATTCATTCAGTAGAGTTGAGGTCAGGCCACACAAGGTCCTCAACCCCAAATTCAACACATCAAGAAATCAAGTCCTTATGGAGCTGGCTTTGTGTACATCAGCCAAGCTTGAACAGAAAAGGGTCTTCCTCAAACTTTCCTTACAGTTGGAGGTGCACGATTGTCTAAAGTGCATTTGTATGTTGTAGCACTAAAGTACATCTACTCCTGTGTGGCAGTCAAAAAAGGTCTCAGATCCAGTTATTTTGTGATACAAGGGCCTAATTAATTGAACAAAAATACTTTACTGCAATTGTGACACAAATCTGTCTTCATTTGGGTCTCACATGGTCTTGCTCCCGGACATAATGTGAGAATTTCACAACCAGAAGCAGTTTTGCCGATCAAAAAAGTTTGTATGGCTGAGTGGGGCCGGGTGCTGATTAGAAAGCTATAGCTTTGTCAGTCAGCTGTTACAATGCTGATAGCCACACCCTCTGTAACATCTTCTTATTCCACTTTAGTGCAAGAAGGCACAATCTACATAAGGGACAACGCAACACTGAATTCAGAAGCAGTACAGCATAGTTGTCCCTCATCACAGATTGCATTAGGTGGACTTCTCTGGCAGGATCAACAGGTATTTGGGAGATTTTGCAAGGGGAATAAAATAAAAAGAATTGTGAATACAGATGCAATTATGATTAAGTACTGCAGCATCTATAGGAGGGCATAGTTCTATTTAACAAGACTTTTTCCTGAAAACCCCTGAACTTTTTTGTTTGCATAGGTGTCCACATATTAACCACTTATGGACCAAATGATTTTCTCTCTTATCATATTTTGCGATTCGGCGCTACATTAGTTTAATTGCACGGTCGTGCGATGCTGTACCCAAATAAAAGTGATTTCCTTTTTTTTCCCACAAATAGAGCTTTCTTTTGGTGGTAATTGATCACCTGTGTGATTTTCTTTTTTTGCGCTATAAACAAAAAAAGAGCGACAATTCTGAAAAAAAATATTTATATATTTTGCACATTCTGCTATATAACATTCTCCAAAAAAAAAAAAATTTAAGATCATAATTTTTTAACATTTTAGGCCAATTTGTTTTCTGCTACATATTTTTGGTAATAAGCGTATTTTGATTAGTTTGCACAAATGTTAGCGCGTCTACTAGCTAGGGGAAAGATTTATGTAGTTTTTACTGTTATTTTTTTATTAGTAATAGCGGCGATCTGCGATTTTTAGTGGGACTGCGACATTGCGGCGGACAGATCGGACCCCTGACTGACATTTCTGACATTTTTGGGGGACCAGTGACATTACTACAGTAATCAGTGCTAAAAATATGCACTGTTACTGTAATAATGACACTGGCAGGGAAGGGGTTAACCCTGTGGGTGATCAATGGGTTAAATGTAAGCCTAGGGGAGTGATTCTAACTGTGAGGGGGCATGGCTTGTGAAATGACCATAAAGACACGTGATCCTATATAGAAGGATCACATGGGCTCTATGAACATTCCAGGGAGAGGAACGGTCAGCTGTGTTTACAACAGCTGACCGTCCTTCTCTCTCAGTGGGGAACCATCACGGGTGTCAGGCGGCAATGGGAGTCGTCTGCCCGCTGCATCGGCTTCCCTGCTGACGAGCGGGGGTGGGAGCACGCCGCTGGCAGTGCGGGCTTGCCCCCTAGCTGCCTCCAAGTGACCGACGTAGCCCTACTTTGGTTTGCCTAGGAGAGCCACACTGCCGCAGTAAATATGCGGTAAGCGGTCGGCAACCGGTTAAAGGAGAATCATAGCTCCGAACATATAGCAAAGTATTTAATAAATCAAATAAAAAGTAATTTTAAAATGACCTTGAAGAATTTACATTCCTATATGATTTGATTTTATATTATTTTTCCTTATTCAGGTCTGCAAGTAAGAGTTACAATAAAAACTAACCCCCCCCCCCCCCCCCGAGTATCTTGCATGCACTGTTTTTCTCCTGAAGATATTGTGACCTGCAATGTACATGGCTTGAGGTTACAGTGGGGTTAGGGTCATTTATTTTCTCCCAATAAATATAGGTGTTTCTATTTGTACAGTAAGGTTAGCAAGGCCCCAGGCTTAAATCCAGACACTGGCACTATGACCTGTATGAGTGGAGCTAACATGTTCCAGCTGCTCCTCTCAAATCTACTTTATATTGCTGTACATCTATTGAAGTATTTGATGATGAGTGGTGGAGGAACATAGAGTGTGTGTGTGTGTGGGGGGGTCATGTACAGCATTTTAATTTCAAAATACACTTGACCTTTAAATAACATTGCATTTCATTCTGTATTATGTGAAACATTTGTTTTATGTTTTTAATTATATTATGCAATTAATGAATTGCTTTATGCAGATTAATTATGTGTTATGTAAAATGAGTATTAGGTAATGAATGTACTAAAATAAAATGTCTAAATTACTGAAAGAAAAAAAAAAAATCCATTAATACATTTTCTTTCTTTGAGCTACAGTTGATTATCAGATCTAAGTGCTTGTGTTTTATGAAACACGTCTATGTGATGAAATTCCATTTGCATTGTTCTGCTTCTAACATTGTCTTGTGTGTGTAATGCAAAAAAATGGGAAAAGATGAAGAAGGTAATGTTTATTATTAGAAGATGTAATATTCTGTATGATCTATCGGTATGATAATATCATAAGACTGAATTCAATTCTTTTAGAAACTTAAAAGAACCTAACAGATATAAAGCAAGAATGTGCATGGTTTGTTTACAGCTTACTGGCCTCGTGATAGCTATAAAGTAAAAATAAATACATAAAAAAAGGTTAAAAAAATAAAATTATCATAAAATGTATTAAAAAAATAAATAAATAACCATAACCACTGTTGTCCTTCACACACCCACAAACGCCATAGCAGTCCAGATTTTGAATGTGAATATAAACTGGGGTCGCACACATGTGAACTAGTGCCACAAATGACAAATGAGTGAGAGCATTCATTCTAGCATAAGAGCTCCTGGTTAACTCTAAACTGATGAGCTGTAAAGACTTTTAAATGGTAACCCATGAAGATTTTTTGGGTACTGTAGTTTTTGCATTACCATGGGCACACACACTTTTAAGACTTGACATGTCAGGTATCCAATACTCAGCATAACCCCATCTCAACATAACCTCATCTTTTATATTGTATCAAAAAATTGAGTATTATACTATGTGTGTTTGCACTAAAATTCCTTTTATTATATATTTTCCTAAAAATGTGCGTTTGATTTGCGCAAACATAGTGAGACACAAAAAATTACAACTATCATCTTTTTAGTCTACAGGGTTTTTGCTTTCAGAAAATATATAATGTTCTTAGGGTTTAAGTAATTTTATGACCAAAAATTAAGGTTTTGACATGTATCCAAAAATGAAGAAACATTCTCTAATGTGGAAATAGTTAAAGCCACTGTACTTCCTAAGGCTGTTTAGTACCGTACTATTCCTTCTCTCCACATACGTCCACATACAATATAAATGTTTGTTAAACACCATACAAAGCATGTGACAACCTTTTTATAATAATTACAGTGGTGCTCATAAGTATACATACCCTTTCAGAATTTATGATTTCTTAGCCATTTTTCAAAGAATATATGAATGATAACACAAAACCTTTTCGTTCACTCATGATTAGTGTTTGGCTGAAGCCATTTATTATCAATCAACTGTGTTTACACTTTTTAAATCATGAGAACAGAAACTACCCAAATGACCCTGATCAAAAGTTTACCCTGGTGATTTTGGCCTGATAACATGCACACAAGTTGACACAAAGGGGTTTGAAAGGCTATTAAACAGGCCCTTGCATCTTTCATCCAGTGCTGCACTGACGTTTCTGGATTCTGGGTCATGGGGAAAGCAAAAGAATTGTCAAAGGATCTGTGGGAAAAGGTAGTTGAACTGTATAAAACAGGAAAGGGATATAAAAAAGAAATAAAAGATATCCAAGGAATGGAGAATGCCAATCAGCAGTGTTCAAACTCTAATCAAGACGTGGAAAATGGGGGGTTCTGTTGAAACCAAACCACGGTCAGGTAGACCAACTAAAATTTTAGCCACAGCTACCAGGAAAATTGTTCGGGATGCAAAGATAAACCCACAAATAACTTCAAGTGAAATACAGGACTCTCTGAAAACATGTGGTGTGGCTGTTTTAAGATGCACAATAAGGAGGCACTTGAAGAAAGATGGGCTGCATGGTCGAGTCACCAGAAGAAAGTCATTACTACACATTACTATGTATTATTTACATCATAACCCATCATTGGGACACGTTATACATTGTTATGCACTTTAAGTAGTTTGCACTTTATCTTATTTGAGCGCTGCAATTTTGTTGTATTTTTGATTACTACACAAATGCCACCAAGTATCCCGCTTACAATACGCCAAACAGCACAGAGACAAGCCTTGAACCTTCTGGCACAAGGTCATTTGGAGTGATGAGACCAAACTTTTGCTTTTTGGCCACAACCATAAATGCTACATTTGGAGAGGAGTCAACAAGGCCTATGATGAAAGTTACACCATTCCTGCTGTGAAACACGGAGGTGGATCGCTGATGTTTTGGGGATGTGTGAGCTACAAAGGCACAGAAAATTTGGTCAGAATTGATGGCAGGATGAATGTATTATGTTATCAAAAAATACTGGAGGAAAATTTTAATTCATCAGCCCAGAAGCTGCGCATGGGACGTACTTGGACTTTCCAACATGACAATGATCCTAAACACAAGGCCAAGTCCACCTGTCATTGGCTACAGCATAATAAAGTAAAGAATTAAAACAATGTGGGTTTGTGGCGCGCTTCAGAAGTGAAATGTTAAAATATTAGATGATGTGATAGATATTTAAATTATTAAACTCAATAAAGTGCTATTTTTTTAAAATGACATATTCTTTTGGCTGGGGTATATTTCCACTTCAAATATAAACGTGATGACGTAAATAAATAAATGTATAAACAATCTGTGTTCCCTCTATACCGTGTTAAACATATTTAAAAGTGCTGAGTGCTTTCAATCTTCAAAAAATATTAAAGACAACCAATAAATACGTATTCCAATTGAACAATGTGCAAATAGTTGCTCCAAAAAATATAAAGTGCTTTGTGCTTTCACTCTTAAATCAATATAAATTAAATTAATAAGCTGCAGTGTTCATTAGTGTCCATTAAATATCATCACAATATGGTGTAATTCAATCTCTTCAACTTTAAAAACCAAAACGTGCTTCTGTGCAGATAAAAGTGCTGTGACTTGCTGCCTCCACCAGGTGTCACATCTAGGTGCTCTAAACTCTCACCTTGATAAGGTGTAAAATACGCCTGTGTATAACCTATATACACAGGCGTATTTTATTTGAAAGCACTCAGCACTTTTAAATATGTTTAACACGGTATAGAGGGAACACAGATTGTTTATACATTTATTTATTTACGTCATCACGTTTATATTTGAAGTGGAAATATACCCCAGCCAAAAGAATATGTCATTTTAAAAAAATAGCACTTTATTGAGTTTAATAATTTAAATATCTATCACATCATCTAATATTTTAACATTTCACTTCTGAAGCGCGCCACAAACCCACATTGTTTTAATTCTGTATCAACTGGTTCCTGGTACCAGTATCGTGGTGCAGCAATAAGAAGGAAACATACACTACCTCAGATAGCGCAGGAACCACCCATACACATAAGATAATAAAGTAAAGGTTCTGGAGTGGCCATCTCAGTCTCCTGAACTCAATATTATTGAGCCACTCTGGGGAGATCTCAAACATGCAGTTCATGCAAGACAGCCCAAGAATTTCCAGGAATTGGAGGCTTTTTGCCAGGAAGAATGGGCAGCTTTACCATCTGAGAAGATAAAGAGCCTCATCCACAAATACCACAAAATACTTCAAGCTGTTATTTATGTTAAAGGGGGCAATACACGGTATTAAGAACTGGGATATGAAAGAAACGTCAGTGCAGCACTGGATGAAAGATGCAAGGGTCTGACAGGAGTCCAGAACCTCATTGGCCTTTTATACATACACACTAATTACAAGCAAACAAATCACAGGTGAGGATGGTTACTTTTAATAGCCATTAAAACCCACTTTGTGTCAACTTGTGTGCATGTTATCAGGCCAAAATCACCAGGGTATGTAAACTTTTGATCAGGGTCATTTGGGTAGTTTATGTTGTCATTATGATTCAAAAAGAGTAAACAGTTGAGTGATAATAAATTGCTTCAGCCAAACACTAACCATGAGTGAAAGAAACATTTTTGTGTTATCATTCATATTCTCAGAAAAATGGCCAAGAAATCATAAACTCTGCCAGGGTATGTAAACTTATGAGCACAACTGTATTTATGGAAATTCACACATTTGCACTTCACTGATAATTTATTATCTCACTAACACATTTACTTATTGCTATAGCATACACAATGTACTTTACTTTAATGGGGAAATAATTACTTAAAGGATTTCAAACACAAATACTAACAGACGAGATTAGCAGTTCAACGCCCACCAATATGCACAAGTGTTGATTTTGTTTGCCTTGCCTGTGGACCTTGAACTCGATTCCACACTGTTTTCATGGACTTATTAACGCTGACATACTAAAAGAGGTTGGAATGCTCACTTAGCAAAATGAATGTTCACCTAACTTGAATACATTTAAGCCATGTTTACTTTGTGTACCAATTGTGTGCAGGAGAAAAAAAAATGATTTTGCTTTGCACATAATTAGATGAAAGTCAACACAAACAAAATTATTCATTAAACAGGACAAATAAATTACTAAAATCTCTTCAATAGAGAAACATATACAAAACGACATTTTATGGGGAAAGGAAGGGAAAGTGAATGAAAATTCTCCCAATGGGGTCACAGACAAAAATAAAAATCTGAAATAAATTGTTACTTTTCTCCACTGTATTAACCACTTCCGGACCACAATGTACTGCGGATGGGCACAGAGATGTACCTGTATATCGCTGGCCTCTTCCAGGTACAGGGCGTGTGAAACCCTGCCTGCCATCTAACATCACAGTGGGAGTTTGTCAGCAGGTCCCGGCTAATGATTCATGGCCAAGACCTACTGATTAGCTGTGTCCAATCAGAGGGAACAATCTCTCTGTTTCTTCTCTCTGCAAAGCAGGGAGAAGAAACAAAGATAATTTTAGTAAAAAGCAGCACACATTACACAAATTTACACTTGTTAGGGACACATTTAACCCCTTGATTACCCAAGGTGTTAACCCATTCTCAGCCAGTGGCATTAGTACATTGACAGTGTATGGTATTTTCATGGATCACTGTATTAGTGTCACTGGTGATGTCAGTGGCAGTTAGTCAGTTCCCATTTAGTGTTAGTGTGGCGGACAATCAGACACTAACTATCGCAGTACAATTATAAGTCACTTATTGCTGCCATTAGTAGTATAAAAAATACATTTCCAGTATATAGACACCATAGTTTGTAGATGTTATAACTAAAAGCAATCAATATAGATACTTAATACTTATTGGGATTTTTTTACCAAAATTGGCCAAAATTTATGAAGAAAATTAGAATTTTTTAATTTTCTTATTGGATATGTTTTACATCATGACAGCACAATTGCCAGTTAAAGGAGTGCAGTGCAAAATAGCAAAAAATGGCCTGGTCATGAAGGGGGTAAAACCTTTTGGAGTTAAGATGGTTAAAAAAAAACAAAAGGAAAGGGCCAGTGTCCAATGATATATTGTTTGTTCTCATTGCTTATCTGATGCAAGGACTATTTTTAAGATAGACTTTGGTGTCAACGGCAGTCAGAGTCTTCATTTCACTCTCTCATGCTGCATGGGAAACAATATGGACAAAATGGTTGTTATTTTGTTCATTCAGGATCACAAAGATTATGTACTCATTTACAGGACTTTCGGAACCAAATTGCGCTGTCCCTCCTTTTTTTCCTCAGTTGTCCCATCTTTTTTGTCTAATGTTACTTTTCTATAAAATGCACTATTTAAACTGGTTAGCAATTCACACATTTCTACATATAAGATTGGCAAATCATTTTTAAAAACCCTCCTTTTTTATTTTTTTTTTAGAAGTTGCTTGTTAGCCTCACATACTCTAGACTCTGCATGGCTTAAGAGGTGGGAAAGGAACCAAGCTGCACAACATCACCCTAATGATGCCAGCAAACACTCCTCCAGACAATAGCAATGATAGCAAAGCTCTTCCGGTGCATGCACAATGCAGTGGCAATATTGTAGAGCAGGGGTTTCCAAACTATGGCCCTCCGGTTGTTCAGGAACTACAATTCCCATCATGTCTAGTTATATCTGTGAATGTCAGAGTTTTACAATGCCTTAATGCATGTGTAGTTCTGCAACAGCTGGAGGGCCGTAGTTTGGAGATCCCTGCTGTAAAGGGTACCTGGGTCTGCAGATTATTGCTATTGTGCAGGGCCGGGACAAGGGGTGGGTGGGAGGGGGGGGCTGCCCTGGGCGCAATGGTTTACTAGGAGCGCCTTCCTTCTGTTGCAAGGTTGAGGATATTTTTATCAAATGTAAAATTCTGAAAACAAAAAGAATGGCACACATTGGTAGATACATACTGTATATTGTTAAAGCTTTAATGTAGTTTTTGTTTTTGTATTTTACATTTGCTTCAACTGCCAAAAGTGTTACACTGCATTAAACCTTTCATCCAACCATTAAATGATTGCATTTGTAATTTTGAAAAGCCAGTGTAATGGAAGAGTAGTGATAAAAAAGCTCTAACCAGTCATATTCTGCTTCTAAATTCTTCCTGCTCCAGATAACTAAGAAGCATGACAAGGGTTTGTATTTTGCTTATATACATTGAGCTGAAAAGTGTCCATATTCTCATCTCAGAAAGTTGGTCTAAGGTCATGGCGTCATCAATACCAAAGCTCCATAGCCCTGCATTGGCTGTGATGGTGTCGAGGAACAGTCCGCCTCTGGGGTGTGAGGAAGCACTGCCTGCTGGGGGAATGGAGGATTAATCCCCGGTCACACCGGTACGACTTCAGGTATAACATGCGATTTACAAATCCTACCTCAAGTAGCATCTAATGTTTCTATGGCAGTGTCTTAATATATAGTACTTCATGTAGTGTGATTTGAGAAGTAGTTTGTGTTTTACTTTTTGAGGATTTCACTGCTATAGACTATAATGTAAATTGTGCTGTAAGTCGTACCTGTGTCTATATCAGCACTACTTGAGCCTGCAAGAAGTTAAATATTAACCCTTTGCTAGGTAACCTTTTGTTCATAGCATCACTGTTCCTCTCTGTGAAATGGACAGCCCCTCTCACTGAAGTAGCACTGAAGTCATCAAATTGTTACATATCTCACAGAAGAAGTACTGAAGTAGTGGTTGAAGTCTGGCTTTAAGACCACCTGCCACACATTTATTGTGGCAGGCTGCCCCTCCTGTGCAAACTGACGTAACCCTATGTCGGTCGCGTGCCTGTTTTTTTTTTTTAATTTATCGTTTATTTTTTTGTTTATAGCGCAAAAAATAAAAATCGCGAGGGTGATCAAATACCACCCACCAAAAGAAAGCTTTATTTGTGGGGAAAAAAAAGGACATTAATTTTATTTCAGTACGGTGTCGTACGACCGCACAATTTTCCATTAAATAATGCAAGGCCCAATCGCAAAAAATGGCCTGGTCATTAAGAGGACAAATCCTTCCGGTCCAGAAGTGGTTAAATTGTACCCGGTGTGACCGCATCAGTTTTTATGTTTTTCAAGTGGACTGAACACACAAGTAACCTCCATCCTCCATTATACTCCATCCCCTTCCCACACAAATATATATCCTTCCCAAGTACTTCCTAGTATATACCACTAGATGTCATCTCTATTATTCTTTATACATTTTTTATACATTTTTTATATATTTCTACAGTTTTAATATAATTGATATATATAATTTATACATTCTTCTTATTTTATATTTCCCGAATAAACTTTTTGTTTTTAAACATTAATGTATTGGTATTCCTCCTGGATACTACACATGGAATGTCCCAGGCACAGTAATAATTATATATTTCGGCCTGTCTCTTTGGTTTTCTTTTCTTTCTATATTGATATAGTTTTCCTGGCCGCTATATGATTAAAATTGATTCACATCGGTTTTTTGCTATAATTAATATCGGATACAATTACGGGGCTCCTCCATCTTGCTGTAGCCTGTGGACCTTCGTCCCGACTGCAGATCTAATACGGCATCTTGTTTAGAACGTCTGTTGCCTGGTAACCATGTGTATAAAAGGGAGTATATCGGAAGTGACCCGACGCTGCTGAGGACGTATGATTACGAAACGCGTACGGCGTGTCGCATCACTTCCGGTTCCTGCATCGAGTCGTGGGCCGCATTGCGTTCCACACGCTGGTTTGCACCGCTCGCTTATTACAGCACTATTGTGAGTACCCTTAACCCTGTAATTTTTGTGTAATAAATCCGATCATTGACAATATTACACTATGTGCCTTTTCTTTAATATTTGAACACCTGCACTATCGATTCCCCGTGGACACCTGGAGTACTGATCCCATACCACCAGGACATCACCAGACCCCAGTTCTGCTTAAGATCGCTCCCACCCAGATACCCCATAGACGTCCAATCCAGGACCAGTAGAGGAGGATTAGATCCACCACCGGAACACTACTTATACCTGCTTTATATCCCTGTGTGGGGTGGGTATCTCTGGTGAGTGTGCTTATTTCCGGAGGGGTCACCGAGCACCTCACTGCCCACCACGGGGTCACTTATTGCATCTTATTGATACGAAGATTGTCATTGCTTTATCATCTTTTGGATATCCCCATTTACTTTACCACTAGTGCACTATTGAACCTTTTTTGACTATCACTATTTATTTATTATATGTCACTTACTTTTACTGGTACACACCAATATTATCCTGGGGTATTCAAGAATTTGGCACTCTGAACCCATGGTATTTTTGTTTATTGTACCATATGCACTTGTCACTTTTTATTTTATGATACTATTGCACATTATACTATATGCACTTGTCACTTTAGGTTTATGACTTCTTGTATCATCATATATTTTGCTTCACTTGTGGTCCCTTATGCACCCTACTTTCATCACCAATATAGTTATATATACATATATTTTGTGATACTATATGCATAGCACTTGTATTCAGCTTTGAGCCTGTCTTCGTTTTAATTATTTATTTATGGCACATTCATGCACATAGCACTTTGATTCTTTTACATTTGGCCTATATTCTATATATTTATACAGTGCATATATATTTCTATAGCTTTTATCTCTCTCTTTTACATTGCCACACATCACCAACAATTTTAAATATATTTATTGTCATACACATTGGATACAATCAATTTTTTACATTTTTAGTCACCAGACAGCGCCATTCCCTCCACCTTTCCACACAATTAACCTGTACACTGCAGCCACAGCCACGCTGCAAGGGGTGATTTGCAAGTTTCCTTTGGGCTTTAAGTATTTGGTCAGTTCATATACAATACATTTACATGGGAATTCTATAAGGGAAAGAGCAAATTGCAGTAACCAATAGCAAGAAAGCTTTACTCACTGAGTTGCTTTGTTGAAAAAGCTCAGCTGTGACTCAACATGACTTTACAAGTAGGCAGGTGAACCTGATGGTAATAAAGTTGACAAACAGCTTTGATATCCAGAAAGTTAAAATAAAACAAGTCATAAAAAATCACTTGTTCCTGAGTGAAGGCTGCAGCACTTCAACCTGTACTTTTTTATAACATTTCTGTAGATGTGAAAGATGTATGGCAGACATAAGATTCGCCAAAAGAAGAAGACATATGATTTACTTTTGATGCAGTGAGAGTGTTGGAGTCTCAGCAACAAAAAGAGCTTCCAACCTGTCCAAAAAAGGTGATGCAAAGGATTTTGGAAGTTGAGGTAGCTTTTCAAGTCATAAATGTTAAAGTAGATGATATTTGAACTCTATCATTGTCTTACTGTATACGAGAATTAAAGCTGAACTCCATGAAAATGACAAAACTCCCCTTGCAATAAGATTTCCCACACACTGCGAGAGACAAATGCTTGTTTCAGTCTAGGCTATCCTAAAAAAGCAGTTATACTCACCTTGCCCCTCGCTTCCTTAGCAGCCAGTGCATTCCTCATCCATTCCATTTTTCTAGGTTGCGGGTTGGCCCTTAGCACAATCACTTACAATGCAGGCCAGCCAGTCTTTTATTGTACATGATAATGTCACAGTGCTACTGATGATGTCATAGTGCTACTGAATAGAAGGAGCTTTCAGTACTGGTTACGTAGATGAGTCTGAGGAAGCAAGGTGATAAGGCAGGTGAAACTGTTTTTTTTTTTTTTTACCACTTCTGGATCGGAAGATTTTCTCCCGTAATGACCAGGCCATTTTTTGTGATTTGGCACTGTGTTAATTTAAAGGACAATTGCATGGCTGTGTGATGCTGTACCCAAATAAAATTGATGTCCTTTTTTTTCCCCCACAAATAGAGCTTTCTTTTGGTGGTATTTGATCACCTGTGCAAATTTTTTTTTTTGTGCTATAAACAAAAAAAGAGCGTAAATTCTGAAATATATATATATATATATATATATATATATATTTTTTTTTTTTTTCATTTTCTGCTATATAACATTTCAAATTAAAAAAAAAATTAAAATCTAATTTTTCTTCATTTTAGGCCAAGTTGTATTCTGCTACATGTTTTTAGTAAAAAAAAATCCCAATAGGCGTATTTTGATTGGTTTGTGCAAAAGTTATCTTGCCTACAAACTAGGGTAAAAAGTTGTGTCATTTTTATTAATTTATTTAATACTAGTAATGATGGCGATCAGCGATTTTTAGTGGGACTGCGACATTGCGGTGGACAGATCAGACCCCTAACTGACATTTTTTACACTTTAAGGGGGACCAGTGACATTACTACAGTAATCAGTGATAAAAATATGCACTGTTACTGTAATAATGACACTGGCAGGGAAGAAGTTAAACCAGGGGCGATCAAAGGGTTAAATGTGAGCCTAGGGGGTGTTTTCTAACTGTGTGCGGGGGGATGGGCTTTTGGAATCAAGACAGGAACCTGTGATCCTATATAGGAGGAACACAGGGGCTCTGTGTTGATACCAGAGAGAACAGCGGTCTGCTGTGTTTACAACAGTAGACCGCTGTTCTCTCTTCACGGGGAGCGATCACAGGTGCCCAGCGGCAATTGCAGCCACCAGCCCCGTGGATCAGCTTCCCCGTTGATGAGTGGGTACCCGCATGCACCCCCAGGATTGCTCCTGTGGACCGCTGTACAGGTACACCGATTTGCGGAAACCTGTCGACCTGCCACCATATAACTGTGGCGGCTGGTCGGCAAGTGGTTAGGGTACCATAGAAAGAAATGGGCCTTTTAACCTGTTCAGTTCTGGGGAAGCGCCACTGCAAGGGTAGATTTGTAGTTCAGCTTTAAATTAAAATATGATTGCCATACATTTGACCCTTGCTTATTATACTTATATATACATTTTTTAAGGGTAAGTCTAGCTAAAAAAAATGTTTTCTACTATTGCTTCCATGATTGACAACCACCTGGAACTTTCTAGATACTTCACTTCACTTCACTAGATACTTCACTTCAGGTCTACTCTAGAGGTACCCCACATCCCCCCTCCTCCCTTTTCTCTCCTGTCGGCTCTTTCTCGTCCTTCTTTATACTCTCTTCTTCTATCTGTTCTCTCTTTTGACAGCCCTCTAACAATGGCAATCGATATAGCCTGTTGGAACCATAGTCTGAATGCACCATAGTAGAATACCTCTCCCCCTTCACGCGTTTTCCTCTTCCCCCTTTTTTTTCTACAACCTAGGCTACATACTGCATGAAATGACGGGGTGAATTCACCCTCCTCTACCCCATATTAGTGAAGTGTCAATTCCCAAATCTATGAGAGTATTGACTACACTACTACCACAATTTGTAAAACCCCTCCTTTATTTTACCTTACTAAATTCTGATCTATTCACTAAAATGTTTAAATAAAGCCTACAGACCCTAAACTTGAATAATATTATTCTATTTTCATTATGGTTCTCCTGTGTAAGATCCATCCTTTCCTTTTGCCTATCCGGATCTCCTTACAACAGTTATGTATAGCTACCGTTGTATTACCTACATGTCTGCAGTCCTTTTTTGAACCATGTTTGTATTATTTATACATTTCAAAAAATCTTTGTACAAAAAAATGTTGTTCTAGTTCCGGATGGTGCAGGAAAGGGTAAGAAGTTCATTACTGTTGTCTGTATCCTCGTTGGGGTGATATAACCTTGCTGTATGTGAGGACAGAAGGGCATGGGGAATCTAAAATGTATAATGGTCTCTATAATAAGGGCAGCGAGGATATTCTACAATGGTGACCTTTGTTCTAGTGATAAATGTCAAAGGTGGAATTTCCCCTTATTGTGGGGAGATTTCTAATTCTTTCTTGTGTTTCTGTGGACCTTGGGTGCATGGAAATCATCTTAATGGGGAGACAAAGGACAATAAGAAAAAGTTTTGATTGGGTCTTTGTTCCAAATCACTCTGAAAAACTTGGTGTAGCTCCCTTAACCACTTGACCTGTAGAAGATTTATCCCCCTTCATGACCAGGCCATTTTATGCGATACAGCATTGGGTTTCTTTAACTGACAATTGTGCAGTTGTGTGATGCTGTACAAAAGAAAATGTATGTTTTTACCACAAATAGAGCTTTCTTTTGGTGGTATTTGATCATCTCTGCATTTTTAGTTTTAGTTTTATAAACAGAAAAAAAGACGGACAATTTTGAAAAAAGAAAAAGAATATTTTTTTATGCTATAAAACATATTTGAACATATGTGAACGTTATAGTGTCTAAAAACTATGGGATATATTTATGGATTTTTTTTTAACTAGTAATGGCGGTGATCGGAGACTATGATATTGCAGGGGATATTTGGACACTAACTGACACTTTGCGGGACACTTTGCGGGAACCAGTGACACTAATACAGGAGGGAGGAGCCTGGGGTGTGATGTCAGAAAGCCTCCAACAGCCGGATGGTGTGGTGAGCCCTCTGATATGTCCCAAAGAAAATGCTGTTTATTTGATTTTATCTTGTGAGTGCTTTTAACCTGTTGCCGACCGCCACACGACGATATACGTCGGCAGTCAGCCCCGGCCAGGCAAAGTGACGTACCGGTACGTCACTAGCCTGTCACTTGCTTGGGAGCCAATAGCGGGCGAGCACGTGCCCGTGGAGGCGCGCTCCCGCCCCCCAGCTCGTTCCCCAGCAAGTCCGTGCGTGTGACCGGCAGACCCGATGTCCGCCGGTCACTCGCCGATCGTCGGTGCAGAGGGAGAAAGGCAGGCGCCTGATGTAAGCAAGCCGCCTGTCATTCTCCCCTGTGTAGAAACAGTGATCATACGGTTCTACTATGTAGGACCGTTGATCATTGTTCCTACACTTCAAGCCACAGCCAATCACAGTAAGAAGCAGGGACACACACCACCCCTCCCTCTCAAATAAAGTTAACCCCTTCACTACCAGTGTCATTTTGCAGTAACAGTGCATATGTATAGCACTGATTACTGCAGTAATGTCACTGGTAACCCCAAAAGTGTCAAAAAATGTCAGTCAAGGGTCCGATCTGTCTGCCGCAATGTCGCAGTACCGCAAAAAAATTGCAGATCGCCGCCATTACGCGTTAAAAAAAAAAACACCAAAAATGACAGAAATCTTTCCCTTAGTTAGTAAACGTGATAACTTTTGCGCAAACCAATCAAAATACGCTTTTTGCGATTTTTTTACCAAACATATGTAGCAGAAAACAAATTGGCCAAAAATGTTAAAAAAATGTTGATTGTTACATTTTTTTTGGGGGGAATTTCATATAAAAAAATGTAAAAAATATTGTTGTTTTTGCAAAATTTACGCTCTTTTTTTGTTTATAGCGCAAAAAGTAAAAATCGCACAGGTGATCAAATACCACCAAAAGAAAGCTCTGTTTGTGGGAAAAAAAGGACGTCAAATTTGTTTGGGTACAGCGTCGCACAACCGCGCAATTGTCCATTAAAGTCACGCAGTAAAAAATCGCAAAAAAAACCCTGGTCAGGAAGGGGGTAAAATCTTCCGGGGCTTAAGTGGTTAATTGGGGGCATTTTAATAAGGTTTATTTTATGGAGAACACCATGAGTTGCATTTGTATTTCATGTGGTTCACCTAGGAGTACGGAAGCAGTTGGGAGCATTAGATCCAGTAAAGAGGAGAAAGACATCCATCTCAGACAGACTGGTGGGAGTTGTAAAGCCTGTAATTAGGAGTGAGGTGAGTGTACAATTCACCTGGTGGCATGTTTTGTTTAATCTTTTCTATGAAGAATTTAGATCTATATGGCGGTGGATGATCAATTATATACTAAATGAAAGATACTTTTTTGTTTTTGAATTTATTTTGAAAGATTTTTATGTGTAAGATATAGGTGTGTAATGAATTCAGTGGCACTGCACCATATAATTTACTATGTTTTTGTAGTGTGGTGAAATCACTATTAGGTGTACAGCGGCAGCTGGCTTTGAAGTTTGTTACATTGACACTGAATTTGTATCACATTTTGAGTATTTATTTATAGCATTAATTGTTTCACAGGTGGCGCTGATTGTATAAATTGAACTTTGATATACGTGATTCTACCCACAGCTGCCGCCCTGTAGCAGCAAAAGTGCTTTAGGGCGGTCAGCAAGTGTTTTTTTTTTTAAGGCTAAGTTAACTTCTTTTTTATTCTATGTACCAATATACATTTAATGTACCTCTGTTGCATAAAAAAAAAAAATACAAGATATCTTTAATTTTAAAAACAAGGCTTTACCTTAGCCATTGCGGTATTTCCTAGAAAGCTTCATCACTTGCTGGTATGTAGACATCAGGCATTGTACAATTTTCCTTTAAATTTACCAAAACCATATAATATGAGGTCGAACCTAAACACTTTCAATGTGTATGCAATCAGGCAGCCCTTGCACTACATAGTAGAAGGTAAATCAAAAGGAAATTAAACAAGAAAATTGCATAATTTATGGCCAGCTATAGATACAGGAAGGAATTCATCAGCTGACCTCATTAGCACACGACTATGGCTGGTCAATGCTCACATTTTCTGCATCATTTGGCATGCATTGGTGCAATGTGATGCCATTTATTCTGAATGACACCTCAGTGCACCATGTTGATGGTATGCTTTGGGGTGTGCAGTACAACACATGGCAATGCATTACCATGCATTGCCTTGTACTACCAGAAATAGAACACACACCATATTGATGCATTGGGCAACCCATTAAAATGAATAGGCTGTCCTAAGCCAACATAGTTTAATGCACACCATATTACACACATTTATGTGAATAAACCCTTATGGCCCTTTCACACGGGCTTTCTGATCAGGTCCACCTGTCAGTTTTTCAGGCAGACCTGAATGGATGCTCCATGCACCCCTATGGAGCGGTGGATGTCAGCGGTGACATCTCCGCTGACACCCACTGCTATCCGATCCTGTCCGTGAAATCCAGACGATGGAAACCCTATTTTCCATCCATCTGGAGGATCGAATAGAATCGGATGAAAATGGACAGGCGGTCCGTTTTAACCAATATCCCATAGAGGAGAGCAGGGATCTGACAAGTCTGTCTGCACAGTGAGCGGAGACGGATCTTTCATCCGCCTGCTCAGCGGGGATCAATCCTCCAAGCAAAACGGAGTCTGCCGGGTGGAAAGCCTGTGTGAAAGGACCCTTAGTCATTGTATCACTGGAGCTTTGTCACCTAGTATGACATAACTTATAATAGGAATTTTAGTTTACACTGTGTCATTTTCACTCACTACAAACAGTCAAACAGTCAAATTTTCATTATCTTTAGTTAAGAGTCTCATTTTTCAAAGAATGAACCTCTTTAGTATGTGTTTTGTTTTTGGCTATTTTGGAGACATTCAATACTTTGTAAAGTTGTACTCCAAAATTGATTCAATTGTTTCCTTTTCTTTTGGAAAGCATTAATCTTTGTCAAATTTGTATTACATTTTTACAAATGGAAATCCCCACAATGAAATACATACAGTAGAACAAACACTTTATTTGGTTGCGAAGGAAAGGATTAGAATTTATCAGAGTTTTATTGCCATTCACCTGCTCATTAGGAAGCGTCCCACTTTGCCTCCTGTCCCATGGAGATACTTCCCCTCACTTCCTGCTGAGACACTGAGAACAATAAAAACCTGACAGAAGTTACAGCCATTCTCGTCTGTAATTGAAACTAAAAGAAAGTGGATGTGGTGTATCTGGATTTTGCTAAGGTATTTGACACAGTCCCCCACAAACGCTTAATCTACCAACTAAGGACTGCAAGCATCGACCACAAGGTTTGTTCTTGGATAGAAAACTGGTTACATGGGCGTGTCCAAAGGGTGGTGATAAATAACGTGTACTCTGACTGGTCTGGAATGGTAAGTGGGGTCCTCCAAGGCTCAGTCCTGGGACCAATTTTGTTCAATTTATTCATTAATAACACTATCACTCATTAACACTCATTAACACTCATTAGCTCAATTTCAGTTTTCGCGGATAACACAAAAATAGGCAGGGCAATAACTTCTCATCAAGATATAGAAATCTTACAGAATGACCTGAACAAAAAAACAGAATGGGCAACTACATGGCATATGAACTTTTAACGCAGAGAAGTGTAAGGTATTGCACTTGGGGGCTAAAAATATAAACACAAAATATGCTCTAGGGGGGGAACCCCTGGGGGAATCCAGGATGGAGAAAGATCTGGGGGTTCTAGTAGAAAATAGACTAAGCAATAGTATGCAATGTCAAGCTTCAGCTGCCAAAACAGGCAGAAGTGTAGCATGCATAAGGAAGGGGAGATATTCCCGAGATAAAGCTATAATCCTACCACTTTATAAAACCCTGGTCCGACCACATCTGGAGTATTCTGTCCAGTTCTGGTCACCAATCCTCAGAACGGATGTGCTGGAACTGGAGAGAGTCCAAAGAAGGACAAATAAACGAATAAAGGGATTGGAGGGCCCTAATTACGAGGAGCGATTACAAGAGCTTAATTTATTCTCCCTGGAGAGGAGATGCCTGAGAGGGGACATGATAGCGATTTACAAATACCTCAATGGTGATCCCAGCATAGGAAAAAAAAAAATTTAGTCTCAAGGAGTGTACGAGGACATGTGGCCATACAATAGGATTAGAGGAGAGGCGGTTTAACCTTAAGCTGCGTAAGGGGTTTTCACTGTAAGGGCAGTGAGAATGTGGAACTCTCTTCCACAATTGGTGGTAGCTGTGGGGAGTATGGCTACTTTTAAAAGACTCTTGGACATGCATCTCATAGATCACAACATTCAGGGTTAAGGGAAATGATCATGTCACTGACACACACCTGCACAGGTTGAACTGGATGGACTGTTGTCTTTATTCAACCTGACCTACTATGTAACAAAGTAGCTGATGCACACAATGCAACTCCAACCTACATATGCTGTTGCCCCATTCAAATTAAGCCACAGTAATAGCTATAAAATACAACATAGTTAGCAAACAACAGCACACACATTTCTGTATCTCATGGTTAAAAAACAAAACAAAAAAAAAGACATTTCAAGAGCTGATATTCTTCAAGCTTTTTGTCAGTTTTTATCCCATCAGGAGATCCTTTTTATGATGATAACCACATAAAAATGCCAACTCTCGTTTATCCAGAAGAAGGCAAATGTAATATCCTTACCATGAACGTCCTTGTCAATTTTTTTTCCATCAGTAAAAGAAAATCATTTTTCAGTACTAACCCCGGGCTCCATATTATTGTGTTACTGGCACCAGTTCCCTATATTGGGCCAAGTAATTATTCAACTTCAGTAGGCTGAACTCATGCATACACCTACACTCATTTACTCGTATGGGCAATGCTGGAACACACGGAATGTGCCGGTAACTGCAGAACTCATTTCCTCAGACTTTGTAATAAAGCCAGCAAATAAACCTTCTGGACAAACAGAGCTGAGCTTGGAATCTAAAGATGAGCTGTTTTAAATGCTTTTAAATCGTACACAGTACCATTATGCACTACCGTGGGCTAAAGTGAGCTGTGAGCAAAAAGAATTGTTAATTGGCTGCTGAAAAGCAGTATATTCAGCATCTCTGTATTAAACTGTAAATCTGCCAGTGTTTTAAGTAAAGGAGAAGTTTCGGAAAAATATTGTATCCAATCTACAGAAAAGATCATTGTCCATAAAGTTCTGTGGGTTTCATTTAAATATCACATGCTGAAAATGGGGTAAGCCCATATATATCACATACAGCGAATTGTGCAATTCAAAATAATTACATACAGTGCCTTGAAAAAGTATTCATACCTCTTGAAATTTTTCACATTTTGTATTTCACTGGGATTTTATGTGATAGACCACATAATTGTGAAGTGGAAGGAAAATGATAAATGGATTTCAAAGTGTTTTACAAATACATTTCTGAAAAATGTTTGTGCATTTGTATTCAGCCCCCCTGAGTCAATAATTTGTAGAACCACTTTTCTCTGCAATTACAGCTGCAAGTCTTTTTGGGGATGTCTCTAACAGCTTTGCACATCTAGAGTGACATTTTTCTTCTTTGCAAAATAGCTCAAGCTCTGTCAGATTGGATGGAGAGCATCTGTGAACAGCAATTTTCAAGTCTTGCCACAGATTCTCAATTGGATTTAGGTCTTTGATTGGGCCATTCCAACACACGAATATGCTTTAAATTAAACCATTCCATTGTAGCTCTGGCTGTATGTTTAGGGTCATTGTGCTGCTGGAAGGTGAACCTCCACCCCAGCCTCCAGTCTTTTGTAGACTCTAACAGGCTTTCTTCTAAGATTGCCTTGTATTTGGCTCCTTACATCTTCCCCTCAACTCTGACCAGCTTCCCTGTTCCTGCTGAAGAAAAGCATCTCCACAACATGATGCTGCCACCACCATGTTTCACGATGGTGATGGTGTGTTCAGGGTGATGTGCAGTGTTAAGCTGGATACACACTATCCAACTTTTGTGGTTAGATTTCCTTCAGATTTACCTTTTCTATGTAGTGCAAGGGCCTGCCAGATTGCATACAAATTGAAAGTGTTTAGGTTTGACCGCATATTATATGGTTTTGGTAAGTCTAAAGGAAAAAGTCTTCAGAAAATCTTATAGTGTGTATGGCCCATTAGTTTTCTTCCACACACTGCATTTTGCTTTTAGGTCAAAAAGTAAAATTATGTTCTCATCTGACCAGAGCACCTTCTTCCACATGTTTGCTGTGTCCCGCACATGGCTTCCCACAAACTGCAAATGGGACTTCTTATGGCTTTCTTTTGACAATGGCTTTCTTCTTGCCACTCTTCAATAAGGGTCAGATTTGTGAAGAGCACGATTAATAGTTGTCCCGTGGACAGATTCTCCCACCTGAGCTGTGGATCTCTGCAGCTCCTCCAGAGTTACCATGGGCCTCTTGGCTGCTTCTCTGATCTTTGCTCTCCTTGCCGGGCCTGTAAGTTTAGGTGGACGGCCATGTCTTGGTAGGTTTTCAGTTGTGCCACACTCTTTTTTGGACAATATATTGAACAGTGCTCTGTGAGATGCTCAAAGCTTGGTATATTTTTTTTATAACCTAACCCTGCTTTAAACTTCCCCAAAACTTTATTCCTGACTTGTCTGGTGTGTTCCTTGGCCTTCATGATGCTGTTTGTTCACTAAGGTTCTCTAACAAACCTCTGAGGGCTTCACAGAACAGCCATATTTATACTGAGATTAAATTACACACAGGTTGACTCTATTTAATAATTAGGTGACTTTTGAAGACAATTGGTTCCACTGGATTTTAGTCCTTTAGGGGTATCAGAGTAAAGGGGGCTGAATATAAATGCATGCCACACTTTTCAGATATTTATTTGAAAGAAATGTTTAAAACCATTTAGCAATTTCCTTCCACTTCACAATTATGTGCCACTTTGTGTTCGTCTATCAAATAGAATCCCAAAAAGATAAATTTACGTTTTTTGGTTGTAACATGACAAAATCGGAAAAATATCAAGGGGTATGAATACTTTTTCAAGGCACTGTATAAACTCCCAGAGCAAAAACTTTCATTTAACTATATTCCTTGAAAGTTACAGAGAATATAAATCTACTTTGTGCACCAAATACTTTTGCAAAGCCGGTCAATACCTTGTAAAAGAAGCAGTGATATCATCCCAGTGCTGCACAGATGACATCAACCCCACCCAGCCAATAAAAGCGGCTGGTGTTCAATACACAAAAGCTGGCCGCTGAAAGATGTCAGCTGCTGGCGGGGAGCTAAAGGATGTCACATCACTGGAGCCAAGGTGAGTATAGTTCTGCTTTAAGCCATGTCCTAAAGTTAACATTTCCCTGTAATGCAAACCTAATAAATATTGCTTTATACTAATTATGACCCAGTGTGCAGCAGCTGAGCAGTAGATCGCAGCAGATCAATGCTGGACTACCTGGGTGTGTGGATAAGCAAATTGAGGATAACCCAGAAAACCAGGTAAGAGGCTATTCAAAAAAAAAAAAAAATAACATGGAGGTTCTGTTTAGGGATGCACCGATCCAATATTAGGATTGGATATCGGCGCCGATACTGCCAAAATAGCTGGATCGGTGGATCGGTAAAATTAACCGATCCACGGGCCGATCCGGTTTTGCTGAATCCCGGCTCAGCTGTCCCTTACTTGCACGGAGCCGCTACTTCCTGTATAGGTCGGGCTCACATGTAATATCAGATGCACTCCGCCTGTGAATGGAGGAGCCATACACAGGAAGCAGTGGCTTTGCTCTGTACTGCAGCCGAATGCACATTGTGTATGAGTGTAGTTCCGGATCGGTATCGGCAGATACACAAAGCCAGGGTATCAGTATCGGGACTAGAAAAGTCGGATCGGTCCATCCCTAGTTCTGTTTAATTTGATCGATAAACATGCCCCACAATCTTAGGACTGTCATACTGAAGTGAAGCACTAGAGCAGGGGTCTCCAAACTATGGCCCTCCAGTTGTTCAGCAACTACAATTCTCATGATGCCTATTCATGTCTGTGAATGTCAGAGTTTTAAAATGCCTCATGGGATGTGTAGTTCCGCAACAGCTGGAGGGCCAAAGTTTAGAGATCTCTGCTATAGAGCAATGCATTCTGCCTTCCCAAGAGCTAAGTATTTGTGATTCACCTGTGTATCACCCAAGCTTGTTGTTCCTTTGAAGAAGCATTTATTATCAGTAATGATACCCACTGTCACAGCTGGTGTCTGTGAGTCATTTCTGCATAGGCAGCACTGGCTATGGTCTTTAAGGGTTGTTATATAAAGTTCTACATTTTTCAAAATGAGGTTTAAGTACAATAATAAGATTTCCTAGGAGGATGCCAATCACTGTACTCTATGTAAACAGCTCCCAAACTGCAGTACACAGGAGCTCGGGAGCGCAAAGTAAACCTCAGATAACAGTATAGATCTGAACTTAACCACTTTACCACCGGAGGATTTTGCTGTCTTACGTCCAGGCCACTTTTTGCGATTCGGCACTGTGCGAATTTAACTGACAATTGCGCGGTCGTGCGACGCCGTACCCAAACAAAATTTACGTCCTTTTTTTCCCACAAATAGAGCTTTCTTTTGGTGGTATTTGATCACCTGTGCGATTTTTACTTTTTGCGCTATAAACAAAAAAAAGAGCGTAAATTTTGAAAAAATAACAATATTTTTCACATTTTTTTATATGAAATTCCCCCCCAAAAAATGTAAAAATCAAATTTTTTTAAAATTTTTGGCCAATTTGTTTTCTGGTACCTATGTTTGGTACCTATGTTTAAAAAAAAAATCACAATAAGCGTATTTTGATTGGTTTGCGCAAAAGTTATTGCGTTTACTATCTAAGGGAAAGATTTCTGTCATTTTTGGTGTTTTTTTTAACGAGTAATGGCGGCGATCTGCGATTTTTTTTTGCGGGACTGCGACATTGCGGCGGACAGATTGGACCCTTGACTGACATTTTTGACACTTTTGGGGGTACCAGTGACATTACTACAGTAATCAGTGCTATAAATATGCACTGTTACTGTAAAAATGACACTGGCAGGGAAGGGGTTAATTTTATTGGAGAGGGAGGGGTTAATGTATGCCTGGTGCTTACTGACATGTGTGGGGGAAGGTGACTGAGTGACACAAGGACAGATCGCAGGTTCAGCTATGCTGAACCCTGCAATCTGACCCTGCCTGTCACTTAGGAGATCCGCCCGCTTTGTTTACACAAGCAGGCGGATCTCCACACTCGATTCCCCGACGACCGGGGAAGAGCGGCCGCGATCGCCGCTGCTCCTCCCCTGGCCCGCTGTGAATGAATACAGTGGGAGCGAGCCTCCAGCGGCAGGCGCGCCACCCACAAGGGGAGGAGTCCAGCGACATAGGTCTACGTCGCTGGACGATAACGAGCCACATTGCCGCAGTAGCAGCAATGTGAGCGGTCGTTATGTGGTTAAAGCAGTAATAAATCTCAAAACAAAAAGTTATTATATTGCAGCTTCCCAATTCTTATATGTAATGGCTGCATTCATTTTTTATTTTTTTTTCCAAGCTTTTATCTGATTAAATAAACCTGTTGATACAACCAGTTTATCTGCTATTTTATAAGTTCCTTTAGGCTCCATTCACACTTGTGTGACTTGTCATGCAATTTTGGACATCAAAGTCGCATTACAAGTTGTTCCCCTTGTTTTCCATGATAACCTTTCATATATGTGCAGCAACTTTAAAGTAGTTCATGCACTACATTGGTCTGACTTTCATGCAACTTGAGGGCCATAGACTTCAATGTTAACCCTCAAAAGTTGCATGAAAGATGTACCTGAATGTTATACAGTGCAACAGTTGTCCATTATCACTGGTCAAAACCAAAGTCACATCCAAGTCGCACTCATTCAAGTTGCATGATTAATGCACCAAAGTTGCACTCCAAAGTAGGCACAACTTTGGAGTCGTACAATTATTATTATTATAATTATTATACAGGATTTATATAGCGCCAACAGTTTGCGCAGCGCTTTACAATGTGAAGGAAGACGATACAGTTACAATACAGTTCAAAACAGGAGGAACTAGAGGGCCCTGCTCGTTAGAGCTTACAATCTAGAAGGGAGGGTCAAGTGAAACAAAAGGCAATAACCGTGGGGGATGGGTTGATGGAGAAAAAGGAGTTACATTTGTTAGGGGTTGGTAGGATAGGCTTCTCTGAAAAGGAGGGTTTTCAGAGATCGCCTAAAAGCTAATAGAGTGGGAGATAATCGGACAGATAAGGGTAAGGAGTTCCATGGGATTGGTGAGGCTCTGGAAAAATCCTGGAGGTGAGCATGGGAGGAGGTGATGAGGGAGCTAGAGATCAGGAGGTTTTGAGAGGAACGAAGAGAGCGATTAGGTTGGTATTTTGAGATGAGGCTAGTGATGTAGCGGGCGGCTAGGCTGTGGATTGCTTTGTACGATGTTGTAAGTATTTTGAATTTCATTCGTTGGGTGAGTGGAAGCCAGTGGAGGGCTTGACAGAGAGGAGCAGCGGACACTGAGCGATTGGTGAGGTGGATGAGTCTGGTGGCAGCATTCATGATGGATTGAAGGGGGGATAACCTGTGTAGAGGTAAGCCAGGTAGTACAAGGGGGGATGAAGCCCTAACAGACCAAGCTGCCTGGCAAAAATGGCAGTTAGAGTGTTGAGAAAAACAATTCAAAGGAGAAGTTCCCATTTAATTTAAAAAAAATGCATATTTTTTTTGCAGGTTAAAAAAAATGTGCATTTAGTATTTTTTTTTCTTATGAGCCTGTAAATCATTGCACCAGCGATCAGCTGCTTTCAGACTGTTAGGGTGGCAGTCTGCCCATACCTCCAATACGGGCCAGCAGTCCATCCAGGAAGCTCAATGGATGATGAGAGGACTCACCAGCACCCTTGCAGCTCATTGAGAACTACAAGCCATCAGGCACAAAGGCTCACAGAACTTGTAGCATTAATTCACAGAACTCTGTAAATGAATGCCGCGGCCGTGTGGGCGAAGCCCTGCGCAACCACGCTCTTTTCAAATTCTGACAGTTGGTGCAGGGATAAGATGCTCCGCCCACTGTCATAGGGAGGGGGGGAGGAGGATCAGGGGAGGCTGCAGGAACCGAAACATGTTAGATGTTTCACCCTAAAAATGAGTAGTGGAACATGTTCCCAAAGGTGAATTTATCCTTTAACACTAAGAGAGGTGCTTACAATGGTCAGCTTTTATTCAATGTAAAACTGTTATCAAAAAATAAATAAAGGACTTTGCTTCAACTTCTTAAAAGTGGAACTATACTTCCCTCCAATCCAGTAAATCAGTGTCCCAGAGCTGCTTTGACAGCGGCTGACGTTTTTAACCAATTTTTGGGTTTCGTTCTTCAGCCATTTTGATTGGCTGGGCAGAAATGATGTCACTCTCGTGCATCCGTGGCAGTAAAAATATAACTATAGCCAAAACTTTTTTTTTTTCATTTTGGATAGAGCAAGGGAGGGTTATAATCAGTAAGATTTTTTCGCCATCTGTGTCCGATTGCGGAAATTTCCCGTCACTTCTTCTCCCATAGCCAAACAGGAAGTGAGAGGAAATCCCTGCAAATTAAGGGAATGCCCTTGGGACCCCTGGGTCACCGGAACTAGTGTCCCCATTGGAAGATTTCCCCTCTATTACCTTTCTGGGCACAACCCAAAACTGGGGATTTCTTTCTACATTACTTTCAATGATAATGGTAAACAGGACAAATAGAGAGGGTGCATCTCCTTGACCGCTTGCCGACCGCCGCAAGTACATATACTGCGGCGGTCAGCCCCTCACAGGCAGAGTGACGTATCGGTTCGTCACTAGCTTGTGCGGCTCTGGGGATTGAGACCCCCCCCGCGCGTGTGACAGGCGGACCCGATGTCCGCCGGTCACTCTGCGATCGTCGGGGGAGAGGGAGAAAGGCAGGCGGCTAGTGTAAACAAGCCGCCTGTCATTCTCCCCTGTGTAGAAACAGTGATCATACGTTTTTACTATGTAGGACCGTTGATCATTGTTCCTACAGCTCAAGCCACAGCCAATCACAGTTAGAATCGCGCCCCTAGGGACACACACAGCCCCTCCCTCTCAAATAAAGTTAACCCTTTCACTGCCAGTGTAATTTTACAGTAACAGTGCATATATATAGCACTGATTACTGTAGAAATGTCACTGGTAACCCCAAAAGTGTAAAAAATGTCAGTCAAGGGTCCGATCTGTCCGCTCCAATGTCGCAGTACCGCAAAAAAAATCGCAGATCGCCGCCATTACGCGTTAAAAAAAAAACAACAAAAATGACAAAAACCTTTCCCTTTGTTAGTAAATGCGATAACTTTTGCG